>NC_139162.1:40706938-41306938 GCF_964270905.1 Leucopleurus acutus | reverse complement strand
CTTCACACAAATACAGGTTTGCATCAAAATCTCTAGGAAACAAAGGGAAAGCAAAGTATTAAATTCAAGTACAAGATAAGTAAACCTCCAACTTTTCCTCAAAATAAGCCTGAAATTAAGAACTGATAACTTACATTTTAAAGACGCTGCTGATTTAATATAAAAAGCAAACACAGACTTTAAATTCAGTCATACCTTGTTGCTCCAAATCCAAATTTTGCCTTCAGAAATTTAAATATGTGTTCGTCTGACTTGAGGTTAAGAATTTTCTATCGGGGAGGGAGAAAATAAAAATTGCTATCAGTTCTTTATGCATGGTTTTCTGATAATTTCCCATTGAATACACATTTTCAGCGCTCCATTTCATAGGACTGTATGTGTGTGTATGTGTAAAATTAGTAAATGTTTACAATAGGTCTTAGAACTGAGAAATGCTAAGGCAGGGATTTTTTCATTAAAAAATTCTTTTATTTAAGTATAGCTGATTTACAATGTTGTGTTAGTTTCTGGTGTACAGTAAAGTGATTCAGTTATACATATATATTTTTTCTATTATGGTTTATATTGAATACAGTACACTGTACTTTACAGTAGGAACTTGTTTATCTATTTCATATATAGTAGTATGTATCTGCTAATCCCAAACTCCTAGTTTATCCCTCCTCCAACCCCTTTCCCCTTTGGTAATCCTAAATTTGTTTTCTATGTCTGTGTCTGTTCTGTTTTGTAAATAAGTTCATTTGCATTATATTTTAGATTCCACATATAAGTGATATCATATGGTGTTTGTCTTCCTTGTTCTGACTTACTTCACTTGGTATGATAATCTCTAGATCCATCTATGTTGCTGCAAATAGCATTATTTCATTCAAAAGCAGGGATTTTCAAACACCCTCCATTCCTATTTTTTTTTTTTTAGCAGAATCGTTTTTGCAAACAAAATCTAGGCATAATAAGTTCAACGTGCAAAATAGATAAAAGATGAGGTTCTTTGGTTTCAGGGAGAGGGAGACAGCTGAAGCCCAGTGAGTACAACTTTTAAAATCAGAAAACCGATAATATCATGATCTGAAACCTCCAATAGGAACATAAGCCCACAAAGCCTATTTTGCTTTGGGTTTTTCTGTCTGCAGATACAACTGATGTAAGACTCATTCTTTCAAAGACAATTCAAGACACAGCAATAACCCTCAAGGGGTGAAGAGACAAATGCCAGTGTTTATCATTAGTGAGTATAATTTTAATTCACATTATTTTATTTTTAATTTATGGCTTACAAAAATTCATATAACATAAATGGGTGAAGAAATTGTATCAGAAGAAAAATGACGATAGAAAAGAAAATAAGATTAATCCAGAACTGAGGTTAGTACACAAAATATATTCAGTAGATATGAGCCACAAATCCGGGCTCATGCATTCTAGTAGCAAATACAAAGAGAGAAATAAAAGCATTTATGCTACGCACAGGGTCATAAGATTAAAACAAACCAGTTGCTCAAGAGACATCCTTATAATCCTAAAACTGAGACTCAAGAGAAATTTTCCCCATGGGTACAGTAAAAACAGCAAATAGTCTCAAAGACTATTTTTTAAAATTCTTCCAATTGTAGGTAGCTGGCAGAACATCAAGTGCAATTCAGTAGGCATTATTCTTTGGGGAGTCAAAAAACAGTGGTCCAGACAAGTAGCTCTCTCCTGGCTTAATCCAGGCACAGGTAACTGAACATGTAGAGTGGTGAAATGGATGGACTGCATATCTTTCAGCCAGTCTTTCAGAAATGCTGATTGTTCTGCTCAAATGTTTTGTTTTTTATTTTAATAAATTTTATTTATTTATGGCTGCATTGGGTCTTTGTTGCTGCACGTGGGCTTTCTCTAGTTGCAGCGAGTGGGGGCTACTCTTTGTTGCGGTGTGCAGGCTTCTCATTGCGGTGGCTTCTCTTGTTGCGGAGCATGGGCTCTAAGCATGTGGATTTCAGTAGTTGCAGCATGCGGGCTCAGTAGTTGTGGCTCTCTGGTTCAGTAGTTGTGGCTCGTAGGCTCTAGAGCGCAAGCTCAGTAGTTGTGGCGCATGAGCTTAGTTCCTCCGCGGCGTGTGGGATCTTCCCGGATCAGGGCTCGAACCCATGTCCCCTGCATTGGCAGGTGGATTCTTAACCACTGAGCCACCAGGGAAGTCCCTCAAATAAGTTTTTGATAAGTAGTAAACTATATGGAGTTTAAGAAAATAGTGATAAGGACCTGGAGTGGAGGTGTTTAATGTGGCTGACTGAGTGAAGGGTCTGTTTTTTCTTTGACAGTCAACAGACAGGGAGAGAGACTGCCATTCTCTTACAGAAGAAGAGTCTGTCATGTACATGCAGCTGTCTTCTGTCCTGAGACCAGCCTTCCCAGAGGGGCGAAATCATCTCAATTAATCAATGTGGTTCTGACAGTAAACCCAGTTTATTTATGAACTTACCCCAATAAAAATCATGTCTTTTTTTATTTTTAGTACCATAGTACAGAAAACGCTCTAAAAAGTAGAAGCTTTTAATTTAGAGAAATACTTGTTTAATGCTTTTAAAGGTGAGTTTTTAAAAAGTTTAATAACTCAAAAGGTGGGTTCAAAGTAGAACATGTTAAGAGCAAATAGAAATCAAGAAAATAATCCTGTTACTGAAACAAAGGTAAAACTGAGTCTGTTTAAAGTAAAACTGGTAACTCTTTAGTAATGCTAAATTAAATATGTCATTTTATTAACCTACCTTAATAATGTTGTTGAGAAAAAGTGTCAAACATAAAACCACAAATAAATGTAACAATAGTTTCCCAAGCCTATTAAGGAAGCTTCCAGTTTTCAGGTTTTTCTAGAAATTAAAAGAGTTGAGTTTCAATTTTTTAATTTTAATATAACTTCATAAACATTTAAGATGAGATTACTTAAGAATTTAAAACATTGGGTCACACAACATATAGGGAAAATATAACCTAATTTTCATGAGGTTACATTGTCTTAAAATTTGTCTTTTTCTAATAGTAAATGAATCACTTAATAATAAGCTCCATATGATGAGAAAATGTGTCCTAGTCCTTTTTTTTTTTTAAAGACCTCTTCAACCAGAGTATGGAGTCGGCCACTTAGAAGGTACTCAGCATATACTGACTGAACTTGATCCACTGATTCATCTTTTTATCCACTGATTCATATATCACAGACTATAACCCATTAAATAAAAGACCTATATAAAAAAAGTAAATTGTGCTCTTTGATACGTAATAGTTTTCTTATAACCCTCAAATAACTTTATGGATTATCAAATATAATATCTAAACAGTTCAAATATAAGTGATGTTTATTTATAATTAAGGTTAAAAGGATAAATGAGAAGTACAGTTTTTAATAGTCAACTAAAAGCCTGTTTTTTAAAATTTTGTGAAGATTTGTCCATAGTAGCTCTCACTCAAAAGACTAATAACAAAATGTATTTATTCTTCCCAAAATGGAAAACAAAACAGCTTCTTGATATAAAAGTGCTTATGAGAAATGTTTCTCATATGCTTATAAGATAGAAAACAGGCTTTGCAACATTATTAAGGAAAAACAACTAACTCTTAAATTTTATGTAAATTTAAGAGATTTTAATTATATAATAGAGTCAAAAGATGAGGCCAATGTGAAACATGTTATTCTAGGAAATGTCCCATTTTTTTCTAAAGGTATTTATTTGGAATCTCAACATTCTCAAAACAGAGTTAATTTTAACTCACTTAAAAATCAATAATATGATATGGAAGGATGGGGGAAAGAGTGGTGTTACTACTTCAAATAACAAGGTGTCCACCAACTTTAAAGACTGTGACAAACACATTTCCACAAAGCAATATGTTCTTCTCACTTTTGAGTTCACACATGAAAAAAGTCAACATTTTTTTCTCTTTTATTCCAACTTTAAACCAATGGCAGTCAAACAAGTATCTCTGGCTAATCCTGAATTTAATTAAGATTCCAATTTTCTAAGAAATAATAAACGTCAAAACAAAGGAATGGCAGATCAGAAAGCCTGAAAACAAATGCTATACCATGCACTTCATAAAAAGCAAATAATGGCCCTACTGCTTTTTAGTGGGAATTTGGTTATAAATTTTCCTTTGTATACTATATGAAAACAAGGTCTAAACAACCACACAATTAAAAAAAAAAGTTTACTTTGACAAAAAAAAGTCCTACCTGAAGTTTTCTTGCAATTAACACCGAAAGGTTAAAACTGATAAGCAACGATCCGAGAATCATGGAATTAAAAAACTGAAGAATGCAGACAAGGAGTAAACCTGTTAGCTGTATACCATACAGCCATGTCACCTGCAACAACCAAGGATTAGATGGTTAAACAGATTTTTATCAAGAGACTCCCACATGCTGACAGGTTGGTCACTAGTTGGATACATCTCAAGTTATAAATAATGCAGAGAACACACCTAGCATCAAGTAATACAATCTAAGAAAGGAAGGTAGTAACTCTTTATTTACCTTTTAATTACAGAACATTTTAAACTTTATAACATTAAGAAGAACAGGGATATATGAAGTAGAGGAAGCAAACAATGGTATAAATATATTCTAGGAATAGGCAAATGCTGTTTGTAGTCTTTAATTTTCTTCTAAATTCCTTTACAGTTATGGCCTATAGTATTTTATTGTATTCCAACAATCAGTATTTTTACCGTACTCCATTATTTCCCAATCTTCCCTAATGACTAATGATGAGCATCTTTTCAGGTCCTTATTGAACATTTATATATCTTCTTTGGAGAAATATCTATCTAATCTTTTGTCCATATTTTAACGTTGAAAGAGTTGTAAGAATTCTTTATATATTCTGGAAATCCTTATTCAGATATATGATTTGCAAATATTGTCTCATATTTTGCGAGTTGTCTCTTCACTTTATTATTATTATTTTTTGCTGTACGTGGGCCTCTCACTGTTGTGGGCTCTCCCGTTGCGGAGCACAGGCTCCGGACGCGCAGGCTCAGCGGCCATGGCTCACAGGCCCAGCTGCTCCGCAGCATGTGGGATCCTCCCAGACCGGGGCATGAACCCATGTCCCCTGCATCGGCAGGTGGACTCTCAACCACTGCGCCATCAGGGAAGCCCATCTTTTCACTTTCTTGATGGTATCCTTCCAGGTACAAAAGTTTTTAACTTTGATGAAGTCCAATTCATCTAATTTTTCTTTAGTCACTTGTGCTTTGGGTGTTATATCAAAGAAGGCTTGGGCTACTCCAAGGTCATAAATATTTATTCCTATCTTTTCCTCTAAACATTTCATAGTTTTAGTAAAATCAGGTCTATGATCTAGTTTGAGCTAATGATTGTGTATGGTAAGAAGAAGGGGTCCAACTTCATTCTTTTGCATATAGATATCCAGTTATCACAGCACCATTTTTTTAAATGGGGTTTTCCAATTTTTTTAAAAAAATTTTAATTTAATTTAATTTTTATTTATTTATTTTTGGTCGCATTGGGTCTTCGCTGCTGAGCGCGGGCTTTCTCTAGTTGCGGTGAGCGGGGGCTACTCTTTGTTGTGGTGCGTGGGTTTCTCATTGCGGTGGCTTCTCGTTGCAGAGCACAGGCTCTAGGCATGGGGGCTTCAGTAGTTGTGGCACGTGGGCTCAGTAGTTGTGGCTCGTGGGCTCTAGAGCGCAGGCTGAGTAGTTGTGGTGCATGGGCTCAGCTGCTCCACAGTATGTGGGATCTTCCTGAAGCAGGGCTTGAACCCCTGTCCCCTGCATTGGCAGGCGGATTCTTAATCACTGTGCCACCAGGGAAGTCCCATCACAGCACCATTTATTGAAAAGATTACTCTTTCTCCATGATTATCTTGGCATCCTTGCTGAAAATCAGTTGACTGTTTATTTCTGGTCTCTCAATTCTATTCCATTGATTTATGTCTATTCTTCTGCTTGTATCACACTGTCTTGATTACTGTACCTTGGAAGTTAAGTTGTGAAATTGATAAGTGTGAGTCTTCCAACTTTGTTCTTTTTCATGATCTTTTTCGCTATTCTGGGTCCTTTGAGTTGCCATATGAATTTTAGGATCAGCTTGTCGATTTCTGCAACTGGGATTCTGAGAGGAACCATGTTCAATTTGTAGATCCACTTGGGGAGTATTGCCACCTTAACAATAGAAAGTCTTCCAATCCATGAACATGGGAAATCTTTCCAATTTATGCAGGTCTTTAAAACTTTCAACAGTGTTCTGTAGTTTTCTGGGTATAAGTCTGCACTTCTTTTGTTCAATTTATACCTACATATTTTATTCCTTTTGATGCTTTTCCTTCTACGAAGTATTTGTATCTTTTGCTCCCTTTTCCATAGGGGTGTAAATATTTTCCTCATTAAATCTGTAGGAACTCTTTAAGCATAATGACTCATTCAGGAATACATTTTTTTAAAATAAAACTTTTTTTGTCTTTATTTGGATTACGATGTTTTTTGATGCTGGCAGTCTTTTTTTACACCAAGTAGGAATATTTAGAGAAAAAAGAGCAGTCTGTGTTACAAGACTGCACAGTTTTATAAATGTACAGTCATCCATTGGTATCTGTGGGGGACTGGTTTCAGGACCCACAGTGGATTAACAAAATCCTTGGATGTTCAAGTCCCATGGTCAGCCTTCTGCATCCATGAATTCAACCAGCTGCAGAGGACTGTATATATTTATTGAAAAAATCTGCACATAAGTGGACCCACGCAGTGATACTCATGTTGTTTAAGGGTCAACTGTAATGATATCCTAGGTTCAAGAGAAACACTGTGGGTGATTGGCCAGAAATGTAATACTGAGCAGTACTGTATACTAGAAAGTTGTGGATTATCAGTGGTACTTTTTTTTTTTTTCCCCCAGTGGTACTTTTGATGTTCCTTCTCAGGTTCTATTAGTTCAGAGTTTAGAAACAAGGCAGCAATAATACATTCTTCCTATATAGAATAATCAAAATTTTCTTCAATGGCATGCTCATGCTCTTCATTATCATTCATAATTAAACATGGTTAACATTTTTTAACATTCATAAAATATCAGGGAGTATGATAAATGACTCATATCAACTCATTCAAATCGAGGCAGTTGGTTCTAGAGTCTATGTTCTTAACTGGCTAGAATGTAAGTACTGCCACAGAGAATCAGAACTTTGGTATCAAAGTGTGCTAACATTGAATGTTTAATGCTCCAAGGGAATTATGAAGGTCTGTAGTTTTACTGATCTTTTGAAAGAACTAGCTTTTTATTTCACTAATTTTCTCTATTGTTTTTATGTTTTCAATTTCACTGATTTTTGTTCTTTTCTTTATTGTTTTCTTCCTTCTGCTTGAGTTGGGGTTATTGTGCTCTTCCTTTCCTAGTTTCATAAGGTGGGAGCTTGGTTATGGTTTAGATTTTTCCTCTTTTATAATGTGTGTAGTGGCACATGTTTCCCTCTTAGTGCTGCTTTAGCTGCACCACACAAGGTTTGATATGTTGCATTTTTGTTGTCACTGAGTTCAGTGTTTCCTCAAGCCTTCCTCTTCGACCCATAGATTATTTAGAAGTGTGCTGCTTAGTTTCCAAATATTGGAAATTTCCTTATCTTTTTGTTGATTTCTAGTTTGAATCCATTGGTTCAATCCATTGGGTATTCTGCTGTTGTTGGGTGGAATGTTCTATAAATGTTGGTTAGATCCTGTTAGTTGATGGTGTTGTTGAGTTCTATATCCTTAACGATTTCTGTCTGTTTCTCAATTGTTGAGAGAGAGGGGTGCTGAAGTCCTCAACTCTTTTTGGGTTTGTGTTTCTCCTTTCCGTTCTGTCAGTTTTTGCTTCACATATACTGTGGCACTGTTGGTTAGTACATGTGCATTTAGGATTGCTATGTCTTCTTGGTGGATTAATACTTTTATTAGTATATACTATTCTGGTAATTTTCTTTGCTCTCATGCCTACATTACCTGATATTAATATAGCCACTCCTACTTTCTTTTGATTAATATTTGCATGGTGTGTCTTTTCCTACCCTTTTATTTTCAATCTATCTATACTGTTTGTTTTTTTTTTCTTTGGTACGCGGGCCTCTCACTGTTGTGGCCTCTCCCGTTGCGGAGCACAGGCTCTGGATGCGCAGGCTCAGTGGCCATGGCTCACGGGCCCAGCCGCTCCGTGGCATGTGGGATCTTCCCGGACCGGGCCACGAACCCATGTCGCCTGCATCGGCAGGCAGACTCTCAACCACTGCGCCACCAGGGAAGCCCTATACTGTTTGTTTGAAGTGAGTTCCTTGTAGAAAACAATTGGGTTGTGCTTTTTTAATCTATTCTAACCCATCTCTGTCTTTAAATAGTTGTATTTAGATCATTTACCTTTAATGTAATTTTTTTAACGTCTTTATTGGAGTATAATTGCTTTACAGCGTTGTGTTAGTTTCTGCTGTATAACAAAGTGAATCAGCTATGTGCATACATATATCCACATATCCCCTCCCTCTTTCTTGCATCTCCCTCCCACCCTACTTATCCCACCCCTCTAGGTGGTCACAAAGCACTGAGCTGATCTCCCTGTGCCATGCAGCTGCTTCCCACTAGCTATCTATTTTACATTTGGTAGTGTATATGTCATTGCCACTCTCTTACTTCGTCCCAGCTTACCCTTCCCCCACCCCGTGTCCTCAAGTCCATTCTCTATGTCTGCGTCTTTATTCCTGTCCTGCCCCTAGGTTCTTGAGAACCATTTTTTTTTTTTTAGATTCTGTATATATGTGTTAGCATATGGTATTTGTTTTTCTCTTTCTGACTTACTTCACTCTGTATGACAGACTTTTTAGGTCCATCCAGCTCATTACAAATAACTCAATTTCGTTTCTTTTTATGGCTGAGTAATATTCTATTGTATATATGTGTTATTATTGATATGATAGGTCTTAAATCTGCCATTTTATCATTTGCTGTTTGTTCACTCCGTTTTCCATTTCTGTTTTCTTTTCTGCCTTCCTGTGGGTAACTTGAATATTCTTAGAATTCCATTTTTACTTATTTATAGTATTTTTGAATGTATCTCTGTGCACAGATTTTTAGTGGTTGTTCTGGGTTATTACATTATACATTCATAACTTATTACAGTCTACTAGTGTGGACATTTTACCAGTTTGAATCAAGTGTAGAAATTTTACCTCAATTTAAGTCCCTTTACTTTTCTCATTTACAACTGTCATAAATATTTCCTCTACATACATTGAGAACCATAAGACCATATTATTATTTTTGCTTCGGCTATCAAACATAATTTAGAACACTCAAGATGAGTGAGGAAGTTTATTATATTTATTCATATTTTTACTTTTAATTGCCTTTTCTCTCTTCCTGATGTCCCAACATTTCTTCTTTTATCATTTCCTTCTATTTCAAGAACTTCATTTAGCCATTTTTTTTTTTAACAATAGGTCCATAGGTAACAAATTCTGTTAGTTTTCCTTCATCTGAGAATGTTTTGCTTTCCCTTTCTTTCCTGAAAGATATTTTTGCTGGCTATAGAATTCTGGGTTGACTATTCTATTCTTTCAGCACCATGGTTTCTGATGAGAAACCGACTGTCGTTCAAACTGGTTTTCCCCTATAGGTATCACTTTTCTCTGACTGCTTTCAAGATTTTTTTCTTTATCTTTTTCTCCAGAAGTTTGATTATGATGTATCTTGGCATTGGTTTATTTGGGTTTACCCTATTTGACATTAGCTCAGCTTCTTGATTCTGTAGGTTTTGACAAATTTGGGAAGTTTTTGACATTCCTTCAAAAAGTATTTTTTTCAAATACTTTTTCCAGCCTCACTCTCTTTCTCTCCTTTTGGGGTTCTGATTATACGAATTAGACTTCTTGTTACGGTCCCATAGGTCTCTGAAGCTCTGTTCATTTTTTTCCAGTCTATTTTCTTGTTCAAATTAGTTCATTTCTAAATTGTCCTGTCTTCAAGTTCACTGATTCTTTCCTCTGACCATTCCAGTCTACTGTTGAGTCCATCTACTGAGTTTTTGGGTTTTAAAAAATTTATTTAATTAATTTGTTTATTTTTTTGGCTGAATTGGGTCTTCGTTGCTGTGTGCGGGCTTTCTCTAATTGAGGCAAGCGGGGGCTACTCTTCACTGCAGTCTGTGGGCTTCTCACTGCAATGGCTTTTCTTGTTGTGGAGCACGGGCTCTAGGCATGTGGGCTTCAGTAGTTGTGGCTCGCGGGCTCTAGAGCGCAGGCTCAGTAGTTGTGGTACACAGGCTTAGCTGCTCCGCAGCATGTGGGATCTTCCTGGACCAGGGATTGAACCCATGTCCCCTGCATTGGCAGGCGGATTCTTAACCACTGTGCCACCAGGGAAGCCCATCTATTGAGGCTTTTATTTTCATTATTGGAATTTTTCAGTTTTAAATTTCCATTTGCTTCTTCTTTTTATCTTCTAAATCTCTGTTAAGAGTTCCTATTTTTCATTTGTTTTAAGTGTGTTTGTAATTGCTCAATGAGAATTTTTTTTTATGATAGCTGCTTTAAATTCCTTGTCAGGTAATTCAACTTTTGTGTGCCTTGGTTTTGGCACCTGCTGATGGTTCATTCAAGAGATTTTCCTGGTTCTTAGTTTAACAAATGATCTTCAATTGTATTGTATTATGTTATGGAACTCTGAATCTTATGTAAATCTTCTGCGTCAGCAGACCTCCTCTCACACCATGCCAGCGTCATGCCACTGAGGAAAGAAGGACACTGCCTCATTATTTCCAGATGGGTTTGGATGTCCAGGGTGACCTGGACATTTGACCTCCACTGACTTTTGAGGGGCAGAAGAAAGGGGTGTCTCATTACTGCTGGGTGAAGATGAAAGTTTAGGCTCTCTGTTGACACCATCCCGGCAGGGATGGGGAGGGCTCTCTCATTACCAATAAGTTGAAGGTTCTCCACGTGGCATTCATGCTTCACCCTTTCTTGTCCTTTTGGCTTTTCTTGGGGCTTTTTTGGTTTGAGTCCATTGGTTTCTCCTGATTGCTGACTTTTCCAGTACCTAGTCTGAGATATATGCAGCAAAAAGAAAACCCAGTGAACTCACTGCCATATTCTTCCTCTGGTTTCGAGGTCTCTAGGTGTAGTCTACTTTCTTTTCTCCACCTCTCAAAATTTTCTTATATTTGTTTTTTACATGTTGTCTAGGGCTTTTAATTGTACTTAGTAGGAAGAATAAGAAGTGCGTTTCCTTCATTTTGTCTGGAACCATACGGAGTACTTTAAAATTGCCGCTTAGGCATTGATCACTAATGTGTTTTGTTTTCACAACAGGTAGTCTCCACATTCTTAGTCTTTAATCGAACAGAATTATATGCTTAGTAATAACATTTACTGTTCTGTTTTATATTTTAAAACCCTGTACACATTTCTCACTGAAAACTTGATCTTTTGATGGTAAGAGATTTTCCATCATCCATGAAAAGAAGATGACGTGTACTGAAAAAGATATTGCTTCTTGTCACATCAGGCTCTGAATTTGTATTACTTTTTTCTATATCAATTATTCTGACTCTTTCCCATTCAATATGATTAGAGATCAGTGATTCCAATTTATGAAGAAACTAAGGCTCCAAGAAGTTATATTGCTTGACAAAGTTTAAAGAGCTAGTTATCTTCAGAGTTGATAGTAGCAACTTGGTATAATAACCCAGGATCCTTTCATTATAATACTGTTCCTCCTTTAATTCTGATAGTTTTAACTACTTCTAACGCCAACAGAGTTTCAAATATAAAAGTTCAACGAAGCTTAGAACTGAATATGAAATAAATTAGCTGTATTATTCTTTAGTTTTTTGTGTGTGCCAAAATAGTACCTTTTATTCTGTTTTCCAATTTTTTAAAAAAGAAAAAGAAACAGATGTTCATTACAGAAATATTCAAGAGATGTAAAGAACAAAAAGAAAATAAGAGCATCAATCACATAGCTGACTGCTAATACTTTAATGCATATATTTCTGGAAACTTTCCTCTCTCTATACATATGTTTTATTTTTAAAAAAGGGAGAAGGAAAACTAATGGTTATATATAACTAACACTGTGTTACATAGTTAAGACATGTTTGTTTAACAATACCCTATTGCTATTGACTTAGGTCATTTCCAGACTTTTCTTATTACAGTCCAGCTAAAATAAACATGTTTGATTATTTCCTTAGGATAAATTTCAAGAGGTCAAAATTTGGTGAAAAGACATACATGTTTTCTTAGGCTTTTGATACCTACTGTGAAAATACACTACAGAAAAATTATATACTAGGAAAAAAGTTTTATATATGTATTTTCAAAATGGCTCAATATTATTTATTTATTTCTTCTTTCATTTATTAATTAATTTTTTATGTTAAAATGTACAATGTAAAATGTACAAAATGTTCATTTATTAATTAATTTTTTATGTTAAAATGTACAATTTTTATGTTAAAATGTATGTTAAAATGTTAAATGTACAATGTTACATTTTTATGTTAAAATGTAAAATGTATGTTAAAATGTACAATTTTTATGTTAAAATGTAAAATTTTGAACATACTTGTTAGAAAGGGGGGAAAAGTGATATCAGATATGAAGAGACTAACTGGCCTAAGAGTGTATGACAAGAAGAAATACAAAGGTATCTAGGCACCTCTTCCCCTTAGCTTGCAAGTCTCCATGAACAAAGCATAAAGAGTTTACAAAACAGGAAAGCAAATATAAACAGACAGCAACAGACTCAGCTTCATTTGTACATGCAGCTTTTAGAGGCATGTGGGCTCTATTATCATTATCTAATACCATATATATATACACACACATACATATATTATACACCCACATATATTATACACCCATACACATATATACACATTTTAACTTTGGCTTATCCACCTGCTTTCTTTTTTTAATTAAAAATAGTTTTAATTTTTATTTTATATTGGAGTATAGCTGATTAATGATGTGTTAGTTACAGGTATACAGAAAAGTGATTCAGTTATACCCATAGAAGTATCCATTCTTTTTCACATACTTTTCCCATTTATCCACCTGCTTTCTTTACTGTATTTTACCTTCATATCTTCCCCTCTCAAACTCCATCCAAATTCTAGTCTCCTCATTTTTGGTCCACTAGAATCTCATTTCTGTGAAACCTTTCTAGCCGAAAAAGAAGTCTCCTCTTCTAGACTTCTGGCACTTACTGTTACTACAAATTGACATCTATAGATATACAGACATCTCTCTAATTGTATAGACATCTTTATTTCCCAAGCTAGATGGCAAACTCCCTGTGGATGGGACAATGTCTTATACAGGTTGGAATTTTCTATAGTGCCTATCCTATTACTATGACTCAGTAGATAGATAATATATGTGTGTTGGTTGACTTTAATGTTTCCTAATTCAGATTCAGTCAGTTTCCAAAGATTGTTGCATCTCTTTTGACATGGAATATGTGAGTACAACTCTTCTCTATTAGATTATATTGCTGCCTTAGATCTGGTGATAATATTTTATACTTGGAAAATATTTAAGTTACTGTTACTTTGGAATAGTAACTATGAGCAACTTAAAAACATATACAACACATTAAAACATATTTCTGCACATGAAAAAAACCATACAGTTAAATGACAGCAGCACACACTGGGAGACAAACAATGGTTTCCTTTATAATTTCCTTATTTCATATGTGACCTCTGACCAATCAATAGGGATTCACAGCCCGTACTGGTAAATGTTACTATGAAAATTTTACAAAGTACCACAGAAAAGCTGTTATACACCCATTGATTTCCTTGGGGAAAAAAAGGTGGGACAATACACAGTAATACATTTTAAAATAGCTATCTTATATTTTAAAATTTAAGTCAACTCTATAAAGGACAACTGATTTAGACATTTGTGCTCCAAATAAATCCATCATTTTTTTAAGGTCACGCCACATGTGGGATCTTTGTTCCCCGACCAGGGATCGAACCTGTGCCCCCTGCAGTGGAAGTGTGGAGTCTTAACCACTGGCCTGCCAGGGAAGTCCCGAAATAAATCCATCTTTTAATGTAAAATAAGCAGAATAAAAATTAAGATGGTCAAACTAGGCTGCATAAATTACTCAGCTTCAACTGACTACAGCATATTTACATTATAGCTAAGAAGCAGCTTCAACTTTATCATTAAGCATGTGCATATTTTGAGCTCATTCTATCATATAAAACATTAAACAACAACCATCTCAACTGAGAAAAGAGAGCAAACCTTACCTTCACTGCTGGCAGCATGTCCAAGGAGTCCAGTATGAACAGCACTAATGCTTGCATCAGCATCATAAATTGATTAAATTGCCATGTTAGACTAAAGAGAAAAGTTGATATGAAAATGGCAAGAAGTGTCAGCCTCTGTAAAAAGAAAATCTTTGTATAGTTTATATGTCTCTAGTAATAAAAAGCCTCTCAGACAAGTGTTCTCAAGAGCAGCCAGTATCTCTATAAACCAAACAGAAAAACTATGCACTGTTGCTCTGAAAACTCTTGCATTTGTTATTTAAGTTCCAAATAGCCTAACGTGACACTCTGCATATAAATATTCACATATGGTATGTGTACTCCATATTATCATGGAGGCAATAATGCACCAAACCACATTTCAAGAGCAATGGCTTAAAAATTCTGACAGTTCTGCAGAAATTTTGTGTGGGTTTGCCGTAACTGTTTAAGGGCAGATAATGTAGAGTACATTTTTAATATCAAAAATGAAAACATTTTCTTTGCAAAGTAGGAACAGGTTTAGAAAAAGAAAACTTAATTTAACTCAAGTTAAAAAATTGGTCATGGAATAAGAACTATTAACATGCACTTGGACACTATGAACATCACATTTTCTGAAGCTTCTAAGATAAAATTGGAGAACTAAAAATATATACAAAGTATTATAAAAACTTACTTGAGAAAGGGGCTGTAAGTTTGGTCTCAGGAAATATGTAATTGCTGCTATCTGAATTGCAAAGAATGGCAGCGCCCAATTCTCTCTCAGTGGGATGGTAAACTCAACCCTTGTGGTATCTATTCTGCACAAGGAAAACACAAAGGACCAAAGTAGTAATTTTTACTATCATTACCTCAAAGATTTCCTAAAGTGAAAGACATATTATGTTAAGTATATTTAGATTTTGGTTCTTGGTTCTCAATAATTTGCCTTTATCATCATCATCATCACGCCTGCAACATAAAACTGGCATTGAGAAAATTTAACTAACCTGTCCACAGGTATGCAGTGGTAGAACTGGGGTAGAACTGGTAGTGCTTTATACTTGAGTCTTAATTTTGTCATTGATTAATAACTTTTAAAAGCTCCTTGACTCCCCTAAAATGTGAACCCCCAGAGGGCAAGTGTAGTTAAGTTTTCAACTTTGTACACCTAGTACCAAGAACGATCCCTATACATACTAGGAATCCAATAAATGTCTTTATTTACTTTTAATAGAAACAATAAATTTGACTTTAATTTATTCTTTTTTAAATTTATTTTTTGTTGAAGTATAGCTGAATTACAGACTTTCATTTACTCTTAGCAGGAATAATATGTTAGATTAAAATGTTAAGAGCAGACTTCCCTGGTGGCACAGTGGTTGAGAGTCCGCCTGCTGATGCAGCGGACGTGGGTTCGTGCCCCGGTCTGGGAAGATCCCACATGCCGCGGAGCGGCTGGGCCCGTGAGCCATGGCCACTGAGCCTGCGCGTCCAGAGCCTGTGCTCCGCAACGGGAGAGGCCGCAACAGTGAGAGGCCCGCGTACCGCAAAAAATAAATAAATAAATAAAAAATAAATAAAATGTTAAGAGGCAGCATAACATAGTGGTCTCACACTCTGCATTTGAATTCTGACCAAGACTTAGCTCCATGTGTGCATGTGTGTGTGTGTGTGTGTGTGTGTATGCCTTTATCTATATATAAATATATATGCCTATATATTCTCATATATATATATATACACATATGCACACATAACCTTTTTATATATTTATACATATAATGTATATGTATAAAACAACCTTTTAAGCTTCAATTACCTCACTTCTAAAATAGTAATAATGGGCTTCCCTGGTGGCGCAAGTGGTTGAGAGTCCGCCTGCCGATGCAGGGGACACGGGTTCGTGCCCAGGTCTGGGAGAATCCCACATGCCGCGGAGCGGCTAGGCCCGTGAGCCATGGCCGCTGAGCCTGCGCGTCCGGAGCCTGTGCTCCGCAACGGAAGAGGCCACAACAGTGAGAGGCCCGCATACCACACACACACACACAAAATAAAATAAAACAAAATAGTAATAATAATAGTACCCACTCTACAGGGTTGTTAAAATCATACATATAAAGTATGATGTAAAGTGCTTGGCATATAGTAAGCACTCAGTAAGGTTATAATAAAAAGTAATTTGTTGAGGATTACAACATAAAATCAACATCAGAATTCATGTTCAAGTTTTAAGATTGCTACTGACTATTGGTGTTGCTTTTAATAGGTCAGGCAATAATTCGATTTATCTCGAATATGTTTTTTAAAAATGCTATTTCATAATGCTCCAGGGTTTGGAAATTAATAGATATTAATTAAATAATGTAAGAACTTCCTTACGCTTGTACAGTGCTTTATACTTTGTTAATTATGAGCTGCATACAATCTTACTGAGGTTGATAATAAAGATATTAATAAACCTTTTAAGACATGAGATTTGTGGCTGGAGAAATACTGATCACACAGCAAGTTGGTAATAGAATTGGGATTATTATAGATGATTCTCTTGACTTACAATTCAGTGTTTTGTTCCTCAGCTGTAGATATACATATAAAAGTAGGACTTTCTACCTTACTAAATAAGAAAACCTCCACTAGGTAACCCAAAGAGAAAATACTCCACACAAAATGTGGCAGAACAACCTTCTTTAAACTGGAAATGAAGTAACTTCATTTTAACTTATACCTTAGAAAGGGAGAAGGGAATACTGATTCCAACTCACCTATTTGTGACATACCAGAAAGCTGCTAAGAGTCCTGACAGCCACGTACCACTCAGGAGCCAGCTGGTTATGTAAAGAGCTGTGACATAAATTGCTTGGAGTCCAAATAAGGTGTAAATATAAAAATAAACTGGCTCTATATATTTCTGTAAGGGAATGATAAAAAACGTCTGTTAAAGAAGCCCTACTCCTTCTCATTGCCATTTACAAAATATGACAGTGGAAATTTAATATTCAGAAGCTTGGTATTAATTCCAAGAAATAAGCGTACATCACTCCTTCCTGTGTAAAAGTGTGCTAGCAGCCTTTCTTCTCAATACAAACGCAGAAAAGGAAGTCCTTGAGGATTCTGGCTTCATTTTTTTTTTTTAAGTATTTATTTATTTATTTGGCTGCCCTGGGTCTTAGTTGCGGCACGTGGGATCTAGTACCCTGACCAGGGATCAAACCCAGGCCCCCTGCATTGGGAGCGCGGAGTCCTCACCACTGGACCACCAGGGAAGTCCCTAGTTTCATTCTTTAGACGAGTTTTACAGCTAACTTCATCCAGTATTACCTTATTCACATGAGAAGTGGTCACTGTGATTTGCTAACTCTCCAGGTTGTTGTTTTTTTATTTCAAAGATAAATGAGGAGTGATCACATGTTTCCAAATGAAAATATTTATCAGCTTCTAGACTGCATACTTTAAGCCTGGAAGCATCTATATGTAAAAATATCTTATAAAATATAAATAAAAAGCAAAATTCACAATATGTATGGAGAAAATTAGGATACTACTGTTTTTATACCAAGCCAGTTGAAGATCAGAAAAACATATGTGAAACATTCAACTTAAAATGTCAGACTTTGACTTTCATCTAATATTAAATTCAATGTCACAGAACACAACATACCTGTATGGGTAGAACTCTATATAAAATACTGAGAAAAACCTCTTGGTAAATATTCATTCGTTGAAGGAGGTTAATTGTCCTCATAGATTCGGTTTTGTTATCATATATTAAGCCATGAAAACCTAAGATTGATATTTGAAAATTCAGTAAAAGATAATTATAATTAAATTATTCATTCAAAACTATTCATAGATTCTTTAGTATATGCCAGAGAATGTGCTAGGTGTTGCGGATATAATAGTCCTACCATGAAAAGCATACCATATAATAGATGGACATTATTTAAATGTTTACACAAACATAGGTAAATTATAACTTCTGTGATGTAATAGAAGAACCGTATGATTCTTCTACAGAAATTTGGGCAAGAGGATTTTATATTTCCCTGCTCTGCCTTCCTGCCATGAGACCTGTAGTACCTCCTTTGGGAGAGTATATGAAGCCTCCCTCCCACCCCCAGGGATGGGTTTGGCCATTTGACTTGCTCTGACCAATGGCAGGTGAGTGGATGTGACACAGGTCACATCTGAGCAGAATCTTTAAGAGACAACGCATGCTTCCACCAGCAATCTTGCCCTTTCCCTCTGCAGTGGTAACAGTATGTTCCACATAGGGGCTGGATAATGAGAGTGAGAAATAAATCTGTTGTTATAGAATTCCATTGTTATATTGAGGTCATTTGCTACTGTAACCAAGCCAACTAATTAACAGAAGGTATGAACAGTTCACAGAAGAAAACATGCACACAGTCCTTACACATCTGAAAAGATGCTCAACCTCACTCCTACTAGAATAGCAAATTAAAACTACACTAAGATATCGTTTCTCACCTAGCAGCTTGGAAAAAATCAAGAAGTTTGACAATATACTCTGTTAGTGAGGCTGTAAGGCTCTTTCATACACTGTAGTTGGGAATGCAAAATGGTATAATCCCTATGGAAGACAATTTGGCAACACCTAGCAAAATTACATGTGCATTTACTCTTTGATCCAGGAAGCCCATGTCTAGGAACAGATTCCAAAGACAGACTGGCAAAAAGACAAAATGACATAGGTACAAGGTCATTCCTGCAGTGCCATCTGTAAAAGCAAAAGATCAGAAACAATGCCGAAGTCCATCAACAGGAGGTGTTTTGGAATGAAATGTGTCCCCCCAAATTCCTATGTTGAAGCCCTAACCCCAATGTGTCTGTATTTGGATAGGGTCTACAAGGAGGTAAAAAGGTTAAGTGAGGTCATAGGGTGGGGCCTTAATCAGATAGGACTTGGTGTCCTTATAAGAAGAGGAACCAACAAGAGAGGCTCTCTCCCTCCCTCTATGCACACACACAGCAGAAAGGCCTTGTAAGGACATGGCAAGAAGGTGGCCATCTACAAGCCAGAAAGAGGCTTCACCAGAAACCAACCCCGACAGTACCTTGATCGTAGACTTCTGGCCTCCAGAACTGAAAGAAAATAAATTTGTTCTGTTTAAGCTACCCACTCTGTGTTATTTTGTTATGGCAGTCCTACTAGACTAATACAGGAGTGTTATGGACTGAGACTTTATATGGCCCCCTATGTTGAAGCCCTAAGGCTGTCCCCCTCCAATGTGGTGGTATTGAAGATGAGCCTTTGGGAGGTAATTAGGTAGAGACAAAGGTTATAAGAGGGGGACCCTCATAATGGGATCAGTGCTCTTATCAGAAGAGACACTGGAGAGTTTGCTCTCTGTCTCTGTCTTCCATGTGAGGATGCAAAGAGAGGTGGCCAGCAACAAGCCAAGAGAGTCCTCATTAGAACCCAGCTGTGCTGGTACCCTGATCTTAGATTTCCAGCCTTTGGAACTGTGAGAAAATAAATTTCTGCTTTTTTAAGCCACCCAGTCAATGTTAGTTTGTTATGGCAGCCCGAGTAGACAAAGACAAGAAGGCTACCTGAATAAAGTTATGGTTACCCACACCAAGGAGTACTATGCAACTGCAAGAAAATAAGTAAGTAAATAAATAAGGAATATCATGATACTCTACTATAGAGTGATCAAGATTTCAGTCAAGTGAAAAAAGCAAAATAGAGGACAGTGTATACAGTAAGCAGGGTTTTTTTCTGTAATAAAAGGGAAAATATGAATATATAAAGTATTTGCTTATATTGAAAATACTAACGGTAGAAGAATAAACCAAAAACTAATACAAATAGTTACCTAAAGAGTGAGGAAAGAAACAGGGTGGAGGTGACAGGGATGGAGGTGGACTTCCCTGAATGCTCTCTGTTTTATAGTTTTGACTTTGGAACCATGTAAACATTTTTTTAATAAGTATAAAAAATATATAAAATTTTTTAACAAAGCAATCACTGAAAACCAAAAGCAAGATAAAACAAAGAAACCTACTGAGTTGGTAGCTTGGTCACATAAAAAGAACTCTTTCCAGTGTTCTTGGGAATAGAGGAATATGACTGTAAATTCCTAGTAGGCTACATCCTAAGGACAAAAAGAATTACAAAGACAGCTTGAACTGTTTTCAGGCAATCATACTGTTAGTAGCAATATTATCATTGCTACACTGAAAGTATTCTACATAGCAGCATAAAACAAATAAGTGATAATGTCATAGAAGCCAAAATTTTCAACTTAAAGAAAACAAGATACAAATATAAAGTCAAAAAAGTAAAAACCTTGTTATCCTAATTTTGAACTAAAAATAGCTCTATTCATATTTTCTTTTAGGAAAAAAAAATCACATTTCCTACTCTGCTCACTAAAGGTCTGGAAATAAGGACCAAACTAGTAGCAATAAGTGCCTCTAGTACCCAGACTGTGGTCTCTAAATAGCCACTAAAGAGAACTGGGGCTCCTTGGAGAAACAGCTGATTCTAGGTCACGGGTAGGAAATACACAAAATGGGCTTGAAACATCTTGTCATGCCAAAGGAGTTTTCAAAGGCTACTGGAGTCATGTCAAAAAGACAGCAGTTGGTAGTTAAGAATCCACCTGCCAATGCAGAGGAGAAGGGTTCAAGCCCTGGTCCGGGAAGATCCCACATGCCGCAGAGCAACTAAGCCCAGGTGCCACAACTACTGAGCCTGTGCTCTAGAGCCCACAAGCCACAACTACTGAGCCTGTGTGCCACAACTACTGAAGCCTGCATGCCTAGAACCCGTGCTCCGCAACGAGACAAGCCACCGCAATGAGAAGCCTGTGCACCACAATGAAGAGTAGCCCCAGCTTGCCACAACTAGAGAAAGCCCGCACAGCAACAAAAAACCCAATGCAGCCAAAACAAAAAAAGACAGCAGCTGATTTGAAGGGCATCCCACTGGCCAAAGACTGGACAACTTGTTATGAGAAGAATAATGCAAAAGATTGAAATGCATGAAATATGTTAGAAATCCATGTGTTTATGATAATATTTAAAAAGCAAACCTTTAGGGGATGCTAGAGAGGTAACCCATTCTAAAACAAAGGGAAAGGATCAATACTTATCCCACCTTTCCTTTAGGAACTGACATTCTGGGTTGCCAAATAGTTGATGAGAAAACGTTTTTATTTAGAGAGGAAGTCCATCTGATAATGATGGAAGGAATTACAGAATCAGAATATCACCATGCTATAGTCCTTATGTAATGAACAGATTTAAGTAATGATCATCAATGGTGATAAACCTAGGTGAAAGGCTAACTAAGAACTTAATAATGGATGGCCCTGTCTAAACTCCAAAAGAATGAGCTGCACATTGTGCACCCCCTGATGTGGAAGTGGACAACACCAGCTAGGAAGTATTCTTGCTAAAAAGCAGAACCTAAATCTGAGCAAGCCTCTAGATCTAACTGCCAATTAAGAGGAAATTCAAACAGAGAAACACTGAATGGCAGCATTGGGGCTCCACCAAAATCCAGAAAGTGGAAAACTCAGACAAAGCAATCAGTGTTTCCAGTGAAGAATTACAAGAAAAAAAAGATGGTGAGAAATCCATAGCTTAAAAGAAACAAAGACATAGCGAAAGACTGCAATGTATGAGCTTTATTTGGATTTCAAAACTACATTAAAAATCTGTAAGACAAGAGGAAAATGAGAATATTGAGTAGATATTTGATATTAAGTAATTTCTTAATTGTGATAATGACAACTTGGTTATGTTTATAAAAGGGATGGGCTTCCCTGGTGGCGCAGTGATTGAGAGTCCGCCTGCCAATGCAGGGGACACGGGTTCGTGCCCCAGTCCGGGAGGATCCCACATGCTGAGGAGCGGCTGGGCCCGTAAGCCATGGCCGCTGAGCCTGCGTGTCCGGAGCCTGTGCTCCGCAACGGGAGAGGCCACAGCAGTGAGAGGCCTGCGTACCACAAAAAAAAAAAAAAAGAGAATTGCCATTCTTTAGAAAATTATACTGATATATTTACAGATGAAGCAATATGATGTCTTGGAGTTATTCCAAAATTATCCAGGTTGAGGATGGGGGTAGAGAGGAAACAAGATTGGTCATAAACTGGTAACCACTGTAATTGAGTGATACTTGAGTGCAAATCCATTAGAGGATTTTCTCTACCTTTTTATATGTTTGAAAGTTTCTAAAAGAATAATCTTAACAAATAACTAAATGAATTGAAACAGATCAACCACTGAGTTCATAGTGATTAGAAAGAAAATACTCATTATTCACCTTTAGAGCAGAGGTTTTCAACTTCAACACTACCAGTATTTTGACATTTTGGTCCTGATACTTCTTTGTTGGGGGGACTGTCCTGAGCACTACAGGATGTTTAGCAGCATCTCTGCCCTCTACTCACTAAATTCCAGTAGCACACTCACCCTCTCCCCCATAAAGTGTAACAATCAAAACCATCTCTGGACATTCCAGATGTCCCCCAGGGACACAACTGCCCTTCAATAAGAACCCCTGCTTTGGGGAATGCTAGAGAAGCAACTCATAATTTTGAGAACTTGTAAGTACAGCTGATTCTCATTACTCACCACAGTTATGTTCTATAAAATTGCAATGAAAACTGTATTAGCAATACTGAATGAGGAGGAAATACAGGGTTACTTTCCTACAAGCTTCTGGTCATGCATTTTCATCAACTGATCAACACATGACCTTGATTTATATGAGTTTTTGTCTAAAGACACCTTTAGTATATATTGTTGTTTCATTAACATTTAACTCATGGCCGACAGCACTCTAACTCACACCTGAACAAAGCTCATCTAACACACGTTATTTTCTCTGTATGCCTTCACCATGGCCTTCTCGCACTTAGGAAAACTAGACAGCACTGCAGCACTATGCTTGTGGGCCACTTTAACAGGAAAATCACCAACGAAAACCACAAAAATGCAAAAAACACATGGCACTAAACAGATTGTGAAAAGGACTCTGTAGTCTGAGCTGAAACACGAAAGCACTGCATCACCTTATTTGACCTCAGCTGGGAACACACAAATGAAGCAACTAAAAATTTTCACTGCTGTGCACATGCCCGTGAATGACGGTGAAAGCACCAGGACTATTGATTCTGGGGTTACAAGTATGTTTCAGAGAGTAGGTGAATTTGCAAATATAGAATCCATGAATAATGAGGATCAACTGTATGGGGGAAAAATCAACACTTATCCTGCCTTTTTTGATAAACTGTAGCTCGGGGTAATCAAATAGCTGATGAGAAAAAGGTTTTCTATCTAACAGAGTTCCAGCTAATAAATGCAGGAGGAATGAGAGTCACTTCTGTAACTCTATTGAAATAATGGACAGAGGCAATAGTCATCAATGGCTGCTAAAACCACTAAGTGCAAGGCTGGTGAGTAATTAACCTTATTATGTGTGAATGCAACTATCCACACAGGAATCAACTCATTAACTTTTATGGCACTAAAAGAAAGGCAACCAAAATTTCATGTCTCCTATCGTGATAAAATTAGAGTACAAAACATCGCCCATGAAGAATTCTTACCAAAAATATATCTGATTCCAAACAAAGCCTAGAAAAAGGCAATTCTCTGTTATATGCACCCATATGAAGCACATAACGCATATATTGAGTAGGAGAGACCCTTTTGGAGGGTTCCATTAAATGGAGTAAAGGTAAAGAGTATGTGCTCTAAACCACTTAGAAACACAGAAAACGTGGGAAAATGGTAACTGCAAAATAAAGGAATGAATGGGGGGCACTGGGGACAAAAAAGACAACTGTAATTCTCATTTGTACTACCAAAACGTCTCCTGTTTTCAGACAATACTCCTTTCACATACAAAGACCTTTTCCAAAATGACCATGAAAACAATTAACAGCAAAACCAAGAAACTATGAACAGATAATTAGGGATGGAGCAGAGCTGAGAAGCAAGGAGAGGAGAACTACATAAAATATTACATAACTTCTTCCAAAGCAAAACATTTTCATGGATTGATTATGTTAAAAAGGAAAAAAACTATACAAGTTCAAGGAAAAACTACACAAGATCTATAAAGCATTTAGAATGCATTAGTGCAAAAGTATATTTTAGCAGAACTATTGAAAAGAATGCAGTAGACCCCAAATAAAACTATTAGTTGTGATTACCTTGCATGAGGGTTGGAGCCTGCAGCATCTGCTTGTAGTAGGAGTAATACAGTCCACATTCTGTTCTGAATGAGATTTCTCGCTCCACTTCCTGAAATAAAGTTAGGTCTACTGGGTTTACATGACCTAGTTTTGTTTAAATATCTACTGTCACTGTAGAAACAGGATATAGAACTACAACTTAAAAGAAAAACACAAAAACAAAAACCTCTGACAACAGTCTTAAGAAATCTTGGCAAATAAAAACAATAAAAGGCTGATAATTATTGAAGCTGGGTGTATATTATAGGGGTTTATTTCACTATTCTCGCTATTTTTGTGGATGTTTAAAATTTCCTATAACAAACCATTTTTAACAATGGAGAAAACTAGTTCCATTTAAGTTAATGTTTCAGAGTTAACGTTTTTAATTTCACACAAATTAAAACCTTAAAAAAGTACCACCATTCTTATGTAATATTAGTGAAAAACAAAATAGGGACAGTAGAAAAAAGTCTCTCAAATAAAAAGAACTATAACTGCATTAGACACCTGCCTAAAAGCTAACAATATTATATAAGATTAATAATTTTCTTTTTATTCTAAGAATACAAGGTATTCTTAGTAAAATGGGGCAGACCTTTTACATGTGAATTTTACTTTGAAAAGTGTAACCTTGGTGGAAAGATGTTCATGTAGGAAAATGGATACAAGAAATATTAAACTGCTTTTATATAAATATTCAATTTTAGAAGAACTGAAAATTTAAAGTAGTAGCTATTAGTCAATTTGGTTGTAAGGTGCTTTTATGAAATTTAAGATTTAAATCAGTAATATAAAATATGGAGGCAACTGGTAACAAGAATGGGGAAGACTTTCTGGAATAATCCTATTAATACTCTTAGATCCTATATTTCATATATATATAACAGTATAAATGAACAAAAAATTATAACCGGGGCTTCCCTGGTGGTGCAGTGGTTGGGGGTCTGCCTGCCGATGCAGGGGACGGGGGTTCGTGCCCCGGTCCGGGAGGATCCCACATGCCGCAGAGCGGCTGGGCCCGTGAGCTGGCCGCTGGGCCTGTGCGTCCGGAGCCTGTGCTCCATGGCGCGAGAGGCCACAAAAGTGAGAGGCCCGCATACCACACACACAAAAAAAATAAATAAATTATAACCTATGTCATTATAGATTCTTTTACACCAGTGTTGAAAAAAACAGGTTCTGCAACACACTGTCTAAAATGTAATACCATCTATGTTTTTTCCTATACAGCAGATCCATATTCCACAAACCCAACTTTACTGGTGGAAGATGATAAACACTGAATATCTTACTTTCTAGTGGATAAACTTCTTTTAGCACATCTTTGTTTTCCCCTACCTCCAATTATTTTTCAAATAGTAATAAACATTTCATTAAAAGAACCAGTCATGCTATTTATCTTCAGATCTGCCCTTAAAATATTTAAAGAGGGACTTCCCTGGTGGTCCAGTGCTTTAGAATCCGCCTTGCAATGCAGGGGATGAAGGTTCGATCCCTGGTGTGGGAACAAAGATCCCACATGCCGTGGGCCAACGAAGAGCCCGTGAGCCTGCAACTAGGACCCGACACAGCCAAAAATAAAAAAAATAAAAAATAAAAAAAGATATTTAAAGAAATATTTCTCCTACCCTTTAAAAAAGTATTATAAATTAATTCACGAATAGAGCATTGAATACTCAACTATCAAAGAGTATAAACATCCACTTACTGATATTAAAACAATTATGTTTCATCATTAACTCTTTTTTAAAAAAGCAGAAGGCACAGGGTAGCAAACCTTCTTATATAATGAGCTTCCTTTCACAGAAAACAATTTTTTTTTTTTTTTTTTTTTTTTTTTGCGGTACGCGGGCCTCTCACTGTTGTGGCCTCTCCCGTTGCGGAGCACAGGCTCTGGATGCGCAGGCTCAGCGGCCATGGCTCACGGGCCCAGCCGCTTCGCGGCATGTGGGATCTTCCCGGACTGGGGTGCAAACCCGTGTCCCCTGCATCGGCAGGCGGACTCTCTACCACTGCGCCACCAGGGGAGCCCAGAAAACAAATTTATCCTTGGGAAATCAAACATAAGAAAAAAAGGCTCATCGGGTTTTGAAATTTAATTTCATTAGCACACTTGCTTTACAAAAAGGACAACAGAAAATGATGTAGCTCTTTTAGCTTTTACATTTGCTACTGATTTGTGTTGTGTCTTTCACACCTGTAAAGTTTTATCTTTTGGCAGTCACATTAATCCATTCACCTTTAATCTTTGGGAAAAACTGCTCCACTGCTTTTGATAACATAAAACTAAATTGGTATTAATTGTTTCCAGAATGTTCAACCTCCTCCGTGGTCAGGTAACCATAGAAACTATGAAGTGACATTAACTAAGCAAATACTAGCTTTTGCCCATGCAAATAAGAAAAAAAACCACATTAAGTATATTACATTCCTTTCCTTCTCTCCAGCTGCCTTAAAGTGCTCGAAGTGTGGCTGCCTTCAATGGAATATTCTAACATCAAACACTCATGCCCAAACCAAACTGGAGAACGAAAACAGTCATTCACATGTAGGGGGCTCCCTATCGGACATGGTTCTAAAAGGAGACTGACTTCATGAAGATGCAGAAAGAGAAAAAAAAACCGCTCAAAGTACTAAAAGTAGAAAGCCACTTTTGTGCCCCATCTCTCTCTCTTTTAACATACCCAGAATGTGTAAAGAACAGAGGGGATCCTGATTAGTAAAAATGCCTTTCAACATGATTAATTGGTAATCTTGGCACCAGCTGTATAGAACCAAATGCTATACTTTATTAGACAGACACTTGCAAGTTTTACATCTGCTTCATGCTAAGAGAACATCTGCTCTACTCAAAACACTTTTCCAGTTTTTATACAGCAATTTATACTTTGCCTGGTGGATAGTGCCAATGAAAAGGTACATCAATAGAAGTTACCCTGTGAAGAACACAAAACGAACAAATACTTCATGTTTTAAATTGCACAAGTTCCACAGGGGAAGCACTGTTGAGAGAATAAAAAACATTGTCTCTGAAGATGACAGAGAAAAGCAGAAAGACAAAATAATTGTATTTTTAAGAAACTGTACAGCTAAAGCCATTTAAGTAGTAGTTAATATAGTAATTTAACAGAAGTACTAAAAGGAAATAAGTATGAAGAAAAGAAAATGACTAATTAATGTTGTCAGGGCATGCAACTAATGTTTTGCATGCCCTGGCAACACACAAAAGGTAATAAGCCCTTTTAGACAAATGACACCAAATTTGCAAAGGAACCATATCATTAGTTTTAAAAAATCTCATGTAAATAACTTTGTTTATAAAAATTGCCCCCCCCCAAAACAACTAGGCAACTGGTAGTGGGGAAGCCACTGAAAGATTAACATTAAAGGTAAAATTAACATGAAAGATTACATTAAAGGCAAATGTAATCTTTCAGAATTAAGTTAACAAATCATCTCACTAAGCAACAGTAGCTCACGATAAGACAGCTGTTCTTAAAGTTCTGTACAGGGAATCATGCCGTCAGCAAACATATTTATGGCACATACATGGTTTATTGTCTGGTTAAATTCATGTCCATCTGTTAGAATGGAATGATTCTTGCCCTAGAGTTGATTAAAAGCCATGACATATGACAGCTGCCAAGCAGTGTTTGTGACTAGGTTAGACTATTGTTGAAGTGACAGTATTTCCACTGGGCTCGGCTGAAGCAATTATCAGTTGTGGTTCTACCATAGTTACCACTGTGCGGATTAACCCTATTTGGTCTAAAGACTCCTTGCTTTGCAGGAGTATTCAATGGGAAGATGTGCAAATTCTATAAAATCAAATAAATAAGAAAAAATGTTAGCATAAAGAAAAAAGACTTAAAAAAATTGAGTGATTTGAGTACTTTTGGCCAAATGAAAATTACCTTTCCTTATAACTGAACGTTTATTTTCTGAGGAAACAAAAAGGGATAAGAATTCAGTCCTTGATTCCAAGGAGTTTAAGTTTCAATGAGAAAAAACAATGCATTTTTTAAAAAGGAAAATGACTGTTCAAGCAAAGACAGGTATCAATTAGAAGGAATGACAATTTTTTGCCTATTAAACTAGCCTCCCCACTGGATTCTGTGCTTCTAATTGGTATCTTCTTCCTCCAATCGATCTTCGTCATTCACTCATTCATTCATCCATCCATCCACTCATTTATTCATTCAACAAATACCTACTGACCACCAACAATTGACAAGCATTCTTTTGCTGGGAGATTTAGCAGGGAAGAAAAGAGACACAGATCTCTGCCTTCATGGAATTTATAATCTAGAGCAGAAGGAGAAGGGAACAAATAAACAAGCAAAATATACAAAGGAAAGCAGAGAAGTGGTATAGGGAGGGAAGGGGGTGGTGCCATGATCCTGGAGGTGGACAGGGAAGGCCTCGCTGATGAAGTGACACTGACCAGAGAGCGGAAGAGGTGAGGTAGTGAGCCATGTGGATGTCTGAGGGGAGAGCCCATCAGTCAGGCAAAACAGCCCACATGCACCCTGGAGATCGGCGAGGAAGACAGTGTGGCTGGAGTGGAGGGAACAAGGAAGGGGCAGTAATAAGGTTGGGGGGCTGTAGGGGCAGAAGTAGAATCTGAGATGTAATGTGGGGTTAGGGTCTGGACCACTCAGTCTGGGAGACACAAGGACTCTGGGCTCATACTCTGAGCTACAAGGTGTGTGTGCAGGAGGTGCGGAGGTCAGGAGTTTGGTTTTAGACATGTTGAGCTTGAATGTGAAGGGTTTTGAGCAGAGACATACACTGCTATATATTTAAAAGAATCGCACTGGCTGCTGTGTTCAGAATAGATTCTACGGGACAAGGGCAAAGCCGGGAAACCAGGAAGGGGGCTGCTGAAGTAATCCTGGTAGAGACAAAGGCGGAGGTTGTGAGAGGTGATCGGATTCTAGACACTGTCAAAAGAAAACTGATTGGGATTTCCTGAAGGATTTAATGTGGGCCACATGTGCCTACTTAATTTAATTACAATTAAAAATTCAGGGGCTTCCCTGGTGGCACAGTGGTTAAGAATCCGCCTGCCAATGCAGGGGACATGGGTTCAAGCCCTGGTCTGGGAAGATCCCACATGCTGTGGAACAACTAAGCCTGTGCGCCACAACTACTGAGCCTGCACTCTAGAGCCCGCAAGCCACAACTATTGAGCCCCTGTGCCACAACTACTGAAACTCACGTGCCTAGAGCCTGTGCTCCGCAACAAGAGAAGCCACCACCATGAGAAGCCTGCGCACTGCAACAACGAGTAACCCCCACTCGCCACAACTAGAGAAAGCCCGCACTCAGTCAAGGGAGACCCAACGCAGCCAAAAAATAAATAAATAAATGTATATTTAAAAAAAAAATTAAAAATTCAGTTCCTCAGTTCCTGAGCATATTTGGATAATGGCTATAGTATTACCACAGCAAAGATAAAGAACTTTTCAGCAAACAGAAAGTGTTTTTTTAATAGATCTTTATTGGAGTATAACTGCTTCACCATACTGTGTTAGTTTCTGTTGTACAACAAACTGAATCAGCCATATGTATACCTATATCCCCATATCCCCTCCCTCTTGAGCCTCCCTTGCACCCTCCCTATCCCACCCCTCTCGGTTGTCACAAAGCACTGAGCTGTATCTCCCTGTGCTATGCAGCAGCTTCCCACTAGCTAACCATTTACATTTGCTAGTATATGTATGTTGCTGATACTCACACCTCGCCCCAGCTTCCCTCTCCCTCCCCGTGTCCTCAAGTCCATTCTCTATGTCTACATCTTTATTCCTGCCCTGCCAGTACCATTTTTTTTTTTTTTTAGATTCCATGTATGTGCGTTAGTATACGGTATTTGTTTTTCTCTTTCTGACTTACTTCACTCTGTATGACAGACTCTAGGTACATCCACCTCACTACAAATAACTCAATTTCGTTTCTCTTTATGGCTGAGTAATATTACATTGTATATATGTGCCACATCTTCTTTATCCATTCATCTGTTGACGGACATTTAGGTTGCTTCCATGTCCTGGCTATTGTAAATAGAGCTGCAATGAACACTGTGGTACATGACTTTTTTTTTTTTTAACATCTTTATTGGAGTTTAACTGCTTTACAATGGTGTGTTAGTTTCTGCTTTATAACAAAGTGAATCAGCTATACATATACATATATCCCCATATCTCCTTCCTCTTGCCTCTCCCTCCCACCCTCCCTATCCCACCCCTCTAGGTGGTCACAAAGCACCGAGCTGATCTCCCTGTGCTATGCGGCTGCTTTCCAATAGCTATCTATTTTACATTTGGTAGTATATGTAAGTCCATGCCACTCTCTCACTTCATCCCAGCTTACCCTTCCCCCTCCCCGTGTCCTCAAGTCCATTCTCTACATCTGCGTCTTTATTCCTGTCCTGCCCCTAGGTTCTTGAGAACCATTTTTTTTTTTTTTAGATTCCATATATATGTGTTAGCATATGGTACTGGTTTCTCTCTTTCTGACTTACTTCACTCTGTATGACAGAATCTAGGTCCATCCACCTCACTACAAATAACTCAATTTCGTTTCTTTTTATGGTTGAGTAATATTACAGTGTATATATGTGCCACATCTTTATCCATTCATCTGTCGATGGACATTTAGGTTGCTTCCATGTCCTGACTATTGTAAATAGAGCTGCAGTGAACACTGTGGTACATGACTCTTTTTGAATTACGATTTTCTCAGGGTATATGCCAGTAGTGGGATTGCTGGGTCATATGGTAGCTCTAGTTTTAGTTTTCTAAGGAACCTCCATACTGTTCTCCATAGTGGCTGTATCAATTTACATTCCCACCAACAGTGCAGGAGGGTTCCCTTTTCACCACACCCTCTCCAGCATTTATTGTTTGTAGATTTTTGATGATGGCCATTCTGATTGGTGTGAGGTGATACCTCATTGTAGTTCTGATTTGCATTTCTCTAATAATTAGTGATGTTGAGCAGCTTTTCATGTGCGTCTTGGCCATCTGTATGTCTTCTTTGGTGAAATGTCTATTTAGGTCTTCTGCCCATTTTTTAATTGGATTGTTTTTTGTTTTTTTTGTTGATGTTGAGCACCATGAGCTGTTTGTATATTTTGGAGATTAACCCTTTGTCCATCATTTCATTTGCAAACATTTTCTCCCATTCTGAGAGTGGTCTTTTCGTCTTGTTTATGGTTTCCTTTGCTGTGCAATAGATTTTAAGTTTATTTAGGTCCCATTTGTTTATTTTTGTTTTTATTTCCATTCCTCTAGAGGTGGGTCGAAAAAGATCTTGCTGTGGTTTATGTCAAAGAGTGTTTTTCCTATGTTTTCCTCTAAGAGTTTTATAGTTCTGATCTTACATTTAGGTCTTTAATCCATTTGGAGTTAATTTTTGTGTATGGTGTTAGGTAGTGTTCTAATTTCATTCTTTTACATGTAGCTGTCCAGTTTTCCCAGCACCACTTATTAAAGAGGCTGTCTTTTCTCCATTGTATGCTCTTGCCTCCTTTGCCGTAAATTAGGTGACCATATGTGCATGGGTCTATCTCTGGGCTTTCTATCCTGTACCATTGATCTATATTCCTGTTTTTGTGACAGTACCATACTGTCTTGATTACTGCAGCTTTGTAGTATAGTATCAAGTTGGGGAGACTGATTCCTCCAGCTCCATTTCTCTTTTTCAAGACTGCTTTTGTATTTGTGATCTTTTGTGTTTCCATATGAATTGTAAAATTTTTTGTTCTAATTCTGTGAAGAATGCCATTGGTAGTTTGATAGGGATTGCACTGAATCTGTAGATTGCTTTGGGTAATATAGTCATTTTCACAATATTGATTCTTCCAATCCAAGAACATGGTATATTTCTCCATCTGTTTATGTCATCTTTGATTTCATTCATCAGTGTTTTATAGTTTTTTGAGTACAAGTCTTTTGCCTCCTTAGGTAGGTTTATTCCTAGGTATTTTATTCTTTTTGTTGCGATGGTAAATGGGATTGTTTCCTTCATTTCTCTTTCTGATTTTTCGTTGTTATTGTATAGGAATGCCAGAGATTTCTGTGCATTAATTTTGTATCCTGCAACCTTACCAAATTCACTGATTAGTTCTAGTAGTTTTCTGGTGGCATCTTTAGGATTTTCTATGTATAGTATTATGTCATCCGTAAACAGTGACAGTTTTACTTCTTCTTTTCCAATTTGTATTCCTTTTATTTCTTTTTCTTCTCTGATTGCCGTGGCTAGGACTTTGCCATTGAATAATAGTGGCGAGAGTGGACATCCTTGTCTCATTCCTGATCTTGATGGAAATGCTTTCAGTTCTTCACCATTGAGTATGATGTTTGTTGTGGGTCTGTCATATATGGCCTTTATTATGTTGAGGTAGGTTCCCTCTATGCCCACTTCCTAGAGAGTTTATTATAAATTGGTGTTGAATTTTGTCAAAAGCTTTTTCTGCATCTATTGAGATGATCCTATGGTTTTTATTCCTTTATTTGTTAATATGGTGTATCACATTAATTTGCATATATTGAAGAATCCTTGCATCCCTGGGATAAATCCCACTTGGTCATGGTGTATGATCCTTTTTATATGTTGTTGGATTCTGTTTGCAAGTATTTTGTTCAGGATTTTTGCATCTATGTTAATCAGTGATATTGGTCTATAATTTTCTTTTTTCGTGATATCTTTTTCTGGGTTTGGTATCAGGGTGATGGTGGCTTCATAGAATGAATTTGGGAGTGTTCCTCCCTCTGCAATTTTTTGAAAGAGTTTGAGAGGGCTCAGTGTTAGCTCTTCTCTAAACGTTTGGTAAAATTTGCCTGTGAAGCCATCTGGTCCTGGGCTTTTGTGGAGCCCAAATGCCGCAACTACTGAAGCCCGCGCACCTAGAGCCCATGCTCCGCAACAAGAGAAGCCACCGCAATGAGAAGCTCTCGCACCACAACGAAGAGTAGCCCCCACTTGACGCAACTAGAGAAAGCCCGCACACAGCAACGAAGACCCAACGCTGCAAATAAATACATACATACATCAATTTATTTAAAAAAACAATTAAAAGTTCATTTTCTCAGTTCCTGAGCATATTTGGATAATGGCTATGGTATTACCACAGCACAGATAAAGAACTCTTCAGCCAACAGAAATTTCTTTTGAACACCATTTTTCTAGTGTTTCCCTAATCAGTAAGGTCTTAACATTTGGTCTTAGACGTATGCATGCTATATTTAAACAAAAAGTATGCATCTAGTCTTTTAAGTTTCACTGAGATAGAATTCACATACAATTTACCCTTTTAAAGTGTACAAGTCAGTGGCTTTTACTATATTCACAGGGTTATGAATCCATCAGTACAATCAATTTTGGAACATTTTCATTACCCACACTCCTGGGCTGTCACCCTGCAAATTCCACATGCCCTCTAACCCTAAGCAATCACCAATCTACTTTCTGTCTCTTTAGATTGGCCTCTCCTGGAATCACAGAATATGTCCTTTGTGCCTGACTTCTTTCAATTAGCATGTTTTCAAGGTTCATCTATGCTGTAGCATGTATCAGTAATTCATTTCAAAACTGCTGAATAATATTCCATCGTATGGATATACCACCTTTTCTTTACCCATTCATCTACTGATGACATTAGAGTTGTTTCCTCTTTTTGGCTATCATGAAAAATGCTGTTATGTACATTTGTTTACAATTTTTTTGTGGATATGTTTTCATTTTTCTTGGGTGTACCCTTAGGAGTAGAATTGCTAAGATCATGTGATAACTCTGTATCTGATTGAGGACCTGCTGGACTTTTTCCAAAGTGGTAGATGGTTTCCAGCTGCTCCACATCCTTGTCAACAGTTGTTATAATGTCTTTTTATAATAACCCTGCTAGTAGGTGTGAAGTGTTATCTCATTGTGGTTTTGATTTTAATTTCCCTAGTAGTTAATGCGGCTGAGCATCTTTTCATGTGCTTGTTGGCCATATGTAAATCATCTTTGGAGAAATGTCTATTAAGTCCTTTGCTCATTTTAAAAATCAGGTTGTCTTTTTATCATTAAGTTGTAATAGTTATTTATATTTTCTAGATACAAATCCCTTACCAGACATGATTTGTAAATATTTTCTCCCACTCTGTTGTCTTTTCACTTTCTTAATGGTGTACTTTGGAGCACAAAAGTTTCTAACTTTGATGAAGTCCAATTTAACTATTTTTCCTTTAGTCACTTGTGCTTTTGGTGTTGTATCTAAGAAAGCTTAGCCAACCCAAGGCCATGAAAATTTATTCATGTTTTCTTCTAAAAGTTTCATAGTTTTAACCCTTACATTTGGGTCTATGATCCATTTTGTGTTAATTTTTGCATGTAGTATGAGAAAAGGGCCCAAATTCATTCTTTTGCATGTAAATACCCAGTCGTCTCCAGACCATTTGTTAAAAAGACTATTCTTTCTCCATTTAATTGTCTTGGTACCTCTGTTGAAAATCAATTGACCATAAACGTAAGGTACTCTCAATTCCATTCCATTGATCTCTATGTCCATTCTTAAGCCAGCACTACACTCTCTTGATTATTGTAGCCTTGATATTGCAGGTTTTGAAATCAGGAAGTGTGAGTCTCCCAACTTTGTTCTGTTTTGGCTATTCTGGGTCTCTTATTCCACATAAATTTTAGGATCAGTTTGTCAACTTCTACAAAAAATCCACCTGGGATTCTGAGAGGAATCATGTTGAACTTGGGGAGTATTGCCATCTTAACAATATTGTCTTCAATGCATGGACATGGTTTAAGTTTTATACTTTTTGGTTAAATTTATTCCTAAGTATTTTACTTTTTGTTGATGTGTAAGTGGAATTGCTTTTTTTTTAAAATAAATTTATTTTTGGCTGTGCTGGGTCTTCGTTGCCACGCATGGGCTTTCTCTAGTTGTGGTGAGCAGGGGCTACTCTTCGTTGCGGTGTGTAGGCTTCTCATTGCAGTGGCTCCTCTTGTTGCGGAGCACAGGCTCTAGGGGTGCGGGCTTCAATAGTTGTGGCACAAGGGCTTAGTTGCTCCACAGCATACAGGATCTTCCCGGGCCAGGGCTCAAACCCATTTCCTCTGCATTGGCAGGTGGATTCTTAACCACTGCGCCACCAGGGAAGCGCTGGAACTGTTTTCTTAATTTCACTTTTGGATTGCTCATTGCTACTGTATAGGAATACAATTAATTTCTGCATATTGATCTTGTTACCCTGCAACCCTGATAAACTCATTAGTTCTAAAAGTTTTTTTTAGTGGATTCTATATACGTATCATCTACAAAGAGAGACAGTTTTACTTCATGCCTTTCATTTCATTTCCTTGCCATTATTTCCCTGACAAACTGTCTAGTACAATGTTGAATACAAGTGGCTACAGCAGAAATCCTTGTCTTGTTCCTGATCTCAGGGAGAAAGCTCTCAGTCTTTCATCATTAAGTATGCTCTTAACTGTGGGTTTTTGACAAATGCCCTTTATGAGGCTAAAGTTCTCTGTGTATTTCTAGATAGATGAGCATTTTTATCATAAAGGTTGTCAAACTTTGTTAAATGCTTTTCCTGTGTTTTTTGAGATAATCACATGGTTTTTATTTGTGTATTCTACTGATGTGATGGGCTCACCTAGTCCATTCCTATTTTGAGTTATGTACATTACAAAGAACTGATGTTGAATTTTTTTCAAATACCTTTTTTTACATCTCTTGAGGTACTAATATGGCAAAAAAAAAAAAGTATATATTTCCCAACAATCTCCTTTGCATTCCTGGCAGAAAAATGACTTTTTCATGGTGTGGCATGCTTTAATGTGCTACTAGACTCTCTTTACTAGCATTAATTAGGATTTTGGGTCCAATATATATAGTGGGATTAGTCTCTGAGTTTCGTTTTTTTAATATTATCTGGATTATATGCAGTTGATCCTCATTATTCATGGATATCCTATTTGCAAATTTGCCTACTAGCTAAAATTTATTTGTAACAACAAAAATGACAAAAATCAATACTTGCTGTATTTTGCAGTCATTTGTAGACATGTGAGTTGCCTGATGTGCATAGTTCCCAGCTGTGGTCTGCCTCTTGCTCCAGCTCTCACACAGAGATGATCAGAGGATAAAGACAGTAAGGGGCAGCAGTGCAGCACAGCACGAGAAGCCCTAGCTCTGGGGCCAGTCACAGAAGGTTTGAATCCCAGCTCTGGCACCAGTTAGTGGATGGCCTCAGGCAACTCACTTAACATTTCTGAAACTCACTTTCTCTTTTGTGAAAAAAAAGAAAATAGAATCTACCAGGAGGAGTTCTTAGGATTTAAGATTGTAACCTATGTGTGATATGAGTATGTCTATACATATGTACATATTTCCCCAGGAGTCACGGTTCAGTATTCGCTAATTCACTATTCTCAGTGACTTTATATAACATAACTGGTGGGAATAAGAACTGACTGTAGTTACAGTCTGATCCTCAGTTTTGGTGTGTAATACCTGATTTATAGCAATAATTTGGAAGTTTTCTTCCTCTTTAGTATTCTAGGATGGCTCAAATAGCATTGGAATATTTTGGTTCTTTAAAAGTTTGGTAGAATTCCTCCATAAAGTCAACAGGGTCTGGTATTTTGGGGTTGGGGGATAGGTAGGTACAATATTTCTCAAGTGTTCTCTATCACATCTACAGAAATAATTGTGTTTACTGGGGCCGTTTTGGTAATTAATGTTCTTCTAGGGACTTCCCTGGTGTTCCAGTGGGTAAGACTCTGCACTCCCAATGCAGGGGGCCCGGGTTTGATCTCTGGTCAGGGAACTAGATCCCACATGCATGCCACAACTAAGAGTTCACATGCTGCAACTAAGAAGTCTGCATGCCACAACTAAAGATCCTGCATGCTGCAATGAAGATCCCGTGCGTGCCACCACTAAGACCCAGCACAACCAAAACATAAGAATAAATAAATAAATATTTAAAAAATATATTCTTATAGGAAATCACCCATTTCATCTATTCATCTAATTTGCATAAAATCAAACAAAATAGTCTCATGTGGCTCTTTCTTATTTCATGGTCTCTATGGTTATTTCTCTGTTACCATATTTCATGACCTCTGTAATTATTTCTTTTTTTTGGCTGTGCTGCACGACACGTGGGATCTTAGTTCCCCTACCAGGGATCGAACCTGTGTCCCCTGCAGTGGAAGCACGGAGTCTTAACCAATGGACCTCCAGCGAAGTTCCATCTCCATAATTATTTGTGTTATTTCTTATTTTGGATATTTTCATTTGCTACCCCATCTTTATCTTCCTTTCATTTCTTTAGTTTTCACCCCCCCAAATAACCACTGATTTATGAACTGTTTTCCTACTTTCTAGGTGATCAATTTATTTTACCTTTATCGCTCCTTCTGTTGTGAGATTTCATAAGTGGAATAATTCATTTATTGCACAATATATTAATTATTTCATAATATAGTATTTACAGCTACAAATTTTCTTCTGAGTACTCTCTTAGGTATACTCCATAATCCTGAAATATGGTTTTCATCATTTTCTAGATTTCATTTATAATTTCTATAAATTCAGTTTTAATTACCTGTGGCCCAAAAGTTACTTTTTAAACATTTAAAAATTTCTAGATAGTAAGCAATTTTTCTTTTGAATTAGTTATCTGCAATTTTTATTTAAGTGAATGAATAAATTAACAAAAGAGGATACTGTGACCTTTATGCCCAAAGTCAGGAACAGGCCAAGACTATGTGCTATCACACTGTGATTAGAGAATATTGTCCATATAATTTCTGTATTTTTGGATCTGAGATTTTTCCTTACAGCTTAATTTATCAGTGGTTTAGTGAATGTTCTGTGGATACTGGAAATGAATGTATCTTTAGATATTTACAGATTAGATCTATCATATTCAATATTTTCACTAGGTCTTCTATATCCTTACTTATTTTTGTCCACTTGCTTTTATATGAACTGGGAAAGAATTAAAACTCAATACTAATGTATTTCTATACTCTTCTTACATTTCCTGTGGTTTCTGCTTTGTAAATATTGTGATTATCTGATGCATGGATAGTCATACTTATGGTTTGTATCTTTATCACTGAAATATTGCCCTTCTTTGCCTCATTTAATACTGTCTGATACTTTCTTTCCCCTTTCTGCATTTATTAAGTCCTTATCCACACCTGTGGCCTAATCTGTCTAAGGAGGATTCTTACTGTTCTGGGAGGATCTTATGCATATATGATGTGATTTGGATTTTGCTTTGTGATCCAGAGTTTTTATTAGGTGAGTAAAACCCATTGATACTTATTTAATCAAAAATAATTAGACATACTTGTGTTAATAGATATTGTATCATGCTTTTTACTGCTCTTTACAACAAATCCTTCACTACATGATCTGTGTCAGCTTGTTTCAATATGTGTGTATGTGTGTGTACATGTCTTTAATTTGGAAGGTTGATGTTTTTGTTCTCGGGGTTACCTTTCTTTATAACTTCAGAGAGTAACTTAATTCTTTGTTTCTATGGCTAGTATCTACTGACTTTCTATAACAAGTTATGACAATCTTATGAAATTTGTACTTCTCCCCTGCCCAATTTTACTTGATATTATTTTTCTTGGAATTTTCTTTATATATACTGTGTGTCTGTTTCTTGACATCACTTTTAGTTGTAACTTTTTGACTTTTAGCTATAAAAGATACATCAGGATACTTCCACCATCTTTTTTTTTTTTTTTTGTGGTATGCAGGCCTCTCACTGTTGTGGCCTCTCCCGTTGTGGAGCACGGGCTCTGGACGCGCAGGCTCAGCGGCCATGGCTCACGGGCCTAGCCGCTCTGCGGCATGTGGGATCCTCCCAGACCGGGGCACGAACCCGTGTCCCCTGCATCAGCAGGTGGACTCTCAACCACTGCGCCACCAGGGAAGCCCTTTCCACCATTTTTTACCTTTTCTTTCCCTTCCTCTTCTAACTTGTGTTATGTAATTATTACACCGCTATTGTGTTACTATTACATAATAACATTATTATGCTATTATACTATTCATATCATATATATTTTGTTCTGCAACTATTTAGTCTTAGTTCTACAGTTAAATAAATTTGACAATCTTTCTAACATTGTTTTGCCTTTTATCTCTTGACTGGATAAAGTTTTTCCTCTACCAATTTCTCCAGGTGTTCTTAAAAATACATATTTCTCAGAGTCAAAAACATTTGAATGGTGCTTTATATATGATGGAATAACTGGGTTAAAATACATAAATCACTTTCTTTTACGTGAGTCCTTTGTAGACATCATTCAAGGTCTTTGAGTAACTATATGTTACTTGGAAAACTTGGAAGCCAGATTGACCTTTGTTTCCTCATATAGGTAACTTGATCTTTTGTCTGGATGTCCAAAGGCTTCTTACTATTTAGGTACAGGAATTTCTTAACTATATCCTGCTAATGATTTTTCTAGGCCAAATGTTCCTGGGACCCATCGTGTCCGTTCAGTTTGTAGATTCAAGTTTTCCTTTATTTTTGGAAAGTTTTCTTGAATTACAGATTTAAACATTTTTTTCCCCGTTTCATGGTTTTGCTTCCTTTGGGACACAAATAATGCAATCTTTCTGTTGTCTTCCTTAGCTGTCACTTCTAATATTTTAACTTTACTAATTCTATTTCATTTTGTTTACTTTCATCAGTCCTGTCCAACTTTTCTCTTCTGTGCTTTTTGCAGATTCTGGTCTCCTGTGTGTTGCTTCTTACATAGTCATGATTTCTATTATGGTTATATCTTTAAATATTCTATTTCTTGACTAAGTTCTGCCAGCTCATGTTTCATTTCCTCTTATCTTCCTACAAATCTCTTTGAAGATGGTATATACATTCTTACATTCCTGCTTTGAATTCACCTTCTACAGTGGCAAATGCTTTATTATGTTTGTTTTTTAATGTGACATGTTTGGCCACAATCTTCACGTCTCTGCTGTAAAAGTTTTCTGGTTCTTCATGTATCGTCTGTTCTTGTTTTTCTCTTCCCTTTTTCTTTCAGTATTATTGTACAGATCCTGTGCTAGTTACTTTCTGATTACTAGTCATTTCTAAATGTGGTAAGTTCTTACCAAATCAGCTACATGTAGGGGAGAGGGCTGGGACATAACTCAGGCCAGCAAGAATTTTTCTGCTGATACAGAGTGGATTACAAGAGTGAGCTCTTTAGTCTTTTCTTCATTTTAGTCGTCAGAGATCGGCAGCTTCAGGGCTGTTGAAAATGCAAGTTTTCTCTCTTTATCCTGGTCTGCTTAAACTCTACTTTTACAAAAATGGTTTGTCTCTGTGATTACTCCTTTCAGCCTGTCTACCTTGTTTCTCTTTCATACCAAAGTGTATACAGGAAAGCTTCTGTACTCCTCACATCTAGTCCCATGGTCTCACACAGGGGACCACTGGTTTATCCCTCAGAATATGCCAGTGACTTTGGAGGACTAAACTTCAGCAGCTTTACCTAAAATCTGCAGCTTTAGGAGTTCTCTCGCAGCATCTTTCTACACTCCTTGGAGTTTCACTGGATTTGGCAGCCCTTCCTCATATATTGTGGTTCCAGATTACAGACCTCTCTTAGTTTCATCAAAGAAGGAATCTGACTGTTTTTCATTTTCTTTCATTGCTCTGAGGTAATTCTAAACAAAAGAAGGAACTGACATCTTTATCCTACCGCTTTAAAATGAGAAGTTAAGTAAGCAATTTTAGGGGTCTAACCACACAATTAGAAACAATCTACCCCAAGTTGGGAGCATGGAAATAGTGAAATGACCAAGGGTATAAAAATGTCAAAAATATTAAAGTATATAGCTATTAATTTATATAATAATTGTAAATGTTTGTGAAAATATATAATTGTATATGGAAAAAGCATACGATGATTGTAAAAACTATCTATATTGGGGTCATAAATAAGTAAAATATATACATGTACAGGATGAAGAATGGAAGGGAAAAATGAAAATTGTTTTTTGTTAAGGGTAATGAACACCAAGTAATGTTTTTCATTAAAAAAAGTTTTTGTTGTTGTCACAGTATAGTCTGTGCAATAAAAAACACAATGTTCCAAAAAGAAAAACAATCAAGACCATACAGAGATTTACTCCAGCACCTACGAAACACAAATCATTAAAAATGCAATGACTGGCTCCCCACTTGCCAGTACTAACTATGCCCTATCCCTGGAGGCAAGCTCCAAAGTTGCATCCTTTTGCTCCAATTCCAACCCAGGTTCTTTACAGCAGCCAGGTGTCTCCCTGCCTCCCCTGCCTACACCACTCCCTTCCCACTAGAGATTAACTCTACTCCAACAGACCACTGTCTAGTCAGCACTGATGATGTGCCAGGCACTGTAAGGGGAGCACAGCAAGTAAGTGTATGGGCTTTAAACCCTTTAGTTTGTTTTGTTTATAATAAAGAGCAGCAAAAAAAAAAGCAGGTTGCATTTAAAGGACAAGTTAGAGTTAAAATGTTTGGGCTTTGGAAACAACCAGATTAAATAAAATAAACGTAAAATGCACCTATAACAGTGCCAAGGACATAGCAGACATTCAATCAAGGATATTTAAAAAAATCTCTTATACTTTAAATTTCGCAGCAAGGCCAATATTAACACAATGGTTAAGACAACAGGAAACTAACTTTTTAATTTAAAAAATATGCTAGGAAAGGATACTACATACACATTTTCTGTGACCATTTAAACCAACATCTTCTTTTCGGCTCCAAGTTTCTGTCCCAGGGTTCCCACATATGAAATACTAACACTGCTATGAACATTTAAAAAAATTACTTTGAATGCATAAACTGAATATATGATTAGTCTATCTAATTAGCAATATTTTTACTCTCTGAATAATTACAACTAATTCAGAGTATTCAAAAGATCAAAGTATTTACATAAAAAACTAGCCTGGAAATTTTGATAAGTTATAACTCAAATAAAAAAGGGAAATAGATTTACACTTCTCAAATATTCCCATCATCCCCCAAGATGAAAATGATGTAAAGGAGTAAATTTAGGAAGGCGTATAAACTCTGAAAATGAGCTTTCCCTTTGGCTAAGTAATACCGTTGATCAGTAATGGCTGATTTCACTGGTTTATTCACAGAAAATGTATAAGCACTTTAAAATTAAAGTTCAATTTAAATAAAATTTAAAAATTAGTTCCTCTGATGCACTAGCCACATTTCCAGTGTTCAATCACTACATCTGGCTGGCAGCTACTGTACTGGACAGTGTAGATTTAGATCATTTCCTTCAGTACAGAGAGTGCTGTTGGAGACCACTGGGTCTAGATAATTCTAAGATGAAAAATAAGCCAGTCTATCATCTGGTTTGAGAAATGATTACAACATCTGAGGATTCCTCTTGTGACACAGGGGTGAAAAAAACCCAGAGAGCTTGAATAGAGAGGGAAAAACGCACCAAGACCCTGAGCTCAGCTTTAAGTGTAAGGGGTGCGGGTGGTGTGGGGAGGCCTGTGAGAGGGTGCGCCTGTCTCACAGCTTCTCCCAGCCTGTGTCTGAGGCAGAGACAGAATCTGGCCTCCGGTCTCTTGCTTCTCATGCTACATACTCCTCAAACAACCCTGCCCACACAGCTACAAGCTGGTAACATGAAAAGGTCCGTTTCCAACACACATGGAACTCCTGCCTTCAGATCCGTAAATCCAGCTCCCCTTACTCCATATCTTTACTTGGATTGTTTTGAAAGTGACTCACAATGTATCCAAACCTGAACTCATCATTTCTGGCCTCGCTGCCTCCTGCATAAGAAAGAATGTGGTTGGCCTTTGTCTCCAGTTCCTGAGAGGCAGCCAATAAACCCTTGAATTTCCCTGTGACAAGAGTATCTTTGTTATTCATGGTAGGCTCCTTGGCCCACATCTGACAGCTTGTGCTAACAGGTGACGCAGGGTGGGCCCCTAGATGGTTTCTGCTAAGGAGATGACTCAGGATGGGAGCTGGCCAAGCCAGAAAGACCAACCGTATGCTTAGAGGGTTGACGCTCTGAGCCAACAGATATCAGCTCGACCTCTGGCAAGTGGAGAGCAGCTGGAGATTGAGTTCAACCTTGTGGCCCATGATTTAATTAATCATGCATACATAAAGAAACACCAGTAAAAACTCTCAACACCAGAGCCCAGGTAAGCTTCCCTGGCTGGCAATACTCTACACATTGTTGCACACTGATGTGCCAAGAGGATAATGCATCCTGACTCTATAGGAAGAGGACAATGGAAACTTGGAGTCTGGGACTCTCCCAGACTTTTCCCACTGTGCCTCTCCCTTTGGCTGGTTCTGATTTGTATCCTATTTCTATAATAAAATTGTAATTATAAGTACAGAGCTTTCCTGAGTTCTGTGTCATTTTAGTGAATGGATAGCCAGTTGGTCAGAAGTGAGAGTAGCCTGGGGTCCCCCAAAGTTGTGACTGGCTTCTGAAGTAAGGGTCAGTTTTGGGGATGACTGTGCCCTCAACCTATAAAGTGTGGCTTAACTCCGGGTAGTTGGTCGGAAGTCACTGTACCCTTCAGATCTGCTCCTCCCACAGGGTTCACAATCATAGCGAATGAAGATCTACCCATCTATCCTTCTGCTAACGGGAGAAAGAAGGTCATCACTGATAATTCTTCCTCCTCAACTGCACTCCACACAAACGATGAATCAGTACATCCTTCCAACTCCTGCCAGTCTACAAAGCCATACATGACCTGGCCTTTTCATCAGGTTTCTTGATGATGGGCTATATCTATTTAAGGGTGCTAGTAGGGCCATGTATAAGCTTTAAATTAAAGAGCTAAACTTACAGTTTAAAATTATGTGATCTCTTTCACCATGTCTCCTTCCTATAGAGTTACTAGCATTTAATTTTGACTTTATGCCCACAAAGGGGAAATTCCAGGCTTTATTCAGAATACTTGTATTAATAAATAAGTTTTAAATTTCTCAATTCCAGGGAATCTGTTTATAGGTACTCAATTTTAAAGAGACAGGTGAGTAAAATGTTTCTTGACAAGAAAATCTACCAACTGTCACTGAAGGGTAAGAATTATTATTTTTTGGTACCATGATTATTTGTATAAAGATATATCCATACTGTACCTATAAAGTAATATGACAGGTTTTAAAAATAAACATACTAGAAATTACTGATAAAAATAAAATTTGTCATTCAAAGCAGTCTCCTTTGGAGACTCATTCCAATAATGGAACCAAAGCTCAAAATATTTTGGAAAATTCTCTTTGGGAACTGTCTTCACATTCTGCATAGATACTTTTGAATATTCTCATAGATGATAAATCTTTGCCCTGTGAAACTCAATTTTACCTTTGTAAGCAACTAATCATTAAAAGCCATGGTGGGAAATAAGGTCAAAGATCATGACATTTCTGATGAAAAGAAAGGTATATTTGGATGAAAACCACTGGCAATGTGTAAGTTTTAAGTGATATACTTGCTCTGAACCAAAGCCAAATTAAAGGATGTCAGAGGGGAGAGAGAGAGAGAGAGAGAGAGAGAGAGAGAGAGAGAGAGAGAGAGAGAGAGAGGGAGAGAGAGAGGGAGAGAGAGAGAGAGAGGGAGGGAGGGAGGGAGGGAGGGGAAAGACAACAAGGAAACTGGTATTTAAAGAGTCATACACTCTCTTGAAAATCTGATGACAGTTATGGCTTCCTCTCAATCTTCTGCATATATTATTAGAAAGGCACACCACATCAAGGTCATCTATGGAGCCAAATTAAAATTCCCTGGTTTAGAACAGTAGCTTTCGCTTTTTCTTTCTTTCATTTTTTTTTTTTTACTGTACCCAACAGAAAAAAAAAATTTATACTGTGACCCAGTTTGTACATACATACATATAATTAAAATAAAAGTTTCACAAATAATTATCAACCTTACCATGTGACAGTATTCTCTTATATTTGATTTCATTATGAAAAATGCTACTTATGACCTACTACACCAATTTCACAATCTACAGCTTGAAAAATACTGGTTTAGAGTAACTGATGCATAATATGAATAAACTAACGATAATGGGAAAACTCACTTGATTATAAAAATTTTGATGTTATTTTAAACTAACGAAGAAAAAGTCATTTTACTCTATAGCCAAACTTTTCAAGAGACTGGATTCTTTATGGCAAAACGGAACTGTCTTGGTCATTCGTCTAAATGGCTAACTAACTACTGGAGACACTGATGGGTAAATCATACAATGTTCATACCTTAATATTAGAAAACCACAAATCATTCTCATGTAAAGTGGCCAGGTAGACAGATGTAAGAAGTCCAGTGCAAAGGGCAACAGTTCCACCAATTGTAAATGAAAGAATCGTCCATAATCTTCTATTGGTACAACCTTTTAGAAAAATGAACAGATGAAAAACCAAGTCAGTAAAGGATTTAGCAGTTAATAGTTCTATTTCAGACTGTCCAACGTGCCAAGTTCCAGCTGCCTGTTAGTGGTGAAGCTTTCCGTGTCTCCAGCAGACAGTTAGGGGTTCCGTTTTGTGATTCCACAGACCTTTTTATACTTTTCATACTATTATTATAGTTTTTCCCCCACTGTATCTAACTCTTCATTTGTCCATTTTGCCAACTAGAATGTAAGCATCTTGAGGACCAGCATATTATCTTATTCATCTTAACACCTAGGACCTGTGCTTGACCTAGTTTAACTACTAAGTTTCTTAAATAGAGGAATAAATGGGTTACAGATCTAAAATATAAACAGTCTTTTAGATGATCTACTTACAATGTGTGGTTTATTCATTAAAAGCTACTCCCAAACTTGATTACTTAAAATTTTAAACCCCATCACACAAGTTAAAGGAATATAAACTAAGAAACATATTTATAGTACATATAAGAAAGTTTAAATATCCTTAATATAGGATAAATACTTTCAGGATAATAAAAAAAATGAATATTTCAGTAGGAAACTGATTAAGGACATGAATAGGCAATGCACAGAAGAAAAAATGGCCAATAAACTTAATAGAAAAAAAAGTTAGTATTAATGAAATGCAAACCAAAACAAAGAGCTATAACTTTTACAATAGTGGCCAATTTGATAGCTTAAAAATGCTTAGTACTCTGTTTTGGTAAGGATACAAAAATATAGCCTTTTTTTTTTTTAAATAGACATTTTTTAAACACTGCTGGTGTTAGAATAAATGGATGCCTCTCTGGAATGTGACATGGCAACAGGAAGTAAAAGCCACCAAAATGAGCACACTACTTGACCAATAATTGCAAATCTAGGCATACACCCCAAAGAAATAAAGTTTTAAACAAACATTTGGCCACTGTGGTTCAGGTTGTATAGGTAAAAGGTTAAAAATCATCTAAATATTCAATAAGAAATTAAATAAATTATGCTACAGTCACACAGTGACTACACACTGACAAAATTTTAAAAATACACTGACTGACATATGTTCATAACACAACAAGAGAAAGATAGCAAGTTACACAACAGCGAGTAGGATCTCAATTTTGAGAAAAAACACATCTGAATGCTTGTAGGTGTACATGTACAGAGAACAACATTTAGACAGCAAGATAAAGTGTCATAGGTGGTAATCTCAGGATGAGTGGGTTTGCGGGAGTATTTTTTCCTTCATTTTTGCTTTTCTTTAGTTTTCTTTTTTTTTTTTCTGACATGAATAAATACTGCTTTGGTAAAATGAACAGTCCTCAAAGTTATGTTTTAATTTAAAAGGACAAACTTGAACCTGTATTTGTTTTTATATAAGATTTTCAGAAAATACTCTGTATTGTCCCAAATTGCTAATAGCTGAGTTGGGTGGCATGACTGCTCAATATAGATTACTTTTATTTTATAAAACTGTCACCCCCCCACCAAAAAATAAATAAATAAAAAATAAAACTGTTACCCCAAATTACTTTACTAGCTCTAGCTGCAGCTGATGTAAACTCTGTCAGATATCCAAAATGGCTGATAGACATGGAATTTTTCATGCTTACTTTAAAAAATCCTGACCATGCTTAGCCTAAGAAAGCAACTCGGGTAGCAGGAATTTGGTAATTAATGCCATTTGATGTATGGCTTAGCAAGAGTCTTCAACATTATTTAAACAATTTACCAAATTCTGACCACTTTTCCCACCAAAAAAAAAAAGCAAATTAGAAAATTTCAGGAATTTAACTGAAAATAAAGAATAAAAGAAAGTTTGATTCATCTTTCAATACTTTAATGAAATGAGAAACTCACCCAAGGTAAGGCTGTCTAGTTGTGAACAGCATACACAAACCAGAAAAATTAGAAGTAGACTAAAATCTGAACAGTGGGAAAAAGTATTACTCTCAAAGTCAAAGGATCAGATTGGCATAACTATACTGAACAGGCAGCTGAGAAGCAAAGGGCTCTGATCAGAGGTCTTTTATCTAATCATAACTGTAAAACAAATATTATCACATTGCGATCAAATCATCTGTAAAACTAAAATATCAAGGTAATAGAATAAGTTTCTTCACCTATTAGGTCTCACCAAATTTTTATCCTATTGGAGAGTGATTATTTCAATATGCAGACAAAAAAGCAATCCCAAATGCTGCTTTAATTTAAATCACCTACTAGATGACAATTTATTTTCCAACTTCACATTTTCTTCTTGTGCCACGTAATCCTCTGAAACTTCTGTGGTTTGTATTCCTTTTCTTTGCCTGATGGATATCATGGTGTCAAAGACTCACATGCATTGTTCTTCCAACCACTCCTACAAACAACACAGAATTAAGCCACCATCCATATGTCCGTACCCTCTCTGCCAAATACAGCCTGTGCTCATCTGTGTTTTGGAGACTTTACCTGAGCCATTTTCCCTTGCTTAGGACGCCCTCCCATTTTCCCATCCAAACCTTAACCGGCTTTCAAAGCTACTCTCAAGACACAACACAAATATTCCTTTAACACAACCACATTTATGAAGCGCCTGTCCTGTGGCAGGCACTGCCAAGAGTTAGGAGTCCAGGTGAGCATCACAGACAAGCCCCTGCCCTTCTTCCAGGAAGCCTTCTTTCTTGGGATGCACCAACCCCTACTGATCTCTCCCCTTCCCGAGTCATAGCAGTTACCACGCATTTTGTCACATAATTAGGTAGTTTTATATTATTTTCTATAGTACCAACCATGGAAAAGGTATTAAGTAGTAAATTTGTTGATTGTTGATGGTCTGATTTTGAAGAACTGAAACACTGTTTTGTCTCCGGTATCTGGATTTTGATACTGGTGCTCCTTCAAACAATTCACACTGGAAGCTTTAGGAATATGCCTCAGTGGTGATGGCAGCGGGGGTGTGCCAATCAGGGCAGCTGCTACACCAGGCAGCAACAGTGGGAGTGACGGCAGGGAGCAGAGGCCTGGTTTGGAAGCAGTAAGTGGGAGGCAGGGGAGTGGTGGCAGTGAGTAAGCTGGCTACAGTCCCCCGGAACAGCTGGCGTCACTCCTCCGACGAATGAACAGCGTTTAACCATTTATTAACTATGACCGGTTGCCGGACACGACTGTCGGGACAGTTTATTAATTCCTAAAGGTAAACAAGTTGCTCTACTGAAAAGAACACACCAATCAACGTTATACCATTCATTCATTCATACAAAAAAAAAAATCTGAGAGGAAAAGGTGCAAGCACCGAAAATGGAGACTCTGGAGCAACGAGGGAGAAAAGGAGTGTGGGCAAAGTCGTACCTCTACAGATGAGCTTACCCCCAAATTACCTCATCCTAGAATCATGACCTTTCTAAGGGCCCCAAGCGGAGTTGTAAAAAGCCCACAACTGATACAACGTAACACATTAGGACAGAAGGGCAACAAATGTTTAAGTGCCAACTACGTGTGATAACTGCATGAACCCAAGAAACAAGTTTCCCCATCAAATTACAAGAAATGCCATCTTAAATGTTTGAAAAGGGAAATGAGAGCGGGTGGTTTTTTCCTCCATTGCTTAGAAGAACCAGCACGTACTGGGCATCCCGGGGCGCTGCAGGGCACATTATTCAGCTCACCTCCGCACCCCAATCTACACCACCGGAGTCCCCGCCAGACGCTGAGGGGCCGAATAAGTTCAGTAACTCGCTCCGGCTCACCTAGGAAGTGGCGTGGCCGCCGAGGCCGGAGACCACCCAGCCCCTCCCTCCGCCCGCGTGGCCAAAGCAAGAAGTCGCCCGAGAAGGCGCCCCGCCCTCGGCAAACTTGCTCTCTCCTAAGCTGCCGCCCCCAGTCCCGCACGTCGGGAGGACAAGGGGGCGCCCAGTCCCACACCGGGTCTCCGCAGACGCCGCGAGGGCCGGATTCGCGCCCCCACCCTGAGCGACGCAGCGGGGCGGCCCGCGGGCTTCCGGTCTTCGCGGCAGATTCAGCCGAACGCCGCCACGCAAGGGCGGAGCGCCACCCGCCCGCCGGACAGTCCGGGGCAGCCGACGGAGCCTCGCGCTCGTGCGTCCCCTCGCGCTGCCCGCGGCCCGAAACGCAGCCACAGACCTGCGGCCTCAGCCGTCCTCGCGCGCGGCTCCGGACCGGGAACGGGGGCAGCCGGCCGGGCGGCCGGCGTCGCAGAGGTCCGCGGGGGCGGGGCCGCACTACGGCCAGCAACGCGCCGCGGGGAAAGCTAAAACCCAGCAGCCGCGGAGCTTTGTGCTGCACCTTGGAAATGGGGGGCTGGGGGGAGTCACCGCCCCGGGGAGGGGGCGCGCCGGGGAGGCTGGGCCACTGAGGCCGCGCTTATAGGTCCCGGGAGCCGTCCGTCAGCACGGGCCACCTCCCCCTCTCGGGGCGCCCCGCCCCGTCTCGTGCGGCGCCGGCCGGAAGGAAGCGGCGCACTTCCGGCCGCCGGGCTGTAGTGTTGGCTGAGTTCCGCTCCGTTCTGCTATGTCCCGCGGCTCCCGGCACCCCTCGAAGAACATTGGACCCCCGTCACCGACCGAGGAGCCCGAGGACACCTTCGCCTACGCAGACTCCCGCCACCCCCAGGCCAGAGCGAGCGGCGCTGCTCGGGGGAAGAGGGCCGGGATGCGAATAAGGGTGGCCTCAAGTCGAACCCCGGGTGGGGAGGGTGAGACGGGCTGGGGGCCGCGACAAATTCTTTATTGCGCCGGTGCCCTCCTGTCTCCTGTGCTGGTGGATGTGGAGGGATCAGTAAGGGCCCGGTGGACGGAAGCAGTCCGACCACTCAGACATCTCCCAGCTAACCGCGTTGCCAAGGCCTGGCGCGCCCCTTCTCGGGTCTTGGCAACACCCCCAGGCCCCAACTGCCGGTGATCTGTGTTTGGAAGTCTTTTACCGATTGCCAGTGAGGTACTTTCGCATCTCCAAAGACGCGCCTCTTTTTGGCGAGGGGGGCAGGGCGCGCTGTCTTCTTCCAAATTTTGTGTAGAATACGTTCCTCTGTCTTCTTAGGCTCCTGTGTTACTCCGTCTCCAAACTAGAGTGTAAACCTTTTCGGAGGGCAGTTGCTGTGTTGTATACGTGGATATCTTTCTTAATCACACTTTGATGAACAGTAGATAAAGCCTTTTGTTAGCAGATTCTCAGAGCACATGTTAATTGATTTTTATTAAGGAATGGTCCTCTGGGTCTTCCACCTGTGAAGAGGACTGCTCATCTGTCTAATTCCAGGAATTACTTCAGCCAGGTGCCTTTCCTTGTTTCCCCTGTTTGATATTTTCCTCCTCCTTTGTGTGTCTGTTGCTGTTAATAACAGACACACATTCTGTGTCAATGGGTTGAGGTATCTGCTGGTGGTTTTAATAAAAATAAATGTCAGCTGTTTTTTCAGGTGGCATTTGTCATGTTTAACATGATTGTTGGTGTCTTTTTTTCATGTTATGGACTTGAGAACAGGGACTGTATATTTATAATCTTTCTCTTTCGCCTTAAGATGCCTTACATAAAATACATTTGTGTGTTTAATAAATACATATGTGAATTGATTCCTCCTTAAGTAGAATTCCCCCTCTCCTCCCCACCTTATTATGTAGGGTTTTTTCTTAAACTGTCTTGTGCACTGGGGAAAAAAATGTCTGTTGTGAAACATGCGTCCCTTGAGTAAAGGAAATAGTACTTGTTAGCAGCTGCTTGTTTTCATATGAAATGGCTTTACTAAGCAAAATAGCTTTGAGAGAAATAGACATCCACTGCTGAGGGTAAGTCTTGGTAATAAATAAGTTAATTAAGAATGAATTCATTCTGATACAGCAACCATGGGGGTGATGGGTAATGAGTGGTAGACTTTTGCCCCTACTGACCTCTGGTCATGGGCTGTGACTGCAGAGGTCTACAGGAATACTTGTTTGCATTGTGTTTTGAAACCCATTGGGATCTGGCTTTTCCTCTATTGGGGCCAGCAATAGTTAAGTTGTGCTGGAACAGTTCAGCTCAAAAGTATGGCCTGGAAACCTGTGGCATCACTATCAACATCATAAGGGAGCTTGTTGGAAATTATCAGGTTCTAGACATACCTACCGAATCATAATCTGTAGGGGTCAGGGACAAATAATTGGTTTTAAGAAGTTCTCCATGTGGGTCTGTGTTCAGCAAAGTTTGAGAGCCATAGCAGGACCTTGCTACTCAAAATATTGTCTGTGGACCAGCTGTGTTGGCATCACCTAGGACCTTAGAAATGTCGGCTCTCTGGCTCTCCCCAAGGCCTACTGAATCAGAATCTGCATTTTAATATAATCTCCAGGTTATTTGTATGTACGTCACACTTTGAGAAGCACTGCACTAGAAGTCATTAATGTCTTCTTATGGGAAGTCACATCCTTCCCACAAAAGCATCTTGCGTTGGACCAAGGGAGAGAGCTCTCCTTCTCCATTGGCTTTTTCCTGTCTGATGTACGATGTTTGTTCAGTTTTCAATAGTTTGGCTTAGTAGTATGAACACTCTGGATCACTCCTCCCTTCTGTGGCAATAGACTCTCCCAGTATTCCTCCTCTCTACCTTTCTGGCATTCCTTTTCAGTCTCATGTAAACTCTTCCTCTCTGGCTCATGGCTCCAATTTCCAGTGATATTCTGATCACTCGTAAGTGTTTATGTCCAGGCATAGCTCCTGACAGCCAGGTCCCATACATGTAGTGCCTATTGGAAATTTCCGTGTGTGCAGAGCTCAAACTCAACTCGTTAAAAATTAAACTTTTTCTAATCCCCAAACCTACTTTTCATCCCATGTGCCCCCTTTTCCTAATTGGTGTCAATAACTTAGGAGCCAAACTTGATTCCTCCCTATTGTGTAGCCCATATATCCAGTCAAACACTGAGTCCCATTGGGTTTATTCCTAAATATCTCAGAACTTGTCCAACTTTTCCCCATCTCCATTGCCACTACTGTAATCCAAGGCACAATTTTTTGTCTGGATCATTTCAATAGTCTGCTAACCGATTGCCTTACCACCATTCCTGCCCTTTGGCCTTGTCCACTCAGTCCACCCTCCATATAAAAAACATACTGATCTTACTAAGATATAAGTCTTTTGGTGGCTTACTGGCTTTATATAAAAAGCTCCTTAACAAGCTTGAAAGTACTGCTGTGAGTCAGGCTCCATTTACCTCTCCAGCCTCATCCCTACTTCCTATTCATAAATTTCCAAGTTTTTATAAGTGCCTGACTTAACTACTATTCAGCCTTTAAATTTCAGCTTAAATGATCCTTGCTGCTTGATATTTATATACTCCCCTCTCACTGAATCATAGCTTTTCTGTGTGATGCATAGAATACGGTGGAAGTGACAGTGTGGGACTTCTGAGGCCAGGTCATAAAGACATCCTAGTTTTAGCCTTATCCTCTCTTGGATTGCGCACTTATGGGGGATGCCAGCCACCATGTTGTGAGGACACTCAAACATCATGTAGAGAAGGCCACATGGGCGGCACCTGGCCTCTGGCCAACAACCAGCCTGCCATGTGAGTGAGCCGCCTAGGAGGAAGATCTGCCAGCTCCATGTCATCCATGCCGCTCCCAAATATCTCATGCACAGATACAGTAAGAAGAATAAATGTTTATATTTGTTTTAAAGCCACTAAGTTTAGGGGTAATTTTGTTATACAATGATGGGTATTCAATATAGTAGTCATCCTCTGTATGGATGTATCATCATTTATTTAATATTGCCCTCTAATTGGACATTTAGATTGTTTCCAGCTTTACCCTGTTACATGCAGTGCATAGAGAATATCCTTATATTTATGTAATTCTTTAGGATATATTTCTAGAAATAGAATTGCTAGAATTTAAGTTAGGATAAACATTGGCAAACTACATTACAAAAGGTTAAAAATTGTATTACTTTACACTTCCACCAATGTGCATTACGGGGCTTATTTCAGTGTCCTTGTCAACAATGGATATTTTTAATCTTTGCCAATCTTAGGCGACAAATGATATATCATTTAAAATGTATTAGTGAGGTGGAGATAATATCAGGACATTATTGGCTGTTTGTATTTCTTTTTCTGTGATTTATCTTTTCATGTTCTTTGGCCAATCGTCGATTTAATCTTTATATAAAGGGATTAGTTATAGATTATGGATTTTAACATTTTTTTTTGGCCGCACCGCGTGGCATGTGGGATCTTAGTTCCCTGACCAGTGATCGAACCTGCGCTCCGTGCAATGGAAGTGCGGAGTCTTAACCATTGGACCACCAGGGAAGTCCCTGGATATTAACTTTCTGTTGTATACTTTGCAGGTATTTTCTCAGTGTTGTGTACTTCATATAGTGTGTTTCGCTTTTCATTGGTTTTCCATTTTATGTTATCATATCTATCATCTTCCCTTTATAAAAGCTTCTGGGTTTTTCCAACATACTTAGGAAAACCTTTACCATCCCAAGATTGTAAAATTTTAAAAATACTTTTTCCTAGTTTTAAAAAATATTGCACCTTTTTAATATGAAGAGAGAGATCTGACAATTTTTTTTCTAATTGGAGAATCAGTTGTTTCACCATCATTCTTACCTTACTGATTTGAATTATCTGTATCACATACTAATTCCAGTATGTATATGGCCTATTTGTAAACTCATTTATTGTGTTTAAATGATTTTTAAAAAGAACTAGTTTGCAACAGTTCTACATACTGTATTTCTTTTAAACACATGTTCTGGCAAGTTTTGCATATTTTCTTGCTCATATAAACTTTATAATCTTTTACCAGTTTCCAAAAAAGAATCCATGGAGATTATTTTACTGGAATTGTATAAAAGGTAAAGAAGTCTTTGAGAGAAATGAGATCTTTACAATACTGAGTATTCTTTTACAGAAACACATATTCAGTTGAAGACAGTTTGGCCCACTTACACATATTTTTGCAACAGTAGTTTCATGCAATCTTATTTTGCCACCTCATCCACAGGGTTGGTTTTTCAAGTGTCTTTATAAAAGAGCAGTAGTCTCCAAACTTTTTGATCTCAAAACTTCATCAATCAAAAATGTTTGTCCTCTCTGTGTGTGAACGTATGCACATATATGCGTGTGTATACATACATATATATACACATTATGTATTGCAATATATGGAAATCCTAATATGTTCTTCCTACATCCCATGGGTTGTTTTATACACTCCTTGCGTATGACCCATGTCAGAGACCTCAGAGATCAGCCGTGTCTGATCTCGCATTCTTCCGAGCCTAGTTTGGCACTCTTGGTCTTAGGCAACCCATGCTGAGTCCTGGAGATCAGCTTTCTCAGTGCTCACAGATCATTCCAGAGTTGCACAGGAATCAGCATTACACCTGAGTCCTTCCCCATACCCCCCCCCCCACCCCGCCTTTAAAATACTTGCCTCCTTCCCTGGGAATATTCTTAAGAAAAGGTATTATGTAATATTGTTAGTTACTTTTTCTCTCTTCCTTTGATCAACTTCGTATTAACTAGATTTGTAATGGTTTAGAAGAATGAAATTTATAGGCAGTTTAGCATAGGTGTATAATTATCCAAGGACTCTATTAAATAAAGTTAACAAAATATTTAAACATTGTCAAGGTTGGTTCATTTTCTTCAACACCTGGTACTCTTCTTCCCTCTACTTGTCTGCTGTTTCCACCTACGCCTTTCTTTTCCATTTCCATGGTTAGAATAACTATTGTATGTTTTTGAATAAGGACACGAATAGTCAGGTTATCCAATTAAAGCAGATGATGGTGCTTTATCACATAATAAGCTTTTGGCGAAGTGTGATGATTCCTAGATGTTGGCTCTTCTAGTCCACAAACCAGCCTTGGCTGGTCTTTCCAATTTGTTCCCTTGGACTGCTCTAATGTCATTCCCTGCAAAACAGGTATATACAACAGGTGTCTAAAAACCCTAGAAATAGACATTTCCTACTAACAGATGCCAAGGTGTACAGTCTGGCTTGGGATTTTTTTTTTTTTTGGTAGGACGAAGTAGGACTTTCAGCCAGAAATGTATGTGTTTCTAATACCCTCAAATTCAGATATTTTATCATGCCTTAAATTATGGCTAATCTAGCACTGGGCTGGATTTTCACTAACACTTAACCACGTGCTGTCCCCAGATCTTCCTGAGTCCACCCATGGATGTTAATAAACTAGCCTGAAGGACTTATGCTTAGGAATTCACAGGCTTGATTGCATCTCACCAGGCCTGAAAGCTGCTAGGACTCCAACGACCCCAATAGTTGCGTGAGATTGGAGTAGGTAGGCTCTGTCCTTTTGTGCTCCCCACATGATGGAGGAACGAATACAGCTACCTCTGAGAGGTTTTTAATCACAGTCTTTTGATGGCTTTAAATTTTTTTCAGTCAAGATACCAGGAAACAAAGTTTGTTTCCTCTCACAACTGTCACCAACCAGTTCATTTATATGAGCATACGTTCTCCGTGGTGATATTACCCCCTCCGCCCCCAACAGGGAGAAAATTGGCTCTTGGGGGTTGAAAAAAACCTTATTCTTTTAATGTATAAAGTGCAGATATACAGTATATCTTAGGTATTCAAATTTCATGGAGGGGGGTGATCAGGAAAAGTCTAAAAAAAAGTTCCTTAGGGACGTGATAATGAAAAAAAGGTTGAAACGCTGATACAGATTAAGTTTTGGTGGTTGGAACACCGGCCAAATTCTAGAGTTTAACTTTTCTCTTTTATTTTCACTATGCATAAGTGTATGTGTGTGTGTGTTGGGGGCGTGGGGGGAGACTGGAAATAATGTTGAGTTACATCAGTGGATAATGGTTAAACGCAAATGCTGGTTTGGATTTTATCTTTGCCCGTTCTGCCGTTTTCCGACCTGGTCATAAGTCTCCTCGGTGAAACTAGCAGAGCTACATCCCAGGCCCACAGGACAGCACCCCATATGAAGAGGCTGGCTTTAGGGCTGGACTGCAGGTATGCTTCAGAATTAGGATTGCTCTGCACCCGAGTCCTGCAGGTGAAACAGTCCTTGTGCGATGGTTAGAAGACTGAGTTCCGTGTGAGAGCTTTGCATGGTCAGAGCCAGGCCATTTCTCACCGTTTCCAAGAACTGTTACCTTTCCCTAATGGTCCAGTGCATGGCACTCAATCCTGTATAGTTAGCGGCTGATTATACTGAGCGTATACAATTTGAAATACCATTCTCTCTCCTTGGGCCTAAGTTTTGCCAATGCTGCCCGCTCATCAGCTGATTTAGGGAAAGGGCCATTTTCACATAGTCCTTAATGGCGGTTTATAGGTGTGAGAGAATGATTATATGAACTTAATGTGATGGTAACAGGGTAATGTCCTGACACTTTCTCCCAGGCTGTTGTCTTTTTAGATGTGACATGAATTGTATACAATATTCTAGGTACCAGGTTTGTCTTTTTTGGGTATATTTTAAGAGATACGATATTTTGTTGTGAGTATCCTTCCTCAAAACACAAAGCAGTATGGCTCTTAGAGTCCTTTCCAAGGCTGTAACACGTAGCTTTGATACCATGATTTATAAGGGCGTTTAATGCGTCCCTGCCCCCAGCACACACAGTGAGTGCTCAAACCATGATAGGAACCACTGTTTGAGCTCACAGATGGCCAGGCCTTTTATACACATGGTTGCTGATCTTCGCAACAACCCTACAAGGTTTAAGTATTACCATCTGTTTTACTGATGCAGAAACTGAGGCTCAAAAAAAGGTTGAATGCCTTACTCAAGGTCACATGGCTTCGAACCAACACCATCCAGAACTGTCAGAACTCAACTAGGTATCTTATAGACGATCTTCTCATTTAGTCCACATAACTCTCTGAGGTTGGTTTTATAAAATCAATTTCACATTTCAGAAAATAGAAGACATAACTGAACTTACAAGAGGTTCAAAAAGGTAAAGCCAAACTATATTTCAAACCAGCTGAGGTAGCAAAATACCCACTCTGTGCAGCTGGCAGGCCGTCCACCACCCATGTCCTCCCCTTGCTTCAGATGGGACACAGTGACCGCTTTCCCGTTAGGAAGATCCACATTTTTTTCCTGTGATTACAAAGTGAGTTTTAAAAAGTGTCACATAGTACACTGGAGCCTCTTTATCAGCATTTGCACACGGAGCACAGGGGTGCTCCAGCTGGGCACAGATTCTGAAGAGCCTCATTTTAGAGTTTTTTAACCTACAGGGTGATACCCTGCATGGATTCCAATCTTAGCATTATGGAAAGGCACGACCTCACCAGTTGTAATTCTCATGCTTCATATGGAGAAAGGCTTGGAAAATGAAGATAACTTGGAAACCGCTGGTTTCCTACAATTATTTAATTATTCCAGCATAACTATTTTTTGTAGAATGTGAGCTGTAGAGATCAGAAATAAATACAGCTTATGATCTGAACTGTATCCTGCTGCACTTTTTCTCACTAGCCTGAAACAGAATTTTCTAACACCTTTTGTGGTTGGAAATACTAAGTTTAAACGGGATTGCAGATATAAACAAAAAAGAGCAAGTTGTAGATTGATGTGTCTGTTTCAGTAAAATGCAGCCACATTATTGCTGAAGTATGGATACTAAAATTAATAAAATGACAAGTAGAAAAAACCCCAGAAATCTGGAGATGTGCACTGAGCCTTTAAATAACATCAGGTACTAATAAAAGACCTGAAAAATGAATAACTTGTTTTATTTTGTTGAGGGTCTCTTCAGGTCATAATTTTCTATTGTGTACATATTTAAGATGACATACTTTATTAATAACTCAACATTTTACAATTACTGATACCAGTGGCAATGACATGGACAATTATTCTTAATTTTTCCTTTTAACAGAGGATAAAGCTGAGAAATCAGAAAGATAAAATAGTTGGGTCTATTTTATCAGCTCATGGTCAAGGATTCATTATTTTCTGATTTGTGTAAATATAACTCCGTCCACCTAACACATCATGTCCTTTTCAAGCCAAGGCCCCATCTACGTCAGCATTATCATGGAAGTATCTGTCTTACATTCAGTTTTGCAAACTGTTCCTGAATGGTGCCTTTACTCTCTGGATTAAGTGACACAACTGGTGTAAACGTGGTTGAGTTAGGAAACAAAACACCACCAACATCTTATGATTTTGTTCTATAATGGTAAGAATTTATATTAGATGCCTAAAATTAAACTTTTAATTCAAAGGAAGATCTACTAGAATCAACTTTCGCAAGGCAAACAATTTAAACAGGAATTACTCATACTGGGGAAAAAAAATCGATAAAAACCAAGTATGTCATAATCTTACAAACACTTTATGGTCTAAATGAGAAAACTGGATGCAGTATATTAATGTACCACCAGAAAAATGAGGTCTACAGTCCCCCAACACAACACACAAACCAGATTTTGCTGCACATCTAGGACTCTGGAAATGGTTTAAGCATCTTACAGTCATTTGAATTCTAAGATATAAACCAAAACATACTATCTATTGTATGGCATCAATTAAAAACAGAAACTCACTCTGAGAATTTATAGGGCCAAAAATGTTCATTTTACATCTTTGCTGCTTGATTCGGAAGAATCTATGTAGGCGAATACTGTGACTTTTTCTTAATCTGCCAATTTAGTCAACAGTTGTACGTCAAAGCCAACTACAACCGCCACCCAACCCCAGAATCTGATTTTAGACTCAGACAAGTTATTCATTATAAAGAGGTGTGTCTAAGACTTTTCTTTATATCCTGGATTATGCAAGTCAATGGTCACCGCAGTTGAGTGGATTGGCTGCCACGGTTACCTCCCAACCGCAGTTAGATATGCCGGTGGCATGACCACATCACAGAAAGGGTGAAGCAGAGAGGGTACCATCAGCACCATAAGGTTGTCAGGAGGAAAACAATACTTTTTAAAAGGGGCATTATTTATTATTTAATTATGTTGTTATTTTAAACAAATTGTGTTTGGCTTTAAGTAGTGGAGATGTTGAAATAGGTTAAGTCATAAATTATGGGTAGGGCTGTAGAAGAACAGGAGATGAAATAATATATTTGTAAAATAATGCTATATAAGGCTTTCTTTATAAGAAGCTTTTTTTTCCTGGGAGCTTTAAAGCACAGATCATACCATTGTTCTAGGTCACAGGTCAGCAAACTCTATCAAACGATTTACTATTAAGCAGATAGTAAATAGTTTGGGCTTTGTGGTGCATACAGTCTTTGTAACAACTTCTTAGTGCTGCTGTTGTACCTCAAAAATAGCCATATACAGTAAGTATGTAAATGACTGGGTGTGGCTGTGTTCCAATAAAACTATTTACAAAAATGGATGGCAGGCCAGATTTGAAACAAGGGCTGTCAGTTTACTAATCCTTCTTCTATACCACCACTGTCCAACAGAAATACGATGTGAGCCACACATGCAATTTAAAATTTTATAGTAGCTACATAGAAAACCAGGTGAAATTAATTTTAATATTATTTAACCCAAAATATCCCAAATATCATTTCAACAAGTAACCAATATAAAAAACATTAATGCGATACTTTTTTAAAAAAATGATGTCTTCAGAACTGTTGTATATTATACACTTAGCATCCTAGTCATATTGCAAGTGCTCAATAGCCGCATGTGGCTGGTGGCTACCAAACTGCACCATGTTCTGGATCTTTCATGCTGAGATTTCTACAACTGTCCAGAGGTTAGTGATGGTTTTGGGATTTGGCTCTTAAAAGATAGGACATAATTATGTTGCCCCTGGGGAGACAGGACAAGGGATTAAAGCTTTTGGGGAGAAATATTTGGCCTCAGACACTCGCAGCCGAGGTAGCCCAGGATTCTAGGGCACAAATGTGTAACTAGACCAATGATACAGTCAGATGATGTTAGCTTCACTTGCCAATGCAACGGATCAATGCAAGTGCGAAATGCTAACTGCCGTTAAGAGAGGTACTTTAGCAGTTTGAATACATCAGAATTTAAAGCGTATAAGGATGTGATTTGGAAGATAAAGTGAAGAACTGTGTAGCAAAGAGAAAAACTACAAAATTAGATTGAATTTTTTAAAAAAAATTTTTATTTATTTATTTTTGACTGTGTTGGGTCTTCATTGCTGTGCGTGGGCTTTCTCCAGTTGCAGTGAGCGGGGCTACTCTTCGTTGTGGTTTGTGGGCTTCTCATTGCAGTGGCTTCTCTTGCTGTGGAGCACGGGCTCTAGGCGCGGGCTCAGTAGTTGTGGCTCGTTGGCTCTAGAGTGCAGGTTCAGTAGTTGTGGCATGTGGGCTTAGTTGCTCTGAGGCACGTGGGATCTTCCCGGACCAGGGGTTGAACCCATGTCCCCTGCATTGGCAGGTGGATTCGTAACCACTGCGCCACCAGGAGAGTTCCTAGATTGAATTTTTTAAAAGATGAAAACAATCTAAATGCTTTTTCAATTACCTTTGTGTAACAGAGTTTAATGCTAGTCATCAATAGTTTAACATGTTACCAAAGGGTAATCATAAGCCTTAGTTTAAGCCTGGGGAAGTTCTTCATTATTTAAATCCAAATTTCTAAGTGATTAAATCAACATTTCCAAAATAAGAATGGATATAACTTTTTGTTAGTAAAACTTAGAGGCAAGTGTTTTTAACAAAAAATTTATTACCAAAATACAATATTAAAGTCAATACATGACAAACTTCTGTAAAGCAAAATAAATTATTCTAACATTGTACAGTATTTCCAAAGGTAGTTAAAGTAGCGCTAAGACCTTGCTTCACTGTTTGTTGAACAGATAAACTGTTCTACCATGAAAATAATCCTAGAGTTTTAGGCGTTAAGGCATGCAGCTTGATGTGCAGGATAATTTTACAAAATGCAAATCATCCTATTTTAATAAGATACAGTGTCAGAATTAACTGTAGTCTTTACATGTCAGTGTTCCAGAAGTTTTTAGACTTTGGCTATAGAAGCAATGCCATAGTGTTACACAATACTTATTCTTAAAAAAATACATGTATTCATGTCCATGAATATCAAACTCAAATCTCTATTAAATATATTTTATAGAATATTACTTAGAGCACCTTGCTGTACAATAAAAAAAGATTAAATAAGTGTCTATGAAAACTAAAAATATAATAAGTCTCAAAAGAGAAGCCTGCTTGTCTTTGTCAAGCCAAGTACACTGCAGGAAGATACAATGTAAACATAGGTGCCCACCATTTGCTTTGTGAGAAAAGACAAAGAAAATAATAACAAAGCCACTGATAGCTACCTCAAATAGATGAAAGACCTAGAATAAAGGCTTCAATCAGTGTCACTACACTGCACTGGCTGGACACAGAACTTGAAGTCTACAGGTCAAGTGGAATATAGGCATGGTACTGTTAGAACACTGGGGATACCAACCATATTCTGGATTATTAGAGAAAGAGAGAAAATGATAGAGCCCTGAAAAAGTATTATTTATAATGATCAGAATGCATCATCTTCCCCCTCCCCACCTTTGCCTTATCCAGTAAGTGTTTTAAAAACTATTTTCACTGTCAAATCTTAGAATTGTAAGTGTTCAGAGGGGAAAACAAATACTGAGCATTACATGGCAAAAGATCTAGTACCAGTAAATGTTATTCCTATAAAGGAATTCCTGCTGATTATTTTAATATCTATTCTATAATTAAAATTGCATATTTAGTCTTCATCGTATTCAATTGTTCTTAGTGGGGAGGGTTAACTTAAGGCTTGCCTCAAAACCATAATGGGAAGGTACACAACATCCTTGGTATATGGTTCCTCCTATAGGCCAAGAGAAAGCTTTTGAAGATATTTTAGGCTGGGAGCAGATGAATATTTAAAGACTTTTGAACTTCTGGGTTAATTTTTTCCCATGAGCTAGGGAAATTTTAAATTCATGATTCCAAATGGCAAATTTAACAGTCAATGGAAGTAGTTTAAGGAAATGAAGAAAGTTAATTTAAAAATACACTATTGAAATTTTGGGAATGTTTTTTGGTTATTAGTATTTTCCAAATGATTATATAAAATTAAAGCCAAGGAAAATTTATAAAACAAAAACTCTTCTAAGGTTGTTAATTTTCAGAATAATAGATTTTTATAAAGAAACATTGAGTCAGAGCTACCAGTAATGAAAAAACTAAGTGGGAACAATATAGTTAATAATGGAACCATTTAAAAGTTTATTTTTGAATTTGAAATGAAATATAACTGTTTTAATTCTGAAAACAGGAGAAAATGAGAAAACCCACTGCATGTGGATTTGCGGAATATAGTTTAGTGTATATGAATTCATTTTCTCTTTTAAAAACCAGATACCAGAAATGGATTAACTTTCACAAATAAACTAAAGCTACATAAATTAAAGAGTTGCAAAGTTACAATCAACTCTGTTTGTTCAAATATCATCATCAAATTAGATTTTAAAAAGCAAATCAAAAAAACAAAACAAAACAAAAACACGCAAATCAGACAGTATTTCAGGTTACCTGGCCCCGCTTAAATAGTTCCTAATGCTATCTGAAAAATGTTAATTCATTCGATTCATACCTGGACTTTGGGAAGAGAATTCTTTTCCTAAAATGTGTCTACAGAGTATCCTATTCAAGAAATTCTGTTTTCGATGTTTTCTAAGCTTTATGAGAGGCACAGCCTCAGCTCTAGAAGATGTTAGTCAAGTTCATAAAGAGCACCGTGAAGACGGTGCACCGCGTGGTGCACCGGCCGCCTTTTGACTTGTAGGCAGAACTGACATTAACAGAACAATGCATACGTAAATGATCAGAACTACAAAAGCAAACCCCAAAAACCCTGCTCTCTTCACTCTTTGAAATACACTGTAATACAAATGTGTAATTAATGAGAAGATTACATCTATTTGATGGCAAGTTTTAGTTGGCTTCCCATGTGTCCTATTGCACACCAATAAAATACAATTTCCTGGATAGGAGAAACCCAAATAGTTTTTGTTATTAAACGTTTTATAAACAACCTGAATTTTTACTACATTTTAGCCACATTTGGTTGTATCTCTTATGCTCAGTATAACTAAATAGAAAGCTCCAGGAAGTAAAATCTCAATAGTAGTACTCATTTTAAGGGGCTTTTGAATTTCATTCCTCTTCCCACAAATGATTTTTATTTAACAGTTCAACCTACTTCCAAGGTCTGATAAGCAAATGCAATTTTTCCTACTTTGTTGTTTTTGGACAACAAGCTTGGTCTAGTTTAGAAGAGTGGATAAGAAGGCCTATGTAACTATTGAGAAGCTGCGGTGTTCCATCAACACTCTGAAAAGAACCTCTGAGAAGTGCACTGTGCTCAACCAGTCACCATTTTTATGAACGTTGAGATTTGGTTTGAGGCTGGCGGGAATTCACCTCTTTCCTCCTTTGCCCACAAGACATTCACTGTAAATTTAAGACAATAATTTCCTTTGTAAACGCCTGTTTACAATCTAGATTTGGATTTAGAGGTCTCTTTTCTTTTTTCTTTCTAAAGAGTAAAGTAATGTATCTCAGATTGAGTATATGATTTGTTCCTATCAATCTGGCTAAAGATTTAGGTTGATCATCTCAAAGCCCTGTAATGATCTTTCCTTTCCTTTGTTGATACCAAAAAACCCTCAGACACGTGCCTCCCATTTCTCACAAGAGGGTTGTCATTCATGTCAAAATTGAGAATGAAGAAAATTAAGCTCTGCTTAAGATTGTGACACTTTCATAACAGTAAGTTTTAGAATAGTTCCTGAAAAGCCCTTTCTTAACTCTTTTGCTTGCATTTCTACACTATAACAAGCTTTTAATAATAAATACACTTAAACTAACAGGTAACAGAGGGTTATTATAAGAGTACATCTTTGCTGCCTCAACCCACTTCTCCTCACTCAAAATGCTTAAATATTATCACCCCTTATCCATTTGGAATTCCTTTTATTACATTACAAATTTCGTTCCAAAGTCACATCTGTCATTTCTTCAAAAATCACACCAACTATTTCTTCTGTGCCTAGTAAGTTACTGGACAGCACAAAGGGCAAACTGTGGTTTAAAGGATTCCTCTTCTGCTGTTTTCCTCTTCTGCTGTTTTCCTCTTCTGCTGTTTTCCTCTTCAGATAACTATCCACCTAATTTGTGTTTAGAGTTGTGTTGTGGTCCTTATTTAGGATGATGTTTACAATTTCACCCTCATGCTCCTTCATATGATCCAAAAGATTTTCTTTGCTGGTAGACTCAAAACCACAAATACAACAACAGAAGAGTAAAACGCAATACTCCACGCCAGGAGGGGCCAGACTGGAGTTTTTTTCTAAACTATATGAGGTATTACTTGTAGGGTTTAGTTTCTCATTCTCGTTGGTACCTACAACTTCACTGGGAGCCTGGGAAATCAGCTCTGAGGATGACACCAAATTTTCTGAACTTCCAGTGAGAGAATCGGCTCCTTCTTCACTGCTGTTTAACACAGTCTTTCCGGAGGATTTCCCCTGAACTCTTAAAAACAAAAGAAAACACATCAAACCTTGAGTTGGTTATAATGCAGACTAGTAGACTTAATCCTAACTTTATATATAATGCATATATAATTATAAACAATAACCTAAATAACAGTAAGATCAAATACCATACCTGCCACTTTGTGAAATTGCATCATTAATAGCCTTGTTTACTTGTTCATAGTTATAATTTTGGTCACTGGCATGCTTCCACATATGAGACTTCAAAGAAGGAGGATGGCTGCATACATACCCACACAAAGAGCATCTGAAAGATAGATATGAAGTAAATCAGATGATCCCATATCATTTTTAGTAATTACAATGATTCTGTAACAATTATTAAATTTATTCTCCTGAAGACTTATTAGACATCACATTTCACTGAATCTAAGATGCCACTGATTATAAGAGACATACTGATTTCAGAGGCTATAATGTCCTAGGGTGGATATCTCAGCATCAATGAAATAAAGTATTTTACATTATAAAGAATTTATAAGAATCAGGACAAACATCCCAAATTACTTTAGCTATTACAGTATTTGGAAAGATTTCTAATATAGTAATATGAAAAATCTTTGCTCTATATTATTTAACAACACCCACATACACAAATACACAAAATCAGTACTCTATACCGCTCTATTTCTTAAGAAAGCAGGAAAGAATTAAGTAATTTTCAACATGAACTCTGTGCTTACTTACAGTTTCACAGAAAATGTAAGTAGTCCTGAAATGCTTCAACAATTTAGATTTCATAAGTAAAACAAATAATTAATAATCTTAAAGTTTCTATTCAAAATAATAGTTGTTTCACATAATTGGGTATACTTTGTAAAATCTGAACTGAATGAAGTAGTTAAAAAAAAGTAACGGACTATTTTTCAGAGCATGTTTAAGGTTTACTCACTCTCTCCCCTGCATACAGTTCCTCCTATTATTAACATCTTGCATCAGTGTGGAATATTTGTTACACTTGATGAAACAATATTGATATATTATTAACTAGAGTCTACAGTTTACATCAGGGCTCTCACTGTGTTGTACAGTTCTATGTATTTTAATAAATGCATTATGCCATGAATCTATCATTATAATATCATGCTGAATAATTTCCCAACCCTAAATATCCTCTGTGCTCCACCTATTCATCCCTCTCTTCCCCCAATCCCTGGCAATCACTGATTCTTTTACTGTCTCCATAGTTTTGCCTTTTCTAGAATGTCACATAATAGTTGGAATCATACAGTATATAGCCTTTTCAGACTGGTTTCTTTCCCTTTTCCATTCACATTTAAAGTTCCTCCATGTCTTTTCATGGCTTGAGAGCTCTTTTTTCTCCCTCCTATCGCTAATTAATATTACATTGTATGTATGTACTGGTTTGTTTATCCATTTCTCTACTGAAGGACATCTTCTAGTTGCTTCTAAGTTTTGGCAATTATGAATAAAGCTTCTGTTAAACATTTATGTGTGGTTTTCGTGTGAGTGTAAGTTTTCATCATTTAGGTAAATACCTAAGAGCAGAATTATGTTTATCTTTTTAGGAAAATGAAAATGTACTTTTAAAAAGACATTTTTATTAAATATTTAATTACAAACTTAACAAAAATCAGGTAACTTACCTGAACTCTTCTTCACAACAAGACAGTCAGCAGAGGGGTAAAAGAACCACTTTGGGATATGCCAGAGAATTCTGTTCTTTTGTTTGTTTGTTTGTTTTGGTGGGGGTGGGGGGCACACCACGAAGCATATGGGATCTTAGTTCCCCCACCAGGGATTGAACCTGTGCCCCCTGCAGTGGAAGCATGGAGTCTTCACTGCTGGACATCACAAAAGTCCCAGAACATTCTGTTCTTAGCAAGGTCTATTCTCAGGAGAAATCATTTAACCAGAGCCTAACCTACTGGAGTTTTATCAGAGCATATCTGACTGGAGGGAAGGAAATACCCAACTCCAGCCCACTCCAGCTATCTTGTCTACCAAGGGTTGGGGAGGGAGGGGATTGCAAAGTACAGTTCACAGCCCAGAGACACAGGCTTACTAAAAAACTGAGACCTAGTTATGGACTACACATTTCCTCTCCCCCCACTTTTAACAACCACATTTCTAAAGGCCTATCTACAGCAGTACCTTTTACCCAGTACACCATGCCTGACTATCAAGAAAAAATTACAAGACATACTAAAAGGCAAAAACCAAAGCTGAAGAGACACAGCAAGCAAAGAAACAAGAGTCAGATATAGCAGGATGATGGAATTATCAGACTGGTGATTTAAAACAATTGCAATTAATATCCTAAGAACTCCAATGAATAAAATACACAGCCTGGGAAAACAGATGAGCAATGAAAGCAGAGAGATGGAAATTCTAAGAAAGAACCAAAAAAATCAAAAGAGACCAAAACCAAAAAGAGATAAAAAATACATAACAGAAATGAAGAGTGCCTATCATGGGGCCTATTAGTGAACTGGATACATCTGAGGAAAGAATCTCTAAGCTTGAGGATATCTCAATAGATAGAAACCTCCAAGACTAGAAAGCAAACAAAAAAAAACGACTGGAAAAAACAGAAAAGAATATACAACCAAAAAGGGACAATTACAAAAGGTGTAATCTATGTGTAATGGGAATACTAGAAGAAGAGAGAAAGGAACAGAAGAAATACTTTAAACAATAATAACTAGATTCCACATGCAGGACACAATTAAGAGTCTGCACGCTGCAACAAGGAGCCCACATGCTGCAACTAACACCTGGCACAACCAAATAAATAAATACATAAATAAAACAGCAGAAATAAAGACCACCTCAAACAAAAATTGAAATTTGTTGCTAATAGATCTGTCTTGTAAGTAATGTTAAAGTTGTTCTTTAGAGAGAAGGTAAATGATATAGATCAAGAAACTAGGGGACTTCCTTGGTGGCGCAGTGGTTAAGAATCCGCCTGCCAATGCAGGGGACATGGGTTTGATCTCTGGTCCAGGAAGATCCCACATGCCACAGAGCAACTAAGCCCGTGAGCCACAACTACTGAAGCCCGCACACCTCCAGCCCATGCTCGGCAACGGAGAAGCCACTGCAACGAGAAGCCCACATACTGCAACGAAGAGCGGCCCCCACTCGCACAACTAGAGAAGGTCCGCACGCAGCAATGAAGACCCAACGCAGCCAAAAATAAATAAACAAATTAATTAATTAAAAAAAAAGAAATTTGGATCCAAAGGAAAAACATCAGATAAGGTATAAGAAGAATAAAATAAAAGCTTTTATTTATATTTATTAATACAGTTTAACATCTTTATTGGAGTATAATTGTTTTACAATGGTATGTTAGTTTCTGCATTATAACGAAGTGAATCAGCTATACATATACATATATGCCCGTATCTCTTCCCTCTTGCATCTCCCTCCCTTCCACCCTCCCTATCCCACCCCTCTAGGTGGTCACAAAGCACCGAGCTGATCTCCCTGTGCTATGTGGCTGCTTCGCACTAGCTATCTATTTTACGTTTGGTAGTGTATATATGTCCATGCCACTCTCTCACTTTGTCCCAGCTTACCCTTCCCCCTCCCCGTGTCCTCAAGTCCATTCTCTAGTAGGTCTGCATCTTTACTGCCATCCTGGCCCTAGGTTCTTCATGACCATTATTTATTTCTTTCTTAAACATTCCATATATATGTGTTAGCATACGGTCTTTGTTTTTCTCTTTCTGACTTACTTCACTTTGTAAGACAGACTCTAGGTCCATCCACCTCACTACAAATAACGCAGTTTCGTTTCTTTTTATGACTAATATTCCACCGCAAATATGTGCCACATCTTCTTTATCCATTTATCTGTCGATGGACACTTAGGCTGGTTCCATGTCCTGACTATTGTAAACAGAGCTGCAATGAACGTTGTGGTACATGACTCTTTCTGAATTATGGTTTTCTCAGGGTATATGTCCAGTAGTGGGATTGCTGGGTCGTACGGTAATTCTATTTTTAGTTTTGTAAGGAACCTCCATACTGTTCTCCATAGTGGCTGTATCAATTTACATTCCCACCAACACTGCAAGAGGGTGCCTTTTTCTCTACACCCTCTCCAGCATTTACTGTTTGTAGATTTTTTGATGATGGCCATTCTGACTGGTGTGAGGTGATACCTCAATGTAGTTTTGATTTGCATATCTCTGATGATTAGTGATGTTGAGCATTCTTTCATGTGTTTGTTGGCAATGTGTATATCTTCTCTGGAGAAATGTCTATTTCAGTCTTCTGCCCATTTTTTTGATTGGGTTGTTTGTTTTTGTGATGTTGAGTTGCACGAGCTGCTTGTAAATTTTGGAGATTAATCCCTTGTCAGTTGCTTCATTTGCAAATATTTTCTCCCTTTCTGAGGGTTGTCTTTTTGTCTTGCTTATAGTTTTCTTTGCTGTGCAAAAACTTTGAAGTTTCATTAGGTCCCATTTGTTTATTTTTGTTTTTATCTCCATTTCTCTAAGAGGTGGGTCAAGAAGGATCTTGCTGTGATTTATGTCATAGGGTGTTCTGCCTATATTTTCCTCTAAGAGTTTGATAGTGTCTGGCCTTACCTTTAGGTCTTTAATCCAGTTTGAGTTTATTTTTGTGTATGGTGTTAGGGAGTGTTCTAATTTCATTCTTTCACATGTAGCTGTCCAGTTTTCCCAGCACCACTTATTAAAGAGGCTGTCTTTTCTCCATTGTATATTCTTGCCTCCTTTATCAAAGATAAGGTGACCATATGTGCGTGGGTTTATCTCTGGGCTTTCTATCCTCTTCCATTGATCTATATTTCTGTTTTGGTGCCAGTACCATACTGTCTCGATTACTGTAGCTTTGTAGTATAGTCTGAAGTCAGGGAGCCTGATTCCTCCAGCTCCATTTTTCTTTCTCAAGATTGCTTTGGCAATTCAGGATCTTTTGTGTTTCCATACAAATTGTGAATTTTTTTGTCCTAGTTCTGTGAATAATGCCAGTGGTAGTCTGAGAGGGACTGCATTGAATCTGTAGATTAATTTGGGTAGTATAGTCATTTTCACAATGTTGATTCTTCCAATCCAAGATCATGGTATACTTCTCCACCTACTGGTATCATCATTAATTTCTTTCATCAGTGTCTTATAGTTTTCTGCATACAGGTCTTTTGTCTCCTTTGGTAGGTTTATTCCTAGGTATTTCATTCTTTTTGTTGCAGTGGTAAATGGGAGTGTTTCCTTAATTTCACTTTCAGATTTTTCATCATTAGTGTATAGGAATGCAAGAGATTTCTGTGCATTAATTTTGTATCCTGCTACTTTACCAAATGCACTGATTAGCTCTAGTAGTTTTCTGGTAGCATCTTTAGGATTGTCTATGTATAGTATCATGTCATCTGCAAACGGTGACTGCTTTACTTCTTTTCTGATTTGCATTGCTTTTATTTCTTTTTCTCCTCTGCCTGCTGTGGCTAAAACTTCCAAAACAATGTTGAATAACAGTGGTGAGAGTGGGCAACCTTGTCTTGTTCCTTATCTTAGTGGAAATGGTTTCAGTTTTTCACCGCTGAGGACGATGTTGGCTATGGGTTTATCGTATATGGCATTTATTATGCTGAGGTAAGTTCCCTCTATGCCTACTCTCTGGAGGGTTTTTATCATAAATGGGTGTTGAATTTTGTCGGAAGCTTTTTCTGCATCTATTGAGATGATCATATGGTTTTTATTCTTCAATATGTTAATATGGTGTATCACATTGATTGATTTGCGTATACTGAAGAATTCTTGCATTCTTGGGATAAACCCCACTTGATCATGGTGTAGGGTTCTTTTAATGTGCTGTTGGATTCTCTTTGCTAGTATTGTTGAGCAGTTTTGCATCTATGTTCATCAGTGATATTGGCCTGTAGTTTTCTTTCTTTGTGACATCTTTGTCTGGTTTTGCTATCAGGGTGATGGTGGCCTCGTAGAATGAGTTTGGGAGTGTTCCTCCCTCTGCTATATTTTGGAAGAGTTTGAGAAGGATAGGTGTAAGCTCTTCTCTAAATGTTTGATAGAATTCGCCTGTGAAGCCATCTGGTCCCGGGCTTTGGTTTGTTGGAAGATTTTTAATCACAGTTTCAATTTCAGTGCTTGTGATTGGTCTGTTTATATTTTCTATTTCTTCCTGATTCAGTCTTGGAAGGTTGTGCTTTTCTAAGAATTTGTCCATTTCTTCTAGGTTGTCCATTTTATTGGCATATAGTTGCTTGTAGTAATCTCTCATGATCCTTTGTATTTCTGCAGTGTCAGTTTTTACTTCTCCGTTTTCATTTCTAATTCTATTGATTTGAGTCTTCTCCTTTTTTCTTGCTGAGTCTGGCTAATGGTTTATCAATTTTGTTTATCTTCTCAAAGAACCAGCATTTAGTTTTATTGATCTTTGCTATTGTTTCCTTCATTTCTTTTTCATTTATTTCTGATCTGATATTTATGATTTCTTTCCTTCTGCTAACTTTGGGGTTTTTTTGTTCTTCTTTCTCTAATTGCTTTAGGTGTAAGGATAGGTTGTTTATTTGAGATGTTTCTTGTTTTTTAAGGTAGGATTGTATTGCTGTAAACTTCCCTCTTAGGACTGCTTTTGCTGCATCCCATAGGTTTTGGGTTGTTGTGTCTCCATTGTCATTTGTTCATAGGTATTTTTTGATTTCCTCTTTGATCTCTTCAGTGATCTCTTGGTTATTACGTAGTGTATTATTTAGCCTCCGTGTATCTGTATTGTTTGTATTGTTTACAGATTTTTTCCCTGTAATTGATATCCAGTCTCATAACATTGTGACCGGAAAAGATACTTGATACGATTTCAATTTTCTTAAATTTACCAAGGCTTGATTTGTGACCCAAGATATGATCTATCTTGGAGAATGTTCCACGAGCACTTGAGAAGAAAGTATATTCTGTTGTTTTTGGATTGAATGTCCTATAAATATTAATTAAGTCCATCTTGTTTAATGTATCATTTAAAGCTTGTGTTTCCTTATTTACTTTCATTTTGGATGATCTGTCCATTGGTGAAAGTGGGCTGTTAAAGTCCCCTACTACTGACTGTGTTACTGTCGATTTCCCCTTTTATGGCTCTTAGCATTTGCCTTATGTATTGAGGTGCTCCTATGTTGGGTGCATAAATGTTTACAATTGTTATATCTTCTTCATGGATTGATCCCTTGATCATTATGTAGTGTCCTTCTTTGTCTCCTGTAATAGTCTTTGTTTTAAAGTCTATTTTGTCTGATATGAGAAGTGCTCCTCCAGCTTTCTTTTTTTTTTTGCGGTTCACGGGCCTCTCACTGTTGTGGCCTCTCCCGTTGCGGAGCACAGGCTACAGACGTGCAGGCTTAGAGGCCATGGCTCACGGGCCTAGCCGCTCCGCGGCCTGTGGGATCTTCCCAGACCGGGCCACAAACCTCTGTCCCCTGCATCGGCAGGCGGACTCTCAACCACTGCGTCACCAGGGAAGCCCCTCCAGCTTTGATTTCCATTTGCATGGAATATCTTTTTCCATCTCCTCACTTTCAGTCTGCATGTTTCCCTAGGTCTGAAGTGGGTCTCTTGTAGACAGCATATATACGGGTCTTGTTTTTGTATCCATTCAGCCAGTCTGTGTCTTTTGGCTGGAGCATTTAATCCATTTACATTTAAGGTTATTATCAATATGTATGTTCCTATTACCATTTTCTTAATTGTTTGGGGTTTGTTATTGTAGGTCTTTTCCTTCTCTTGTGTTTCCTACCTAGAGAAGTTCCTTTAGTATTTGCTGTAAAGTTGGTTTGGTGGTGCTGAATTCTTAGCTTTGGTTGTCTGTAAAGGTTTTCATTTCTCCGTCAAATCTAAATGAGATCCTTGCTGGGTAGAACAATCTTGGTTGTAAATTTTTTTCCCTTTCATCACTTTAAATATGTCCTGCCACTCCCTTCTAGCTTGCAGAGTTTCTGCTGAAAGATCAGCTGTTAACCTTATGGGGATTCCCTTGTATGTTATTTGTTGTTTTTCCCTTGCTGCTTTTAATATTTTTTTCTTTGTGTTTAATTTTTGATAGTTTGACTAATATGTGTCTTGGCGTGTTTCTCCTTGGATTTATCCTGTATGGGACTCTGTGCTTCCTGGACTTGATTAACTATTTCCTTTCCCATATTAAGGAAGTTTTCAACTATAATCTCTTCAAATATTTTCTCAGTCCCTTTCTTCTCTTCTTTTTCTGGGACCCCATAATTCAAATGTTGGTGCATTTAATGTTGTCCCAGAGGTGTCTGAGACTGTCCTCAGTTCTTTTCATTCTTTTTTCCTTATTCTGCTCTGCAGTAGTTATTTCCACTATTTTATCTTCCAGGTCACTTATCCGTTCTTCTGCCTCAGTTATTCTGCTACTGATGCCTTCTAGAGAATTTTTAATTTAATTTATTGCGCTGTTCATCATTGTTTGTTTGCTCTTTAGTTCTTCTAGGTCCTAGTTAAACGTTTCTTGTATTTTCTCCATTGTATTTCCAAGATTTTGGATCATCTTTACTATCATTATTCTGAATTCTTTTTGAGGTAGACTGACTATTTCCTCTTCATTTGTTAGGTCTGGTGGGTTTTTACCTTGCTCCTTCATCTGCTGTGTGTTTCTCCATCTTCTCATTTTGCTTAACTTACTGTGTTTGGGGTCTCCTTTTCGCAGGCTGCAGGTTCGTAGTTCCCGTTGTTTTTGGAGTCTGCCCCCAGTGGCTAAGGTTGGTTCAGTGGGTTGTGTAGGCTTCCTGGTGGAAGGGACTAGTGCCTGTGTTCTGGTGGATGAGGCTGGATCTTGTCTTTCTGGTGGGCAGGTCTGTGTCTGGTGGTGTGTTTTGGGGTGTCTGTAACCTTATTATGAGTTTAGGGAACCTCTCTGCTAATGGGTGGGGCTGTGTTCCTGTCTTGCTGGTTGTTTGGCATAAGGTGTCCAGCACTGTAGCTTGCTGGTCGCTGAGTGGAGCTGGGTCTTGGTGTTGAGATGGAGATCTCTGGGAGATTTTCGCCGGCTGATATCATGTGGAGCTGGGAGGTCTCTGGTGGACCAATGTCCTGAACTTGGCTCTCCTGCCTCAGAGGCACAGCCCTGACACCTGGCCGGAGCACCAAGACCCTGTCATCCACACGGCTCAGAATAAAAGGGAGAAAAAAAATAAAATAAAATAAAATAAAGTTATTAAAATAAAAAATAATTAAAAGTTTAAAAATAAAAAAAATGAAAGAAAGAGGAGAGCAACCAAACCAAAAAACAAATTCACCAATGATAACAAGCAGTAAAAAGTATAAAACAAACAAACAAAAAAACTGGACAGACAGAACCGTACGACAAATGGTAAAAGCAAAGCTATACAGACAAAATCACACACAGAAGCATACACATACACACTTACAAAAAGAGAAAAAGGGGGAAAAAAATATATCATTGCTCCCAAAGTCCACTGCCTCAATTTGGGATGATTCATTGTCTATTCAGGTATTCCACAGATGCCGGGCATATCAAATTGATTGTGGAGATTTAATCCGCTGCTCCTGAGGCTGCTGGGAGGGATTTCCCTTTCTCTCCTTTGTTCGCACAGCTCCTGGGGTTCCGCTTTCGATTTGGCCCCATCTCTGTGTGTAGGTCCCCTGAGGGCATCTGTTCCCGCTCAGAGAGGATGGGGTTAAAGGAGCAGCTGATTTGGGGGCTCTGGCTCACTCAGGCTGGGGGGAGGGAGGGCTATGGAGTACGGGGCGAGCCTGTGGCAGCAGAGGCCAGCCTGACGTTGCAACAGCCTGAGGCACCAGGTGTTCTCCTGGGGAAGTTGTCCCTGGATCATGGGACCCTGGCAGCAGCAGGCTGCAACAGCCTCCCGGGAGGGGAGGTGTGGATAGTGACCTGTGCTTGCACGCAGGCTTCTTGGTGGCTGCAGCGGCAGCTTTACTGTCTCATGCCCGTCTCTGGGGTCCGCGCTGATAGCCACAGCTCGCCCCCGTCTCGAGCTCGTTTAAGTGGCGCTCCTAATCCCCTCTCGTCGCGCACCAGGAAACAAAGAGGCAAGAAAGTCTCTTGCCTCTTCGACAGCTCCAGACCTTTTCCCGGACTCCCTTCTGGCTAGCTGTGGTGCACCAGCCCCCTTCAGGCTGTGTTCACGCAGCCAACCCCAGTCCTCTCCCTGGGATCCGACCTCTGAAGCCAGAGCCTCAGCTCCCAGCCCCCACCCGTCCTGGCGGGTGAGCAGACAAGCCTCTCGGGCTGGTGAGAGCTGGCCGGCACTGATCCTCTGCGCGGGAATCTTTCTGCTTTGCCCTCCGCACCCGTTGCTGTGCTCTCCTCCGTGGCTCTGAAGCTTCCTGCGTCCGCCACCCACAGTCTCTGCCTGCGAAGGGGATTCCTAGTGTGTGGAAACCTTTCCTCCTTCACAGCTCCCTCACACTGGTGCAGGTCCCATCCCTATTCTTTTGTCTCTGTTTTTTCCTTTTCCTTTTACTCTACCCAGGTACGTGGGGAGTTTCTTGCCTTTTGGGAGGTCTGAGGTCGTCTGCCAGTGTTCAGTAGGTGTTCTCTAGGGGTTGTTCCACATGTAGATGTATTTCTGATGTATTTGTGGGGAGGAAGGTGATCTCCCATCTTACTCTTCTGTCATCTTGAAGCTCCTCTCTCGCATTTCTTTCAGATTTTTTTTTTTTAAATGTGGGCCATTTTTAAAGTCTTTATTGAACTTGTTACAATATTGCTTTTGTTTTATGTTTTGGTTTTTTAGCCAGGAGGCATGTGGGATCTTAGCTCCCCGACCAGGGATTGAACCCGCACCCCTTGCATTGGAAGATGAAGTCTTAACCACCAGACCACCAGGGAAGTCCTTATTTTTAATTGATCTGAGAGATAACAGTTTGTTCAAAATAATCATGGCAACAATGTATCCGATTATGTATGCTTATGTATGATTATGTATGTGCGCACGCACACACACACACGCTTATGTATAAGTGAAATGAATGAAAGAAGTGATGCAAGGGATGGAAGAGAAGAATTAGGTTATTTTATTATAATGTACCTGGACTACCCATGAAGCCAGTATATTGTTACTTGAAGGTGGATTTTGATTAGCTTTAAATGTATATGCCAAATGCTAGGGAAACCATTAATAAAAAGTAAAAAATGAAGTATACCTGATATGCTAAGAAAGGAGAGAATGGAATCATATAACATGCTCAGTGAAAACCACAAAAGGCAGAAAAAGAGTAAAAAAAAAAAATAGAACAAAGAACAACAGAAAACAAATAGAAAACAGTAATAAATATGGTAGCTATAAATTCAACTATCAATCATCATTTTAAACGTCAATGGTCTTAATACACCAATTAAAAGATGGAGATTGTCAGAGTGAATAAAGAACAAGACACAACTATATGTTGTCTATAAGAAACCCACTTTATAAAGACACGTTATCAATGAAAAGTAAATGGACTGACATAGATATACCAAATTAACACTCTTCAAAAGAAAGCAGGAATAGCTATATTCATTTCAGACAGAGCAGACTTGAGAGTAAGGGAAGTTATCAGGGGAAAAAAGGTTCATTACATAATGACAAAGGGGTCATTTCTCCAAGAAGGCATAATGATCCTTAGCATGAATGTGTCTAACAACAGAGTGTAAAAATATGTAAGGCAAAAAACTGACAAAACTGCAAGGAGAAATAAATGAACTACTGTTGTATTTGGAGTAGTAAACACCCCTCTATCAGGAATGGACAGATCCAGCAGGCAGAAAAATCAGTAAGGACATAGCTGAACTCACCCCCATCAATCAGTTGGATATAATAGACATCTACAGACTACTTCATTCAACAACAGCAGAACACACATTCTTCTCAAACACACATGAAATATTCACCAAGATAGACCTCATTCTGGGCCAAAAAACACACCTTAACAGATTTAAAAGAATAGAAATCATGTAGTGTTTGCTCTCAGACCAAAATGAAACTAGAACTCCATAACGGAAGGATAATTGGAGAATCTCAAAATATTTGGAGATTAAACAACACACTTATACATAATACATGGGTCAAGGAAGAAATCACACAAAAAAATTTACAATATTTTAAACTAATGAAAATATAACTTATCCAAATGTGTGGGATGCAGTAAAAGCAGTACTTTTCTCTCTTCTTGGAGAGAAATTTATAGTATTAAATGCATGTATTAGAAAAGAAGATCTAAAATCAATCATCTAAGTCTCCACTTTGGTAAACTAGAAAAAAAGAGCAAATTAAATACTAAGTCAGTAGAAGAAAAGAAATAATAAAAATTAGAGCAGAAATCAATGAAATTGAAATCAGGAAATCAATAGAGAATATCAACAAAATCAAAATCTGGTTCTTTGAAAAGAACAATAAAATCAATAAGCCAGAAAGTAAACAGGATACTTAAGAAAAAAGAGGGACAAAAATTACCAGTACCAGAAATGAAAGTGGGGACATCACTATAAACCCCACAGACACTAAAAGGATAATCAAGGAATAATATGAACAAGTCTGCGCCCACAAATTTGATAACCTACATGAAATGGACCAATTCCTTGAAAGACACAATCTGCCAAAACTCACACAAGAAAAAACAGACAATCTGAAGAGGGCTGTATCTATTAAAGAAATTGAATCAGGTCCAAAACAGGAAGTTCCAGATCCAGATGGGTTCCCTGGTGAATTCTACCAGACATTTAGGAATAAATTATACCAATTCTCTACAATTTCTTTCAGAATACAGGAGCAGAGGGAATACTTCCTAACTCATTCTATGAGGCCAGCATTACTCTAATACCAAAACTACACAAAGACATTACAAGAAAAAAAAGAAAAACCTATAGCCCAATAGCTTTCATGAGCATAGATGCAAAATCCTTAACAAAATATCAGTAAATTGAATCCAACAATTCATAAAAAGAATTATATACCATAACCAAGTGTAATTTATCCCAGGTATGCTGGTTCAACATCTGAAAATCAATCAACATAAATCATCACATTAACAGGTAAAGAAAAAACATACTAAACACATCAACAGAAGCAGAAAAAGCATCTGACAAAATCCAACACTCGTTCATGATAGAAACTCTCAGCAAACTAGGAACAGAGGGGAATTTCCTCAAATGGACAAAGAATATCTGCAGTAAATCTATAGGTAACATCATACTTGATAAGAAACTAGAAGCTTTCCTGGTAAGTTCAGGAACGAAGCACAGATGCCCTCCCTCACCATTCCTTTTCAACATCATAACTGAAGTCTTAGCTAAATATATATACACTTTTTTGTTCACAGATGATATGACTGTCTATGCAGAAAATCTGAAAGAATACACCAAAACACTCCTGGAACTAATAAGCGATTATAGCAAGGTTGCAGGACACAAGCTTAATATACAGAAGTCAATTGCTTTCCTATACTCCAGCCATGAACAAGTGGTATTTGAAATTAAAACATAATACCATTTACATTAGCAGTCCTGAAAACGAAGTACTTGGGTATAAAACTAATAAAATATGTACAACGTCTATATGAGGAAAACTACAAAACCCTGATAAATCAAAGAACTATAAATGTGGAGAGATCCTATATTCATGGATAGGAAGACTTAATATTGTCAAGATGTCAGTTCTTCCCAACTTGATCTATAGATTCAATACGATTCCAATAAAAATCCCAGCAAGTTATTTTGTGGATACTGACAAACAGATTCTAAAGTTTGTATGGATAGGCAAAAGATTCAGAATAGCCAACACAATATTGAAGGAGAAGGACAAAGTTGAAGGTGTGACTCTACACATCCATGGGATCAGTAAAAGATCAGTGGTCACCAGGGTTTGGGCCACTGAGGGGGAATGAATAGGTGGGATTCAGGGGATTTTTAGGGCAGTGAAACTACTCTGTATGATACTATAATACTGTAATGGTGGATACAGGTCATTATAAATTTGTTCAAATGCATATAGTGTACAGCACCAAGAGTGAACCCTAATATAAACTACAGACTTAGGATGATAATGATGTGTCAATATTGGCTCATCAATTCTAACAAATGGCCTACTCTGGTGGGGAATGCTGATAATGGGGGAGGTTATGGATGTGGGGCAGAGAGTATATAGGAAATCTTTGTACTTCTGCTCAACACTGCAATGAACCTAAATTGCCTCTAAAAAATAGCCTATTAAAAAGAGTTGACAGTTGGGACTTCCCTGGCGGTCCAGTGGTTAAGACTCCACGCTTCCACTGCAGGGTTTGATCCCTGGTCAGGGAACTAAGATCCTGCATGCCACGTGGTGTGGCCAAAAAAAAAAAAGTCATTGAGAACACAGCCCATAAGCTGTGATGTTTGCACCAGTATATGTTCATTCTTTTAGGAAACAGAGAAAGAAGAAAAAGAAATGAGATAACCAATTTTTTTTCCTAAAGGCCTACCATTCCAGTGGCTGAAGTCAATAGAGTAGCCAGCTTCTTTGTATTTAAATTAGCTTGAACCTTTAAAAGTTCCAGAGTTAAAAAAGGCTTTCAAAGTCTTTTTATGAAGTTAGAATAACACTGATACTAAAATTTGGCAAGGGCAACAGAAAAAAGAAAACTACACATCAATCTCACTTATGACTACCAATGCAGATACAAAATGCTGGCAAACAGAATCTTCCAGTACATTAAAACAATAATAATACCATGAAGAAGGGACACTTATTTTAGGAATACAGAGAATTTAATATTAGGAAAAGTATTATTATAATTCACTATTTGAAAGGATCAGAAGAGAAAAGTCATATTTTCACTGTTGTCACTGAAAGTTAATCTAAAGAAATTCAGTATCCATCTTAACAAAACGTTTTATTATGGAAATCTTTAAGCAAAAAACTAAAGTAGGAAAGAATAATGAATCTCCACCACCCTGCTCCAATAATTATCGACATTCTGCCTGTCTTGTTTCATGTATTCCCCCAACTTAAACTTCCCTGATTTTTGCAGAAATGTGTTACTTGAATGAGGATCCAAACAAGATCTACACAGCTGTCCCTGGGTATCTGCAGGGAACTGGTTCCAAGACCTCCCACAGATACCGAAATCTGAGATGCTAAAGTCCCTCATATAAAATGGTGTAGTACTATATTGCATTTGGTTGGCATATATCTTAAGTCTCTTTTAATCTCTAATAATTCTTCTTCCTTTCCCCCATCCCCCTCATGCCATTCATATGTTGAAGAAACCAGGTCATCTGCCTTCTAGAATTTCTCATATTATGAACTGCACTAATTACTTTCTGTTAGTGTTATGTTCCTGTATTCCCCCCAGTTTTTGTAAACTGGTAGTGAGATCTAGAAAAGGGTTCTAAACCTTAGCACTTGACATTGGACTAGATAATTCTTTATTGTGGGGGCTGCTCTGGGCATTGTAGGATGTTTTTAGCAGCATCACTGGCTACTAGCACCTTCTCTCCCTGTTGCGACAACCAGTAATGTCTCCAGACACTGCCAAATGTCTCACCTGGTGAGAACTACTGAGGTAGAGGTTTCATTAGATTCAGGGTTAGTTTTTTTCACTTCTATTTTTTTTTTGCAAATATACTTCATGGGTACAGCTGTGTTCCCTACCACATTTTAGGAGGTACTTGGATCAGGCTGACAACAGTTGAACCCAGTTAACACTCAATAAAATTTCTCACCAAAATACAGTAGGTGAATAATTCTACAAATTATCTATCTATCTTCAAAAATATATCTCTTTCAACCCCAAAACTAGTATAAAGTTTAATGAGGAAACACCAGAATCATTCCCATTAAGCCCAAGAACAAAATAAGGATGGTCACTATCCCCACTATTACTTAAGTGTTGTGGAGCTACTAGTCAGTACAATTAGGTAATAAAAGAAGAGGTACAAATATCATAAAGGAAAGGTTGAGAAAATTATTTGCAGATAATACAATTATATACCTGGCAATCCAACAGGAATTAAAAACTTTTACAAGTAATAAGATAATTCAATAAGCATGTAAAGCTAACATCCTGTATAGATCAACAGCCTTCCCAAGTAACAATACTGAAAGCTAGGAAAGGAAGAAAAAGATCCAAGTTATAAGAGCAATGGAAAAAAAAAAATACATAGGAATAAGCCTAGCAATAAGTATGTGTATATGTGTGTGCTTGCGTGTATGTAGGCAGTCCTTGCTGTGTATGGTTCTGATATGCATGGATTTTGGTTACTATGGCTTAGTTAAATGAGTCTCCTAACAACACTGTTCAAATTTCATAGTACATTAACTGTGAGTAACTGTAGAGTACAAACTTCACCGGGAACTCTTTGGTCCACTATGAAAACAAAGGTGCTTTATGATCAGTGACTAATTATGTCGTTTCTTTCAAAGTCTGTCAGTGATTAGTCACTCACTTTTATTAATTCACTCACAGACAGCAAAGTATGTAGTTACGTTGCCTCCTTGTATCCCAGTGATAAACCCATGTAACATTTTACAAAAATGGATAATCCAAAAGAGAGAACTGGCCAACAAAATGGAAGTACATAGAGCAAGAAACAGAAAAGTGGTAACACTGGAAGTAAAATTAGACTCAAATGTAAATGGAGTTAGAGAACAAATAGCTGACCACAGGAATGCTGACACTGCCACCACTGAAGAAACTCGGGATATGCAGCCAGAGGATCTCCATGAAGATGAACTTAACGACATAAATAAGGAAAGTTATTCCCCAGGGAGGTTATGCCAGTGAAAAATTTCATATTACAGAAACTCTCGGAGATGTTTCATGATATTTAAAGAGCAAAGGATAAAATGTCTTTGAAAGTTGATCCATACTTAGAAAGGAGTATGACAACTGGCCAATGCACAGAAAAGCTGCTCACCCCATGCTGTAAGGCCTACAATGAGAAGGCAAGCACCGCGCAAACTACTCTTGAGAAGTTTCTTACAAGAAATAAAACACTTTAATTCTCAATGTTTCTAAGTTTTAAGTTACAGTGTACTAGGTTAATATTACTTTTAGTATTTTTAATTTCCCTATATAACTGACAGAAAAGAGTTTTTAATGTTTTAAGAAAAATGTTTAAAGGTAATCGAACAATTGTAATTTTCACCATTAATTAAGATGGCTTTGCATGGTTCCAGCTTGCACGGTCATTTTTAAAGTCCCATGCTATTGCACAAACCGAGGACTATCTGTGTACTTAATACATACATATATGTATGTGTGGATATACACACAGGCAAAACAAGAAATGTACACAATAATATACATGGAAAAAACTTTAAAGGGACAGAATAGATGACCTGAAAAAATGGAAAAGCCCATACCTTGTTTGTATAAAGTTGTTAATTCTTTCTAAATTAATCTAGAAGCTTAACATGATCCCAATACAAACAGCAACAGAATTATTTTAAGAGGAAACTATGACAAGCTGATTCTAAAGTTCATCTGTGCACATATGTATTACCCAATCAAAACCTCAAACAAGAAACTGAACTACCCACAAAATCCACGTACTTAACTTCATTTCCTTATCAGCATTTGTCCCACAGAATTTGTAATACTTTACATTTATGACTGAAAAAATGATTTTTGGTGAAACATGTAAGAGTGGTATAAGGTGTATATGCAATTTAAAAAAATGATAAACACTGGGTTCATAATACTTGCTTAAGGGAGAACATTACCTCTAAAGAGCTCTTTGTGGGTTCCTTCAACATCTCATACCTGTTCCTCCTCAAAAGAGGCATCACTTCTCTGAATTTTGTATTATATGATTTGTTTACTTTTTCTTAGTTTTACCTATATGTATCCCTAACATATTGTTTATTCACATGTTTTTGAGCATATAAATAGAATCACACTTTATGTATTCTTGTGTGACTTCTTTGTCTTGGCTCAATGTTTCTGAGATTCATTCATGTTAATAGGTATAGCTCATTTACCTCACAGGCTACCTGCTTTACTTTGATTTTTACCTCTGCAGTTTCTCAGTTTCCCTGATAGATGAACTATACATATAAACACTGTTTTAAATATTTACCTAGCATTTTAGTTATTGTCATTGGGAGAGTTGTTCACTTTATCTACTTTGGTATATTGTCTAAAACGGGAGCCCCTGCTTTTGGATGTTTAGTTAAAATTGCTAAGCCAATTTCTGTCCTAACTCACCTGGTCAGCAAATGCGGTCTTTATTTAAACATTTCCCTGATTATATAATCTATATCCCTTATACAAAAAATATACAGGCAAGTTAAGTACAGATTCTAAAGAATCACTTGCATAATTTCCCAATCTTTTTAAGGTACATACATAGATCTGAAGCAAAAGTGGAAAATACTACAGATTTTTAATCCTATTTTTGACAACGTTCCATAGTACTTTCTCAAGTTAAAAGTTATAAATTTTCAATGGGGTTTAATGTTCCACTCTATGAAAGTGTCATCACTTAATCATTCTACTATTAGTACAGAGAATGTTTTTGATCTTTTAAACATTATAAACAATCTTGTAACAAATATGTTCTATATCTATTGCTGATTATTCTGTAGGATAAAGTCCATCCCCCCAACCCCCATAATCTTTAAGAATAATAAAAAAAAAATGAACACTCATAGTTAAGATATAGAATATTACCAGTATACCTTTGAAACTCCCTGTGTGCCCCATATTGATTGCCCCTCTTACTTTCCGAGAGGTAAGAATGTTCCTGAACTGTGGGACATTGCCATTTTTAAGGCTTTTGACCTGTCAGCATTTACTACATTAGGGAGACACCAGGTATGATGAAATAAGCACATTTAAATTAATAATGGAGGGAATTCCCAGGTGGTCCAGTGGTTAGGACTCTGCGCTTTCCACTGCAGGGGGCACGGGTTCAATCCTGGTTGGGGAACTAAGATCCCACAAGCTGTGTGGCATGGCCAAAAATAAAAATTAAAATAAATAAATAAATAATGGATATTTATAGAAGTAGTGAATCACATATTCCAGAAGTAAACACTCAAATTATTTTTAGAATAGTGTGTGGAGGACAAGTACACCTTAAAGTTTGAGAAAAGCTAAAATTTACAGTGAAATATTATGCATGGTCAGAAATGCTCTTTTCTAACAATTCAATGTAATCTATGAGCTAACCTAGAATCTACCACTTTCATTAGCTTTCCTAAGTAAACAATGCATATAGATGAAGCTTTTTACTTTCCAAGTTTCTCTCTCTCATTTTGTTGGACAAAGACTTATTTCTGTAAAATTTGCTGTTAATCAATATCCCTTAATATGAAGTCCTTAAAATTTTTTTTTTAAGGAGAGGAAAGGAGAGATAAAGCAAGAGCAGTGTGCTGAACAACTAAGTCCCAATTCTATGAGTACCTACCTTAGCCTGGTACAAAGGTTATTCTGAAGGGACACTTATAATGGTGAATATTCATTAAAAGATCTAAGTATGAAAAAAAAAAGTAGGAACAATCTGATAAGGGTAAGCATTTACTAAAATGATTTTTAACTGATTAGAGAAGGGATACTATAAGAGAACCTCAACTTCGAAGTTATGTAAAGGTGGCTTAAAATATATTTTTTCTCCCTTAAGAATATATTTCCGTTAGCTAAAATATTATTTTCACATTTTCATTCCTTCTCCACTTTTCCTATACAATTCCATGGAGCAAACCAAATTCTTGTTAAAAAAAAATTAGAACCACTATTATACTACTATCTTGTTTTATTCACTTCGCTGCACTTATTTTCTGAAATTATAGTTTACTTTTTTATTATCTATATTCTTTTATGAAGGTGTAATTTCCATGACCACGTGTTTTGTTGAGTCAGAAAAAGAACAGAAAGTCAATGTAGAAACCTGTGATATTGTGATTTATAATAATATGTATTTAGTCTTAGTCCCAGTTCTTGGCACAGGGCTCCTATAACCCTTGGAATCACCTAAGTGATGAGAGCAGTGAAGTCTTTCGTTATGTTAATGAGGTGACTTTTGGAAAGCTCCTAGGTAAACTAAGGATTGGGGCTGACTGCCAGAGGAACCAACCATGTGATTAGAGGGTAGGAACTTTCAGTCCAGAGGAGAGACTGGAGATTGAGTTCAGCCATCAAGGCCAATGATTTAATCAATGGTGCTTATGTAATGAAGTCTCCATAAAAACCTAAAGGATGGTTCAGAGAGCTTCCGGGTTGGTGAACACATGGAAGGGCTGGCAGAGTGGCATGTCCAGAGAGGGCATGGAAGTTCCACCTCTCCACAGAGTTTGCCCTCTGTACGTCTTCATCCAGCTGTACATCTGTATCCTTTATAATATCCTCTCCAGCAAATTAATCAAACCTGAGGAGGGAGTCACGAGAACCTCATTTACAGTTGATTTAAAACCTGATTTACAGTCAGCCAGTCAGAAGCACAGGTAACAACATAGACTTGTGATTGGCATCTGAAGTAACGGCAGTCTTGTGGGACTGGGCCCTTAACTGGTGGGATCTGATACTATCTCCAGGTAGAAAAGTGTCAGAATTGAATTAAATGTGCAGAACACTCAGCTAATATCTGCTAAGAATTGAGTTGCTTGGTGGTGTGGAAAACATCTGACATTGGAAAACCCAAGGTTTCTCAATCTGGCTAAAAAACGGACTGAATTTTTCTACAGGCTTTCTCCCATCGATAAAGGGTCAGTTACTTTAATCCCAGAACCCCACAGAGATAAGGATGTGGTTAAACTAACCTATTTCCTTCGCCTGGGGCCTTACTTGGACATTACTCCAGGTCTGATTCAATTAGGAACTGTCTTGAGAGGTTAGGCAGAGGAAAGCAGAATGTGGATGTCCTGCAATATTCGAGGTGTGACTTGAACATACATGAAAAGACTGCAGGAGAAATTTTGCAGTAGGGTTTGTCTTACCACATTCAATTAGTTTTCTATGCTTTTAAAGGAATAAATAACTAAGGCCCAGAGAAGTAGCCACTTCAAATTTTGTGATGAACCCAAGAACTCTTTATGCCACTGAGAAAAACAAACTCCTTTAGTTCATTCCTTCCAAACAAAACATATATTTTCCCTCCAAATTAAACTATCAGCTAAACTGTTTTCCTTAAAACAAACTGAAGTTTTTCAAAGACTTGAGATTTTCCCCAAGCCAACACAATTGACTAACGATTCAACATGCCTTCAGATTAAAAGAGATTTAAGAAGTCTGCAAGTATGATGGAAGTGATGGTATGTGACTTCCAAGGGTAGGTCATAAAAGGTAATACAGCTTTTGTCTACTTCTTACCTAAGCATTCACTTTTGGAACTAGCACATCTGGAAAGTCCACGCGGAGAAATCATGTACGTGTTCCAGCTGAGGCCCCAGCTGACAGCCAGCATCAACCCCCAGACTGGTGAGGGAGCCTTCAGATGCCTGCAACCCCAGCCGTCTCAGTCACCTCCAGCCTTCAAGCCTTCCCTCCCGAGCCCCAGACCTCACAGAGCAGACACAAGCCACCCCTATAGTGCCCTTTCTGAATTCCTGACCCACAGAATCCCTGAGCAAAATAAAAGAGCTGTTGTTCCACACCACTAAGTTGGAGGTGGTTTGGTATGCAGCAGCAGTACGGCTCACGAAGAGTTCTCTCTGGCCAAGCAGGTACAGGCAGAACGGCATAGCTGACAGGAGCAAGGGTTCAAGCCCTGGCTCTGCCACTTCTGAGACCATGGAAAATTGTTCAGTCCTTCCAGCCTCTGTTTCCATATCTACAACACTGGGGTAGTAATATTCCTAAGTACTGGGCTGTCATGAGGATTAAGTGAGCTGACACATATTGAGTACTCAGCACATTGCCTGGTCCATGAAAAATGTTCTAAAAAAAAGTTAGCTATTATTATTACTGTTTGTAATATGTTTATATTTACATAAAGACCAGACTTTTTACAATGACTGACCACACACAGGAGGCAACCCTGTCATTCCAAATGTCATTTCCATTGCTTAAAACCTTTCTGGATTTTATTTTCTTTTGATGTGGACCATTTTTTAAAGTCTTTATTGAATCTGTTACAATATTGCTTCTGTTTTATGTTTTGGTTTTTTGGCTGCGAGGCACGTGGGATCTTAGTTCCCCGACCAGGGCTCGAACCCACACCCCCTGCACTGGAAGGCAAAGTCTTAACCACTGGACCACCAGGGAAGTCCCTGGATTTTTTTTTAAGATTTTTCTTTTACTTTTTGTGTCATATTAGAAAATCAGGGTCATTAACACATAAGCACACAGGTTTTTTGACCCAGTTGATGTGAATCCCTGAAAATCAGGGTCATTATTTTATAAGCACATGTTTTTACCCCTCCCTTCATCGTCTACCTTACTCACAAGGCTATTCAGAAAAATCAGCATCAACTTCAGAGTACAAAGACATAGAAGCCCTAACTACAAAGAAAAAGATTAATAAATTTGATTACATTAAAACTAGAAATCTGTGTTCTTCAAAAGACACCACTGAGAGTAGAAAGGCAAGCCACAGTTTAGAAAATATGTGCAATATACATAATAGACAAAAAAACTTGTATTCAGAACACATAAAGAACTGCTGCAAATCAGTCAGTAAAAGGCAGACCACCCAAAAAAGAAATGTGCAATTACCAAATGAAAAGATGCTCAACGTCATAAATCATCAGGAAATGCAAACGAGAACCACAACAACATACACACCTACCAGAATGATCAAAATTCGAGACTGATAATACAAAGTGTTGATGAGGGTATGAACTGGTACAACCACTGTAAACTGGTATAACCATTTTGGATAACTGTTGACAATATCCACCAAACCTGAACATAGCACACCCTCATTACCCACATACTACACTCCTAGGTATAAACCAATGGAAAAGGAACCATTTCATATATGCACCAAAACATATGTAAAAGAGTATTCAAAATGGTGTTACTCACAATGGGGGAACATCTGGCAATAATCCAAATATCCATCAGTAGTACAATAAAAAAATAAATTGTGGTATAATCTTACAATGGAATACTATACAGTAATAAAAAGGAATGCATTAGTTCTACACTGATTACACACAATGATGTTGAGTGAAAGAAGCTAGAAATAGGGACTTGCCTGGTAGAGCAGTGGTTAAGAATCCGCCTGCCAATGCGGGGGACACGGGTTCAATCCCTGGTCTGGGAAGATCCCACATGTCACAGAGCAACTAAGCCCATGCGCTACAACTACTGAGCCCACATGCAGCAACTACTGAAGCCCGTGAGCCACAACTACTGAGCACACGTGCCACAACTACTGAAGCCCACTCGCCTAGAACCCGTGCTCCGCCAAAAGAGAAGCCACCGCAATGAGTAGCCCCTGCTCACCGCAACTAGAGAGAGCCTGCACGCATCAATGAAGACCCAATGTAGCCAAAAATAAAATAAATTCATAAAAAAAAGAAGGTAGACATAAAAGAATATGTACTGTATGGTTTCATTTATATTAAGTTCACAGACAGGCAAAACTGATTTATGATGTTAGAAGTCAAGATGGTGATCACCTGGTGGGGAATAGGGGGAAGTTAGTGAGTGGAAGGGCCAAGAAGAGGGTGCTGCTGAGGAGTTGGCAATGGTTTATTTCCTGGTCTGAGGAGTTACAAGGATGGGTTTACTTTGTGACCATTCATCAAGCTGTATGCTTTTAATTTATGCATCAAACTGTATGTTTTTAACTTACGCAATTTTCATGATATATACTGCCGTAAGTTATAAAGTGTATTTCAAAACTTTAAAGAGACAGAGACTTATCAATCAAATGCAATGTTTAGACCTCCTAATATAAACAAAATAACTCTAAAAGGATACTTTTGAAACATTTAAGGAAATATTGGGTATTTTGGGGCTGGGTATTAAAATAGGATTTGTATTAAAAAATCAACATACATATCTGGGTAGCTCTTCTACTTAAGGAAGAATATTACTACATATTTATTTTCAAAATATGATAAACTTATACAACCAGAGCCATTTTATAGATTAAAAAAACTGAGGTATACACATAATTACCAGTCATTTACTGAGTACCTACTATGTGCCAGGGAGTGTACTGAGTACTTCAGTCCAAAGACCATGTACTTCCCTCTGCCATGTTGTCCCTCCTACCCTCCGCCTTGCCATGTAGTTTTGGAACCTAAGTACCAATACAATTATGTTTCTAAGGGAAAATGGGTTCAATGCCACATAGTCAGGAGGAAACTTGGGAACCTGAGGAAGACGTTTTGTTGTCCCATCTCCATCTCTAGCCAGTCATTCACAAAGGTGGTATTGGGGGAAGGAAAGCAGGGGAACTCTAGTACTGCAATATTAAACTAAACTGAAGACAATCCAATATCTGAAAATTCTGAATGGACCTTTTAGTAACTTTTGGGGTCAGTGTTATAAATATCAAGTATAACAATAACTGGTATGTGGTTTACTCAGAATGTTCCTTAATAAAGCACTGAAAAACAAAGTCTGCTGCATTTGGTAGGACTGGGATGGGATGATGCTTTTTTCATCTTTCCCTGTCCTAACATGGGAATGAAAAACAGCTCTCTTCCTTCTGCAATGAGGACAGGGTTTCTGAGATGACCTCATGACTTGATGAGCAGAAGAAAGGAACCAGGCCCTTCAATGCTCCAAGTAACATGATCGGTGCTTAATACATATAATCGCATTCAATCCTCCCCAAAATTTATGAGCTGAGCAATATTCTCACCAGGTTCATATGGGAAAGGAGGGTTAGCTTAGAATAACATCCCCAGGGTCACCCGGTTGGGCAGAGGTGGTGTATGGTCCAGGCCTGAGACTAGAGCACGAGTGCTCCCCAAGACAGAGTCGCCTCCAAGGCAGTTAACACAGCATGGGGACCTCAGCTGTGACAGTATTTCTGCCTGGGTACAGCATCTCTCTTGTTAAAAAAAACAAACAAAAAAAAAACTAATAAGCTTCCTGTCCACGAACAGAATTACTCTGTTTCCCAAATGATGAGAGGTCAACTTTTTTTGTGTGTATGGTTAGACAATGAATCAGTGAGAAGGGGTAAGGATAAAAACTGGGCCCAATAACTATTAGACAGCTACCATTTATGGGGTGCTTATGATGTGCCAGGATCTTACATATGGTATTTAATTTAGTCCTTACAACAGTCCTGTAAAGCAGGTGTCTTAATTATCCTCATTTTAGAAATGACAAGGCCAAGCATAGAGAAGTGAGATAGTTTGCCCAAGGGGACAAATGCCATAAGTCAGAGAGCTCAGATTCAGTCCCAGGACTATGTGCTCCCAGAGCCAGGGCTCTGATACATGAAGCTATACTGCCCAGATCACACGAATGGGCTCAGTGAAGGACCAGTATGGCAACATAAAAGCAAAGGCAAGAGAAAAGAATAGTTATCAATACTGCAGAAACAGGCACATAACAGGCACATTAAACACACACAATCAACCTGTTCTGCCCTCATGCAGACTACATGTGGTGTAGCGATGCACTCTCACTCTATAAGAAATTTATCACTGCTACCTGTGAGCACGTTTCTTTACAAAAAGTAGGGAATGAGAAATGCACAGGGTAGGCACCCTGAGAAAACAAGTCTCAACTCTGACCATAAGTGTACTAGGCAGCAGAACTGAGTGAAGCACAAATGAAATAAGCCAGAAAAACTACTGTGATTAAATTAGATATCAAGAAGGCTGTGCTTCCTAGCTAAGCTTAAGGCAAACAGTATGTGACAATGAAGAGAAAGTCCCAGAAACATACTGGAATAGAACATGTTAATCCATAATGCTCTGTAGACGGCAAATCCCACGAAGACAAAGAAGGATAAGTATTTAAAGTATTTAAAGAAGGTTAAAAGAAGAGTCACAAGATTCGAAAGTTGGAAAATAAGTCTTACGTGAAAGGTAATAATTACATGGAGGGGTTGGTATGACAACATTTTTTCTAAGGCACTCAGGCCAAACCCAGTGAGACGGTGTGAACAAATCTGGAAAATAACATACTGAGACTTCTCTGATGTAACAGGAAGAAGATTCTCACAGGATGTTGCCCATTGGAAGGAAGTCCCTAGGACAACTTGCAACCAATCCTATGAGTGTAAGTATTTTAAGAACATGAGAAAACATAATCCCTAAAATAGCAAAAGCTATCAAAATGAGTCTTTTAGCTTAAGACTAATCTATTCAGGTGGATGTGAAACTCTCTTCTACAGAACCAGAATCAATCATTAACCTCCTTCATAAATCTATCATAATTGTATATTTGAGAGTTTACTTGTTCATTGTCTAAAGCTTCAAGATGGCAGGGATGATACCTTTTTTTTCCTTTTTGTCCTCTGTGAAATCTGGGCCACCATCAGGATGGGATGATACCTTTTTATTGTGACAACAGTCTAAGAGTCTAACACAGCCCCTGGAACATAATATTTGCTCAATAAATATTTCTCAGTGAATTTCAACGAACAGTCTAGTTCTAGACCCAGAGAATGTTATCTTATTCTTGCCTGGATTACATGGTATGTCATTAAATTTAAGAACAGACACCTGAAATATAAAGACAAGGCTTTCTCCTCATATCAGATGAACTAGTGTCCTCCATTTCCATCACGCTCTCCTAAATATTTCCTAGTGTAAATGATAAATGATACATGTTAAATACTATCTAGCATGCTTCATCTACAATGTATGGCATTGAGCTATTGTTAATAATGGTTAATGGCCTTAATAATAGGGGAAAAATCTTTCTTAGCAATCCCAGTTTTAAAAATATTTGAAATAAAAATAGAGACAATGACACAACATCAAACAGCTTCCATGGAGCTACAAAACTTTTTGCAAAGAGATACACTGCCTGCAAAGTGATTATAAATAAGTCTGCTGGTTAGCGAATTAAGTGTGTATTAAATATTTAAAACCGTATACATATATATAGAGAGAGAGCCACACTATGGGATCAAACAATGGCATTTTAAGGCATAGTCTGTCAGGTTTTCATTTACATTTTAATACAGTAACTTTCCCACAGTGACCTGTGTCATACCTATAAAACCTGGGGAGAGTGTTAAAACACGAATCAAGTTTTGTTAAGGGGTTAAAAGAGCTCATGCCACTGCCTAGCACTCACTATTGGTTATGGTGACTGGCTTAACTCTGAGTGGAAGCTTGATGTTCCCTCACAGCTGCAAGTAGAACAAATTGCTCTGTGACAGCTGGACAAACTATGCAAAAATATCTGCATCTTTACTATACTTAAACAACAAGCAGTTTATTCTCAAGGGGCAAAGTTTATTTAAGAAGTAATTATTTCTATTTATCAGCCTATCTTGATCAACTGAGAATGCCTATATTTTCTGAATACGTATTGGAATTGGCTTTTGTAAAAAATCAAGTGACAAAATTAAATTAAATGACCTTACTCTACACGATAGATTTATTTTCAAAAACAGAATCTTTCATAGGGAATTTTATTACTTTTAAGTTTTAAGAATCTTTTGCTGGAATATTGAGTACTTAACTGCCAAATTATTGAAATGTACTCTAAGCACTGAAAACTGCTATGAGTTTATACCCACATGAAACTGACGGATATAGACATCTTCTTATATTGCAACTAGACAAAATCTAGTCAAAAATAAGCCTAGGGCTTCCCTGGTGGCGCAGTGGTTGAGAGTCCGCCTGCCGATGCAGGGGACACGGGTTTGTGCCCCGGTCCGGGAAGATCCCACAGGCCGTGGAGCGGCGGGGCCCGTGAGCCATGGCTGCTGAGCCTGTGCATCTGGAGCCTGTGCTCCGCAACGGGAGAGGCCGCAACAGTGAGAGGCCCGCGTACCGCAAAAAAAAAAAAAAACAAAAAAAGCCTATCATCCTAAGACTCAAGCTTAAAATTCATATTCTTTAACAAAGTAAGCAATACTCATGAAACCAGGAAGTGAAAGTTTCTTCGTGCTTAACCTATGTTTAAACAACTGCTATGAATTTTTAATTACTTGTACTTTTTTCTTTACTATAGAGTATTGTAACACAAGTATTAAAACTCTAGGATCATCACACTTACCTATAAGGCTTATCAGAATTATGGATTCGTCTGTGGTTTCTGACACCAACGTACGTTGTACTTGTATAATCACATACATCACATCTATACTGTTTCTGGACCGACGACTTATTCCCTGGACAAAGTATTTCACAGTTTTAGTGACGTGCTTTGATTAGATTAAAATGACAGCATTTACATTCCATTGTAAATGAGTATTTATACCACACAGTACTAACATTTCAATGAAGGCTTTCTCACTGTTTAATAAAGTTAACAAGTTTGAATGTAGCTTTACAGGTTCTCCTACATCTGCACTATCAGTGGATATAAAGTGAATATCATCTGATCTGTAAACATAGATACATTGGGTTAGCTTCTACATAACCTTGTACAAAATTCTAAAATATAATGAACCTGATGCCAGCTGCCCTGCTGATTGTGTAACAGGTGAATTAACCAGAGATACACTGTTAATTTGAAAGGTGTTAGTCTAACCAATATTGGATATATTGTCTTAAGGAAACACTGATTTGCCAACAAGCTGTAATACTATAATACAACATTATAAAGTATGGCTACAAAGCATATCTAACAAACTCAATATAAAAAGCCCAAAGCTTTTTCACTCTGTAGGTTTCCTTTGTTTATAACTGTCAACTATCAAAGCAACAACAGAAGGGAAAGCAATGGCAAAGTATTAAGTGCTATTTAATGTAGTACAATTATACCTAGTAAACTGACAGCTTACAAGGACTAACATGAATATGCAGCTCTCCGAAATCCAGGAAACATGGATCCATGGGAACAGGCCTTGTCACTAAACTCACTCTGCAACAACAGGGCTGGGGAATTCAAATCAGGGTAAGCTTGAGGCAATACAAGCAGAATGAGTTGGTCATAGGAAACTGTTCCTGAAGATACTCAGTGATTTATTTACGCTTCTGTCACCACAAAGTCCACAGCCTATTCATAGCCTGACTGCTTTATATTCAGAAACAAAGCAAGCATAGAAGCTGAAGAACAAGACACGACAGGAAGAAAGCTTAGGTAGAACACAGCACACACTGCATAAAAGTAAAAGTGGTGATACAAAAGAAAACCCACATGGAAATTTTAGCAAAACAAAGAAAATCCTTAGGTTAAATTTAAGCTTTCTAAAATTAAAATTTCTTTTGCTAGTAACTATTTTTGCCAGGCAGAACAAAATGTCCTGATTTCCTGGTATAAATCTGTAACATTAATACACACACTAATCATAATTATAATCTAAGTATTGCTCTTAATTGGTAGGTTAAAAACTTGGACTTGATAAGTGGCACTGCTCCAGATACAGTTAAAAAAAAACAAACTCTGAAAAAATGAAGTGTGAAATATTGGATAATGGTTTTGTGTGAGAAATATTACAGATCAATGACAACTAATAAAAATGACAGATGGAAAAACTTAATATAGCACAGTATGAGAGCCTGTGCTACTTCAAGCAACTGTTTCCAATGGAAAGAATATTGGATTTAAATTTCAAAAACTTGGGCTTAGTCTCTGCTTTGCCACTTAGTACCAATGTGATCATGGGCAAATTATTTCACCTCTTAAGGACTCAGTTTATTCATCTACAAAATGGAAATACTGGAACCTCCCAGCATGGTTTGGTAAGCCCAGGAGCATGTTGTACTCCTCCTTCACCGCAGTCTGTACGTTACCTGCATGTCTGGGTCAAGTCTGACCCATCACTAGCTGGAGACTCCCTGAGGGTAGGGATCTACCTGTTTTGCTTACACAGAATCCCCAGGACTTGGCAAATTACAGATTTACAATAAAGAACAATTTAATTAAATTTCATGAAGAAACATCATATGAAAGTGCTTTGCCCAGAGCTCTCAGAGCACCTGTGGTGTTTGCTGACATACCTGTCAGTACAGTTTTGGGTTCCTCACTGGGCTGGGTACCTCGAAGGCAGTGACACCTCCACCGCACTCCAAGCACCTAGCACAGTATCCAGCTCAAGATGGGCACTCCACGCCTTCTGGCAGAACAAATGTCTGAGGTACGATTACATTGGATCTCTGAGTCAAAAACGTGCCACAAGTTATCAGTGCTATTGTGATGGATGAAGACTGGAAGCCACAGAAGCATGCATCTCCCCTCTTGTTTAATTAGTTTATTAAAGGGTTAAAAAAGTTTTGATAAACATGAATTATTTTTATCTTCTTTGTGAGCTAGAAACTTGTTCTTTGGCCTGAAAACTAGATTTTGAGAAATCTAATACCGAATCAATAAAGTATCAGTATAGATGTAAGTACGCTGGAGGTTATCAGCCGTCTGAATTGTTACACTACCACGATAGAGAACAGCAAATAGAGCCAAGTGGAGGTGTGGGGGTGGGGGGAAGAGGCATGGCAAGCAACTTAAAATCCATACGTGTAGCCCTAAGAAACAGAGCATGTGCCACAAAGAAGAGAGGCTGCAAAATGGAATGTGGTGGATAGACGCTAATGCCATGAAGCTCAAATTGGTTATTTTAATTTTGAGCTGACATTTCAGTATTTTTAATTCAAATTGTGCATTTTAATTTGTTAACCCATTTGGTCAGTTTAAAATTATTGTTTTTAGAGATGGTGCTAGAAAAGACATATTCTACCACTGGTAGTAACCACAGTTGGGGCCACTGAGTGAGTAGTACTTACTTTATTCCTTCATTAGGGATTTATGGCCCAAAGATATCAAATGTTTTAATGTCTCCTTTAAAGGGGATATGGAAACATAATGAATTAAAATAAAAGGAGGCATTTAGGGCTATTTTGTAAAAAGGAAACGAAACAGTTTTAGCTCAGCCATCTATGGCAGGAACAGATGCTATGTCATAAACTCCTTTTGTTTTGGATAGTTTTACAGGGATGACATCTGTTTGACAAGGGAATTTTGGTGCTGCAGCGGTATCAAAATCAGTTCTTTCAGAAACATTCTAGAACCAGTTTTGCTTTCTGGGGTCAGTTTAATGAAACATTATGGTAAAACACTTTACTCTGCAGTTGTTCCTAACTTTAATTCTTAGGAAATCTAAAAAGGAAAGTCACTCCAGTATATTTTACTTCCCATAAACACTATGTACTACACTTGAGACATTTAAAGTATATCAATTTAAGTGAGATGATGCAAGGAAGCACAGGTTATTACACTTTAATTCTCCGGATGTGGCATCCGCCTTTTCATGGAACTCTAATTAAATCTTTTGATTCTAATATTCCTATTAGCAGAAACTCGGCTGACTGATACCTAACCAGTACATAAAAACAGCCTGTGTTGTTTTTTTAAATAATGCAGATGAAATCTGGCAGTTACACTTGGATAAGAATAAGATCACAGCAGGAAGCCTCAGTTAAAGATTGAGGTGGGGGCCTACCATCTGCAAAAGCTATGTTCTCAGTGGGTCAGCTGGTACTGAGAAAGGAAAGGAGGCTTTCTTTCTGTGCTGCAGCTTCCCTGGCTTGCTGGCATGTCATCTCAGGGTTTCTGCTGTACTTGGCTCTTATAGGACAGCATACATTGCAGAGTATATCTACCTATACAGTTGAGGCTGAGTACTTACTAATACAGTACTTCATTTAGTACTCAGAGATAAAATTCACTCACACAGTTTAAAAATAGAGGCATATAGATGGAGCTTTAGTCCTGAAAATAACCCACATGACAACGAAGGGCATTTTTTACTTCATGTGCTAATCAATATCGTCTATACAAAAAAATGCAGATACCTTCCTGAACACATTTTCCATCAGTTTTATCACTGGAAATTCTTGACTCATTAGAAGTTGCTATTGACAAGGTATCTGGAAGACTGTGTTGCTCTCTCTCATGGTTCCTCAGTTGACTCTAAAAAATTGAGAGAAATTAATATGTAATTTTCAATAAACATATTTACACAGTTACTAGGAGGCTGTAGAAGGAGTTAACTGCTTTCGTTGCCTAGTACCTAGAACACACTACCAATATTTAAAAATCAAACGTGTTAAAAGATTACTTGAAACATTTGACAGCTTATGGAAAGAAATACACTAAGGAAAACACAATCTTATCAAAAAGGCAGTTCCTCTTTTCACATTCTCTGAAAGGAAGCCACCACTGTCTTAGGGAGTGCTTATGCATGGCATGTGTATGCTTCCTGAAACACTGGTGAGCCCAGAGGAAAGAGCAGAGTGTTCAGAATAACTCAGTACTTTCACAAAAATAAATCCAATCAGTTAACTTCTGCACTTCAGCTGATTTCTGCCTTTAAATATCAACGAAATTTGTAAAAGAGACTTAGTTGGAACTGCGACTCCAAGGACATCGAACCCTTACGCCCACCCCCATGAATCAAGAGTGCAGCAGCGGGCTTCCCTGGTGGTGCAGTGGTTGAGAGTCCGCCTGCCCCGGTCCAGGAAGATCCCACATGCCGCAGGGCGGCTGGGCCCGTGAGCCATAGCCGCTGAGCCTGTGTGTCTGGAGCCTGTGCTCCGCAACGGGAGAGGCCACAGCAATGAGAGGCCCGCGTAGCGCAAAAAAAAAAAAAGAGTGCAGCAGCAAAAGCAGCTCCTGGAACTTGCCTTTGCAGCCCATTTGAATGGCTACTTGTCCAGTGGCCAGAGGCCATTTCAGAATTTCATGACAGCAATCCAAGAGGCAGTAAATCTCAGACTCAAAGGCTTTTTAATTCCTGCTTACCTGTTTACTACCAGCTGGACCCCAACTCTGGCTAATCTGAGAAAAAAGTCGACATCCCAGTTAGCCCTTTACAATACACTTTTTTCCCCCGCAAACAGTCAACTGGCATATTGAAGAAAAGTTCTAAACCAATGATTCAATGAACACAAGTTGCCTTTACAAAAACAGTATTTTCATACTGGTTGCTGGTTTTAGGTAGCACTTAAAATGAAAATCACGGTACTTGAAGGTACTGTAAACTTCCCATAAAATATAACATACATGGCTCTATTTCCACTGTGCTGTCTTTCATTAAGTCCCATACAGTCCATTTTTGCTTGTGCAAGGATATAAATCACTGTTGGTTGGTTGTGTAGCAGCTGAAGTGAATGACTTGCATTTTGGGGCCACGTAAGATGAAAAATAGGTATTTTTTTGCATCGATCACATAGGGTTAAATTTGTGTAAGTCAAATGAGTGTACAATGTTCCTCCACTGTACATCCCTTGTAATTCCCTTGCACTTTAAAATCAACACACTTTAAGAAAGATATACACTTGGAAACACTAAACCAATAAACGCAGGGCCTGTTAAGGAGGCGGCGGGCAGGCGGAAAAAGTCCTACACCAGACAACCCAGACTTCAGTCCCAACTTTAATACTAATTAGTTGGGATCCCATGGGCAGATTACCAAACTTTTCTGGGGCTCAGTTTCCTTACCTATAAAATGAGGTGGGTGGACTGTATCTACAAAGCTCCCTCCATGCTCTAAAATTCTAAGGTTCTCCGAATGATTTCATGAACCAATGCTTACCTTATAATGGAAGGATTCTTCACACTGCTTGCACTGGTATATTCTTGCTTTACAGTGGTTGATCATGTGGCTCTCCAGGTCTTTGCTGTTGTCAGCTATGTGCTCACATATAGGACACTGATAAGGCTGTCTCTGTCGATGGACTCGCAAGTGCTGCTTGATGTAGCCCTTGTTACCGCTGGCGTAGTGACACAGGCGGCAGCGGTAGGGCCGGTCAGCGTTTGGGATGTACTCCACAACGTTGCTTCCTGACAAACTTGTATCACTGCTGGGTTGGCACTGGGCATTATCCTGCAATTCTTTCAAAATGTCATCATCGGAAGCGTTTTGGTCTGTCCTTTCCCTTAATTTTTCAATCACGGTGAGTAAGGACATGCTGATGCCTGTCTTAACTTGCCCATCTGACAACTCCTGCCTACCCTCTGGGAGTGCTACTAAGGTAGAGTTGCTTTGGTTGAAACTAGTCAATCCCTCCGAAGAGCTTTTAAGTGGTGACATCATTTTAGAATACGATGCCAATGTACCATCTACTTGCCTTTGTCCAGTGTCTGGATCTAAAAGCTTTATATTCCCGTAGTGCCCAAGGTTGGCTCGTGTTAGCTCTGCAGCTCTTATAGGCATGGTGACCAGGGCTTCTGCAGCTAATGAGTGTAGTCTGAGAGACTCAGAATTTGTCCTTCTTCGGCCTGGTGGGGCATTCTCATCAGTAGTCAGTCCTTTATTTATTAACTCACTGTCTTTCTTCTCTGTATTGCTCCAGCCTATGATCAGCCCCCCAATATCGACAGTGCATTTATCAGCATGATAGACTTCATCTCTTCCTTCACATCCAATCTTGGCTTCTGTCTGGCTCAAGGTTTTCCCCTCTTCAATTTCAGCATTCATGAGGAAATGTTTCTGCGAAAGAGTCTCTTCAGCACTTGGCAGACGCTCCACTATCACATTAACATGACCTTTTTTATTTGGGCTACTGCTAATGATTTTCTGTGCTGATGAAAGTAGGCTATCAGCAACCAGGTTCTCCTCTGCGTCCGAAATCACCTCCAGCATTTCTTCCTCATTAGGGTCAAGGGTAACTGACTGACTTAGATGAACACCCCCTTCCACTCTCTGTTCTAAAGGAGACGAAGATGATAATGACTCTGAGCTGCAAATTTGCACTTGTACTGTCGGCCCGTTGTGGATACTCAGTTCATTGTCTCCAATTGCAATGACTACTGCGTGGACCCCACCAGGTGCAGCGGCCACTGAAGAATCCAGCAAGCCTAGGGGCTCATTTTCATTTTCAAATATTGGATAGGAGCAATCAACCTCCCCAGCATGTTTCCAAGCATGTGTTTTCAACATTCTCTGCTGGCCACAAGTGTAACTACAAAACAAGCATCGATACATGCCATACTGTTCATAGGCATACCACTTCCTCCTACCCATTTCTGCCACAGATGCCGTTTGGATGGTATGAGTCTGTGGGCTGTCCACACTGACTGGGATGTCAGGAATGGTTTCATTATTTCTTCCTGAGGTTCTCTGACACAAAGAGTTGGTGGGGCTTACGCATTGCTGGGCTTTGGATTGAGTGTGACTGTTGGCATCGTTTTCGTGGTCATTTACCACATGAGCTTCAAGTTCCTCTTGGCTTTTAGATGTAATATGGCACTCTGCGCACATTAGTATCACTTCATTCTGCTGACCGTGCTGCTTGATATGATCTTTTAACACAGAAAAAGATGATGACAGAAACTTACAAAGGCTACACTGGTAAGACATAGCCTTCCCATCGTTCTGGGCAAGAGAGTCAGGGGTAAAATGTATTTGTGACATCTCAGCCCTTCTATTATCAGCAGCAGGTGACTGGGTTACTTTAGCTGGAATCTCACAAGATTCTTGACTTTCAAGAGAGTGTGTTGCAGCACTTGAACGTGACCGTTTTTTGCCAATTAAAAGACATTTTTGTGACTTTTCATGTTCCACTATCTTGCTTAACTTCTGAATAACATGGATTAATGGATCTGTTTTAGCTTTTCTTTTCTCATCAACTTCCAGTGATGAACTGATGACAGTTTTGGCAGTCAACATAGCTTCCTGTTTCCCGATACCTGGCACCAACATGGCGACACTGCTGCTTTCTTCCATATCTAAAAAGGAGAATATATGACAGAAAGAATCACCAGGTTACAGTATCATTACAGGCATATAATTCAGGAAATCTAAACTACTCTTAAATTTAAGTTAATCTAAGTATTTTCTAACCTGGGAGTTCCATATCAATACACCAGGCTATCCTCAACAGAGACTTAAATTCCTTACAATTTTTCTTTGGAATGCTGTCCCCTATCAAGACTGATGATTGAGGTGTTTCCATCCTTCATTTCTTTCTTTGGAAATGACTTTTAACAATCTACATCTCCTTTTTTCTCCACTTTCTTTCCCCTAGACATCTAGCTGGACCTAATCAGTACTCCTTCTCTTTTGCACAATGCCAGGAAAAAAAAAAAAAAAAAAGACTGCTATTCCATTATCAAAGGAATACAGCCATTCCCAGGGCATGTGGAACCACCTCAAGTTATTATGAAATACTATTCTGTAAAGCCAACACATGACTGATACAATTCTTGGGAGCCAACTTCTTGCACCAAATACAATTGTGCTTTTATTACTAAAAGCATGTTTGTTTGTTTTTTCTCCCTAGATCTTTGGAATTGTGAAAATATGGGCATGTAACCTATTGTAAAGGGAACAGTGTATTTTGAGAAGTATTATGCAAATGAAACTAAATAAAAGCAATGATCCAGTTCCTTCTTTTACTTCCTTTGATTTATTTTCCTGAAGATAAACCACAAACTATGCTGTGGTTTTTTCTAGAGGTCATATTAGTGGTCAACTATTACTCATACACACATACATTTTTTTTTTCTGAAAGGGAAAGGGGTATCGGAGAAGGAAAAAATTGATATCCTAGTCGTGTTATAGGTCTAAAAAAGCACAGAGGCCTTAAAAAAGTCATTTCCTACAGGTTATCTGTAGGTTGTAGTAATGCGTTAGGGCCGAGGAAGTCATTAACATAAAATGCTTATCTTTCAGCCTAAATCTTGAACACTCTATTTCCTGGCAGTACTTTCATTTCAAACATTTCCTTTGGCTTAAAGTGAGATTAATTTGTTGGCCTGGATCACGTTTTTAAGTTTAGACTTTTTTCCAGCAACAAGTTTTGTTTTTCCACATTTTAGGTGCATTCTGGAATCTTACTCACAACATTCAATAAATGCCAGCTAAATTTCTAGTGGCACTAGCTACAGACCAAAGATCGTACTGTTCTTAAACCTCATTCACAGGCTCTGAATTCTCTTCAGGAGGCGAATCCTGGCTCCTCTTCCCTCAAATGGCTGAATCAACATATAGGGGTCCTTTAGCCACTGCCAAGATCATACCTAAACTCCTGCAAGACCTCACCAGTGCTCTGACCAGCTGCAGGCCCAGTTCTCCCACATCAACTGACAGCAGTTATGGATTTTCCTCTCTTATTTTCTACTCTTCGTGGCACACTAACTTTTCTATACCCAGATCCATGTCATGCAAAAAGGTAAACATTTTACTCTCAGCTTCTTTAGTACTACTTCTTCCCTCTGTCCTGATACCCTGCTCTGTGCGATCAGCTTTTTTCTCTTCCACTAGTAGCTGCACTCCCAGCAGGGAATGCATTCCACAGCCATTACAACAATGACGGCTATGCCAGCTCCCCAAGGCCAGGGGCCCTTTAGCCACTGTCTCCCCTAAACAACCTGAGGGCATTACCTCAAAAGACTAGCTCCTTTATACCTTTCTCAAGTAGGAAGAACAGAAATGTTTTTAAATCTCTACACTCAACCTTAAGTTACTAAAGAAGGGACCAGTGGGGGAAACAATTTGTTTCTTTAGAAAAACCCTTTGTGACTTCATAAGTCACCTTACTGCCCGAGAATTCCACATTTTTAGGCCAAGGGAAGCTTTGGCTCTTCTTGTGATTACTGATTTCCCTCTAGGGTCATTCACTTAAGGCTTTATTTCTCTCAATTCAATTGTTAAATGCAAATTTCTTAAATATTTAATAGCTAATAGGAATCCCTGAACATTTAATTTCTTACATAAGATTTGGTGCACTACTATAGATGGAAGGTCTCCTTCCCATGAAATGTGACATCCACGTAGGCTGACTGATAATCTGGAGGTTAACCAGTGAATATTTGCTCAACAGACTTTGCACACCCACAGGGTTACAAAGGTGACTCATTATCCTTCTTCTATTTAATGACATAATAGGAGGGAGTCAGAGCAGTGCAAATTTGCTCCCCGTGGATATTTCAGTGTGTACCTTAAAAAGAAAGCAAAATGAAGAAGAGGAGTTCATCTTATCTCAAGAAAAAGACTAATACAAAAGAATCTGACAAAACATTCAGATTTTAAAGCTGTGTCTGCTCAGGCATTAAGAGCTAATGGAAATCTGCAGCAGATGCTCCAATTTTCCCTGAACATTTATGTAAGTATCTCATTTTAGAGGCTGCATACATTTGAGGATAAGTACGGAAATGGCACCTATAAAACAGATATGACAACATAAAATACATCAAGAAACACCTGAAAAAGCATTTGGGGTCCACATGGCAAAGTCGATGCACAAGTCTCATTAAAACAAAAGGCTTTGTTAAAAAAGGTTAGATAAACAGCTCATAATAAAGTATACACAGAGAGGAAGTTAAGTTGAATATTGGCCAACTCTAATTTTTCACCAAAATTTCACTTAGGCCACCAATGTGCGTGTACGTGTATGTGTGTGTGTGTTGAATACATATGGGATTACATGTTGTGAAGTAAAATTTGAATAATAAAAGAGATAAAAATAAGGAGTACAGATTCAATCCTAGTGGCTCAAGATTGCCGACAACCTGGATTATGATAATCTGCATACCATCCATGACCTCCAAGAAGAGATCAAGGTGAATGAAACCTAAAAAAAAAAAAAAAAAAATTACCAAGGGGGAGTGGGGGCGAGTGAACAGGTTGAGGATATAAAATAAGAACAGCAAATTTTCTAGCTGGAATCATGAGCATCTAGAAGTTCATTATATTATTCTTTCTACTTGTGTAAATGTCTAAAATTTTTAAAAATAAAAAGTTAAAGGACTTCCCTTGTGGCACAGTGGTTAAGAATCTGCCTGCCAATGCAGGGGACATGGGTTTGATCCCTGGTCCGGGAAGATCCCACATGCTGCAGAGCAACTAAGCCCGTGCGCCACAGCTACTGAGCCTGTACTCTAGAGCCCACGAGCCACAACTGCTGAGTCTGCATGCCACAACTACTGAAGCTCGTGCACCTAGAGCCCATGCTCCACAACAAGAGAAGCCACCGCGATGAGAAGTAGCCCCCGCTTGCTGCAACTAGAGAATGCCCCCGTGCATCAACGAAGAACCAACGCAGCCAAAAATAAACAAACAAATAAATTTATTTATTTATTTATTAATTATTATTATTATTTTTTGCGGTACGCGATCCTTTCACTGTTGTGGCCTCTCCCATTCCGGAGCACAGGCTCCGGATGCGCAGGCTCAGCGGCCATGGCTCACAGGCCCAGCCACTCCGCGGCATGTGGGATCTTCCCGGACTAGGGCACGAACCCGTGTCCCCTACACCGGCAGGCGGACTCTCAACCACTGCACCACCAGGGAAGCCCAAATAAATTTATTCAAAAAAAACATTTTGTACAAGGCACCAAGCCAAGTACCAAGAAGAATTGAAAAATTTTTAAATTTATAATACTCACAGAGTTTAAAACTAAGTTAAATGGATAAGACTAACATATTTAGAAGTTAAAAAGAATTAACAGCTTTAAAATAACCCAGCTGTACACAAGGTGAAATAGTCAGAAGGCAACATCCAATGACCAAATCCTAACAGAGACTGAAGAGCTCATTTTGGTCTAGGGAGGGAAGAAAAGGCTTTTTGAAGAGGTAAGATGCACACTGTATTCCAAAAGAAGAGCATGCTGGATGTCACCCGTTTGCCCCTCTGGGCTGTCTCCTCTTTTCCACTCTGCTGTCTATCCCAGGAGGGATTATATCATTAGGCTCCCATGCCCTCTGGTTGAGTTATGCCAATGGGGAGCCATGACAGGAGATAAGAAGGCAGCAAAGGGAGATCAAGACATTCATTTCCCTCGTTTCCTCCCTCTAGGTCACCTTGAAGTGGCTGTGTTCCTCAACAAAAGGCCATTCTCTCCAGGCAGGCTATTCTACAGGACTCTCCCTTCTCCTGATGCTGCTAGCTCCAGATGACAGAATTATTCCTGTGGTTTGCCTATACAAATCCTACACCTTTATAAGTATCTTTGTAAATACATCCTCTCTGAATTATCCTAATCTGAGAGTGCCATTTTGCTTTCTTGGAATTTGCTGACAAGAAAGCAGCCGTAACATTAGATTTTCAGAAGCGAGAATAAGCATGCTACCTAGGGATTAGTGAAAAGATCAGTATGGCTGAACAATAAGGTTTACTAGGATGAGGAAAGACTACAGGCATCAGCAAAACACGGGTTTTCTCGTTTGGAATCTTTAGACATAACATTCGATCAAATATATCAAATTGTTATAAATAAACAAACAAACAAACAAATAAAGTTGTATCCCAAGCCAGAAAAGTTCTACAGCCTTCTCCACTGAGTCTCAAGTCTTCCCTAAACAATGGACTCCCATAGGAAAAAGCTTATAATTAATGTCTTTCCCAAAAATAGAGCCAAATTATTTCAGTTGTCTTTATTTCCTTACAATTTGCTATTTGGTTTATTTGTACATCTAATTAGTTCCTTTCAGTTATAGCAGTATGGTTATCATATGTAAAATCAAGTTGAACAATTCATGGGGGCTTGGGTAGAACTAGAGAAAGGCCGTAATTTTCTGTGAACGTACAAAGACAGTTCAGTATGTTATATAAAGAACCTTTTCTTTCAGACTAAGAATTTGTTCTTTCCAATCAGAAAAAAATTGTGTTATAGAAGTAACGGCCAATTCTTCGTTCTTCCGTATTATCGTAATTGTAAAATACAAAATGTTCATTTTGCTCCAGCCAAAAGAAGGCAGGGGACATAGCTCATGGGTCCCTCTCCTAGAGGAACCTCAGCTGTGTGACCTTAGGCAAGTCACTGTTTCTGAGCATTTTACATTCTACAGATGTAAAACAAGAGTTGTGCTGGATGAACTTTCATGTTCCTGTCCTATAAACTGTCTATAAAAAGTTACCTTGAAACTGCTTACACGTTATTTATAGATTTACCTTACTAACGTCAGCTGTAATTTACTTGAATTAAAATCTCCTTAGCTTAATTATTAATTGCCCACCAAGAAAAAACCAAGTGCAAATATCAAAGTATATGAATTTCATAGTATAAAATTTCTTAGCTGGCATCTAGCCTGAGAGAATATTTGAATTTCGCAGCTGCAATTAAGACACAAGGTCTAACTAATGTTAACCAATATTCAGATTTAACATTTACTGAGCACCTATAACGTGCCCAGCAATGTGCAGGAGACTACCAAAATAAGTAAGAGGGAACCCTTGCCCTTGAGGTGCTCACAGACCAGAGAGTCATGCCAGTGTAGATTCTGTGTATTACTCATGAAATTCCTGGTAATACTGGCCTCTTTATTTGCAGATAAGGAATCTGAGGTTCACAGATGCAAAGTAATAGCTAGTTTAAGAACTGGAATCCAAGCCTATCTGATTCTAAATCCATCCTTTCTTAATACACCAATTTTCCTCTTAATTCTCAGTGTGAACAAAAAAATGTATAAAGTATAAATAATGAAAAGAGCAACAGCCTCTTACAGCTAGGCAGTATCAAACATGTATGTTTGAGCTTCATTAAGTCTTTGGGACAGGCTAGGTGGGTGTTACACAACTCTACAAATAAGGAAACACTCAGTGCAGTTTAAGTGACTTACCCAAGGTTACATGGCTGTTAAGTGGCAGAGCCTGTGTCTTTCAAATCAATTCCCGAAATTAATACAGTCCCCCGGATCGATCTTCAAAATCCAGCTGTGGCCAAGAACGAAAGTATATAGTATCAAACATTTCTCTTTCTTGGTGAAACAAAGTAATGATTTTTTTTTCTGGCAGTGAAAAATTGCCCAATATTGCATGTCAAAAAGAAATTCAGAGGAACGTCCACGCAACCCATTACGTGACGCAAATTTACATAATTTACCTAACAAGCAGATTTCAGGATTTTGCACCAGTTAGAAAAAATAGCTCTGGAAACTTCTCCAATAATTGTGCATTTTATGTTTTAGCTCAGAATTTATCTAATTAACTCAAAATACTATTGGTTTTACTGATAACACTTTCTAATAAATAAGAAACAATAAATTGTATATTGCCATTTTAATCTTAACCAGAACTACAATCTAAAGGGTGACCGCAAACTTCCAGCAATTCTACAACTGAACGGCATCATGAAAGATAAAACACAGTGGACTGACCTATGTATCTTCTAAGGCACTTTCCTGCCCTGGTCCTACATTTCTTTCCTACTGTTTCTTATACTACCTAGAATGAATCTAGAAGATCAAAGAATGGTATTCATTTCACCTAGAATGCAACTTTATCGATTATGGTTAAGTAAATAGTTTACTGCCAGGGCAGAAAGCACGTATTTGGCTTTCCCCTGAAATTAATTTTAAACGAGTTAGTGAAGTAAAGAAATGAAGGGCCAGGCTTTCTCTTTTAATCAGTAATGCAACCCATACACTGAATCAGAGCAGAGTACTGAAGAAAGTACAAACTCAAAGAACAAATTCAATTACTGATAAATCCAGTAATTGCCGGATAGGAGAGATGCAGACTGGCAGCAAATTACAGCCCACTGCAGTACTAAAAGATCGCCTACGGGGTGGGATGGTGGCCTCTGCCTAACTAATCATCCAGGCCTTCCACACACAAACCATTCACTACGGATGCCCCCAGGTCTTACACGGTGGGAGCTTTTCCCAATGATCTCCGTGATCTCTGGGGAGACCACTTCAGGGAGGAAGTTCGAAATAGGTGCAGAACACCAGAACGGCGTCTGTGTACTAGGTTTTCCTACACCAAGCAGTGGCTTGGGAGATGCGGATTGAGAAAAGTAATCAACAGACGCGGTGAGGACACCGTCGTTCGCTCCATCCCAACAGGCCTAAGCTGTTGCACACGTGCAAAGGGGAGGGAAGCGACACCCGGCGGGCCTGCCTGCGGGCCAGGCTGGTGAGAGTACGCGGGCAGCGGCAGGTTCCCCCCCAACCCCCAAGGTGCAGGGCAAGCCCGGGGTCTCCACAGGCCTTGCTGTGGGCGGCACAGAGGACTAAAAAGGGCCAAGGAACTTGGGGCATGTGGCCAGCATCGGGCGGGTGTCTGCCGGCTGAGGAGGAAGCCGGCGCCGGTAGAGGCCTGAGGGGAGGACGCACATGGCCGGCGGCGGCGCTAACAGCGGGCGGAGGGGCGGCCCCGGGGCGCGGTACCTGCGGTCGGGCGGCGGCTGCTGCTTCCGCGAGCCTCCTTTGGCCGGCCAGGAGCCCGGCCGTGCCCTCACCCTCGTCCTCGCCCACCTCTCTCCCTGCTCTTTTCCCTCTTTCCCCCAGCTTTTCCCTCCTCATCCGGAGCTCCAAAATGGCGGCGCTTGGGACGGATCACGTGAGCCGCGGGCAGGTCAGGTGACCCGAGTGGCGGGCGGAGGGGGCGGGGCGATGCTCAGGCCCCGCCCATGGGCATCCCGGGACGCCGGCTGGGCGGGCGCAAAGAGGATACCCTGCCAGCTCACAGCAATCCCTGGCTCCTGGGTGAGCTTAAGGCGCGGGTTGTCGGGCTCCCACGGCCCAAGCGTGGCCTTCTGAGTGGTCGTTGGGTCTAGAAGTCAGTGAGTACTCACTTTGGAGTCTCCCCACGTCGCCCAAACCTGCTGTGGGCTAGGTTTCCTTTCCCTCATTGGCTCTCAGCAGTGGGCGTTGACATTCTTTACAGCCCTATGCTTCTGAATTTGTTACAGCTTTTGGTTGGGCTATACTTTTTTGTGGGGTTCTTGGCTAAAATGTAGAGGTGCTACCTAGGTTCATGGCTGGACTTCAAGTGTGCCTGGTGAGGGGCAGAGCTGGCCCTGGGAAATCTGTTTGCTGGAGAGATTGAGAATTTTGAGGGAAAGAACTCATCCTGAGAGTTGTAGGACCAGACTTGATAGCTTGCTTCACCTGGTAGCACAAGCTCAGTCCTCTGAGGGCACCATGGTGTTGGTCATTTGGATCTGTTTTATGACATACATGCCAGCTTTATAAGCAGTCCTGTTTCCATCCCACTGCTGACAGAGTAAAATGCAATGTTAAGCGTTCCGCCCAACTTCAGGAATGCTGGACAGGTTTGGTGTATTGAGAACTACACAGCAGGGTGCTTGGATCCGGACTGAGCATGTGGGCCGTGAACAGTAGGAAGGGAGTAAAACTGAAGATTCCAGTCATAGTAATGGACTTGTTCATTGAGATACGGGCATACCTGGGAGAGATTGTGGATTAGGTTCTCGACCACTGCCATAAAGCGAGTCACATGAATTTGACATCAATTGGTTACCCAGTGCATATAAAAGTTTTGTTTACACCCTACTGTAATTAAGTGTGTAATACCATTATGTCTAAAAAACAGCATACATGCCTTAGTCAAAAAATACTTCATTGCTAAAATATGCTAACCATCATCTGAGCCTTCAGATTCATAATCTTTTTGCAATAATAGCATCAAAGGTCATAGGTCACTATAACAAACATAATAATAATGAAAAGGTTTGAAATATTTTGAGAACTACCAAAATGGGATGCAGAGACATGAAATGAGCAAATGCTGTTAAAAAAATGGCACTGATAGACTGGCTTGATGCAGGGTTGTCACAAACCTTCAATTTGCAAAAAATGCAATATCTGCAAAGTTCATTAAAAAGAAAAAATGAAGCACAATAAAATGAGTTATGCCTGTATCTCTTGGGGACTTCCAGGTGTACGTAGAGACCTTTGCAGCAGGCTGGACTCTCAATTATCAAGTGGGAGAAAGATCCAACAAAACCTTGTCATTGTTCAGAGAGGTCAGTAATTCCTGAGATACAGTGAATATCTCAGGATACAAATTCACCTGAAGTTCGGGGGTTGGGAAACCAGCAAATTTAGAATTCTGCTATTCCACAGAATTATTTGCCAATTGGACCAAATAGCTAAGAAGAAGGAAAAATAAAGGGTTGAATAATTTTTTTCAATAAAAAAGACTGAGCAGGAGACTAGCATGGAAGGGTGGAAGGAAAAAAGTTGAGGAAAACCAGAAATACATAAAAGGAAGAATGTGAGAACAAACAATTAATGTGCAAATTTCTTTTTTCTTCTTGAGCTACCGACACAAACAATCCTTGTTTAAAGCAACCTGAAGAGAGGCTTTTCTTTAGTACTGTCTTAACTGTAATGTCCATGTATATGAAAGTTGACAGAACAGGAATCAGAGAATTATTTTACCAGAGCACAGTGCAAAAACAAAGTGGAGAAACTATAATCTAGGGAAAATAAGGGAATTCTAAAACAAGTGAGAGGTTAAGTATATCTCTGTTTGAACTTCCTGTGGTTGTCTTTTCTAATATTCACCAGCTATTTTGCAATGTACCTCTTCCAGCACAAGGTTAGACAGAACTTCCTGGCCCTCTTCCTGGCTCAGAGGTGTGGCCTCTGACTGGTGTTGGCTAATGAATTGTGTGAAGAAGTGAGGGGTGCCACTTCCATCCTGGAATGGTTATTTGCCAGGGCAGTGCCCTCCAGAGTGCCCTTTCCCTGCTGGCTTGATAACCAGCAGTGTTTGAAATGGTGGCCACCCTGTCAGCCCACATTATAGAGTGGTGGTGATGAGCTGAGCCCCTAGTTGACCCACAATGAATATATATAAACCTCACTGAGGTTTTGGAGCTGTTTGTTACTCACCACGACATAACCACTGCTGACTGACACTCCTCTTCCCTACACTGAAGTAACTGGAAGAGACAGAATCAATAAGAAGAAACCATTACAGGCAGATAGGAATGTTAATAAAAGAATTAAGACCTTCATTCCTGAAGACAGAGAAGGTATAAGACACAGAATCCAATACAAAAACCTGAAGACAGAGAAGGTATAAGACACAGAATCCAATAGAAAAACCTAGGCGACTTCAAAAAGCCAGTGGAGCAAAACTTCAGTATTTCTCTTTCCTACACAGAAGGTCTCCAGAAAATTGCAGTAAACGTTTTTAGGTCAGGGGAATACAAAGACGTTCAGGTATAGTTCCACTGAACTTGTGGATATCTCACCGAATCTCTTTTAAGCACCTTCCACTTGCCACAGAATGTCATTTGTCATGATTTAATTAACCAATCATATTAAGATTTAGCATTATAGATAGGAAACTTGCTTACTCAGTTATCTAGTACCTACTCAGTGGAATCAGATTTTGTCTCCAGATGAGAGATGACCCAGATAACTGAATGCTTATCTCCACACATCTCATTATTCTATTTTGGGATCAGTAATTAGCTGATGAGCTTAAAGGTTTCACTTCTACAAGTGTCACGGGTCTGTATCTTCTAAAGTGACCAGGTTGCCTGATAATACATGGTGTGTGCTTGACAACTTAAACCATAACACTGTTTAAATTTGGGGAACATTCAGTACAGTGCAGTGAATAAGTTGCCAAGGCAATGACTGGTTATAAACTGAATGAGACATTAACCAGTTGAAACTTGTGGAGAAGACCAACTTGTTCCCGGACATGATACTCATGAAGGACACCTCGTCTTTGGTGTAATAGGATTAGGTTAGATTTCTTTTGAAGGGATTAATCATGTAGGTTTTTGGCACAGCACAGAGAATTGGAGGAGACATGTTAGCCTGCATTTCTTTTAGTTGTAATTTTTATCGTGACCTTTAAAAAATATTCTTTGGATATACTGCCTCAAAAAAGGAAAGATTAATACACCCACAGACATAGAAAACAAACTTCTAGTTCCCAAAGAAGAAGGGGGGAGGGGAGAGATAAATCAGGAGGATGGGATTAACATATACTCACTACTATATATAAAGTAGATAACCATCAAGGACCTACTGTATGGCACAGCAAACTATACTCAATATTTTGTAATAACTTATAAGGGAAAAGAATCTGAAAAAGAATATATGTATGTATATATGTATAACTGAATCACTGTGCTGTACCCCTGAGACTAACATGACATTGTAAATCAACTATACTTCAATTAAAAAAAAAACACAAGAAAGGAAAGATTGTGGAAGGGTCAGAGAAGGCAGGGGACTAAAAGGGGAAAAGGAAAGGATGTGGTGGTGTGAGTGGAGAAGATAAACACAAAAATTTTTCCTGACTTTCTATTTAGCTCCTGTGGGACTGTGGGCAGGTAGGCTGCATCTTTCTGACGTTTTCATCCTGCCTGTAAGACAAGAAGTTCAATTTATCCTTTTTTTTTAGCTTCAAATGTCTGGTACATGGAAGTACAGAGTTTAATTATAGGAGTCCTCTGGGTTCAAAAGGGGACTTCATCATTAAGAATAATGGCAAGTCTTGATTTTATTAATGAATGAAAAGATTGCTTGATGTAAGTTAGAAGGAATGTAAGATTAAAAGACATGATATATTATTATATATACTGCTGTCAGTAATAAATTAATATTAGCGCTAGGTTCCTTACACTTTGCATCTGAATGTACACCTAGAAATACTTCATAATTATAGTTCAGGTCTCAAGAATCATCATAAATTATCCATTTGTCATTCATTCTCTGCTAAAAGCCACAAACCTACATCATTTCAGCAGCACATTGACATCTAAAATCTCTGGTACTACGAGGCACACATATTAATTTGTTTCTTATTGAGGGCCAGAATAAACTAGAAGGATACACAACTGATAGTGACCGGGAAGAATTGGAGAAAGAGCAGGGGGCGTCTATTCTCAGAGTTGAGGTTTGCTTAACTTTCAGCTCAGCTGTTTTGGGTCTGAGCTGCTAATTGGTTTAGGAGAGGCCCACGAGGAGCTCAGACTGTCAGAGGACCTAAAGCAGCCCTGCAGTCCTGGCGGTGATGGAATTCTGTAGAGTTCCCTTGGTCCCTGGACTCTGTCTTATACCAGCACCTGGGAGTAAGGACAAGAATCAATGGTGGTGACATCTAGTGGCCTACCTGGGATGTGCAGTCAAGCCACAGAACACTCCAGTGGGAAGCAGGACATTTGCCTTCTCCAGCTAACTCAGGCCTGACCCCCGGGTCCCTGAATCAGTCTAAGAGTTTGCTTTCTGGCAGAGCTGTCCTGAATTCATGTTGATTTATGGTTGGGGTCCAGGAAAGGCACCAGCAGGCTGGGTGTGGAGGTGGAGTGGGGCTGCCCGTGAGGGTGTCAGCAGGCTCCCTTCGGTCTGGTCTGCATGTGCCACAGACTCAGGGCTGGGCAGAGCTGCACGGGGGAGCAGGGAGCTGGTCTCCGCCAGACTGTCTCTCTGCTTCAACGCAGACTGGTTATTGGAGCGCTCAAGCAATTTTCAGTCGTCTTTGTCAATAAAGTCAGTCTCTTTTCTACTAGGGCAATGAAAATGAGATTTTGAGGCCGCCAGAGGGCTGTCTCCTTGGGCCACTTTATCTGCCCAGGAGCCTCAGCTGAGTTGGGTGTCAGCTATTTGCTATGTCCAAAATCCTGTTGACAGGTAATACCACCTGCTTCTGAACAAGACAGTGTGATTCTAATAGGGTACCGTTAAATTCTTCTCACAGAAACGGTTTCCTTAACGCAGTGACCTTTATTGATGAGAGGGGCAGAGGAAGAAAATGAAAAGAAGAAGGAGAAGATGAAGAAAAACACTAAGAGGAAAAGTAACTGCTAATCAAACCAAGAGGGCCTGGCTAAAGGGTAATCCTGTGACCTCCAAATGTGTCGTTTGTTATTTTGACAGCTCCTCTTGAGGTGATAGACTAGGAGAAGCTGCTAGCATCATCATCAGCCGGCTGGGAGTTCCACCTCTTGCTTCCGTAAGACATCAGTAAATGGATAACCACAGACAGTAAGTAGACTACCTTCTAAGGTCCTCCAGTCTGAGCTCTTCATATGCTATGGAAGACCAGGCATGAGGAACATTGTTTGATCTTCTGGGGGTGTTTCTTTCATTGAGAAAGAGACATGAGTGAGAAAGGGAAGGGAAAATGCATATGACACCCAGAGACGGTCTGTACTGTAATTGTCATGCCTTTTCTGGTCATGAGGCCGAAGCTAGTCTTCACTGGCTCCAGCAAGACATAAGATTGGGAGGATCCAGCTGAGGTCTGTTGTGAGATGGAAGTGCTATATCCAGAATCAGGCATGCGTGGGGCTGCTGCAGGGCACATGTGAGCTTCATGAGCAGGTGGCCAGGCTCCCATGTCATCTACCCCTCTTGCACTAGCACCTCTCCCTCAGCGCACACCTCTGGGCCCCATGGAGGGAGAACCCTGTGCCCAGCTGATGGGAGGGGAGAAGCCTGAGCTAAGGTCTTGAATAAATCAGCTTGGTATGTGGAAGAATATGGACCAACATGAATGGAAGTGTGCGGTGAGAGTGAACACAAGGCATTTGTCCGGATTGTGAAGATACTTCTGCCTGGCATGGAGGGCTTAGAGTGGGGAGTAGGGAGAGCTTTGCCCTGAAAGGCACACTGGGGCTGAGGCTGGCCGAGCAGAGACAGGCAGCAGGCACCTACTGGGGGCCCTCGTGGTGTAGGGCCCTGTGTTAGGGGCTCTGCTTATCTTGTTTCACACATCTTTGTGGACTTGGCTCTGCAGTCATTAATTATGTGTGTAATCCCTGCCTCAGCAACTGTCTGCCCTGGCAGAGAATGAGCTCCAAGAGCCCAGGGAGCTTGGCAGTTTTGTGCATCAATATTCCCCCTGGCCTAGAATAGGACCCCGAATGCAGTTACACTCAGTAAACACTCGTTGACTGAATGAAGAAGTGATTTCATTCAGCACACATGCTCCCAGATCTGGGCTTTATTTGAGGAGCTACTTGAAAGCCATTTTGGGGAATCACAGCAATTTGATTGAGAGCTGGGGCTTGGGAGAGAGAATAAAGACGGTGTCCGGTTAGGGACCTGGGAGTTGACTTCAGAGAGGCTCTAAGAATCCAGGCTGTGGACTGGGTCTCACCCTGAGCTTCAAAACCTATTAGCACTCACTGGCTATGTGATCTGGGGCAAGGTACTTAACCTCTCTGTACCTCTGCTACTTCATCTGTAAAATGGGGATAGTGATACCTATCTTGCAGGGCTACTGAAAAATTTAAAGGACATAATGTATAGGAAGCACTGATATGCCCATTCGATAAACAACAAGTATTATTATTGCAAAGGTTCAGACTGGAATGATATGAAATGGAAGGAAGAGATGGAGGTGAGACTGTGATCAGAGAACATTTGAGCATTTGAGGCTAATTGGAACTAGGGTGTGCAGTGGAGAGCCAATGAGCACCTCTGTTATTTCAGTGTGCCCTGGGTGGGAAGGACAGACAGCTCTGGGCTCTAACACCAATGGCAGAGGCAAGCACAGAAGTCAGAGGACACACGGAAAAGAAGCGGCCAGGATCACCCAGCTACGCTACAATCAGCTCATCAGTCGTGGAATTTGATGTGAGCCCAGTTAGTCACGTTACATATGACTATGTGCGTTTCCAGCCTATTTTTCCTAAACGTGGATTTTTTTGGCATCAGAATGCGTGCTAACACCCTAAGATTTAGTTACATTTTGGTTAAGAAGTCCAGAAGACTTTGGACTTGGCTTTGAAAAATTGAAAGTGAATTGAATTTGCATTATTTAAGTGGTTTATTCAGATTAACACTGCTATCTCTTCAGATTTAGAATTTCAAAGACTCAAGATTTGATATTTTAGCAGCAACAATGACATCTAGGGGTTGGTTTGTACAGGTTTAATCTTAGATATATGTCCTCTACATTTTGAAAAATAGGGGTGCTAACACATTGATTCCACTTAAAATGTCTGGACCATGTGAACTTGGTCGGTGGCCAGGGCAACACTGATGGATCAAAGTAAGGAAAAAGCTGGAAGTAACTTCTGCTGTCATCTAAGAAAGCGACTTTCCTTCTAAAATTGCAGCACTTCTCAGTTTGCTGAATATACTCGTTTCCCCCCTGACTTTTTAACCAGCGATATGGCATCCTTCTCAGCTCTCCTGTTTGAGCCTCAACCACTCTTCCTATGGGTGACAGAACTGTCTTCCCTGCATGGAGAAGGGCTGGGACCAAGGTTCTAGCTCCTTCCAGGTTTTTCCATTCTTTGATGAGCCAGTGGAGGGAGTCTGACTGTTCACCTCTTCTCTACCCCATGATTTTACCAGATTCTTTTAAATGGACCATTCTCTTGACTTTGTGGCTTTGACTGTCAGACTCAGAGGGAGCTTTTGGTCTGTTGTCAGATAGTCAACTAACAGTGGTGACTGAGCATCTTCTGGGTACAGTCTTATCTATGTGCATGTGCGCATTGTGTGTGTGTGTGTGTGTGTGTGTGTGTGTGTGTGTGTGTGTCCCATGGGGTTCAGGTGGGATTGATAGGGGCCCCAAAGGCAATACACCTGGATTAAGTCCATGAAAAACATAGTTTATTTAGAGGACACCAAACATACATGTTAATAGGAAATAAATTATACATGAAAACATCTATGAACATACTGAAAAAATTCACAAATATTCAGATTATGTTTAAGGTTCCTCACAGCATGAAAATTCTCTGATTTTTGTGCAGATTAAAATTAGTACTCTGTTATACTGATGCATAATGATGTCGGTAGCAGCATAAGAATTATAGAATTTTTTTTTTTTATGTTCTAGTGAGAGCAATGCAAAATAGGACTCATCTCCATTGGTGAGTATGAGTTGACCCTCAGCGTTATCAAGCTGTGAGGCTCGTTTCTGGTTTGCAGAACTGTACAGAATGAGCTGAGTGTTGGGAGACCTGGCCCAAGTGTACCACTCTGGGAATGCACACCCTGATCGTTTAACTTTTCGATTATCTTAAGATGGGCCTGGAAATCCTTTTGTTCCAACCCTTGCTGTTGACCTTTCCTTTTCTCCCTTTGTCCAGTTTTCTGCCATAGCAAGCTGAGTGTACAGAACTGATGCATCACCAGGCTGTCAGTTTCACCTTCCAAATAATCCTCAAATCTTTCCCTTTCTGGTGGTGCTTAAAAATCTCCAATGCTTCTAATAAAGATCCAGACCTTTACCCAGCCTTCGATGTCTGGCCTGATGTCCCTGGCCACTGCCCCAGCATCGACCCCATCACAACCGCCCACCTTTAGGTGTGTTTTTTTTTGTTTCCCAGCTGCACCGAGCCTGGGGTTCTCCTACCTCTTCCCACTCCTCTCCACGTGATTATCTCTTACTCTTCCTTAGGTCTCAGCAAAGTACTGTCTTCTCAGGGAGTCCTTCCCTGACTTTCACGACCAGGTTAAATCCCTTTACGCTTTCTTAGAGCCTTGTGCCCTTTGGTCACAGCTCTTGCCATCGCTGTAGTTTATCTGTATGGTTATTGCATCCATGTCAACCGCCCTTCATAAACGGTGGATATTGTGATGTGAGCCAACATGTTGTGTTAGTGTAGTGCCTGGCACTAGTAGATGCTGATGAAGAAACAAACATTGAATGAATGAATGAATGAATGATAAATATGGTGGAGTTTGTCTTGAGTGACTGAGGTTCTTGTAGTGCTTCAGATTCATCAGTCCAATATCAAATCACTCTGATTTAGTCCATCCGGGCTATTATCACAACAAACCATAGACTGGGGACTTATAAACAATAGAGATTGATTTCTCACAGTTCTAGATGCTGGGAGGTCAAAGATCAAGGTGCCAGCAGATTCGGTATCTAGTGAGCACCCACTTCCTGGTTCATAGACAGCCATCTTCTTGCTGTGTCCTCACACTGCAGAAGGGTCGAGGGAGCTCTCTGGGGTCTCTTTTATAAGAGCACTAATTCCATTCACGAGGGTTCCACCCACATAATCTAAGTACCTCCCAAGAATCCCACCTCCAAATACCATCACACTGGGGATAGGTTTCAGCATATGAATGTTGGGGGAACATTATATTCAGTCTATAGCACTCCATTTGGTTGTGCAAAATAGAGAACTAGATGATAGACAGTATGGGTTAAATTTATGTGAGTTCTAGGACCCACTGAGGAAAATTTGATTTAAATGAATACTTCACCTCATGGGGTCTCAGTGTTGAGTATAGAAAATTCCAATTACTTGAGTAGCTCATTGATCAAAGGTCCTCCTGCTCATTAACACTGAGATGCTGTAGAATAAAGAGGCACCTGGTATGGCCAGTTTTGCATTGATGAAGTTCATCTATGTTAGCTGAGAATTCTTGTGATCCAAACCCAGGCAGAGTCCAAGAATGGGAGTTGCATTCTCACAGCTCTAGGGAAGAACTATAATACATTCCACTCTCTCTTGGAAAGAATTTTCTAAAAATCCTTTGCCTCACTAAGCTCAGGTAGATATAGTCTTGATGTTTTATTTATAAGGGAAAGATGATCAGGCAACATCTTAATTTGGAGCAGAGATTTGTTGCTTATAATCTGCTTTGAAAAAAAATAGGAGTAAACTCAAGGGGACGTAGTGTTAGTGCCCAAAGGCTTTCCTTGGGGCATTTTCTAATTGTTTTTGTATTTATCCTAGATTTCTAAGTCAAGAAAAATGGCAATCATAGAGGTTAAGGGCACAGATTCTGGGCCATGCCTGGGTTTATTTCCTGGCTCTATCACTCACTAGCTGTATAATCTTGGGCATATCACTTTGCTTCATTGTATCCTAACTCCTTGCCTTTAACATGCAGAGAATAACATTCCAGATCTCACAGTCAGTCGTATCATGTGGGTTTTATGACTGAATACTCTAGAGAGTGCTTCGAGCGTGCCCCTGTAGAAAGCATATTTCAGCCTTAGCTATTATTCTTCCATGAGAAGCGGAGGGAGGTGTGCTTTTGCCTATTTCAATGCACGGATAGAATTTGTGGTTTGCAACCTCTCTCATCCACTTGCTTTGTTTTAAAGCACCTAAGGTATGTGCGGTGCTAAATAAGATGCTATAGGGAGCATCCCTGCTTTCAGGAAAGTTATGACCTAGTTGGAGAGAGAAGAGCCCTTTAAGCACAATTGCAGAATGTACCTAATCCATTTATTCAGTCAACAAATATTTCTTGAGCACCTACTGTATGCCAGGTGTTATTCTAGGCACGAGGAATACTGCGGTGGAAAGAACAGACCAAATCTCTGCCCTCGTGGACCTTAGAATCTAATGAGGGAAGATAGAAATAAACATGTAAACAGGCAGACCAATAAATAGCATGACTGCAATCTATGAAGAAACAAGAGCAAATGAGAGGTTAGAAAGTACAGGAGGAGGTGAGAGTCAGTCGCTGTTGTAGAGAAATGGAGTGTTCAGGAGAGGCTGCCTGGAGGTAGACCAGAAGGATGAAATCTGGGAATTGATTGTTTCAGGCTTGGGGGACCACAAGGTGGACAGAGCCTGGGCTGAGCTACACCAGGCACAGGAAGGCCAAGAGGAGACCCAGAGAGTCTTGAAGAAAATGATGGGCAGGGACCAGGGGAGTGAAGGAGGAAGGCATTTCTCTATTCTGTTGGTGAGACCCAGAGAAGGGGCACCAGCAGGAGAAGTGCTGCTTATTCCTCCCTCACTGCTGTGAAGGGTGTTGGGACTCTGTGAGGTTCCTGTAGCTTGTGCCCCATAGCCCAGCACTTGCCATTTTCTGCGGCTGGTGCCAGGTCAAGCTGAACCCCTTCTCCTCTCCCTCCCAGTACTGGGAAGCTGAGGCAGGTGCAGTGAGGCCAGCCGGGAGCTCAAGAGCAAATGGGATTTTAAAGTTGTTAGGGCATTTTGGCATCTAGTTCCCCGAGATGAACAAAGTGTCTTGTCTGGTAATTGCAATTAATGGCTCTGCTATTCAAGCATATCCGTCAATAAATCTCCTCTAATAACCGATTGGGCACAGTTGTTGCCATAGTTATGTCTCTAAATTGAGCCCGGGGTAGTTGGCCACGACACTGACCTTACAGGGGTCAGGGCTGCTTCCTGACTGAATGACTCCTATCCCAGGAATTAAAGTTACCCTCCGAATGATTGGCTTCAAGCCAGCTGAGAGACAAGCTCAGCCCCTTGCCTTAACTGCTTGGAGATTTCCTGTAAATGTTTTAAATGCAAAATAAAAATCTTTGAAACTCTATAACGTCAACAGTTGTAGTAATTAATCCTGCCCAACCCACTTTTGTACAATGCTGGGATGTAGTTAGCGGGAGACCACCCATCAGATCTGTGATCACGGGTATCGTTCACGGCGAGCCTCACCTCAACATCCCTGCTGACGAGGTCAGAACCTCACCATGGAGTCCTTGTCTTCAGTGCCTCTCTTCTAGAGAATTCCTTCCCCCAGCCCCAAGTTCTGTCCTTAGGGGCCTTTCCCTTCTCCCGTGGGCCATTATTCTGCAGCCACCGTGTTGGCTTGTTTGGTTAAGGGCTTGGATTTCTGAGGCTCCAGCCACTACCTCAGAGACCCGATCTGGCCCTTTTCCTCCTCAACTCGTGGCAGGCCTAGTGTTTCAGGAGATCTTGGATTTCTAGGGTGCCATTTCAAAACCAAGTTGGGACCACCTAATGAGGTGGGGGTATTTTTAAATGTGTCTATTTATATGTTTGGGATGATTGCTGGTAATTACACAGAAGGTAGAAGAAGGGACCTGGGGGCAGAAGTACTCGGTAATATAATCTATCTTAACTTATATCTGTGTAAAACCCTGGGTGGGGGGAGGAAAGACGATGGAAGCTTATTGCCTGACTCTGGCTAGGTGCAAGGCTTGATTTAAGTTTCCCAAACTCCATTTTCGTTGCTCCCCATTTTTACCTTCTTTCTCTTCCTTCACTGTTTATCTCAGAATGAATGTCATAGGATTTTAAGGCTGGAAGGATCTTAGGGAATGGGAAGATCAGTGAGGTTGTGCGACCGAGGGGCCCAGAGAGCAGAGGCAGGGACTCAGCAGTCCTGCCGTGTGCCCAGTTTCTGCACCACCCTCCTTTCTGGGGGGTCCCCCTCACATGGTGAGGCAGGGCTTAGCACGTTACCTTCCCTTGGTGCCTTTCTATGAGAAAAAGGGAGAGGAGTTTACATAGTCAGAAATCTACAAAGGTATCCCTCTAAGACTAAATAGTCCCAGTTTATTGTTTTGCCTCTGACTTTTTCCATGACCTCCAAATATAATAAAAATGATGGTGTCTGTTTTCCAAATGGACAAAGTTTGTAAAATTCCCTGGGTCAGTGCAGGAACACTCAATCTTTTCAGCCGTAACATTTCAAACTAATAACCAAGAGGAAACTAACCAGCCCAAGTGTGGGTTCAGTGGGAAATGCATGTGCTTTTATTTCCCATTTTTAATTTTTTTTATTAAAATTTTTTTATTGAATGAAAGATTCTTTAAATTCTGTAGTGCTTTACAGTTTTCAGAAGTTTCAAAATGCATGTGCTTTTAAAATGCTGCCTATCCGTGGCTTAGTATTTTGGTGGATGTTTGTTGGAATTTGAACTATTAAGCAATGTCAAACAAAATTTTGGCTTTGCTGTTAATGATGTGTCATTGAAAGGAGCTATAAAAATTGCAAGAGATTTGTTTTAATAAAAGGGAAAACGGAAAGTCAAATGAAATCCAGTAAACCAATGAAGATGGGCAGCTGGAAGCATCCATTTCCTTTCTTCACCTCCCTTTTCTCTCTGCTGGGTGCCCCTCACCTCCCCTACTGAGGTATTCCACACAGGCAGCCAATGAGTGCCCGGTGACCCTGGTCCATTTCTGAGAAATGGTGGGAGGACTGCTCACCCATCGCCTTCTCCCAAACTGCGAATAGCTCCAGGTTTCTAGATTCTGTTCCAAATGCGTTTTTCTGCATCCTGGCTAGTGCTGTTCAGTGGGCAGATCTAGTGGTCATCCTTGTGGTATCTAGGCTTAGAGAAGAAGCGAAATGCACACCATCTCTGCTGAACTTTGAGTTCCAGTCGAGGGCAGATGGCCGATGGCCGATGGGGCTGTCCACCGCCATGCTGTGTGTGTCCAGAGTGCACTCGGTGTGTCCCTGGCTAGCCTGGCCACGTGCTGGCACCAGGAACAGGAGGGCTGGCTCTCGTCCTCCTCCCACTGGGGACCATGGGGACTGAGGATCCCTAGAGAGAGAGACAGAACACAAGGAGTTGCAGAGGAATTGAAATGAGAATTGACAGCGAGGGAAAGAGTCAGAGGAGAATGAAAGGAATGTGGAGACCAGAAAAGAAATACAAACTCAGGCTGGATCAGAGCAGAGGAAGCATGCAGGGGGAGGTGTGCCTCTAGCACCTTCCCTTGACTACCCTTCCTCCTCTGTCCCTCCTCCCTTCCCCCCTCAGGAACTTCTTTATCTCTTCTTCATAATTTTGGCTTTCCCCTTGAATTACGGTCTAATGCTTTATTTTTATTTACACATTTCAAGTAGTTAACACATACATACAGTATAAAATTCAAGACAAAAGTGGGTATACAGGGAAAACTGTCTCCCCCACCTAGATTGCTAGTCCCCCCGTTCTTCTACAAAGGGACCATTGTTAATGGTTTATTGTAATTTTTGCAAAGAGATTCTATGCAAATACATACATACAAAGCATACTATGTACACTGTTTTGCACATTGCTTTTTTTTCCCTACTTCCCCACATGATCTTGGAGATTGTGCCATATTGGTTCGTAGAAAGCTGCCTTGTTGATTTCAAAGGCTGCACAGTATTCCATTTTATGCACTTACTGTAATTTACAAGTCTTCTGTTGATGGACATTTAGTTTGTTTCCAATCTTTGGCTGTAATAAATTTCCCTGTACAGACATTTGGTGCACTTGTATGTATATATCTGAAAAACAAATCTTTAGATATGAGATTGCTGGTCAGAGGGTATATGCATTTTAAAATTTGAAAAATATCACCACATTTCCCTCTTTTCTAATTTACAGTACCACCTTGCCAAACCAGTGGGATCAAAAGTTGATCTTTGACAATCTGTTAGGCAAAACATGTAACTCTTTGAGTGAGTCGGCTCCTTGCCATTTCCTTCTCTGTAAACTGTTCGTTCATGTTAAGGGTAGTTTCGATAAATCCATTTGGAAGAGAGTCAGGTTCAGAGAGGTCACCAACTGGGAAAGATTTAAGAAGGAGAGGAAAAGAGCCAAGTGAGCTTTATGAAAGAAAAATAAACTCAGGGACTGTTTCTTTTTCTAAAGAAACCACTGTATCTGGATTATGCCCTGTCAATATGCCAGTTATGCACAGATGGCTCTTCATTTTGATGGATTGACATTTCTTCCCCTGGACTGTGATATAAGAGCCTTTCTTCTCACAGACCTGGTAACTCACTGTGCCGTCCTAGCATTACTGGAGTATGTTTTCATTGCAAATTGAATATAAAACCCATTGTTTCATTGCAAATAAAAGTTTAGATTTACTGTGACGTGACCACAATGTGATATTTTCATTCATAAAGCCCTCGGTTACTTACGTGCTTTAGTGCATTAGACCGAAGTGAACCGTCTCATTTTCAGTGAGTGACCTTGAGGTGGCAGCAACATTACATTCAATTCTGTGAGGCATCAAGTCCATTACAAAGTGAAAGTAAAAATTGCAATAAATCAGAATAACACTGATTGTTATAATTTTATTCTCAGAGCATTAAGTCAATAAAACTTATATGAAATGTCATTTGCATTGTATACAATTTTTACTAGTTATCCAGTATGTCTTAAAAGCATGTTTAAAACAACAAAATGAAGAAATTGGTGATAAATTGTACAAAAGCTGGGATTTGTCTTGTGCTGTAGTAAAACTAAATTCTCTTTTGATTCTTTACATTGTAAAATATTCTTTTTGCAGACTTTTAACTATACCATAATGCCTTATATATGCCAACTGCATTTAGTGTCCTATTGTCTGATAACTTATTTTCCTGAAGGTTGTCTGGTCCTTTTTCATTTATGATTTTACATAGGAGGGTCATCTAATATATGGTATCCTTTCAGGGAAGGAGAATGTGTTTTTTTTTTAAATAATGAGGAATAATGAAACTTATTTATGAAGGAAGTCTGAAAAATTTATTGAAGAATCTCTATAAGAGAAACACGCAAATTAAAAAACCCCTGCTTAATAGCATATTCATTACCAGGGAGCTTCCAAGTAATGAAATAGTTGTGGTAAAAGGCAGGGTATTAGGTGATGTAATATTGCTTATATCAGGTACAATACATGATTACTATGCATTTTTGTCTTGTCAATTGCTATTAGATTATCATAGTATTGCTGTGTAATTACTTAAGATGCAAGACACTAAAAATGTTTAGGCCTATATTTTTGCAACTTTTTTTTTTGCATTTTATGTGATGGATTGCTAACATGTAAGTTATAGGAAGTTGGAAAAATGGATTCTGAACGTGTCCCTAGGTTGATAATATTAATGATATTCTGGTTATCATTTTGGCCTTGGTCTTGATTAAACGTTTTTCAGAAAATGCAAAGTTAAGGCACTCTGCTGTAATGTGAAGACATTGGACTGGAAGTCGAGAAGCTTGGCTCCCCCTTCCAGCTCTGCCACCATCAAGTTCTGTGGTCTCAGTTAGTGGCTTGGCATCTCTGAGCTTCAGTTCTTTTGTCTGTTCAGTGAGCTGGCCTTGGAGTAAGTGCATATATGCAATGGTTCACTCACTTAGCAGACATCCACGAGTGCCAGCTATGGGCTGGGAACTGTGTTGACAGTTGTAGATCCTAAGATGAATGAACACAACTCAGGCCCCGAGGGACTCACAGTGCAGTGGAGAAGGAAGGTATATAAACAAATCCTCAGAGCATGCTCCATGTAGGGTATAGTGGTGGGGGTCATGGCAGGTGATCATGGCTCACGTAACAGAACTGAACACTTACTCTGTACCAGGCGTGTGGTGAGTGCTTTCCATGAGCTGTTTCTTATAACCCTCTCCCTAACCTCATGTTGCAGAGGAATTATGACCATCCCTGCATTACAGATGAAGAAACAGAGGTGCAGAGAATTGACCCTTATCAGGACACTTATCAGTTAATAGATGATGAGCTGGGATTTTCACACAGGCACTCTTCATCCACATGCCATACGTATCCACGTGTTCCTTTCCTTCCCTTTTATCTCACTCAGAAAATGCCTTTTGTCTGAAGAATGCAATGGACTGCTACTCCATCTCTTGGATGATAATCCTAGGGGAGGGGCAAGCATCTTAGACAGAAGGAACCTGAAGCACAGAGAACAGTAAACAGAAGTGACTTGGACCTTATTCAGAGCCTGGGTCATCTATTAGTTGCATGGCATCTGCATGGCCCTCTAACTCAGAGTGTAAAGGAGTCTTGGGCATCTCCTTTTGGGATGATTCATACCACTAAGAAGTGGAGTCACGCAGTGGTTAGGAGCAGACCTCTCAAGCCAGACTGCCTGGGTCAATCCTGGGAATAAGACATTTAATGTCTCAGCCTCGGTTCATCAGCCCTAAAATGGAAATATCAATCACGGCTCCCTTGTAGATTTGCCCGAAGATTAAAGTAGACAATCTCGGTGATGGCTCGAGCCCAGAGTCTGCATGGTAGAAGTGCTTAATAAGTATTTTCCATAACTGTTATTATTACTGATGGTCTTTTCCTCCTGGGCAATTGGCATAAATAGATACGTCAAAGGAAATCCAAAACAAAATTAAATTAGAAGCTCACATTTTATCTCAATGCAACTGATACAAAAGTCAAAGTAATGTATAGTTAAATGTAAATAATAGAGAAATGCCTTTTTGTAATGGCAACCAGCATTGTGAATCTCAGATAAGTTGATTATTAGATAAGATACTATTCCTCTCTCACAAGAAGTATTGATTGAATTTTGGTGACAGTGTCAATTTGAGGGGGCTGATTGAATATGTTGGAAAATGTTTGTGTAAGATGGTCTAACAAGACAAGTTCTGTGAATTGCACTAATAACTGCGTGTCTTTATATAGTTCAGAATGGACCTGCCTTCTGCCTGCTCCTTTGTGTGCTGATATGTGTTTCACCCTCTTGGAGCTGAGAGTTTGGCTATAACCCAATCCTCTGTCTGTATTGGATTCTAGAGCCACTTTTGTCTGTCAGTTGCCACAAAGCCACATATTGCCTTGATAAAGCTTATTTACTTGTTACGGAAGCACATCACAAACACATCACCAAACAAAAGTCCCACATGGCTTTCTCACACTGGATTCTTTGAGAGAGGCACAGGAGAAATACCGTCTTTTGGAAAGTGACTGTATTTGCTTGAAATATTAGACCACAAAGTTTAGATCACAAAACACGTAAAAGCAATCCATGGCTCTCCAGGGCACAACCTTTCAATGTGCCCATGTTGGTGTAAAACCAATGAGCCTTGCAACTTCTGGCCTTGGCCTACAGGGCCACAGGGCCAGGAGCAGAAGTTCCACTGTGATCGGTTGCCAATGTGCGTTGAATCAGATGCTTAGGGTGGCCTGGTGTACACTTCCCAAGCCTCCTGACAGTATTTGTCTGCTTATGGTCATCTTTCTGTTTTGGGTAGTTGAGAGGGACCATACAGCTTGTCAGAAAACCAATGGAGGGCTTCCCTGGTGGCGCAGTGGTTAAGAATCCTCCTGTCAATGCAGGGGTCATGGGTTCCAGCCCTGGTCCGGGAAGATCCCACATGCCGCAGAGCAACTAAGCCCATGTGCTACCACAGCTGGGCCTGTGCTCTAGAGCCTGCGAGCCATAACTACTGAGCCCTCATGCCACAACTACTGAAGCCCGTGCGCCTAGAGCCCGAGCTCCACAACAAGAGAAGCCACCGCTATGAGAAGCCCGTGCACCACAACTAGAGCAAGCCCATGTGCAGCAACAAAGGCCCAACACAGTCAAAAATAAATACATAAAGTAAATAAATTTATTTTAAAAAAAAAGGAAATCAACGGGCAGTTTGGCTTCTGGTACTTTGAGGGAGTGTCTCTTGCACCCACACACATACTCAGACACACACACTCATGTACACTTATGCACATAACACTCACAAACACATGTCCATATGCGTGCGCTCACATTCCTTCCTGACTTCTCCTCTAAGCTAAGAAAGCCTTTCATTCTCATCATGAGTCAAAACCATGTTATTGCCACCCAAACCTTTTTTTTTTTTAACATCTTTATTGGAGTATAATTGTTTTACAATGTTGTGTTAGTTTCTGCTGTATAACAAAGTGAATCAGCTATGTGCTTACATATATCCACATATCCCCTGCCTCTTTCTTACATCTCCCTACCACCTGCCCTATCCCACCCCTCTAGGTGGTCACAAAGCACAGAGCTGATCTCCCTGTGCTAAGCAGCTGCTTCCCACTAGCTATCTGTTTTACATTTGGTAGTGTATATATGTCAATGCTACTCTCTCACTTCGTCCCAGCTTACTCTTCCCCCTCCCCATGTCCTCAAATCTATTCTCTACGTCTGTGTCTTTATTCCTGTCCTGCCCCTAGGTTCATCAGAACCATTGTTTTTTTAGATTCCATATATATGTGTCAGCATACGGTATTTGTTTTTCTCTTTCTGACTTACTTCACTCTGTATGACAGACTCTAGGTCCATCTACCTCACTACAAATAACTCAATTTCATTTCTTTTTATGACTGAGTAACATTCCATTGTATATATATGCCACATCATCTTTATCCATTCATCTGTTGATGGACACTTAGGTTGTTTCCATGTCCTGGCTATTGTAAATAGAGCTGCAATGAACACTGGGGTACATGACTCTTTTTGAATTATGGTTTTCTCAGGGTATATGCCCAGTCGTGGGATTGCTGGGTCATATGGTAATTCTATTCGTAGTTTTTTAAGGAACCTCCATACTGTTCTCCATAGTGGCTGTATATCAATTTACATTCCCACCAACAGTGCAAGACGGTTCCCTGTTCTCCACACCCTCTCCAGCATTTATTGTTTGTAGATTTTTTGATGATGGCCATTCTGACTGGTGTGAGGTGATACCTCATTGTAGTTTTGATTTGCATTTCTCTAATGATTAGTGATGTTGAGCATCCTTTCATGTGTTTGTTGGCAATCTGTATATCTTCTTTGGAGAAATGTCTATTTAGGTCTTCTGCCCATTTTTGGATTGGGTTGTTTGTTTTTTTTGATATTGAGCTACATGAGCTGCTTGTATATTTTGGCGATTAATCCTTTGTCAATTGCTTTGTTTGCAAATATCTTCTCCCATTCTGAGGGTTGTCTTCTCGCCTGGTTTATGGTTTCCTTTGCTGTGCAAAAGTTTTAAGTTTCATTAGGTCCAATTTGTTTATTTTTGTTTTTATTTCCATTCCTCTAGAGGTGGGTCAAAAAGGATCTTGCTGTGATTTGTCATAGAGTGTTCTGCCTATGTTTTCCTCTAAGAGTTTGATAGTGTTTGGCCTTAGACTTAGGTCTTCTATCCATTTTGAGTTTATTTCTGTGTATGGTGTTAGGAAGTGTTCTAATTTCATTCTTTTATATGTAACTGTCCAGTTTTCCCAGCATCACTTATTGAAGAGGCTGTCTTTTCTCCATTGTATGTTCTTGCCTCCTTTACCAAAAATAAGCTGACCATATGTGTGTGGGTTTATCTCTGGGCTTTCTATCCTGTTCCATTGATCTATATCTCTGTTTTTGTGCCAGTATCATACTGTCTTGATTACTGTAGCTTTGTAGTATAGTCTGAAGTCCAGGAGCCTGATTCCTCCAGCTCCATTTTTCTTTCTCAATATTGCTTTGGCTATTCAGGGTCTTTTGTGTTTCCATGCAAATTGTGAAATTTTTGGTTCTAGTTCTGTGAAAAATGCCATTGGTAGTTTGATTGGGATTACATTGAATCTGTAGATTGCTGTGGGTAGTATAGTCATTTTCACAATGTTGACTCTTCCAATCCAAGAACATGGTATATCTCTCCATCTGTTTGTATTATCTTTAATTAAACTTTAAAAAATTTGTCATTTAAGTTTCATGCGTTGATGGAGGGTAGCTTTCATCATCTCCTGTCAGCAGGCGGATATTCTGACTAGCTCTGTGCAGTTTTCACTTAAGTAGCAGTTGCAGCTGAACCTCAGCAAACCAAGGTTCACCCTCCATTGAGACTGTGACCACCAGAGTTGTCTTGCCCTGACCTTGTGGGAAGGAAGTTTGGAAGTGAGCTATTCTACCCATCAAATGTCCCCTTGTAAAGGGAGCAGGGACAAGCATTTCTGAAAACTTCCTGGTATCAAAGCTGGCACACCCTTTTCCCTTCTGTTCTGGAAAGAAGAGGAGGAACATGGAGAGGGTAACCATAGACTTTTCAAGTAAGTGGGAAACTCTAATGCAGCTCAGTGAGCATGCTCAGAGATCAGACTTGGCTCAGCCCAAGGTTTTAAGTTCATTTGAGTCAATAAGAGAGAGCGCATGCACAGACTCCTGCTGGGGATGGTTCCTTTTCCGTCTCCTAAAGAAGAAAATACCTACTTTCCTGGTGGTGTCACACACAGGAGGGCTTTTCCATTTACAGCTGAGATGAATGAAGTCTGATGCCTTTGCTCCTAAATTCTTACTCCTCAGGTTCAGTCTGCCCTAGGCCAAACTCCCAAAGTGTACTGCTTCTTTCAGGACTCTAAATTACCTTAAGCCTGAAAGGAAAGAAATAGACAGGCCTAGTTTTCCCAACAAGAGCAGAGGGCAGAGAAAGATTGAAAAATGGATTGAGCTTCTTCCCTGGAATGATCCAGAAAAGATTTGAAAAAGGCCCATTATCTGGGTCATTTTAACTAGATGAATTCAAGATTTCAAGATGGTAACCTGATTGAACTCATTTTCTTTATCATCATCATCATCATCATCATCACCACCATGACCATCTTCTTTTTATTTTAAGAAAAAAGTGTTTAAGTGCTGTGAGGGATTCTGGCTGCCCACCTAAAACTGTAACTCACCAGGTTAACAGGCTGCAGTGTTTCATGCAAAACAAATCACTGAGCTGGCACTGAGCAATGTGAAATCTAACTGGCTAGAAACCGTGTCTCATTAGAGGCCATCCACACAGCAAGCTAATGTACTTGAAAATAGTCACGTGATTCCTTCACAGGAATCACAGAAGTGATATTTACTACTGGGCAGCCAATCGATTCCCTCGAATCTGTTGGCAGTATCTCTTCTTAGATATTTTGCCTCTTCTAAAATCTCATTCCTCCTCTGAACCCTCAGTTTTTTTCTGCTCACTCACTTCCATCAAATACACTAGAATCCTCAACAAAGACACTCTGCGAAGTTGGCTTTAAGATGCACTGGCATAAGTATAAAGTGTGGATCCCCCACCAAACAGTTGAGTTAAGGCCTCTCCTGCCCTTTGCACATTAGAAACAAACACATATCTGACAGAGAAAGGACCTGCCTTTGGTTGAGTCTTCACAGAGTGGATGTTTACATTTATGCCAAGATTTGTTCCTAACCTCTGCTCAGCATTTGTTTTTCTAAAAAAGTAGGGAAAAATCATCATATGCAAACAAAAGCTAAAACATTTGCAGAGTTGAGTGCTGCTGGCCCTTATATTTCTTATGAGTTGGCTCCTAAACTCCAAAAACAACAAAAACAAACAAACAAATAAAACCGCCTTGCCTCTCTCCAAAGAAGGATGGGACAGGGTTTATCATTACTCCTGATGCACTGATAACTCATTTCCATCAAAGGGTTGTTTAAGCCAAAAAACTCCAGGAGTCACCCTGAATTTCTTTGTTTCTATGCCTCCCATTTAACCCATTAACAAGTCTTGTTGGCTCAATCTTAAAAAAAATCCCAAGTCCAGCTACTTCTTTCCACCTCTACTGCCATCATTCCAGGTCACCATCATCACTTACCTAGCATCTGTGAGAACCTTCTCTTTAGTCTCCCAGCTGCCACACCTGCCCCCTGGAATCCACTTTGTGGACAGTGGCCAGAGTCATCTTTAAAAAGCAAAAGTCAGTTCCTATCACTGCTCTGCTTAAAGTCCCTCAGGGTTTCCTGATGCCCTTAGAATAAAATCCAAATTTCTTGTCAAGGCTCCTTCCTCTTACCAATTTTGTCTGGTACCCTTCTCCCCCTGTGCTTTAGCCATGCAGACCTCCTTCCTGCCCCGAATTCACTGATGGACCTTTTCACAGGCTGTTGTGGATGCTCAGAATGTTCTTTTTCTGATCTTTGCATGGCTAGCTTGATCTCAACCTGCAGGTCTCTGTTAAATGTCACCTCTGCAGAGAGACCTTCGCTAACCACTCAGGCTATACTAGAGGCCTTTTCGACTTGTCAGGTCTCTCAGTCACTCCATCCTGTTTTGTCTTCTTCACAGCATTTACAGTTTTCTGAGTCATCTTGTCTATGATATATTTACAAGTTAATTGTTGGTCTTCCTTTACTAGAATGTAAGTGCCAGAAGAGCAGGGACCTTGTTGATATTCTTGACTGTGTGGAAATTCAGCACCTAGGACAGTGCCTGAGCCTTTGTACACCCAATGAATGAATTAGTCATCTCAAGTCCCCAAGGCCAACACATTAAGCCCTTGAGTCCTCTTTCTTTGTGGTCTTTTTCTCCACAATGGCCTCTTGATTTATATCCCACTCTCCTGTAAATTTTTAGCTGAGCCGGTCCTTCCAGTTTTACTTTGTCCCCCCGGCTGTGTTGGGTCTTTGTTGCTGCGTGCAGACTTTCTCTAGTTGTGGCAAGTGGGGGCTACTCTTCGTTGCGGTGCGCCGGCTTCTCATTGTGGTGGCTTCTCTTGTTGCGGAGCAAGGGCTCTAGGTGCATGAGCTTCAGTAGTTACAGCACGCGGGCTCTAGGGCACACGGGCTTCAGTAGTTGTGGCGCATGGGCTCAGTAGTTGTGGCACGTGGGCTCTAGAGCACGGGCTCAGTAGTTGTGGTGCCTGGGCTTAGTTGCTCCGTGACATGTGGGATCTTCCCAGACCAGGGATCGAACCCATGTCCCCTGCATTGGCAGGTGGATTCTTAACCACTGCGCCACCAGGGAAGTCCCCAGTTTTACTTTTTATTCTTTACAAAAAATAGCCTTAGACTTGTGCATCTTGTTGCTCTGTTATTGAAGTCATTTCACGCAAAGCCATCTGTGACTGTTCCTCAATATCAGAAACAGAGCAGTGTCCAATGTTAACATCCTAGTGTTTGTATGCAGAACTAATCTGTCCTAGGATGACAGTGAATCAGAGGGGAAATGCTGAAAAACACACTCGAGGGATCTTAGTCCCTTGGACGGCCCTTGCAAAGTCAGGAGAGGCCCCCTTTGCTGGAAAACCAGCTTGCTTGCCCTTCTGGGGAACTGGTGCTGCCTAGAAGCTGCACAGCCCAGTCACTGCAAGGAAACAAGGTGAAAAGGGTGCGAAAGTGGGCACTGGAAGAGCTTCCATGGAGAAGGGCTGCTCAGCATTCCCAGGTGGACAGCCATGGTAGGGACAAAAAAGCACTTGTGCTTTAGCACGATAATTTTTCATAATATAAGTTGCTTTTTTTTTTATTATATAAGAAGAGTGGATATGCATACATGACTGGTCCTTCACATTGCCACTGAAGGATACCTACTGCTCTAGCCAGAGAAATTCCTACTGGCCCTAGGAGGTCAGAAACCATCTTCCCTCTGGAAGGATAAACATTCTATCCAAAGCAGCCTATTTCCTCAGACTCCCAAGTTCTGAGGTTTTATGAACTGATTATTAGAAAGAGGAGGCAGAGATTTTTCTGCTGGGTAAAATCAAATTGGGGGATGGTTGCAGGGAACTCAGGGATGGAGAAAACGAAAATAATGAAAATCAATAGTGCATCTGAAGTGATATTACAGTTCAATCTGAGCAGTTCTTTGCACATGTAATTTGTGAGAAAATTCATTATGTCATGGTGGCAGCAAACACATTCCATATAAATGCACAAATGCTCTGCTAATAGCCACCACCATCCCCCGGTGTGTTGTGGAGAGGGCTGAACTAAAATTTGAGTCATAGAATGTTAGGGCTGGAAGGCCATGAGCCCATTTTAGGATTGAGTAAATAAAGCCCAGAGGGGGAAGGAGCTTTTCTAGGGTCTCAAAACTCATTAGCTACAGAGCTGTACCTGCACACAAGCCTCTGTCTCCTACCCTGTGTTCTCTCTGCAGCCCTGATGCCAGCTCTACCTCATCCCTGGGACCCTGTGTCCAGGCATGCTGCTTGTGTTTTGCTCACATGTCGACTTAGACATTGCCCTTGCACTCCACAAGTCCTTACCCCCAAAGGCACTCATGAGCACTGGGATGGCAGAGAGAGTCGTAGCACGATGACCTTCTAGCATCCTCAATAGAAAGTTCTGGTTACCAGTGACCACTGTTGGTCATTCCCAGTTGTCCTATGTGCCATGTCCAGCACCTGGCTCTTCATCATATCAGGATCCAAAATTTCTCTCCTCTTTATGCCAGACTGCTCAGATCTTTCCTCAGTCCTACCCTCAAACTCACAAACCCAAATCCAACACAACAAAGCATTCTCCAGTTGACAGGATACGCTTTAGAGGACATTGTGCTTGCCATCTTTATTACCTGAGCACGCTCCTGGAGTTCTACCCCCAAACCACAAGACAGCTTATCAAAGTATTTCCTCTAAACAGATAAAGTTTTTCTCCAGGAGAAAATCTGAAATGAAACATTTCCCTCTTGTCCTATATTCCTATCACATTGTGGAGACTCCTAAGCTGGCTTCCCAGGGGCCTCTTTCAATCTCTCTTTTCTGCTCAGGGAAGCTTATTGGCAACTTCCCTGTGGTGTATCTGACCTCCTGGACCAGAATGATGATAATGATGGGCCACATTCTCAACTGCCTTTGTGACGAGGTGTGACTGCCCCCCGTTGGTGTGCCAAAGTCCTCTCTCTTCATACCCACGTGTGGGTGGGGCTCCTCCCCATGACCCTGATAGGTGCCCAAGGGTCTCCTTTGGTTTTACAGTAGTCTGAGAAGATACTGCAGGGAGTTTTTCTTTAGGGGGAGCTGGCTGGTGACTGCTGGTCCCACCCTCTTGGTGACTGTGTGTGTGTCGGGGGTGGAGACGTCTACTATTGAAGACACATCATTTGGGCATGAAGGTCATGGGGTGGGGACCTGCTGGTGAGGACTCTGCCTGGTGAGGCTCCTAGGTGTCTCAATAACATCCCTCCGGTGTCACCCATCAATTCCTCTCTCTTCTATCAGGGGTGTGGGAGGGCCTGCTTAGCACAAGGTTTTCCTCCCTTTTCCCTTAAGCCAGGCCTCTGCTTCCTGCCCACATACCACTTTGTCACCCGTTCCCACTCCAAAGATCTTCGACTCTTCTTTTCTGTGGTCAATCCCAAAGCTATGCTCCTTTATATAGAAGCACACTGGTCTGATCTGTGTTTCCTGGAGGGTCTGGGGAAGTTTGCCCTGCAGCAGAGGAAAGACCACATGTAGACTGAGTTTTCCTACGCAGGGGGTGACCATGGCCCCCGGCTCCCCCTCTACATGCCACACTCCTATTGGGTGCAAAGTGTTTTATATATCTTATCTTTAATCCTCCACAATGAACCCCAGGGAGTGGATGCTATCATCCCCATTTTAAAGATTAAGAAAGCAAAGGTCTGAGGGGTTCTGATACCGGCTGGAGGTCACCCAGCCATTGATGGCAGAGCCAGAGACTGAACCCAAGCCTGCCTGCAGCTAAGGACCCACATGGCTCATAGTGAGAGTCCCCAGGAAAGACAGTTCTTCCTCTTCTTTTAAAAACAGACAGACACAGGCAATTTGGAACCGAGTTGTTCAGAGCTGCCATCTGTTAAGAGGTCGTACCATAGCACTTGCTGGAAGATGAGTTGTGGAAGAAAATGTGGGTCCCCCAGGAGGAGCAGGGCCTGCTCTGGGGTCCACACCTCAAGGTCCTGCCCCTCTGGACACCACTTGTGTGCTTTCTGATACATAGTCTATCATTCAGACCCTGGAGGCATGTCCCCTCACAGGTGATTCAGGCTTGAAGAAGGCACAAATGTCCCTGCATAGTTGCCAGGTCCCCAGACCACAGTCCCTGAAGCCTTGGTAGACCTTGATTGGACCTTGGACCCCTTGAGAGCCAGTGGACATCAGTCTTTAGCCAGGCCCGGGTTGCCACTCCTGAATGGTGAGTTGCATCATTTAAAGGTGTTGAGTTGACCATGAAGATCAACACGTGACAGAAGTGTGCATTGACATGTGTCTTTATGGACTTAACATGTATACAATGTGTGGCTGCACGTGTGTTAACAGCGTTGAAAAGAGGGAAGTTCTGAAGCCACAGCTATCGACTCACTGTGGTGGAGGAGGAAGTGGCCACTGCAGGGCCGCCAGCCAGCTCTGCTGTCCCAGGTTCACACTCCCCGACAGCCTGTGAAGGCAGCGCTTATGGTCGGGATCACGCGTCTCCGCGCTCAGGCTCAGACTGCGAGGAATCCGAGGCCTCAACCAGCCACTGGAGTCCTCCTGGCAGTCTCTGAGGCATGGGCTGCTGCCAGATCACCGCTCCCAGACGAATGTGTGAGTGAGTGCTCTAACTCAACCCAAAAGAGCTTTTTAAAAAACCAAAGACAAATCTTTAGAAAGTAAGGGAAAGATGCTTTTGTGAATTACTTTTCTCAGCTCCTGGGAGTGACCCGAAATTTCCAGTTGAATTGAACCTGCTAGGATTTCCTGCTCTGAGTTCTGCCCCTTCCTGAGGTCCTGGGCCTGTTTGGGCCAAGCTGCTGCCGGTGACAGAGGAGTGGCAGGTTCTGGATGCGACTGCCCTGGGTGCCTGGTTGTGGCATGGCCAGATAAGGGCCTCGGGACACCATTACTTTATTTTGCCCCAAATCCACCCAGAACACAATTTCAATGAGATTAATAGCCAGAAGGGCCTAGTCTAATATTTATAGCTAAAAATAAACAGTGCAAAATCTCAGCATCTTGTGATCTATAAGTGAAACTAAGGCAGATAATTTAGAACTCTTAATTGAATATATGAAGACACTTATGGAACCTAACGTGGGGCTCCATGAGACTACTGGATGGGGTTTCCTAGAGATCTCCACAATCCATGGGAAGCTTATTAAGCACAGGAGCCACATAGCATTTCTCCTCGTGGTGGCTGTTTGATTACCAGGTTTTCACTTTCCTATACTTTACCCATGCTATTTTCTTACAGCGCTACGCCATGCCGAGATTCTGACGGAATCCCACAGGGAGAGGCACAATTAAGAATGCTATGTAAGACAGGAATAAAGACACAGACCTAGTAGAGAATGGACTTGAGGATATGGGCAGGAGGAAGGGTAAGCTGTGACAAAGCGAGAGAGAGGCATGGACATATATACACTACCCAACGTAAGGTAGATAGCTAGTGGGAAGCAGCCGCATAGCACAGGGAGATCAGCTCGGTGCTTTGTGACCACCTGGAGGGGTGGGATAGGGAGGGTGGGAGGGAGGGAGACACAAGAGGGAAGAGATATGGGGACATATGTATATGTATAACTGATTCACTTTGTTATAAAGTAGAAGCTAACACACCATTGTAAAGCAGTTATACTCCAATAAAGATGTAAAAAAAAAAAGAGTGTTATGCAATAACGCATTCCTTTGTCTTTATGATCCGCATATGTCTGGACATCCACAATGGGGAAAATAGTGCTGAAGTCGGTTTTCTGAGTTTGGCTTTTTATTCTCGCAGAACCATATTTGCGGATTTTAGCTATCCTCTCATAAGCCAGGGTATTCTATACCTCAGCACTAGGGTAACATTAAGGCATTGACTTCTAGGGTAATGACTATTGCTTCTGCAGCAATCGGCTCAGGTTTTTGACCTCTGAGGCTATATCTACGTAATTCCAGAACATATTGTCATTTCAGGATAAAGCTTGAAAAAAAAAGAGGAAAAAGCAATTAACCCGTTGCCTAGTGTTGTATGGATAAAAAGATCTAGATAATCAACCTAATCTTTGATTTGGCTTATTGATTAATTAATTAATTAAACATTTCTTGAGCCAGGCCTGAGCTAGGTGCTGTCATGCTGTGTCTGATAGTCAGGGGCCTGGAAGGTAACTTGCAAATGTTGATCCTGTCTGGGGAGTAGCAGGGAGAAGGGACGACGCACCGAACACCCTCGTCAGCTGATGTGAGGAGGGCCTCTTCCTCACCTACTTCTGCACCAACACGTGTGCCTTTGGGAAGTCAGAATGTTCCATGCTCGGCCATGGCTATGGCTGTGCTGTAGCAGCGGGGCTCTGTGTGTGTGGGATATTGAGTTTACAGATGTGCACGTGCACGTGTATTTGTGCACACACATGCTCACCCAGATGCGGCCATGAGGATCAAGTGGGGCAGAGAGGTTCCACTGTCAGTGTTGGTGGGAGTGTTATTAGTACATACTGCATGGAGTACAAGACAGTCACATCCATTCAATTATAAGATGCACATACCCTTTGACGCAGTTACTCATCTTCTAGGAATTTATCCTAAAGATATGCTCACACATGTGCCAATGATGAATATTCAAAAATATTTATTTATTATTATTCATTTATTCATTCTCCACATACTTAATGAGCTCTTGCTGCATTCCAGGTCCTGTTCTAGGCAGTGGAGAAACAACAGTGAACAAAACAGACTAGCTTTTACCCACCAGGAGCTTATATTCTAGGCAGATGATAAACAAAACATGCAAGTAACACATACGTAGTAAGTCAGGTAGGAAGACCATGCATCCCAGTTGCCTGGGATGGTCACATTTACGTCCTCATTATAACTGTCAATAGCACCCGCTTCTGCTCTCGGAAGTGTCCCGGTCTGCATGATACATGATATGGTCACCCTGAGGGGATGTTGACATGTGCTATGAAAAAAAATAATAAGGTTAGAAAATGAGGGAAGGAGTGACTGCAGGGGGTGCTATTTTATGTATTGTTCACTGCAGATGGTTTGTATTAGCAAAAAATTAGAAACAACCTGGATGTCCATCAATTGGAGACATTAATAAATTGTTACATTCATGCAATAGAATACTACGTCGCTGTCAAAAACAATGAGACAGAATTATGTTTACTGCTATGGAACAATCTCTAAGATATACTAAGTGAAAAGAGCAAGATGCAGGGCAGTATGTGTAGTTTGACACCACTGTGTATATAAAGAAGAAGGGTGTATATACACGGGCGTGTTTGGCCAGGCACAGAAAAGCTCTGAAAGGACATAAAAATCTGGTAGCAGTGGTTGCATTTGGAGGGGGAAATTGGGATACTGAAGATTAGGGATGGAGGAAGGCTTGGTCTTCACTGTATAACTAGTTTGTATTTGTTGATTTTTAAAAAGCTGTGTAAATATATTACGTGTTAAAAAATAACAATAGGGAAGAGAAAGAAAATATCTCAAGTCCAGCCGGATATGAAGTGCAGGAATCTTCTAGGGCAGCGGTTCTCACTCAGGTCACATTAGAATCCCTTGAATAAATTTAAAAAAATGCAAGTAACTGGGCCCCACCCTCAGAGATTCTGATTCCCTTGCTTGTAGATGGCCCTGGGCGTCGATATTTAAAAACGAAACTTGCGCAGGTGATTCTAATATGCAGCCGGTGATGGGCATAGCCACTTCTCAAACTTTAATGTGCACAGGATCACCTGGGATCTTGCTAAAGTACAGTGTCCGGTTCAGTAGATCTGGGGTAGGTGTTTCTAACAAGGTTCTGCATTCCTAACCACTCCCAGGTGATGCTCGTGCAGCTGGTCCATGGACCACACTGGTAGTAGCACAAGGCTAGAATATCTCTGGCTCAGAACAGATAGTCCCTGCGCCTCTGCTTACACATTTTTGGAGATGAGCTGCTCACTCCTTTTTGAATGTTGCTGTTTCACGCAAGAGTGGGTGCAGATAATTAGCTTTCCTTAGTTGGAAGATCTGAATGCTACTAAAGTGGTACAGGATCTTGTACGTCTATTATTCTTCCAGGTCTTCTGTTCTGAGAGGGCAGGTTGAGGGATAGTGTAATGATTCATTCATTCATTCACTCATTCATTTATTTGGGGAGCTGAGTTTCATGCTGTTTCATGGGTGATCTTGGGGAAAGCCCCTCTGCCTTTGGAAGTTCAGAAAAGGGCCCTGATGGAAGGAGTGGGTAGCTTTGAGAGGCACCCCTGGGAGGCACAAAAGACTTTTTAGCCAGGAGAGGAAGTGGCTAGGAGGTAGAAGGATTTCCATCTGTTGGTGGATGTAGGGTTCCACGCCTGCACCAGGCTGTGACTTGGTGTGCTGGAAGATCCTTGACAGAGGAGCTGTCACCTTCCTGAAAGCAGAGGTGGCCTTGGCTGGGCACCAGCAAAACTGTGGCTTTCACCAGGCAGGTAAAATATGGGCAAGTGTCCATTGGCAGGTGGTGGCATCTGTCCCTGGACAGCCCCAGTATGAGCCTCTCATGGGCTCCCGGTGGTGTCCCAGGCCCCCATCCGGCCTGAGAGTTCATTGTTAGGGTTGAGTGAAAAATCTTAAGAAAATGGGAATTGGTACTTTTCTTTGCCAGTTTCACAGACTTCAACCTGTAGCCACTCAGACTGACTTTGCCCAATTGTAGGACTTTCCCTTTTCTACGTGGGCAGGCAAAGCATCTCTGTTTGGACATTTTGGACCCTTCAGTGAGGAGCAGAAGCAAAATATCTGGGGGTGGTTTGTTGCTGCAAGGAAACGAGAAGAAAAATCACCTCTTTCTGTGCAGAGGGACTGCCCCAGAATAGAGCTGGACCATGGGGTTGCAAGAGGGGGTGGGAAAGCACGGGAGACACAAGGAGATCATTTCCCTACAGGCTGGCTCTGAGGGGAAACTGTCTCTGCTTTCACTACTGTCAGAAGATGCCTGACGGGCTGGGAGGCATCCTGCGCATGCCCCGTGCATTCCTGTCCTTGCCCACAGGCTTCCCTTGTCCCATGATGCTTTTCTCCCCTGTTGCTGCTAAATCCTCCCTCTTGGGAGGGGCCCTCTTCCAAAATGCCTCCTGACCTCCTACCCGCTTTCTCCACTCCCCACACGAAGAAGCAGGCAGAGTCCATCTCTCCCACTTTGTACCTTCAGGGCTTCTTGGGTACTTGACACTGCTGTGTACCCATGCATCTCCCCGAGGTCTGAGCTTCCAGTCAGAGTCCCAGGCAGCCCGTCTCCTTTGTCAGGGTCATGTCTCAGGCTCTTGCATCCCTGATCCCCCAGTACCCAGCCCAGAGCCTGTGTGTAACAGCATTGCTGGATTTAATTGTCAAGGTGGGCAAAACCAAAAGCAAATCAGAGGAGATCAAAGTAATGCTTCTACTCACAGATATAAATACCAGCCGGTGGCTCCTGGCCCAGGGAAAGACCCTGGACGGGCTGAGTTCTTTATTTTGCAGTAAATGGAAGAGAACTGAGCTGGAGAAATGATGTTCTTGGGTCGGCCATAGGGATTCAGGGTGCCCTATTTACCCGCGACCCAGATGGAGGCCAGACTCAGGGCAGAGGCCTGCAGTGTGAGGCCAAGGGTTGGTGTACAGGATCGAGTGGGCCAAACACGGAATCAGAAGCAAATTTCGACCCAGACACTCAGAGGTAAGGTCCAGACTAAATAGAGGTAGTTGTGGTTCAGCAGTAAGAATAGTGCCCAAGGCCCATGGTTGAATCAACAGAACTTTCCTTCTTCAGTCTTTTTCCTAGACAAACCAATGACCAGGTGAGTTGGGCAGTTTAGAATATCCTGTGTTGTACCCCTCCACTCCCCTTGATTCTGGGCATCGTGAATTCCTGGGTTTTCTGTGGTTTTCATGTCTCAGTGGCTGTCAGCCCCTCGAGTGGAGACCGAGTCTTATTCCTAGTGTCTCGCATGCAACACATAGTAGATGTTCAATGACTATATCTCTGAATGACTCGGTGAATTTATACTATTTTACATCAGCTCCAAGTGCCCTGATTTCCTCTGCTTGATTTTGGGGGTTGATGTTTCTGACCCTGGACTGTATTCTGGCTTTGCTGAAACCACCGAAACAATTTCGTAGGAAAAGCCTAAGCCTGTCCCCCGACAATTACCATATAGCCCAGGATGAGGCATATAGTAGGCCCTCAATAAATGCCAAGAAAACATCATCTGTGTTTTATTTGGAATAAGCCAGTGTCACCTTAACCGGGGTTGCTGGCTTGCTGTTAAGGAAATTGCTTTTCTACCCAGTTGGAGCCTAAATCAGCCAGTCCCCACTGACCCTCAGGCCAAAATCGACTAAGTTGCCTTGTATGGGTCCAACTTTTGAAAGATTCAATTTTCCTAATTTCCCTCCAGGTCCTGAGCTGAGTCACTGACTGATTAGCTCTAGAAGAGTCATGTGCTGGTTGTATTTATAGCACTAATTAATTCATACAGGTAAAGAGCGAGGAAGATAAAGTACTAGCGGAGTGCAGTGTCTTCAAATGACTATTAGCGCCCAGGCTGGGGACCTTTGAATGTGAACGTATGCGCAAAAAAGTGCCATTACAGGTGGAGCCTTTTAAAAAGCATCAGCTTGATCACGGAAGACATACATTAACTGGAGGAAGTAGTGCTGTCAGTGACAGACTGTCGTCAGAATCCTCTGCCGTTAGGTTTCCATTTAAATCGACACATATGGCGAGGGATTGTTGGAGGGTTTCGAGCATTTACGTGCGCTCACTCTCCCGCGGGAATAGGATGCCTCGGTTCCAGTGAACTTGGTGGGTGGTATGGTCTCCCGGCCCCCATGCTTTTTCTGAACAACAGGAAAAGAAGTGGTTAACTCTACAAGGATTAGGGGGCTGAGAGGGGGGCTTGCTTCATTTTACTGCATTCATCAGAGAACCTGAAACCCTTCAGAAACGTCGTGTTGGCACAGATGCCTGGGAAGAGCTGGTAGCATCAGGGCCTGGCCTGGGGAGCATGTGATTTGGGGAGAGCTTGGAGCAGCCTTCTGGGTTCTTCACGTCGTGGGAGAAGGCATGGAGAGAGAGTTGTGCCTTGCTGGGGTCCCAACGTCCAGGAGCCCCACAAGAGCAGCTGTCACTTCTTGTTTTCTCTCTGCACCCAGCTCAGAGTCATACAAAATGGAAAGGAGGCCTGGGGATGGGTTGAATGATGTAAGGCCAGGTTCCAGGCAGCTTCAGAAGCTCTGCTGAGTCCTGAGTCTGTTCTGTTCTGGCCTGGCCTCCACTTGAGTGGAAATGCCCATCAATCCTAACTGAAATTCTTCTCCTCTGAAATGCTCCAGGCAGCCCAGAAAACAGCCCCGGGGACTACTTGAGAGGAGGTTAGGGCCTTTGGGGTTTTGGGGAAAGAGCCTGCCCCACCAGACCCGCTTGGGCCCAGAAGCATCTCAGCGCGATCATCAGCGTATAAGTTAAAAAAAGACCTCCTGCAGGTGAGCACAGCATCACTGGACACAGGGCTTGGCACGCAGAGCTCAGCTGCATAAGTGCCCTTAGCAGGGCACTTTTGTGCACTGAACAACCAGCACAACTGTATGAAGTGGTCGGTGTCTCAGGTGGGGCTTCCTTGTAACCACCTTTGCTGGGCAGAGATGGGGAGGAGGCTCCACATCTAGAGGGGCCCTGGGAGAAGGGCCCCTAGGCTCTTGCTTCCAGAATCAGTTGACTGCATTGGTTGTAGTCCAATCAGTAAAACCCTCCTGCGCACGGCTGCGGTTGCAAACGAGCGGCTTGATCAGGAAGCCAGGCCTGTACTTTCTGGGTCTCTGCCGCCGCCACTTTTACTGCCTTGGCTGGTGTCCACTTCCCTGCTGGCCCTCCTCCACTACTGGGGCTGCTACTTCTGCTGGAGGAGCCTCCAAAGCTGGGGCAATGGCTCCTCCCTCCCTCATGCCTGCTACTTTTCTTCTAGAGCTTCCTGGTCGCAGAGCCTAGTCCGAAGTGGGCCAGCCAGCACAGGAGTGTGGCAAGTGCAATTTGCAGGCCTCCAGCTCCAGCGCTAGGGAGGTGTGCCAGGAGGGTGACTTTTGCCGAGAGACAGTATTCACGGTGCTACCCATTCACTTATGACTGTCTTGTTTTTCTTTGTGGCTTAAAAGTTGAAGATTAGAGAATTAAAAAAAAAATTTACTATACACCTACTAAACATCAGGCCCTATGCTAGGCCGTGGAGATGCAGTTATAAGGATTCCTGCTCAGGTGAAGCTCAGGGGCTGGGGAGAAATAGTCAACACTGTGAGGGCATTCCTATGGTCAGGGACTGAACCCAGGATCTACGTGGATTATCCCATTTAGTTCTGACAACAACTCGATGAGTTTTCTTTTTTTTAAAATAAATTTTAATTAATTTATTATTTTTGGCTGCGTTGGGTCTTCGTTGCTGTGCGCGGGCTTTCTCTAGCCGCGGCGAGCTGGGGCTACTCTTCATTGCGGTGCGCGGGCTTCTCATTGTGGTGGCTTCTCTTGATGCCGAGCACGGGCTCAAGGCGTGCGGGCTTCAGTAGTTGTGGCGCGCGGGCTCTAGAGCGCAGGCTCAGTAGTTGTGGTGCACAGGCTTAGTTGCTCCGCGGCATGTGGGATCTTCCCGGACCAGGGCTCGAACCCGTGTCCCCTGCATTGGCAGGCAGATTCTTAACCACTGTGCCACCAGAGAAGCCCTTGATGAGTTTTCAACTGAAGTAACAGGGGCTCAGGAAGCTTATCCTGAGATAGGTAACTTACCCAATATCACACGCGCTGAGAGGTTCACTGCCATCCCTTGAGAATTCATGTGAAGTCCTTGCTGTGTGAGTGTGGGACAGGGCTTTTGTTTGCCATCGCAAGGGAGGAGCCTTTGAAAGACCTGTCTTGGACTTTTCTGTTTTTTTTTTTCTTTTTTTTGGCTATGCTGCGTGGCTTGTGGGATATTAGATGCCCAACCAGGGATTGAACCTGGGGCCCTGGCAGTGAGAGCGCTGAGTCCTAAAGACTGGACCGCCAGGGAATTTCCTTGGGCCTTTTTTAACAAGGTACCAACAGGCTCTGACCACAGGATGGGTAGGCCCAACCATGGTGGTCCCTGATGCTGCTCTGTGTGCTAGTACCCTTGATGGCCCATTCCCAGTGCCCCACCAACCCTCACTTGCCTTTCCCTCCTGGGCCTCCTGGAAGAGTTATTGGCACTCCTGTCTGCACCTCGTGGGAGTGGCCTAGCTGTTATTCCTGGTATTTCTGTCCTGGAGCCTCTTGTCTTCCTGGTGGGTGCTGGAGAAGGCCCTCAGCTTATCCATCTTTGTGTCTTTTGAACCTGGCACGGCATCCTGCACCTAGCAAGCACTCAGAAAGACATTATTCATGTAAATCACCTGTATAAAAAGACAAGGCCATGCAACCCACATTTGGCAGTCTTCAAAAGTAAATTCAGCCAAAAGATTTGAAAGCAGGGACTTGAACAGATATTTGTACACCTGTATTCATGGCAGCATTATTCACAATAGCCAAAAGGTGGAAGCAACCCAAGTGTCCATCAGTGGATGAATGGGTAAACAAAATGTGGTATAGATTTACAATGAAATATTATTCAGCCTTAAGAGGCAAGGAAATTCTGCCACAAGCTACAACATGGTTGAACCTGTGCTAAGTGAAATAAGCCAGGCACAAAAAGACAAGTACTGTATGATTCCATTTATGTGAGATACTAGAGTCGTCAAATTTATAGAGACGGAAAGTCGAATGGTGGTTTCCAGAAGCTGGGGTGAGGGGGATGGGGAGTTACTCTTTAATGGGTACAGAGTTTTAGGGTGGGAAGATGAAAATATTCTGGAGGTGGGTGGTGGTGACGGTTGAACAACAATGAATGTATTTAATGCCCCTGACCTGGACCCTTAAAAATGGTTAAAATGGTACATGTTGCACTATGTACATTTTACCCTCATAAAAAAAGTAAACTCAGGATTCTGCATTGTGGCATCCTGGTGTGTGATGGCTCCTGACCCTTACGACTTAAGAATCCTGCTTAGGAAAGGGTGCTGGAGCGAGTGAGTCTAGCCCTGTCTCCATGAAGACTATGAATTCCAAGGCTTACTTCTGGTTGTTGAACTAATGAACTCATAGCCACTGGGGCCTTCATTTGAACCCCTAGAGAGGCACACTGGTCCTGCTAAGGTAGGGTCTCTGGAGGCAAAGTGAGTGTTTGCACAGAGATGTAAGGTGCACTTTTTTGGTTAGGCTCAGTAGCATGCCCTGGGACAATACCCATCTGTACCCATCAGGATTCCTTGCTAACAGGCACCTAAAACTAACTCCAGGGATTATCAGCGCATCAGGAATTTACTGGAAGCCTCCCAGACAGCTCTAGAGAGGATGGGAAAGCTGGAAAACAAGGCTCAGGAAAGGAGCAGAGTCAGGTGGCCCAAGACGTCGGCATCATGTAGCAGCTTCTGCAAATCCGGGCACCAGAGCTGGAGCTAAGGGCTCCCTGCCTGCATCACTGCCCTCAAGACTCAGGGCCTGGGTTAAGCAGCCTGATTGGCGAACCTGGACGATGGGTCACCTCTTGGCTGGGAGATGGCAGGACGCTCGAGGGAAAGAGAAGTCTCGAAGAAAACTGGGGACCTGAGAGGAAGGGCACTGGAGGCTCAGAAGCCACAGTGGCAAACGTGCCCTTGAACAACTGCCCCTTCCTGCTGAGCAACTCAGGGCCACTGGGGCACTCCTCTATCACACCCCTGCTGTGAGCTCCAGAGGGCCTGGAGAGCAGGAACAGAAGAAGGGGTCTCTCTTTTGTCCTCCCCTGGCCCCAGGTCAGGGGTGAAGGGCCCAGGTCAGGGGTGAAGGCCCAGTCTGGTCCTGGACATGTCTGCCCCAGCTGCAGGGTCCCCATCCTCAGGCCGTGGGAGGACGTGGGTGGGCGCTGTTGTCTTGACTGGTGGGGCCACGATGCCATCTTCCAGCTGTGGCCTCCTGGTCTGTCTTGGGTAGAGCAGCAGTGGTTGGGGCCTTCTTGAATCTTTACAGACCTGGTGGGAGGGAAAACCAGCTGCAAACCAGTGCATGACCTCGTCTGCCCTAGAAAAATATGAATTTTGGCTAACTTTTCCCTTCTTCCCAAACATGCAGTAAAATGTTTACTTCCACATAGACTTTTAAATGCACCACTGATGCACTTACTCCTCAAGTATATCAGCAGATTTAAAAGGTTCTTAAAAATTCCCTTCATATGGCTACAGTAAACTTTTGTGCAGTTGTTCTTCTGTGAGATTAGTGGTTCACAGACCATCTTTTTAAGTCTGATCACTGATTTGTCTGAGAGCTAATTATCAGCAGACCGGGGAATGATGAAGTTTATTTATCGCCAAAGCTGGTGAATCAACGTACCCATTAAGCCTCCGGGGTCTGATATCTTGAGGACCTTAGTCCTCTGTGGAGCATGAAATGCCATTCTCTCTCCCCTCCTCGTGCTCTTGTCTCCAGCAGGTAGCTCATCAACAAGCAGCTCAATCTGGGGCCAGCTCAGCGTTCCCAGGGTGCCTCGTGGGGCTTGTGGTCTACGATGTCATCTGCAGACACATGTGTTACCCAGAAGAAAGCCCTTCACAAGGTGCTTATGCCCAAAAACCTGACTGGCAGGGGCTTAAACACGCAGGCAGTAAATTGAGTCCTGCTCGCAAGGAACGAAGTTTGAACACATTATTGGCCACGTGCAACGTCACCCATGGGCATGAGGTCTAGGGGAGGCTATGATTCAACCACGCCAAGTACCCTCTCCCATGAGGGCTGTTGCCTCTGTGTTGCCCTCTGCCAGGTCTGCTCTTCCCCCAGGTGTCCACTTGGCTAAATTCCCCACCAATTTCCAGTGCATGCTCAAACCTTGCCTAGTTTTTTGTAATTATTTTTAATTTTGGTAAAATACACATAACATAAAATTTATCATCTTAACCGGTTTTAAGTCTGCTGTTCAGTGGCATTAAGTACATTCACATTGTCGTGCAACCATCACCACCATCAGCTGCAGAACTCTTTTCATCTTGCAAAACTGAAACTCTGTGCCCATCAAACAGCAATTCCACGTTCCCTCCCCTGGCCCTTGATGACTTCCATTCTACCTTCTGTCTCTATGAATTTGACTACTATGGGTACCTCAGCTCTGTGTTTTCCAAAGCACTCAGCACCTTTTAGCAGACTATATAATATTTATTATATTTATTGCTCTTGTCTGGCTCCCTCCACTATGGCAGGGATCTTTCTTGGTTTGCTCCTCTGATGTGTGCAGTGCCTAAGGCAGGGCTCAACACATGGTAGGTACTCAATGTTTGTTGAATGAATGAATGAATGAATGAATAACACTGCTGTGCTCTGGCCCTTGTAGCCTTGTCAGGTAGGCAGGATAGACAGCCCATCCGCAGGAGGTTTCTCCTGCTAGTGACAGGGCTTAAAGAGTAAAGAGCTGAAGAACACAGGGCCTCCTGCCTCCGTCATTGAGCTGGGAGCAATTGGGGGAAGTGGAGGGAGAGTGTGAGCTGGCGGCGGCAGCTGGCTTTATGACTTTATCCTGCATTATGATTCTGTGATGGACAGTCTGGTCCTCTCTGCCTCATGAGATGACACCAGCGAAGGTCCCTCTCCTGCCCTGCCCTGTGCAGACCGCAGAGCAGCTGCCCACAAGCCAGCCTTGGCAGTATCTTTGCTTGGACCACTCAGGCAGCTCCGGGGCCAATGTCCTCCAGCTGCATTTCTTACTGTGAGGGAAGTTGAGCCAAGAAATTGCCCTCAATTTAAGACTGGTTGACCCCAGTTTTATCATCCACCTTTCTTTCAATATTATCTTTGAAGTTATTTTATGTTGCCATGTTGAAGATTCTGCCCTTGTTGGCTAAGCTAAAACCAACCTTTGTATATAGTATATAGTTTCCCCCTCAGCTGAATTAAAAATGTTGCACGAGTGGTGTACTTAAAGAAACGTGCACGAGTTTTGGCTTCCTCGACTAATTTTCTCCCCCTAGGTAATGTCCTCCTTTTGAAGTCCATGAGGACAATTTTATATTGGTTTAACATTTCGGTAGTACTTACTTTAGTCCAGGCACTGTTCTAAGCCTTTCCCATGTAGGTCCTGTTATTAACCCTATTTTCCAGAGAGAAAAATTAGGCACAGAGAGGTCACCTGCCCAAGTCATGTCAAGGTAACTTGCAGTAACCTGCCCAAGGTCACCTAGCTATTAAGTGGAAACCCAACGATTGATGATAATTCCAGAACCCAAAGCAAGTTTCTAACTCTGAGTCTAGTTCAAATCATTTGCTTTGGGGGACTTCCCTGGTGGTCCAGGGGTTAAGACTCCATGTTCCCACTGCAGGGGGCACGGGTTCGATCTCTGGTCGGGGAACTAAGATCCCGCACGTCTGTGGCACAGCCAAAAGAAAAAATAATTAATAAATCATTTGCTTTGGTTCTGGCGCTGCAATTGTCTTCAATGGATTGAGAATGAAAACAGCAAGAACAGCCCAGATACCAACCAACTGGTTATTGTAATTGGACGCTGGTTGTCTGAGGTTGAGCTGAAGAAGTCTGGGCTGCTTGGAGTGAGGGGCTTCCCTGGAGAAGAATCACTGAGAGGGGAGGGCGTGCAGCTCTGCCTGCCTGTCTGACTTGGGGAACTAAGTGCAGGTGGTAGGTTGGGAGTGGGGTCTGAGAGGACCCTGGTTCCCTACCCTGCTGATGAGGTGAGGACTTAGAGAAGTGGGGAGGAGACTCAGTGTGCGTGTGTCTATTTAGGCCTCGTAGCAGCTTGCATCTGTGACGCCAAGGCAGAGATTTGTCCAGGAGCTGGTTCTAAGCACTGAGTTTAACTGAGATGCACAGACTTCAGACTGAGCCCCCCCTTACTGAGATTACCGTGAGAGTAAATGATTTATTTACATGTATATATTTTATATATTTACTTTTCTACTTATTTATAAAATTATTACTTTCTGATCCCTCTAACCGGACCTAGGGACAGGGGAGAGAGAGGATTACAGAGAGTCTTAGCAGTGTGCCATCAGTCTGGGAACTGGGGGCTCCTAGGGAAGGGATTTGACTGAGGGAATTAAGAGATTCCAGGGTTAAATTTTTTTTTTCTTCCTTCCATTTCTTCCTGTTATCTCCAGTCTTTAGAAAGTTTGTTAAACACTAAGTTCAGGTGAATAGAGCTTTGAGAATGAGGCGAGGGCTGGAGTCCACACCTGGGGCAAAGTGGACTGGAAATGAAGGGACTCCAGCCCTCCCCTCATTTCCCGAGGCCCTACCAACCTGGACTTAGTGTTTAATAAACTAGTAAAAACTGGGGATAATAGGAGGGAATATAAGAGTTCCTTAGGCGAGAACAGAGAAGCTCATGGCATTGGCCAGTGGAAAAGGCAACAAACACCAGATAAGAACATGTCAGCTCTCCCTGGATGTCCACAGCATAACGTGGGAGGAGGGGAGGATCCAGGATTGCCTGACTTCTCATGAGATGGGGGCAGGGCATGGATATCATAGCAAAGGAAGACCTTGGAAGGCTGAGAACAAGGTCACATGAGCTCTGTAGTCCCTGGAGGGAGATGTGCTCCCAAGGACAGTAGGTTATCTCCTGCTCAGATTTGGTCCTGGTCTAGCTCCCATACATTGTAGGGAGGAAGGTGGATCTAAGCAAGACCTGAAAGAACAGTTTTTCAGGAAAACAACACTAACAATAGCAAAGCCTGTGAAAGAGCAAAATCATTGGGCAAGATTCAGTGAAAATGGTATCTATTTACATCAAAAAAATTGGGGTAAGACTTGCATTCAGTGAAATGCACATGTCTTCAGTGTACAATTCCGTAAGTTTTGATAAAAATATACACCTGGAACCAACACCACAGTCAAGATATGGAACATTTCCATTACCCCAGAAAGTTCCCTTGTGTCCCATTGCAGTGAATCTTCACCATTCGTAGCCAAACATTGCTCGGATTTCTATCACTGTAGATTAATTTGATCTTACACTTCAAAAAAAAAATCACAGAGAATGTACACTTTTGTGTCTGGCGTCTTTCATTCAACATGTTTTTGAGATTCACTTTATTGTATGTGTTGGTGAATTAGTATTCCATTGTATAACATTGTGTAAACAGTTCGTTTATCCATTCTTCTGCTGATGAATATTTGGGGTTGCATTTAGCTTTTAGCTATTATGAATAAAGATGCTATAAATATCTGTGGACAAAAATTTCATTTCTCTTGGATAAAAATCTGAAAGTGGAGTTGCTGGGTCATATAGAAAGTGTACGTTCCTACGAAACTGCTAGTTTTCAGAAGTGATTGTACCTTTTTAACCCCCACAAGCAATGTATGTTGTTTTACATCCTCACCAGCATTTGGTGGTGTTAGTTTTCTAAATTGTAGCCACTCTATTGGTTGTGAAGTGGTATCTCATTGTGATTTTAATTTGTGTTTCCTGATGGTTCATGGTTTTGCGTACCTCACATGTGTTTTTTTTGGCCAGTCTTTTGTGAAAAGTCTATTCAAGTCTTTTGTTCATTCTAAAAATGGAATTATTTAACTTTTCATTGTTGATTTATATGACTTCTTTATGTATTTTGTATACAAGTACTTTGTCAGACATATGAATTGTGAATATTTTCTTCCAGTGTGTAGCTTGTCTTTTCATTTTCTTAACAGTGACTTTTGATGAGTGGGAATTTTTAACTTTGATGAAGCCCAATTTATCAGTCATTTTTCTTTCAGAGGGAGTGCTTTTTGTATCTTCTCTCAGAGACCTTTACCTGCCAGAGGTCATGAAGATATTCTTCTATGTTTTCTTCTGGAAGTTTTATAGTGTTAGCTTTTATAGTTAGGTCTGTGATCTATGTCAAGTTAATTTTTTGTGTAGCTTGAGATAGGAATTGAGGTTCGTTTCCCCCCATGTGTTTATTCAGTTCTTCCAGCACTATTTGTTGGAAAGGCTTTTATTTCCCCAATTGAATTACATTGGTGCCTTCATTGAAAATCAATATGTGTGGGTCTATTTTTGGACTCTATTCCGTCTCATTGGTCTAATTGTCAATTATGATCCTAATTAATATCAAATTAGGTCTTGATTACTCTAGCTTAACCATTAGTTAGGTAACATGAGTCTTCCAACATTGTTCTTCTTTTTTAATATTGTTTTGGCTTTTTCTAGGTTCTTTTCATTCCCATAAAATTTTTAGAATTTATAAAGTCCTACAAAAAGTGTGGATTTTGAATGAGACTGTGTTGTATCTATGGATCAATTCCGAGTCTTCAATATTGAGTCTTCTAATATTAGAAATCAATCAGTATTGAATCTTTCAACCCATGAACATGGTATACCTTTCCATTTACTTAGGTCTTTAATTTCTGTTGTAGAGGTTTTCAGAGAAAGGATCTTGCATGTGCTCTGTTAATGTATTTCTAAGTGTTTTATATTTTTGATGCTGTTTATATTTTAAATAGCATTTAAAATTTTTTATTTCCAATTTTTTGCTGCTGCCAGTATACAGAAATACCATTTATTTTTGTATACTGACTTATACTGCAACCTTGCTAAATTTACTTATGTTCTAGCAATTTCTCTGTAGATTCCTTAGGATTTATAATATAAACCACCCTACTATCTCTAAATGCATCCAATTTTATTCCTTCTTTTTTGATCTCTGCTTTTTTCGTCTTATTATATTGGCTAGGATATCCAGGATGCTGAATAGATATGCTGAGAGAAGACTTCCTTGCCTTGTTTCCAATATTAGGGGGAATCATTAAATATTTTACCAGTAAGTATGATGTTAGCTGTAGATTTTTCATAGAGGCCTTTTACCAGATTGATGAAGTTCCTTTTTGTTCCTGGTTTAAACTTTTTTCTTGTAAAAATGGGTGTAGAATCTTCATAAATTTTTTTTGCATATGTACTTAGATGATAGTTTTACTTCCCTTTTTCTGTTAATATAGTGCATTATACTGATTTATTTATGACTATTGAACCAAACAGCATTCTGTGAAAAGCTCTACTTGGTCATGATGTATTATTTTTTAATATATTGCTGAATTTTATTTGCTAATATTTTGTGAACAGCTTTTGTGTTAATTCATGAAGGATATTGGTTGGTAATTTTCCTTTTTTTCTCTTTCAGATTTAGAATCAGTGTTTTTCTGTCTTTATAAAACTAGTGGTGAGATATTCTCTTATCCTCTATTTTCTGAGAGAGTTTATGTAAGGTTGATTATTGTCTTTGTCTTAAATATTGGATAGAATTCACAGTGAAACCATTTGGGCCTCAAGTTTGTTTTTCATTATGAATTCAACTTCTTTAATGGAAGTAAGACTTTCCAGATTTTCTATTTCTTCTAATATCAGTTTTGGTAAGTAGAAGCTTTCAAGGAATTTGTCCATTTCATATAAGCTGTCAAATTTTCTTGCAGTAAAATTGTTCATCATACTGCCTTGTTATCACTTTAGTGTCTGTAGAAACTGTAGTGATGTCCCCCTTTTCACTTCTGATATTGATAACTTGTGTTTACTCTGTTTTTTCTTTCTTAGTCTTTCTAACATCAACTTTGTTAATCTTCTTGAAATATAAATTTTGGTTTTGTTAGTTTCCCAGTTATTTGTATGTTTTTCATTTCATCAATGTCTCATCTTTATTACTGCCTTCTTTATAATTACATTAGGTTAAATTTGATTTAATTTTTCTAGCCTCTTAAGATGGAAACTTTAATCATTGATTTTAAATCTTTTTTCCTTCTAACATACCCATTAAAAGCTAAAAATCCTCTCAAAGTACTGCTCTAGCTGCATCCTACAAATTCTGATACATTGTGTTTTTATTATCATTTAGTTTAAAATAGTTTGCAATTTCTGTTTTAAGTTTTTCTTTGACCTAAGGATTATTTAGATGTGTGTTGTGAATTTCCAAATATTTGCAGCTTTTCCATTGTGGTCAGAAAATATACTGTTAAAAATTTCAATATTTTGAAATGTATTGACACTTGAATTTGACCTAACATATGATTTATCTTGGTGAACATTCCAGGTACACTTGAAAGCAATGTGCATTCTACAGTTGCTGGGCACCATGTTCTAAAAATGTCAATTAGGTTAAGTTTGTTGATAATTGTTTTTCACATATTCTATATATTTGTTGATTTTTTTTTGTCTAGTTGTTTTTATCAATTACCAAAAAAATGGATGTTAAAATCTCCAGTAATGATTATGGATTTCTCTACTCTTCTTTTAGTTTAGTTGAGTTTTGCGTCATGTATTTTGAAGCCCTGGTATTTATTACACTCAGGTTTTTTTTGGCCATGCCATGCAGCTTGTGGGATCTTAGTTCCCCAACCAGGGATTGAACTCAGGCCATGGCAGTGAAAGTGCCGAGTCCTAACCACTGGACCGTGAGGGAATTCCCTCATACTTTGGATTGTTATGTTTTTCTGATAAATTGTCTCTTTATCACTGTGAAAGATCCTTATCTGTGGTTATATTCTTTATTTTGAGGTCTATTTGACTGATATTAATATAGTCAAATTACCTTTCCAGTAGATTTATTGTCATTTTCCCGTCCTTTCACATTTAACCTAGCTATTTCTTTTCATTGACAATGTCTCTTATAGATAGTATATAGCTGGATCTTGATTTTTGAATCCCATCTGTACTTTTTGATTAGAGAATTTAGTCCATTATATTTAATTTAATGATCAATAGTCTGCAAGTCTGCCATCTTGCAATTTGTTTTCTAGTTGTTCCATCTAATTTTTATTTATTTGTTCTTTCTTTCCTGGATACCTTTGCATTATTGTACTATTTTTTAGCATTCCATTTTAATTCTTCTTTTTATACATTTTAATACAAAGAAACCTATCTCTTTGTTTGTTTTGTTTTGTTTTAATTGACCAAGCTAGCGATTACACTGTGCATTCTTAACTCACCACAGTCTATTTTGAGTTAATCTTGTACCTCTTCATGCAAAGTGTAAGACTTTAATAACAGTAAAGTCCACTTACTCCACCATCCTATGTGCTATTAATATCATTTATATATATATATATATTTTTTGGTTGTGCCACAGCATGTGGGATCTTACTTCCCTGACCAGGGATCGAACCTATGCCCCCTGCTGTGGAAGCGTGGAGTCTTAACCACTGGACCAACAGGGAAAATCCTAATGTCATATTTTTAATAATACTTAATAAACCCTCAGCCTTGTGTTACTATTTTTTTTTTTTGCTTAGAGAGTTGTCTTACAAAAAAATTAAAAGAGGAACAAAAAGTCTTTTATATTTACCCACATATTTACCATTCTGATGTTGTTCATTCCTTCTTGTAGATCTGAATTCCAATCTGATGAGAAGTCGGCTGTCATTCATATATATCATTGCTCCTCTGTATGCCGTGAGCCTTTATTAATTGGCTGCTTTAAGACTGACTCTTTATCTTTAGTTTTTAGCAATTTGACTTTGATCTGATCTAGATGTAGTTCTCCTTATATTTATGCCATTTGGGATTCACTGAGCTTTTTTTTTTTCACTTTTTTTTTTTTTCCACTGAGCTTCTTGACTCTATAAGCTCACACTTGCCACAGAATTTGTGAAAAATTTGGTTGTCATTCTTTTGTTTTTTTTTTTTTTTTTTGCGGTACGCGGGCCTCTCACTGTTGCGGCCTCTCCCGCTGCGGAGCACAGGCTCCGGATGCGCAGGCTCAGCGGCCGTGGCTCACGGGCCCAGCCACTCCGCGGCATGTGGGATCCTCCCGGACAGGGGCACGAACCCTTGTCCCCTGCATCGGCAGGCGGACTCTCAACCACTGCGCCACCAGGGAAGCCCATTTGTTTTTATTCTTTCATACAGTTTTCTATCCCCTGCCTTTCCACCTTGGACTCTGATTACGTATATGTTGGGCTACTTGACATTTTTGCCACAAGTACTCGAAGCTTCATTCATTTTTCCCCCAATATTTTTCTCTCTGTTCTCAGATTGAATACTTTCTATTGATCTGTCTTCAAGTTTACTAACTTGTCTGCAACCTCCAATTTTCTGTTAAGCCTATACTGACAGAGCTTTCATTTCAGTCATTGTATTTTTCATTTCCAGAATTTTCATTTGGGTTGTTTTGGTACACACACACACACACACACACACACACACACACAAACACAAACACACACACACATATAATTTTGGGGGGATATATCTGCTGTTCACTCGTTATGATTATCTTTTCTTTTAAGTTCCTGAACACATATTTATAAAGTTTCTTGAAAGACTTTTTCCTGTTAATTTTAACCTGTGTGTCATCCTTGGGTCAGTTTCTATTGAATTATTAGTATTATTTTTAAATTATGAATCACATTTTATTTTATTTATTTATTTATTTTTTGTGTGCTACGTGGGCCTCTCACTGTTGTGGCCTCTCCCATTGAGGAGCACAGGCTCCGGATGCGCAGGCTCAGCGGCCATGGCTCACAGGCCCAGCCGCTCCGCGGCATGTGGGATCCTCCCGGACTGGGGCACGAACCCGTGTCCCCTGCATTGGCAGGTGGACTCTCAACCACTGCGCCACCAGGGAAGCCCTATGGATCACATTTTGCTGCTTCTTTCCATGTCTAATAATTTTTGAGTGAATAGTGGACATTGTGAATGTTGCACTGTTGGGATTCCAGATTATGTCATCTTCCGTTAAAGAGTTTTAGCTTTTTCTGTCAGGTAGTAACATTGCAAGTGGATCCTTTCTGCCCATTAGAGTTGGTTTAACTTGTTGTTAGGATCTGTTTTAATTTTGAACTTGCCTTCACTTTGGATTGTGTTCCTTAATTGAAAGACATGAGCTTTGGAAGATCTCAGCTGGAGGCTTGGAGTATTCAGTGAAGTTTCTCTACCTTGGCTTGCCTGAAACTTTAATATCCTACAGCAGTGCACAACTTCTAGTATCACCATACCACTCTCAGCTCCATAGCAGGAGACATCCGCTAGGCTTCCTGGAATGTCACCCTGTGCATGCACATTACAGCCCTCAGCCAAGGTCCCATGGTGAACCCTCCACTAGATTTACAGGACCTCTTTGTGAAGCAACCTCTTTTCTGTTGTTCTGCTCTACACTATTCAGCCACTTCAACAGACTAGAACTCTGATCTCTACCTCCTTAGGTTAGTGCAACTACTGTTCCATTTGTACCACTCATCCTTGTGTCATGGCAGAAAGGTACTCCCAGGCAAAAAGCCAGAGAAATAATGGGATTCACCTCCTATGTATGCCTTTTCTCAAAATTACAGTCCTGCACTGTCTGTTGTACAATGTCTGAAAACAGTTGCCTCATATATTTGTCTAGTTTTATAGTTGTTTTTTGGCAGGAGGGCATGTCTCATATCAGTTATTCTGTCATGGTTAGAAGCAGAAGTTCTCCAATTTTTTTTTAAAGAGAAGTTATTTAAAATATAAATGCTGCTGGTTTTTGTCTATGTCAGTGCTTTAAATTTTAGCAGGGCCTGTTTAATTTATGAATAGATTAGATGTGATTTAACCCTTTCTCTGATACTTGAAAGGCCTTTACTAAAGAACCAACTCTTTTATTTGCCACTGGAGATACAGATTAACATTTATACTGAGCTATTAAAGAGTGAGCCCTGGGTGGGTTGTCGGGAAAGCTGAGCCTTTTCCCTGGCTTTGCCACTGTCCAGAGGTGTTACCTTGGATTTCTGCCTCAGCACCACTATCTGTAAAATGAATTGAATGAGTTGTATGCCGTCAGGTCCCTTCTAGCTCTGATATCTTGGGACTGTCATATAGAATTCTGAAATTTCACTCTTTCCTGATAGCAAGCTTTTCTTAGCGGGATGGATGGCAGAGATCCTGGGTAGACTGAGCCCCCGAATGGTTGGAACAGGCAGAAAACAGAAAAAGCGGCTCTTGAGGTAGAAAAGCCAAATTTCGTCAATTGATAATTTTGCATAAACCAACCTTCATTATGAAAGATAAGAGCATCAGTATAAAGGATTCATGGAACCAGATGTCTACCATATTTTCTGAACCTTTAACAAATGATGGTTGTCATTTTTTGAGTACCTGTTGTGTTCCAGGAGCTGGAATCAATACTTAGATTCTCTCTTTCTTTCAATCTTGCTCTCACTCTCACTTTTTTGGGGATACTTTATGTCCTTTTTTCCCTCATAACAGCTATCAGGGAAGTCTTACTGTTCTTATTTCATGGATGAAAAACCTGAGGATCAGGGGGATTTAGCAACTCCTTGAAGGTCATGTGGTAAGTGCTGTGGACAGGATTTTAACCCAGGTTTTTCTAACTTACTATCCACTGCTCTCCTAATACTACTGGAGGATTTCTGTTTTGACACCAGTTGACTATAATATTGGCTGAAAGAACCCACAGCTTCTTTCTAATCCCTAACATAGGTATATAGTTTTACAGTTGGCAAAGCACTTTTGTGTATAAAATGCAATTTGATTTTTACAAGAACATTACGATTATGGTCCCTTCACAGATCAGGAATCTGAGGCTAAGTGAAATTCTCCAAAGAAACACTCATCGTTCAGTAGGTGGTGAAGCCAGGATTTAAATTGATCTCTGGCTGCCTCCCAAGCTCTACACATGATCTCCTTTAGTTGGGTCATGCTTAGCAACAGAGCTGAACTGATCAAGGCAGTAATAACGACTGGTCGAAGGTGTTCAGGAGGTATTACTGCTGCTGGGAGAGTAAATTGTTACATCCACTTTGGAAGACTGTTTGCTTTTATCTACTAAAGATGAACGTGTAACCTAACAGTTCCTCTTCTAGATAGAAACCCAACAAAAATGTCTGTATATGCATAAGAACGTGCACCACAGTAACCAAAATGACCACCATGAATAGATTGAATACATAGCATATTAGTTTGAACTGCTGTAACAAATTACCGTAGACTGAATGGCTCATAGACAACAACAATATATCTCTCACAGTTCTGGAGGCTGAAAGTCTGAGATCAGGGTGTGAGCATGGTCAGGTTCTGGTGAGAGCCCTCTTCCGGGTTGCAGACTGCCAACTTCCAGTTATGTTTTTACATGGTGAAAGAGGGCAAGAAAACTCTCTGGAGTCCCTTTTATAAAGGCACTGATCCCATTCCTGAGGGGTCCGCCTCATGACTTAATTACCTCCGAAAGTCCCCACTTCTTAATACCATCACTTTGGGTGTTAGGATTTCAACATAGGAGTTTTGGGGGGACATAAAAATATAGTCCATTGCACATAGACTGCAGAATATTCATATAATGGGTTATTAAACAGGGAGAAAAGTGAATGAACTACTATTACTTGTAACACCTTGGGTGACTTTTTTTAATTGAAAATTTTTAATTTTATTTTATGTTTAAAAAAATCCTATAGGTGCTTTACGATTTTCAGAAGTAAAGCATGATTTCATATAATCCCATAGTAACCCTTTTTAAAATCCCCACCCCTATATTGCCCTATCCCGCTTCCCTCTCCCCACTGGTAACCACTAGTTTGCTCTCTCTATCTGTGAGTCTGCTTCTTTTGTGTTTTATTCACTAGTTTGTTGTAGTTTTTAGGTTCCACATATAAGTGATATCATACAGTATTTATCTTTCTCTGGGTGACTGTCTTTTGAAAGAAAGAATCCAGGCACAAAAGAGTACACACTGTATGACTCCATTTATATAAAGTTCAAGAAATAGGCAAATATTATCTATGTTGTTAGAGATCAGACAGTAGTTACTTTTTGGTGGAAGGGTGAGGTACTGACTGGTAAGGGGCCCAAACGGGGCTTTTGGGGCTTTCTTGACCTCAGTAGTAGTTGCTTGAATGTAGGTTTACTTTGGGATAGTGAATTGAGGTGTACACTGATGACTTGTGCATTTGTCCATATGTATCTTTTTAAAAATATTTTATTTATTTATTTTGGCTGTATTGGGTCTTTGTTGCTGCATGCAGGCTTTCTCTAGTTGTGGCGAGCGGGGGCTACTCTTCGTGGCGGTACGTGGGCTGCTCATTGCAGTGGCTTCTCTTGTTGTGAGCACGGGCTCTAGGTGCGTGGGCTTCAGTAGTTGTGGCCCGTGGGCTCAGTAGTTGTGGCTCACGGGCTTAGTTGCTCCGCGGCACGTGGGATCTTCCCGGACCAGGATTCGAACCCGTGTACCCCGGATTGGCAGGTGGATTCTTAACCACTGTGCCACCAGGGAAGTCCCATATGTATGTTGTATTTCAACAGAGGAATTTTTTTTTTTTTTTTTTTTTTTTTGCGGTACGCGGGCCTCTCACTGTTGTGGCCTCTCCCGTTGCGGAGCGCAGGCTCAGTGGCCATGGCTCAGGAGCCCAGCCGCTCTGCGGTATGTGGGATCTTCCCAGACAAGGGCACGAACCCGCGTCCCCTGCATCGGCAGGCGGACTCTCAACCACTGCGCCACCAGGGAAGCCCTCAACAGAGGAATTTTAATGAACACAAAAAAAGAAGATATCAAAATTGAAACTAAATGGTTTCTTTAAAAAAATCTTGATGTTGATGTCTTTCTGGGTTTATCTATCTTATAGAAAGCAATTACTTAATCTGACTTGAAATCTTAATTAAAATTTTAGAAACTATATAAAGCACAAGGGACTTGGTCCTGCAGTTCACCTCCTTGCTCTAGTTCTTAACTAGGAGGTTTTTACTCATCTGGTATAAGCTTTATAACTTGAGAGTGGCAGTTATTAAAATTCTGGACACTAGTGTATGAAAAACTCTCCTCTAGGAATCATTTTTGTGAACCTATCAGGTTCTGGAGTTGCAGTGGCCATATGTAGTTTGGATGCTGAAAGAAACAAGGCATTTGACATGGGTAAGTGGCTACACTCTCTACTCAAGCTGTAAGTGAACTCCAGGCATAGTGTCTTGGTCATTGGAATTGGAGATTTTTGGTCCAACCAAAGATTGAATTTCATGATGCTTTGAAGTGGACATTTGCTGCATTTTACCTCCCAACATCCACTTCCCCTGGTTTTACTGGGTGGGGCTCCCACTTCACTTCTCTGAGTCCACATGCTTTGGTGAAGCTTTTGCCAAGGGACAGGCATGTGATCTCGTCTAAGCCAATCAGTGCACTCCATCCCTCTGGCTGCAGTGATTGGTTCAGGCATGTGCACAGGACCGAAGTCAATCTGGGCCAATCAGTTTCAGTTCTGAGCTTTGGTTCGGACTCATCTGTAGGCCATTGTGTTATGTAGACCTGAGCCTTAGGCTGCCAGGGTACTCCACTGAGCTGGGGAAGAAGGTTACCCCAGGAAGCAGAGGTGGAAGTTGGGAGTGGTAGGTCTCTGATTCATTCCTGCCCAAAGCCAACTCACCCTTTGGACTTTTCACTTATGTGAGCCAATGCATTCTCTTTTGTTTCAAGTCAATTTGGGTTGGATTTTCTGTCACTGGCCACCAAAGGTGTCCTAATTGCTACACCCACCTTATTCTCTCTGGACGGGTTTTGTCACAAGAATGATCGCAGTAGTTCTGATCACCCTCTCATGGCTGTTGAGAACAATTCTAAGCTCAAGTGCTTGGAAAATTTCTTTGGCCTGAAGACAACAACGACAATGGTGATAACAATACTGGCAAAACCCCAGGCTTTTCCAAACTTCTCAGCAGTCACGTGGCAAGTTCACACCATCTTCTGTTGGCAAGATGTGGCAAATGTTGCAGCTCGGCGGTGAGAGTGAGAAACCCATGTCCCAAGCAGTTGGGGGGCTCTTCTTAGCAGGCTGAGCTCTATTTAAGCCTCCCAAACTTTGCTGTGTGTGTGTGTGCGTGTGTGTGCGTGTGCGTGTGTGTACATGCACGTGTAGGAGGGTTTGGACTCTCTTCCTCTTTTGTTATGAGGAAGAACAGGGAGCAGATTGGAACAGGTTGTAACACTTCCGCACGCCCGTGTCCCGGTGCTTATATCACAGTGCCGTCTGCAAATTGGCGTCTGGATCCCATGCCTTTTTGATTTATGTATTTATTGTAAAGCAGCCAAATTTCAGAGAGAGGAGAGGAGATTCTAATTTAATAGTAAGAGCAAGGTGTAATTTCTTATAAAGGGAGGGAAATGCACCCGCATGCTTATTTGATGTCAGAATATAAGACTGTTCAAGATTTTTGCCACCCTTTTAAAAATTAAGACATAAGACGTCATGTCACCAAATGATTATCTCAGTGTTTTATAAGAGATGATCATGTTATTTCTGACTGGGAGTTTAAATTAGGTAGGTATTACATTAGGAAAGAGAGATAACCAGAATAAAAAACCCAACCTTTCAAACAAACAACCAGGCAAACAAATCCCTTAAATCTTATCACCAATCATTTTTTCCCCTTTTAAGTAGGTTAAAAATATTACCTAAAGGCCAAGAGTTTGCATGCCAGAGTTAGAGGCCGTTGCACAATATTAGGGCTGAGATGATAAGCACCTGTGATGGAGCCGCTGGGAGACTTGGATGGGTCTGTGGAATAATTGGAAGGTGAAGGATGAAAGTGGCTACAGCAGTAAACACCCCCCAGAACTTCCCTATAATAATAAGGCTAGCTGGGCCTTATTTGCCTGACTTGCCTATAATAAGGCTATAATAAGGCTAGGTGGGCCTTATTTGCCTGACTTGCATCCAAAGCTCCCGGGGGAAACGGCCCCCATTGTCTTTGCAGGCATGTTTTCCACCTTGGGTACCACCCTCCCCGGCTTCTCTAGACATAAGGTAAATTTATTCTATCAGGTTAAGTGATGGCTGCTCAGCAAAAAATCAGTGTGTGGTGGCTGTGGGGGCAGCGGGGACCACAAGCAAGGCCTGGGTCAGCAGTGGCCTTTTTCCTACGACCCCCTGGGGCCTGGCACAGAGTAGGGGCTCAATCACTGTGTGCTGCAGCCCCGGGATTCCACTTGTCTGGTTTTGAAATTGGAAATTCTGTTCATCTTTACCCTGCCCCACCTCCACGGCTCCCACTTCTATCGGCATCTGCGCTCTTTGGGTACTTGAGTTCTCGAACCCTCCGCATCACTTCTGGGCAGACTGGTCTTGCCCTGGGTGTACTGTAACTTCACAAGGGTGGGCTGGGAGTTCAGACCCTGATTCTAGCCCTGAGTGAGTGATGTGGAGGCTATCTCAAACTCACCCCATGCCTCAGCTCCCCCTTCTTTCAAAAGGGATATAATTATATTTATCTTTTTACCTCTCATAGATATTATAAAATTGAAATGATAGATGTGAAAGGAATCAGGAAAAAGGCTCTATGCAAATTCATCACTGTGACTAGCATTCACACTCTTCCTTTTAATATTAGGTCCCTAAATGATCACACCCTTCTGTTCAAGACATGATCTGGGAACAGAAAGAGAAGATAAAAGCTGCATCTACCTGCAACTTTGGAGTAGAAAAATCTCCTTATTCTCTTTCCTCTTTCAGAAGAGAACTTGATGTGAGCGGGTCATTGAATGTAAAATGCTTTAAGAATGTGATCTGTACTTCATCATTTTAAAATTCAAACATTCCTGAGCCTTTTTTCCCCTCACCCCATTCATATTTATCTTCTTGGTCTTGCCTTCATTGGGCACCACATTTGTATTGATAAATTGTAGGTGGTAGGAGATGTATTGATGGGATGGAGACAGTTCGAAATGTAGAGTGCTGTGGCTTTGCATATCATTACACCTGGCTAGCTTTTTGCCTCCTGAAAGCTGTCGATTTGTGCATTATTGCTATTCAGGCTGATAAATGACAGTAATTGTTCTTAAGTTGAAGAGCTGGTTTAATATGCTGTCTGGCCTGGGAATTTCCTGAGCACCAGGGTTAAACTTGTGCTCCACTCGAGCTAGCAAAATGGCCCTTTTTTCATCTCAGACTATAGAGTTAATTGAATTACTCGCTATTCATGCAGTGTGCAGCCTTGATTCTAAAGATACCATGAATGGTAGGGGGAGGGGGAGACTTTCTAGGAGGCTCCGGGTAACCGTGGGCCCTGCTTCAAGGATATGACCCCTTCCCCGAGTGGAGGGCAGTTTCACGTTTTGTCGTGCAGTTTGCTTTCCTGCCCCTCTATTTGTTGTTGGTCATTTTGGAGTAGTCTTCTGAGGCTACCCAAGCCTAGAGGGCAGCAGGATTCCCGAAGATGCAAAGATGATTTCTCAGAGGCTATTTTTGCATATTTTTTAAAATCTGGAAATCAGAGCATGGAGTTGCTTGCATTTTATTTTGTTCACTTTTTAAACTTCTGGGTTTAAACTTGTGCTATGATTTGGGTGAAGTCTAAAGTTGCCACTTAGCTGTGGGGCAGCCCCAGGCATATCTCATTTTTTCCTTCCAGGTGACTCAGCCTCTAATTTAACCATTGAATCCAAAGGGCTCACCGAAGCCATTCAGAGTCAGAGGACCCTTCCTTGGACCAAAGGTGGGGGAGGAATTAACTGCAGGAAACTGGGGAAGAGAATCTGCCCCTCAGGGAATGTCTCATGTGAATCTGGCGTGTGGACAGAGGCTTCTAGAAAAGTTCACGCAGCAACCTCATCTTCATCCCATCTTCACGGTATCTCTGGGCTGGTTGTCCAGGTCTCCCCTGGATGGAATGAACGCAAAGGCAAATGCAAAGCAAGCGAGAGACCCAGCTTGCCTCATTTACACTCTAGCACTGAGATGGCTCAAAGCACCAACGAGATTCAAAATTCCCCATTTGCTTCTGTTTGGGAATCAATGTCCACTTTCCCCACTCACATATCCATGTCCTGACAGGTTAAAACCATGTTATTTCTTTTATAAATGTTCAAGCTTGTGTAACAGTTTTTGACATTACTAGTGGATGCCCCCCTCTCCTTTTCCCTCTCTTTCCTTCTCTCCGAATGGAAGAGAATGTTTCGTACCAAATGGTATTCAATGCCCTACCTGGAAACATTTACCTTGTTTAGATCCAACTTAAGGAAAGTTTGGGATGCAGCTTCTGCATGCCCTTCCTTCGATCTCAGTTCTCAAATGGGCCCACTGAAGCAGGACTGAGGGATGCGATCCCACACCAGAACAGCTGGAGTAGGGAAAGACTCCCATTTAGGGGCATTCATCATTTCTCATCATAGAAGCTCAAAAAAATCCATCTTTCGCTATCCGACAAGGTATTAGATAATGAAGGAAGATTGCTTAAAATGTAAATCATTTAGATCTGTTGGTAACACTGTTTAGAATTAAATTCATGTGTAATAGAACTTCTGATCAGAAAGGAACAGTTTCCCTGACAAAGCGATCATGAGTTCCATAATTTCATATGGTTGCTTCCAACACTAATAAAGCTGGTGCAGTTCACTTGATAATGCTCTGGGCAGAAAAAAGATCATTTTTCCTAGCTCTGTAACCGGCAAACATGACTGCAGATCATTCACTCCAGTTCTTCCTGTCTGGCGTCCCAGAAGAGTACATCTCATAGATTTACTGGGCTGGAGAGAGGCGCTCCTGCTTCCCCTACCCACGACTCCTCCCTGGGTGGGAGAAGACCCTCCCTGAGGTCTAAGAGTGACCTGCTGAGCCCCCCAGGACCTGACAAAGGTCAGGGTCCCTCATTAGTCTCTGGGTCTACGCTGCTCTGCTTCCTCTGCCCCACATCTGGGGAGGGCTGGCTTGGAGCCCAAAGGGCTAACAGAGCTGGGTTGCTCGAGGGCTTCGTTTGGGCTCATCCATGAAGCCCAGTGCCCTCTGGAGTGGGATGGGGACCGCTAGTGGTATGTGACATATTTTGGTTTCTACAGAGACATGGCGATAACTGATACCAAATCAAATATCATTCCCCTTTCAGCCCATTTTCAAGGTTTCTGATTATGTCAAAGAGAAAGGCTTATTTGGTTTGAAAATGTCTTTAATACCTGACTCTCTTATATTTGCTAACCTCCTTTTGTGAAAAAAAGGAGAAGAGGCCTTGGACTCAGAAAATTCTTCATGGGACAGTATCCAGCTGCAGCTAAAAAATGCCACTTTGAAAAAAAATGTTATTTATTTTATAGTTATGTTCTATGGGTGACAAAAGATACTGATTTCCCTTTGTGGTAATGATAAAGATTCCTTCTAAATATGTTTCTTTAAATAACAAGAGTTTATTTAAGAATTATATTAAGTATATACGAATCCAAGTGATGCTGGTTTATGGGGAGTATCCTGAAGGTGTCATGTGAATGGTAGTAGTCTGGGAAACTGCCACATTACTGTGAGGTGCTGGTGGCAAAAGGGCGGGGCACCGCCCCCTGGAACTCTATCATTGCACCAGAATTCACTGTAACTTAGTGCAGATTCAAAACTACTTTAAAAATACCACTGTCTTGTTTGAAAAAGGAATCAATATTCTTCGTAGAAAATTTGGAATATATAGAAAACACACACACAAAATACAAAGGAAATAAAAGAAGGGAAAGTAAGGGAAGGAAAAATCCCCTAAGAGCCCATTTGCCAGAGATAGCCATTGCCAATGTCTTGCTTTATGTTCCTTTTGTCTTTAGGCATGCAAACACACATAAATTTCTTCTCCTTTAAACAAAACTATGGTTACAATGTATGTATAGTCTGTCAATCTGTTTCTCTTTTTTCACTTACATTTTCCCATGTCACACTTTTCTGTGGTGCCAGGTGTTTCACTGTTGAGTTCAAGTCAATCTGATACTATTTATTGAAGCTCATTCTATGCATTTGAGATATGCTGATGCTCAAACAAGCACCCCAGCCTGGAGGAGTTTACATTCTGATACGTTTGGAAGGAGCACAATCATTCAACTAACCCTTTGTGGTTGGAGATTTACAGCGTTCAAATTTTTTGTTATTGTAAGTAAATAATGCTGCAACCAGCATTCTGGATCTTGACATCCTTTGCACATTTCTATTTCCTTTGGAGAAATCCCTAGAAGTAGACTCTCTGGACCTAAGGAAAGGGGCCCTTCAAAGCCTGTGGACACATCCACTTTACTTTTCATGTGATTATTTGCCATTCGTATGTTCTTGTCAGTGAAGTGTCTGCTAATGTTTTTTGTTTGTTTGTTTTTTGCCCATTTTCAGATTGGATTGTATTCTTTTAACTGTTGGGTTTTGAGGATTCTTTATATATTCTAGATCCTAGTCCTTTGTTGGGTATGTGGTTAGCAACTATTTTTCTCCTAATTTGTAGCTTCTCTTTTTAATCCTCTTTCACATGGCTTTTGCAGACTCCAAAGTTTTTAATTTTGATGAGGTCCGATTTGTCAATTTCAAGTACTTTTCTTTTAAGCCTAACTGTATGCCGTGACTTAATAATGAGAATCAATGCTTCATTAAAGTATATGTATTTCCTGAGGACCTACTAAGCCCCAGGCACTTGTTTAGGGTGGGAGATACTGTGGTGAGAAAAAGTACTGTTCTCGCTTGTATGCAGTTAGATATATGGTAAAAATATAATTTCACAAGTACTTATATAATTGTACTGGTGAAAAATGCTCTCAAAAAACAAAAAGAGTAGGGATTCGGAGAGGATGAAACAGAGTCTGAAAAGACCTGCTTCTATGATAAAAGTATCATTTACATAGAATGAGAAGAATGAGGAGGAGTTGGCCAGACAGAGAAAGAGGCATGGGCACGGGGACCAGCCTTGGAGTGGAAGGAGGCATGGGACAGCAGACATGGCTGTGTTTGAGGCATGGGACAGCAGACATGGCTGGTGACAGGCATGGACCAAACAGGCAGGCTTTGTGGGTCTTGGTGGCAGTTGGGACTTTATCCTGAGGCCAGCAGGAGCCAGTGAAAGGTTTCATAGGATGAAGGACCTTGTGAACCACTTACTGAACTTTGCAAGGAACAGCATCACATTCTTTGTTTTACAGAAATCTCAACTCTGCATTCATGTGAAGAGGAAGTTGGATACTTAGATTAGCTGTTGACTTATTTACAGATCCTGAGGTCTAGAATACTCCGTACTTGAAAAAGTCACTCTGGAAATTTCACTTTCTAGAGGTTAATAATTTCATGTTATGCAAAATGGTCTAAGTTATGAGGGAGATACAGATGCCTAGAGGAAAATGAAAAAGCAGCTCTGGCAGCCTCCTATAAGTTAGATGACGTCAAGGATGGCCGAGGCCTGAGGTTTCGTGGGCACAGGAATCAGGGGTTGGACTGCTTCTGTTGGTTGCTGTCTAATGCTAGGACCTGCTGTGCACATGGGGGAGGGTTAAGGATGAGGTGGGAGGTGGAGTGTGGGAGGGGGGTCTGGCTGTGGACAGCAGGTTGGCACAGATGAAGTTTGGAAGTGCACATGGTTACTGGGTCTTTGTGGGGTCGCCTTCCCAAATTTGCTTCTGTGTTTGGGGACCATTTCTTAGCACCTTGAACTGAGCAAAATTTTGCAAATGCCCACCTCCTGGGAACTCGCTCCCCGCACCTGTCTCGGGTAGCCTGGCTAATGGCAGTCTTAGGGCTGTGTCGAGACAAAAGGACAAGAGTAACAAATATAAAGGGCTCTCAAGGCATACCGTGTGCCCAAAATTCTCACCTGTAACAGCTGAGGGACATACACCTTCCTATGCTTTAGTGGCACAGACACTTAGCCTGGGCCTGTGGCCTGACCTGTGAGGTGCTGGAAGGCCTCTGTTGTTGTAGAGCATGTTTTGGACCCTGACAGTGTCCCAGAGCTGTGTTGGAAAGTGGGGGTTATGTTTTAGGGGTGCATCCCGTGCTGCCCCATGATGCACCCAGGGCTGTGCAAGGTTGTTGGCATTCTTGGTTCTCCAGCACCCTCCCCCCTCCCCGAGAGAGAAGGTGGGTATTGGGACGTGCGTGAGCTCCTCTGAGGCTGCACACCCACTGAGTTGGCTCTTATGGGGGTGGAAAGGAATAGGCCAGTTGTAACACCAGCTGTCAGCACCCAAACTGCTTAATTTCAGAATCATGCCACAGACAGAATTAAAAACACGACACTCGAGTTAAAGTGAGCTAAAGGAACAAAGAGAAGCATTTTCGACACAGAACAGAGTGACAATATGTAGGATGCTCTGTGGGACCTGGGATCCCTGGAACAGGGTCTCTCTCAGTGATGCCCGGGAGGCCTACTGGGTCTATTAAACAAACAGATAACCCTTAACCACTTGCCCATCCCCATCTCAGAGTAACCAATATCTTCGGGTATATTTTACTCACCTTTTCCCTTGCTGGTCTGTCATGTGAAATTTGGCCAATTGTTGACTCAGGGATGCTGCGAATCCACATTTATTTTAACTGTGTAGAAGATGTGAGAGGGCAGGGATGCCTGTTCTGCCTGCCTTCCTTGAGGACGGAGGTGCTCCGGTTTCCCCTTCGTCTTTAGGACCCAGCCCCTCCCGCTGGTGAAGATGCTCAGCCTGAAGTTCCGAGTGGAGTGGACCGGGGAGCATTTAGATATTCCACTTGACTCTTACCTATATATTTAAAAGTAGACACAGCTTCAAATGAGATGCAAAACAGCAGCTCAGGGTAGCGGCAGCCTCTTTTCCCTGTCCCAGTATTTGGAACGTGTCTGAAATACCTAATGGAAAGAGAAGCCTTAGTCACCAGTGGACTTGCAGGGTTTTATCAGCCCGTGGGATGCTACCTCCTTGTCTGGAATGAATCTCCCTCACTCTGGGCTCCTTTGGACACTTGATGCTTCTCCTAGGGCGGGTCCCTGCCACTCTGCCATCTCCATGTTCATCCCACGGGCATCTGCAAGTGCCTATGCACAGTTCCTGGGGAGACCAGAAGTGAGACACGGTCCTTTGCTGTTTAGTTCCATGGCTCTCTGTCACCCTCCCCTAGATGGGCTGTGAGCATCTTGAGGGCAGAGGTAGTGTCTTATTTACTTGGGTATCCCCTGGGCATAATTTAGTGCCTGGCGCTCTCTGTGGGCACCTGCAGAACATGGAGTTGGAAGTGGTGTTGGGAATGCTGACCTTTCTTCTTTCCTCTTTCCCTCTTGGCTTTGCTGCCATGTTGGACTCAGCATCTACTCCTCAGCCAGCGCATTTCTGGGCTGCCTCTCTGTGCCCAGCATGTTGCCGGATGCTGAGGCTGGGTGATGCGTTCAACCTGGGTGTGTGTGTTGGGGTGTCCTGGGGCTGCCCTCACCACGGGTAGAATTTCTGGCTGTGTCTCTGTGGCTGTGGGCTGCTAAAACCCCCAGATAGGGTAGGAAAGGGAGTGGGGAGGGATAGTTAGGACCCCCGCCTCTCCCCAAAGGAGACAGTAGGCTTACACATTGTGGAGCACTTAGGACATTCAGTGCACATCCAGATTTACTAGTCAGGACAACCTGTAATGGGCGAGCCAAAGGCTCAGATTTTTAACAGATAGAGTTTAGTTTAGGAAGGGGATTTGCAGGTGGACACAAGGTCCAAACAAGAGATCGGAGTTCTCATACCACGGTTGACACAAACTTCCAGCATAGTTCAGCCAGAGTTGGGTCTCTGCAGTGTCCATCCAGGGACCAGTGCAGACCACTAAGCTCACCCATGATCTCCCCTTTCACTTGACCTTATCCCCTGGAAGGATGGAAAGTTGTAGGAATAGGACACAGGGGCGTGGGGCTGGGGGAGGCGAGCACATCATGTTCTAGGGTTTATAGGGCTTTCTACCTTCCTCAAGGGAGTTTCTGGAATCACCCCAAGGCAATGCTCCAGCTTTGGCACCGGGCTTGCTCCTGGCCAGAGCAGGTGTTTACCTCCTCCCCCCCCCGCCCCCCGCCCCCGAGGTGTCTCTCTCTCCAGCCCTCCCAGCCACGTGGGCACTGGGCTCAGACTGAGCCTCCCCCTTCCCTCCTCAGTGAGCTGCTTCCAGGAATTCTCACCTTCCCCAAACCACTAGGGGAAGCCCCTCCTCGCCTCATTTGACTCGATTACATTGCTTCTTCCTCTTTGAAACTCAAAACAGAGAAGTACACTGTGGAGGAAAACTTATTTTTTCTCTCTTCACTCTGGAAGCCAGCCTTGATCCGAATGTTCCTATAGCAACATTAATTCTCCAAGTTGCACCTACTGTATAATAAGTTATATATATAGAAGACCTACTGGGATCCAAATACCCCATATGTGCAAGTGAATGAGTTAATGCTGCCGTGAGAATTAGCAATGTTCTGTTTCCTGATTTTCATACTTTTAAAGTTACAACCTGCGTTTGCTGGGTGCTTTGGACGTAGGGTTTGGGGAGCAGTGGATGCGGGTGCAGTTCTGGCAGAGACCTGCCTTCATGGCAGATCCAAGGGTGTCTGGAGAATTTTTGAGTCTCGAGATGGAAATAGACTTGGGGACGCCAGGGTCCTTCCTAGTCACCCTTGAACTTTTCTTTGAGCTCAGCTCTGGCTGTCTTGACCTCCATTGTTATCTGGCGGTGAAGCTGGGCAGCAGGTGTTTGGAGTGAGAGAAGGAACAGGTAAGACTCACAGAGAGACACGGGCCAGTGTCTGATGCTGCTTGAGTCCTGGGGCTGGGGGATATGTAGGGGATCCTAAGCCAAAGTTTCTGCCCCCCGTCTCTCCACGAGTTGGTGGAAAATATAGAGTGTTGCCTCTGGGGAAGGTCTGGGTCCCTTGTGGGTCCCCGGGCCGTTGTTTATATTGGCTAGGATACATAGTGTTAGTAAGAAGGTAATGGCCATGATCTTGGTAAAGGTGAGTATGGTTTACATTGAGAGACATGTTCTGGGCCAGGCTGGTGCTCAGCATTTCAGTGCAGTGTGTCCTTTACTCTTGGATCAAGTTCTGTGAATCTCCCATTGTACAGATGGGGAAGCTGAGGCTTAGATTCAGTTAGCCAGCAGTGCTGGAGCTGGCGTAAGACCTCTCAAGCCCGTGTTACCAACAGCATGCTCTATTCCTTGCTCTAGCAGGTGTGATGGGGGGCCTGCAGACCTGGTGACTCCTTGACCTGTCCTTGTCTCTTTAAGCCTTTCCTTGCTTCCTTCACCTGGGGCCTTGGAGACCACAGTTTGTCTCTAACGCACAGGCTAACCCTGTAGTGCTGAGATTCCCGACGGCAGGATGGGATGTTCTGAGGTGGGTCATGAGATGCAGGGAGACCTGAGGACTCCTTGGGCACATTGCGTAGCTGGCTGCCCCTCTGCTCCAGGGGCCAGTGGACGTGAGTACCTGGACACTCTCTGTGTGGCGGGTCAGCTGTCCCTCATGATCCCTGGCCCTGGTCACCCTCAGGAGGCTTTCATGCTGAGCTAGCCCTTGACGATGGCCCCACTGGACCTCAGGCTAGGACTCAGAATGCAACCAACCACCAGAGGGCGCTGCCTTTTAGTCCGCGGGCTGCTCTCAGATGCGAGCTCAGGCGTGAACATGGGGTTTTAAAAGAATTGCCTTAAAACCAGAGAGCGAAGAGTCCAACTCGTTTCTGACTGTTCCTTCCTTCCTGCACTTAATAAAAGGCCTTTTCCTACTCTTCCCACAGCCATTGGATACCCTGAAGGGGTGTAAAACTCAATAGACACTCATGGAGATAAAAAAAAAAACCTGTGAAAGTTCTTGGTTCGAAATCTTCTTTTATGGCCCTGGATGGAAGTGTTCCTGGAAAGCTATTCTGGGAAATGAAACAGTCCATTTGTCCCCTTGTAAAGCTGAGTTGAGCCCTGGAAGCCCTCTGTGGTCCTGCCTGTGCCTCTGGCCCTCCCGCCCTGCAGGGTGCTCCTAGGATGGATGGGGAACAGTGGGGAGCATGCCAGCCTGCTCCCAGGGCTCCAGAGCCTGGGGTGGCCACCCTCTATGAACTTGCATTCACCCAGGGGCCATCCCCCAGCACTGATCCCTGCCACTCTCCACTCCCCACCCTGCCGCCAGGAGGCACAGGGGCAGTGAGATGCATGCCAACAAGTGTCCAATTTGGTGCAGATAGTGGGGGACCACAGGGTCCTTCCTGCTGACACTGGCCCTGAGGGGAGACCCCGGTGGACAAGACATAGCTCGGCTCAGGGTCTCATGGGCTGGTAGGCAAGCCTAGTGGGGGGGGGATGGCGGCTGGGGTGTGAACTCAAGCTTTCATATTCATCGTTTTCCCCGCCTTCTTCACACTGACTGGACAGGATTCTTCTTGTGGAAGTGATGGCCCAGCAGAGCACAGGGAAATGTAAGTCTGTTCCTGACTTTCAACGTTCAAATGTCTATTAGTTCGCTTGGGCTGCCATAACAAAATATCACTGACTAGGGGGCTTAAACAACAGAAATTTATTTCCTCACAATTCTGGAGGCTGGAAGTCCAACATCAAGGTGTCAGCAGGGTTGGTTTCTTCTGAGGCCTCTCTCCTTGGCTTGTAGGTGGTCATCCTCTCCCTGTGTCCTCACATGGTCTCCCTCAGTGTGTATCTGAGTCCTAATCTCTTCCTATAAGGATTCCAGTCATATTGGATTAGGGTCCACCCTAGTGAGCTCATTTTAACTTAATTATCTCTTTAAACGCCCTTTCTCTAAATAGTCACATTCTCAGGTACTGGGGGTTAGGACTTCAACATATGAATTTTGAGAGGTACAAAAAGCTTGATTGGGGCTTCCCTGGTGGCGCAGTGGTTGAGAGTCCGCCTGCTGATGCAGGGGACGCGGGTTCGTGCCCCGGTCCGGGAAGATCCCACATGCCGCGGAGCGGCTGGGCCTGTGAGCCTGCGCGTCCGGAGCCTGTGCTCCGCAACAGGAGAGGCCACAACAGTGGCCCATGTACCGCAAAAAAAAAAAGCTTGATTGATGTAGCTTATTAAGAAAAAAATATTGGAAACCCTTAATAGTAACTTGATTTATTTTTGCTGTAATATTTATTACTATAAAATAGCAAAATTTATTAACACTTATATGGAGAAAAGGGAACCCTTGTACACTGTTGGTGGGAATGTAAATTCATGCAGCTACTGTGGGAAACAGTATGGAGGTTTCTTAAAAAAGTAAAATTAGAACTACCATATGATCCAGCAATTGCACTGCTGGGTATGTATCTGAAAAAAATAAAAACACTAATTTGAAAAAATACATGCACTCCCATGTTCATAGCAGCATTATTTACAATTGCTAAGATATGGAAGCAACCTAAGTGTCCATCAACAGATGAATGATACAGAAGATGTGGTCTATATATACACAATGGAATAGTACTCAGCCATAAAAAAGAATGACATTTTGCTATCTGCAGCAACATGGATGGATCTGGAGGGCATTATGCTTACTGAAATAAGTCAGACAAAGGAAGAAAAATATTGTATGATATCACTTACATGTGGAATCTAAAAAATACAAAATCTAATGAAGATAACAAAAAAGAAGCAGACTCACAGATATAGAGAACAGACTAGTGGTTACCAGTGGGAAGTGGGGAGGGGCAATATAGGGGTAGGGGAGTAAGAGGTACAAACTATTAGGGATAAAATAAGCTACAAGGATATATTATACAACACTGGGAACAAAGCAAATGTTTTATAATAACTATAAATGGAGTATAACCTTTAAAAATTGTGAATCACTATACTGTACACCTGTAATTTACATAATACAGTATTATACGTCAATGATACTTCAATTAAAAAATTTAATAACACTGAGTTCTTCCCATATGCCAGGCACTGCGCTAACCATGTTCCCTGCATGACTTCTTTTATCTTTATAACCACTCAAGGAGAAAGATAGTAATATTCTTGACTAAAGATCTTACAAAAGTAGATTTAAACTCCTCGTCCTTATAGCTTTTAGACAACTCTAAAACCAGGTCTCATTTACAAATTAAATACAAACAAAATTATAAAACCAATAAATTTTAAAATAGAAATATTCTTTAATGGAAAGGATAATGTTGTTGTCCTGAACTGAAATCACAGCTTGTAACATGATTGTGGAACTGAAAATGTGACCCAGATTTTTTCCAGATTGTTAAGATGACATATATTGAGGGGGTGGGGTGGGGTGGGGACATTGCTGATTCAGTTTTTCTACCACCTGTGTTCTGCTTGAAGCATCCCTGGTGACTGGTCAGGGGATTATTCTTTCCTTGCTCCCTTCTTCCTCGACCTCCCTCATTCCTTGCTAAAGAACCAGTGAAGACAAGATAATTTCACAACAACACATGAAAGTTAAGCTTGAAGAGCTGTCGAGCTTAACAAGAAAATGTCACTGATACAGTCTGAAGAACCTGAGATATCTAAAATTTCACAGCAATACAGAATCTGAAGATGTGACCCCACTCCTCCAGCACGGGATGTGGATACAGAGGGAAGAGATAGGGATGGAAAGAGACCAAGAAAGCAGGAGAGGAGAGAGAAGAACAGAAGGTGAAGACTCCAGGGTGGACGCCATATGGACTGAGGAATGACTCAGTGGAGAAAAGAGTGGACGTGGAATATGCTACCTTCTCTACTCTTCTGATGGGTCCCAGGTCAGTCTTTCAGGGAACACCCCCCCTCCCCACTCTGAGTTTGGAGTAACACAAGACTGACACTTCCATGAACAGAATCCTATAATTCTTTTTGACCTTCCCTCAGCCCCAGGACCCACTCACTCTGCCACCACTCTTTAGTCTTTGCTGATTTGAAGAGTGCGCTTTTCTACACCCACAATGGAAAACACAACTTGGGATGGAAATCATACGATAGTTGGTTCCCCAGATGATCCAGAATATGTATTCATTGTGTCTTTTTTTTTAAATTGAAATATGGTTGATTTACAGTGTTGTGTTAATTACTGCTGTCCAGCAAAGTGATTCAGTTATACATATATATATATACATTCTTGGGAATTCCCTGGCAGTCCAGTGGTCAAGCTTCCGCGCTTCCACTGCAGGGGGCACGGGTTCCATCCCTGGTCAGGGAACTAAGTCCCACATGCCACATGGTGTGGCCAAAAACAAAAGTTTCCAGTTTCCAGACAATAACAATGTTAACAAAACGAATCATTATTTCTGTGACAAATAGTATAAAATAAAAGTGTTAAAAAATAAAATATTCTTTCCCATTATGGTTTATCACAGGATATTCTCATTGTGTCTTTTAGATGGATTTTCACTGATGTGAAAATACAAATAAATAAATAAATAAATAAAAATTACCAAAAAGAGTTATGGACCCTTGAGCCTATATCCACGGACCTCAGTTTGAGAGTCTCAGAGTTTGCCTAAAGGAGGGTTGGTACCATGAGGGAGCACTGACCTCAAAGATAGAGGGAGTGGATTTTCATTTCGTGGGGCCGTTCACTGGCTGGGTGACTTCAGGATTGAAACTTCAATCCTCTGGTTCTCAGTTTTCTGAAAAATAGTGGTACGCACAAAATGGCGGGGAGGGTGTAAATGTGACCCCAAGGACACATTAGGGTGACCTTTGTCAGCCAGGGTGGGCTACACCAGTGGACGGTGTGCTATGGGGCACTGTGGAGGGGACCCCAGGTGTGCAGTGTCCCACGAGCTGGGAAGGGGGACAGCTGGAGGGGGCAGGGGATCTGACTCCTGTTGGGACGCCTTCTTCTGTGATGAGAGGGAGGTGAATGGAATGTACCCCAACTATGATGTTTGACTTTAAGGGCGAGGATACTGAGTGATGGCTCCTGCAGAGGGCCATGCCGGGTGGGCACAGGAAGGCTGCGTGGTGCTCAGGGACCCCAGAGTCCAGCCTTCCTGGAGGAGGCTTTCCTTGCTAGGATAAACTGGGACAGAATTCTCCAAGTAAACAAGGGTTGAGGCCTGTCTTTAGGGCAGAAGGAAGGCTCTGGGGGCTCAGCTACGCACCTTTCCCTGGAGGCCACCTTTGGAGGCCCCATGACATGCAAGGGTAAGCAGTCTCCTCCAGGACCTGGACACGGGTGAGAGCTGTGAGTTCACAGCTGCGTGGGTTGGGAGGGGCCCTTGGAGTTAAGTAAGGTGCCTGGAGTGGGGAGAGAACAAGGCAAGATGAGGCTGCAGGGGTGAGTGAAGGCCAGAGCCAGGTAGGCTAAGGTGAGGGTCTTGCCCTCACAGTGAGAGGTGGCCCCCTTGCGTTCCACTCTTCCCAGCGTGGACAGGAGGGATGCAGGTCCTGGGCTGAGAGCCTGCCTGGCCTCCTGTGACCGGCACTTCTTCCCCCTCCTCCATCTTCTGGAACTCTGGTGGGCTCTGCCTGTAGCTCCAACAAGGACCTGAAGGGGGTGTCCCGCTTCTCATTGTCACCCTCCAGTTCTCCAGCCTCTGAGGCTTTGCTGTGCGCAGCTGTCGGCATGGCCAAGTGCTGTGAGCGTGTCACGTGAATGTGCAGTGGGTGGGAGGGGGATGATGGAGGGTTGGAAAGACAGGAAATTGGAGCTGGGACAAAGCCCAGAGGAAAGGCTTGGACATATATGCTCACATCAGGTGGGATGGGAGGTACCTGGGGACCAGTCTGCTGCAGGCACCATGGAGTTGGTTCCCATTTCCCCAAAAGAGCTTGGCCACCCTTCTCCCCTTCCTGCAGGAAGTCTGCTTCTCCCATGGCTGGAGCAGTTTCTTCCAGAGCACAGTTGCTGTCTGTCTGTCCGTCCATTAAGTCAGAGGCTGCAGAATGGACTCTTCTAGCCACCTGCTGCCCTCTTAATGCGGGGTGCCTGTGAGAGCCCGCTCAGAACAGTTTCCACCCCAAGCTGGCAGGGACCCACGTTAACTAGGTGACTCTGGGCCAGTACAACAAATTTACTGTTATTCCTGCTTGGTAATTAACACTCTTGCTGCCTGCTCCAGCAGCCGACGTGAGAAGGATTTAAGGGAATATTTTAGTCTGAAATCTAGCGGCAGAGAGAGAAGAGTGGCGTGGTGAGGTTGGGCTGCAATCGACATATTTATCGTCCGAGGCTGACCGTCCAACGAGCGAGTTCTGCTCGTCACTTCAGACGGACAGCTAATCACTCTCTGTGTTTATGATTTCAATTCCTGTCCTTCGCGGGGTTGTGGTGAATTAGCTTGGTGCCATTTTCTAAAATATCAAGCATTTTTATACATTAGGTATAGTGAATGGCAAATACTTGATGTAAAGTCTGCAGTTTTACTCCATAACCAGATTGTAAAATATGAACTGAATTAATCATAACTGCGAAGACTAATGGTACGTTTTCTCTTATTTTATCTGTAGTGCCTTTCAGATCATGTTTTAAAACCTTCCCCGTCTGGCGTTGGGAACGCAGCCGCGGCTTGGTGGTGGATAGCAAGAGGCAAAGGTCAGACCGGAGGCTGCACAAATATTGTGTGCTGGATTTATTGTTTTAATTAAGAGCATGGCAGTTCATCATAAACTGTTTATGGCGTTTCTGCACAGTGCAGCATTTTGAAATCAGCTGTTTTAATGAAAACATAATGTCATATCTGTCAAAGTTCTAAATATTTTGAAAGTGAAATATGGAAACAAGAACTTTGATTCTAGGCTTACCGAGATTAGCTCATTGAATTGCTTTTAAATCCCCTAAGAGGGTCACATCATGGGTACCGTATGGTTTCATGTAGGTGACTGGGGAAAAAAAAATTCTAGGAGGTTCTCAAGCTGGTTATTTAATAGTGAAAATATGAGTTGAAGGTTAATGTATCGAAAAACAAAACCATTACAGTTGGCGTTGGGGTTTTAGATTAAAGATGCAATAATGGGTGTGCAGGGGCCTTCATGCCGAGTTGTCTGGGGAGGCCTAATTGTGCCGAGAGGGAGCCGGGAGCCTCGCAGGGTAGGAGAGAAATGGAGGCGCCCCAGTCCTTTTCCAGAGGTGAAGCTTCGACGCTGCCGGGTTTGCAACTAATTATTTACAATGACCTCAAAGATGATGAGGTTTCATGGACTTTTCAGGCTGAGCAGTTTGCAATCCTAGTAATTCCCTCTCATGGTCGCCAGGCATCTGTGTAGACACGTCAGCCATCCTTGGTTACATTTGTTAGGGAGTCGGATAAAATATTTGTCTAATCTGGAAATTGTATTTTTAGCTGTACTCTCACTGGAAACAGAAATTAAGCTTGTCATTAGATGCCGGGCCACAGGAGTTGACTGAACAGGGTAATGTATGTTATATTCTGTGCTCTACTTGGTCAAGTTTCATATATATCGTATTCCACATTATTTTATTAACTTTAATATCTGCACTTCCTATTACCAGACATGCCCCTCATTCAAAGCACAGAGGCACAGTTCTCTAATCAGAAGTGACAGGCTATATACTTTCTCTCAGCCATTACTTGGTAGCCTAGAGCAAAGAACTCTGTTTCCTTGAAAATGTTTTGAATTGGGTTATTTTTATTGAAGTATTAAAGTAATTCTTCAGATTTTAGGCTATTATTTAAGTACTTTTGGGAGAATACAATAACCTCCGGATTCTATAGGCTTTGTTACTTTAACAGTCCGAGCTGCTAAATGCATCTTTTTAATGCTGGTTATATAAATGTCTCAGAACTCATCTGACCAGCGGAAGCTAAGAGCATTCAGGTAATTATAGAAAATTAGTAGGCTAAATTAGTTTAGGAAAGCACAAAAGTATAATATTAAAACTGCTCCAACCATCTCGGCCCTGCTGGCCAGATTTTCAGCAACGAATTAGCATTTCTGATTATTTTACCTTTGTGTTTTGGTAATTTGGTTGAAATAGCCAACAGATTGGTTAAGAAAACTGAACTGGGCATGGGTTGGTGTCGTCTGAGAACAGACAGATAATTTCAACGCGAATTCCAATCCATGATGTTGGAGGCGGCGGCACTGGCAAAGGTTAGACTCTGCCCTGTGAGTTTGAGTAGGAAAGCCCATGGGTGGATGGCCCCATTATTGGGGGCTTCTGGGGGATCCCAGTTCAAGCCACAAGGAGGATCTCACGGGCTACTTTCTGGAAGTGGCTCCATTTTACCAACAGAGTTATAAAGAGGAGACTATTCCCATGCACTCCCTGAACCCGTGTGCTCATGACACCTACATGGCCAGAGTCTTACTGCACTTTGGATGCCCAGTGATGAGGGTGTCACCAGAGGTTTGAGGAAAAGGACCAGACTTCTCTGAGCACTCAGCACTCAAGCCACAGTCTTGGGCATGTTGTCTTATTGAACCCACCTTGTATTGTCCTCCTCTCCTGCCAGCAGAGGCCAAAGAGAGGATCCCATCTGCTCAAGGCCAAGTTAGCAAATGGCAGAGTTGAGATTGGAACCCAAGTTCAGTGTCAAGATTCTTCCACTTTGCCATGCCCTGCCATCTCCACTGAGCCCAGTGAGAAAGGTTCCACCTCATCTCTTCCCTCTTGTCAAGTCTCAAGGTGGTTTGGTTTGCAGTTGGTCATTTCATATGTGACTCAGAGATGAGAAGGTGTCAAGAAGCTTTGAGGAAGAATAGTTTGTAATATATATCTAACCCCAAACCAAGAAAATCAGTATGAGACCATTGGAAAAATACCTGGATCCACGACCCCCTCATATACCCATTAGAATTAAATTTCCAGTGTGGGAAAACTGACAAGATTAAGCATGTACTAAGTGCAAATCCAGGAACCTGCTAGATATCCTGGGACATATTTGGAATTCATTTAAAAAAAACAAAATTCTAGCCAGTAATCTAGGCATTCTGCTGTGGGATCAAGTACATGGAACCGTGAACTTCTGACACTTGTTAGGAATGTGTATACAAAAAATATGGAAGTATTTATTCTTGGCAGAGGTGTTAAAGCAAATACGACAATGAAAGGCATGGAGAGCAGAAGGCTAAACATCACATGGAACCAGATGGGTATCACCATTTGGTGACCACTCTGGCTGCCACGGTTCTAGCCATTGAACCAGAGCGTGCTCCAGCATGCTGAAATGCTGGCCAAATGGCTGTGGTTGTTACTTCTGCTAACCCACATGTGTACGCTAACAGAGTGAGCTTTACAAATGCATGAAGTCTTATATCTTTATAATAACCTGTTCGACTGGCATTGGTACCCACATTTTACAGATGAGGAAATGACATTTCTTTGATCTCTTAGCCCAAGAGATCCAGTTAAACAAAGCACAGTTTAGTTAGAGACAAAGGGAGAAAACAGTTTTTCAGGAAGAGTGCTTGGAACGTCCTTTATTACGTGTCCTGCTTGGGAACTGACTTCCTTCCGCCATGATTGACTCTCTGTGGCAGAGATAGGGGTATTCACCAAATATTCCCCTCTGTTCTGCCATATTTCCCAGCTCCCGTGCAAATACAGAGGGTGTGCCTTACTCTGGTCAAAGGACGTCTTCCAGGTGAAAGCATCGAAGTGCCTGTTTGGCTACCCGTGGCTCACTTCCTCTGCTCACGTAGGCCCCTGTTAAGAGGTGGGGGCCACAGGATCAAGACAGCCTGGCTCCCTGAGTCATGTGCAATGTAGACAGCTGTCCTCTGAGCCTCCGAGAAGCTCAGCGGGTTTTGTGAGAGCAAGAAAGTTAACGTTGCTGTGTTAAGCTACTGAGCTTTGTGGGTTGTTTGTTAGAGCAGCACAAGCCTATCCTATCCTGGCTGACAGAGCTCTTTAGGCACTGGCTTTGGCAACTCCTCCCCTCTTCTCAGGGTGCAGAAGTGGAGGCTTCTCTCTCTCCTGCTTCCACCTGGTTGGCTTCCCATGCTCTTCGCTTTCGCTCAGGGATGACTGACTTTCCACGTAGCCATTTGTGATCTTTGTATTAGGGACGCGGTATAAAAATGAATTGTATTGCTTGTGTAGATGTCACCATGGGCTCCTCCTTGCTGAAATTGACTGTAACAAGTGGTTGGAGTTCCCACTAGAGGGTAATTTATATTTATGTGAGCTGCCACCGACTCCTTATTTCGTTTGCATAAACTACCCAGGACAGAAGAGGAATCTCCCTGGACCCTGTTTATCTTGCAAGAGTGGGGCTTGCTCCAGAGGGTGGATCACTCCTCAAACGGCCTCCCTCCATCCCTTTCAGCGATGAATAATCAGTCATCAGAAGAGGGGATTAAAAAATAGATTTATTGCTATCTCTAAGAGTCAGAACTAGAGGATGAGTAAACACAACAGATGTATAAGAACATAAGTAGAAACACTATTTTACAATAACCTGTACTGAAACACATTTATGTACTGGAAACCATGAAAAATAGCTCTCTTTCAATGATTTAACATTTGCTCTTCCTTATACACAGTTGAGCTTCCAGTGGGAGAACAAAGATGCTAACAGCTCTCTTGGCCTTTGGGAGACTCTTCCTGAAAACCTTCTAGAATGCTTCATGAAACCAGTGTACGGTTTAGCAAGACTAGGGGCTGTCCTTGGCACACATGTGTATGCGTGTTGACCTATCTTCCAATCTCCCCTACACAAGTGGGATCACTACTGGGGTGCAGGGGATCCCATGGCCAGAGTCAAACAAGAAGGTCATCTGGAGCAAAGTCTGTTAATGAAGTTTCCTTCTGGAGAAAAAGGAGAGCGTGCCTTCTCACCAGGAGACTGCACTGTGTCTGTGATTGAGCTGTGAGAACTCCACGCTCAAGGCCACTCTGGGTTACTCATTTCTGCTGATGGTGGGGATGCAAAGCATTGGGTGGAGGAAAGCTAATTTCATAGCTTTGGCCCTTTTCAGAGGCCTCATCAGGTGGGCTGTGTGGTTGGCTGGATTGATCATTTGGAAAAGGATTCTAATAAAACATCTTAGACATATTTCATAGTCCTTGGAAGTGGGTAATGTTTGTAGTTTCTTTCTTTTTTTTTTTTTTTTTTTTTGCAGTACACGGGCCTCTCACTGTTGTGGCCTCTCCCGTTGCGGAGCACAGGCTCCGGATGCGCAGGCTCAGCGGCCATGGCTCACGGGCCCAGCTGCTCCGTGGCATGTGGGATCTTCCCGTACTGGGGCACGAACCTGCGTCCCCTGCATCGGCAGGCGGACTCTCAACCACTGCGCTACCAGGGAAGCCCTGTAGTTTCTTAAATGGTGGATTGTTTGGAAGGGTTTTGCCTTGGGGTTTTTGAGGACCTTAAAGACTAAGGGGGTGTGAAGCTGGCAGAGTGAACCTCTGCAGTGATGTGGCCCAGGGTTGGTGACAGCTACACAGTGTCACAACAGCACAGAAATGAGAAGCCCACTGACACAGGGGATGAGGATCTTCCTAGAATTGACTTCTTATACGCGCCAGCTGCTTGTTTTGATGTCTGGGTGACTGTGTAGGCTTTTAAAATTTGATCCAAGGAGTTCCCTGGCAGTCCAGTGGCTAGGACTCAGCGCTTTCATTGCCGTGGCCCGGGTTCAATCCCTGGTTGGGGAACTAAGATCCCGAAAGACATGGGCACGGCCGAAAAAAAATTTTTTTGTGTGTGTCCAACCTAGTGATTGGGGAATGGTAAGAGAACAGCATGTTTGGAACGGAGGATGGAGTTGAGGGCCCAGATCTCAGATACCTCTGATACAAATCTCTTCTGGGCATAGCTTGGATACTGGAAGTATGGTTTTTACAACTCCTTCCCTCACCCTTGTGCAACTAATCAGACTTTCTTTGCTTAAGAAAGTGATCTGAATGAAATTTACATGTGATCACAAAATTCCCCTCAGAAAAATAAGGACAGAATTTGCAATATTTAGAAATGAGAGTTAGACTGTGTGACTTGTCATCTTTGTTTTGTGTACACCAAATCACAAACACGTATGTGTCTGTGTGTGTTTGTACGTGTGTATGCATGAGTGTGATGCCTCTGTGTAATTGCCAGATTTGGAAATTTGTGACAGAAAAATAGGATCACATAGGTGTGTGCTTGTTCTGCATACGTTGAATCTCTGGTTCCAGAATTATCGAACTGGCTTCTTTTTCTCTCCCGCAGTGGCACTGAGCAACCTCCATACTAATGCAATATTAAGGACCGCATAATTAGCCACCTTAATAAATTTTTCCAAGATGGATAGGCGATGTTTGGCTTTCTTCAGAAGAAAACCTTCCTCTAATAGTATTCTGTGGGAATCTATGGCGAGAACAATGAACAGAACTATCTGGAAATATATTAAGATATATGTGCATATATTGGACATTAGCACCATACACTAAGCATACTGGGAATATGCTTCAAAATATTTCAAACATTGTTGACCTTTGTTATATAATCCTGGGCTCGGGGAAACATATTTGCATAGACTTAGCAATATATTGTAAATAACTACATAGGACAGTGTGTATTTTTCCTTAAGATGCAGTCTTATAAGCAAGACATTAAATTATGCCTATCAGACAAAGCAGCCGGATCTCTACACTTTTTTATAGCACATTCTATTGGGAAGACATCCCTGCTTCTAAAAAGCACATGCATTAACAGCCTGATTCATGTGGTGACATGTGGCATATCCAAATGCGTTATGGATCTCTCAGGAATAAAAACAACATAGCAAAACCATCACCTTGGGATGTTCATTGAGTGAATATTTTACAGACACACTCCTTTTATATTTATATAATAATTTAGTGTTATGACAATTTTTTTAGCAGAGTTGGCAGTTTTTCTTTTTTATAATGGTATTATATTTGTGAGCCTATTAAGTGCATATGGGATAAACTACAGAAAAAAGTATTTTTCATAATTCCTCAGGGTGCTTGTAGCAAAAAAAAAAAAAAAAGCATATTGGTTTAGAAAAATGTTAATAAAAGGTCAAGCAGAACTTTCCAGTGCTTAGCATGACAGCAGTGGCAGTTCTGAGGCCTTTTCTGAATTGTATATTGAGGAGACGTGGGGATTTGTGGAGCTTCCAGGAGGAAAACGGCACCTAACGTCCTTTCTGAAAGCGAGACTGACCCTTTGCCAGGGCTGTGAGTTTTTAACAAAGAATCAAAACAGCGTGTTGCTTTTCCCTCTTCATCCATGTCTCCTCAACAATGAGCCCAGGCTGGTCTCTGGTTTGGCCTGGGTCCCCAGGAGCTGGCAGCACCGAGCTGCTGGCATTGGGGGCTGTGCACGGGCACCTCTCCAGCTGGGCATCTTTTGAGGAACTTGGGAGCGAATGATAAAAATTGGGGTTCTTCTCCCCTTTTCTATCCTCAGCACAGTTGCCCCTCCAAACCAGAGGGACAGGTGCATCAGGAGGGCTGAGGCAGTGCCCACCCGCAGACCAGGAGTGCCGGCCCATGTGGGACTCCCCCTGCTCTCGTGTGCCCGCCCCCCACTTCCTATTTTTCCTGCGACTGGGACATCAGGTAAGAAAATGGAAAAATGCTGCATTTCTTAATATCTTTCTTTTTTTCCTTTCAAAGAATTTATAAAAGCACAAAAATAGAGCATGGTTATTTAGGGATTTTTATTTAGCAGTTGCCTGCATTTTAGCATGTTTCAGGCAAACCTATCCACTGTGATTCCGGCCGGCCTCAAATAATGCTTCTTCAAAATAGAAATGTTCTCTGTGAAGAAGTGGACAGGGAGCAACTGCCTTGGAATGGAGCCAACCTGGGTCCCCAGCTGTGGAAGCCCAGGTACCGAAGCGCCTGGACCGGCAGGACACACCCTCCTACGCCATTTGGTGGTGGCCCTTGGGAGAAAGGTGGAAAAAAGTCACGGGATCCGTAGGAAATGAATAGGTGATACATTTTCTCAGGATCTGCCTGTTTTGCGAGTCTTACTGGCTTTTGCATCCCATCGGCTCTGCCCTTAATGTATCATTTCACAAATGACAGCAAAGGGGTTGTCAGAGCCCAGCCCTGGCTCCTTCCTGCGGGAAGATAGGGGCTTGTTGGGTGGCAGTGACTGGTCCAGCGGGCGAGTCTCCCAGGGCTGGGGGACGAAGCCTCTAGCGGGTTGTAGCATCTGAGCAGACGCCACACAGCTGTCAGGGCTATTTTCCACCTGTGATGTTCACTCTGGGATTCCCAGGTACGTCTTTACTATGTGCCAAGCTCTCAGCTGGGTGCCCGGGACACCAGGGTTGGTGAAGCACGCTGTCCTTGCCCTTGTGGGATCAGAGACGGATCCAGCTGTCACCCTGTGAATACTGATTTATGGCCGTGGTGAGGACAAAGCACTGGGCATGGTGACATGTGAAACGGCAGGGCTGGGGCTGGGGGAGGCCGCTGAGGCGGGGTCAGCGTTATTTTAAAATTTGAGATTGTGCTCATATGGATTTTTTCACATTAATTTTGATTTTTCAAAATATTGTACTTACCCTAATTGTTGAGTGTTTTGGTGCCCCCTTAAACTTGGAGGTGAGTGCCTTACTCCCCTCACCCTGTCCCTGTCCCTGTGAATCGGGGCGACTAGACCAGGCCTGGGGTGGGTGGAGAAGATGCCCCCGAGGAAGGGGGGTTGACCTGCAACCAGACGCATGGCTATCACGTGACCAAGGAGAACATTCCAGAGAGAGGGGACACATCCACTCAGTTGTAGATGGAAGGGGGCTTGGTGTGCTCAATGTGAGGTGGAAGCAAAGGCAGAATGGGGGGCTGGGTGAGCCCTCAGACTCCCAGCAAAATGCCCTGTGCCCTCCGCTCGTGGCTTCCTGTGAGTGACACACCGCCCCTCGTCCCTCACCGATGCCTGGTTTTTGGAGGTGTGAGTAGGACGTGCTGGGCAGCAGGTGTGGCCTTGCACAAAACAAGATCTGCTCTGTGGTTCCCATGCTCTTCCCAGAGGAGAGACGCGGAGAGGCCCAGCCAGTTCCTCTGGGCCACCAGGCGCGTCCAGGCCAGGGAGTCCAATTAAGCACGTTCCTCCAAGGCCACTTTAGACCTGACACGCTTGGTAGAGGCCCTGACTGCCCAGCCTGGGCGGGCCTCTGCTGCCCGCTCAGCTCCGCTGCTCTGCGTGGAGCCACACAGCGCGGGGCGGTGCCCCGCTCGCTGCGTCCTCCAGTGTTCCCTGCTAGCTCGGGTCTTCTTCCCCAGGCGCACTGTGAACTCCCCGGGCCGGAACTGCCTCTTTTCCTTTCCTGGTGACCTCCTCAGGCCTGAGGAGGGTGAGGGTGCCGCAGGCTGTCTGGATACACCTGCCAATCTGCAGCTCCCCGGTTTTGTCCTTGGGTCCTTGAGTGGAGCAGCTTGAGGGGGGCATACTGGATTAAAACGTGCGTGTCTCTTCGGTGAGCCCGAGTGTGGTGAAGGGCACTGCAGGGGCACCCTCATGGCAGCGGGTGCGGGAGGGGCACGGCCTTTGTCGCGTGTTGGCAGGCTTAGTGTTGGTGCGGGCCTCATCCTTGCGTTTCCAGCTTGGGGGCTCGTCCGTGGTCATGGAAGCAGCAGGACGCAGACCCTTCCCAGAGCACGTGGCCTGGTGGGAACATCCCACACTAATCCTGGGGAGTGGGCGTGGCTGTGTCGGCTTAGGGATCTCACGCCAGGGTAAAAAAAAATATGAGTCTATCATCTCAGTGTCTATTAAATGTGCTTATCTACTTCCTAATCTGTGTCACCTCTCATCCCTTAGCCGTTTTGAGACAGAGAGAGTTGAGGAGTCCCTGCTGGACATTCTTTTTTTTTTTTAATTTAATTTTTTAATTGAAGTATAGTTGATTTACAATGGTGTGCCAATCTCTGCTGTATAGCAAAGTGACTCAGTTATACACATACAGACATTCTTTTTTTAATATTCTTTTCCATTATGGTTTATCCTAGGATATTGAATATAGCTCCCTGTGCTATACAGTAGGTCCCTGCTGTTTATCCATCCTACCTGCTGGACATTCTATTGCCACGTCCAGTGATGGTGGAGCTGCCTGAGTGCCGTGTGGGGACCCGTGGGCTCCCTGTGAGGACCCTGGGATGAGCCAGTGGAGAGGCCTTTTGAACCGGGGGCAGCCTTGTACCCACCCTGTGCCCCACCCCCACCTCCTTGCACAAAGGAAAGGAGGTACTTGGAGCACAGACCCTTAAATGGGGGGCTGCCTTCCCTTGCCCCCCAACCATGAGCCCTTCCCATCCTCCAGGGCGGAGCGACGTACACCTGAGCATTCCGCAGGGACTCAGCCATCAGGCAGTTCTGGTCCCCAAGAGGAGGGACAGGAGCCCCAGGGCTGAAATTCTGGGCTCGGTGTGTTGCAGGTAGGGGTACTCGTCCCTTCGTCCCCCTTCCTGCTCTGGCCAGTGGCATACAGGGCTTCTCTCAAACATGGCACAGCGATGTCTTTAGCCCTGGTTAATGAGGGGCTTTTGTGCTCATTCCGTCATTAGAGCCTTGGGACAAGCCTGGGTAATTAACACCATCTCACAGATGGGGAAGCAGAGACCCAGCTTTGTCCAGGTTTCCCCACTGCCAGGTGAGTAGCATGTGCTCAACTTCCCGCCCACCTGCCTCTGCGCTGCAGCGGTCCCCGAGGGCAGTTCTGACTCTGTCATGCTTTTCCCCAGCAGCACTCGGGGAGTGTCTTTCGGAAGGTGATTTGTCATGGAGGTAAGAGCCACCCAGACTGTGGGCATGGTCTTCTCTCCCACAGCAGATGCTCAGTATGAAATTGATGACAGCACTTGAATTCGACCCGGAAATGCTATGTTGCCTTTGGATACGAAACTGGGAGAGAAACAAGCCATTGGATTGTGTTTGCACCTCCCTTCCACTCTCCCCTGTGCCTTCCTATATTTAGTAAACATTTGTTCAGTGTCTACCACGTGCCAAGCGTTGCACTGAGCGCCAGGGCCGAGCAGTGGATTGAGATGCTCACAGATGATGCGTGTGTTCTTAAGGCGTCTTTTAGGTGAGCTCCTTTGTTGATGCAGCCAGAGTGGAAAGGAAAGGCCTTCTGACTTCGTGCCATGGCTGCCTGGGTGTGGTGATGTCGTCCAGGCTGGGCTGTGGCTTTTGGTCAATTGTGATACCTTGGGACATGTCAGAGACTGCTGGTCCTAAGATGTCCGTGGTAGGCTCTGTGTGTCACTTCCTAGGAGACCTTTCCATGCCAATGCAGTGGGTTCTCATAGCACTGTGCCCAGGGGACTCTTTTGGGGATGCCCTTCTCTTAGCACATACCTTACTTGGGACAGATGGATTACAGTTAAGTGGTTAAGGGGACCCCAAACTAGAGTCCCAGTATCTGTATCCACGCAGGCACCTCCTTTTCTGGTGCCTTTGCATCTACTCAACCAGGTGATGCCTCTGGGCATTAGGGCGCTGATTAAACTCCTGATCTGCCTTTCACAAAAGAACCCCCCTGCCCCTATCCCGAGCACATGGTCCTCTAGATACACACAGAGCAGGCAGATCCAACTTTGGGTGAGGATGATGGAGATCACAAATTCTCCTCTGACCTTTCTAGAAACCTCTAAAAACTGTTTTTCTCATTAACGATCGACAAGAAATCGTTAAATGGAGAAAATTAGCAAACACCAATCAGCAAAAAATATTAAAAATTACTTATATATGAAATTAACTATTAACTACATTCGCCTCGTAAATTACTGTATAAAATGTGTTGACAACGCACTGACTTTAGAAAGGCTCTAACGTACATAAACAGAGTGTAAATAGAATAGTGTCGAAGTACTGAAACATGAACTGTATAAGAAAGTATTGGTTTGCATCTGCTAATCCCAAATTCCCAGACTAGCAGATGCAAACTAGTATGTATAGGGTGGATAAACAACAAGGTCCTCCTGTATAGCAAAGGGAACTATATTCAATACCCTGTGCTAAACCATAATGGAAAAGAATATGAAAAAGAATGTATATATGTATAACTGAATCACAGCAGACATTGCTGTACAGCAGACATTAACACAACATTGTAAATGAACTATACGTCAATAAAATAAAGAAAAGTATTGGTGACCGTATGTGAGGTGTGGCTGTTTATCTGTATCGATTATCCACACAGATTCAGTACTATGGATGCAAAAAAATTACTTGTAGTCTCACCTGCCATTATTTTTTGGAGGTACACCCCTATAGTTTTTTTCCTGTGTGTGTAGGAAACATAGTTACATTGTTTGTAACTTGCTCTTTATTACTTAAAATTATGTTATGAACATCCCTACATGTTATTAGGTACATTTGTATAACATTATTTTTAAGGACTCTATTGTATGGAGAATATATATAATTCTCTACTCGTCCATCGTTGGGCGTTGGATTTGTTTCCAATAGCAATGAACAACTTACAGCTAAATCTTTATACACATCCATAATTGATTCCTTTGGAAGTAGAATCTTTGGGTCATGCAGTTTTAAGGATTTTGATAGTATTACCAAATTACCCTTCATAAAGGTTACCCAATTTACCCTCTCATCAGTGGTGTTGAAACGATTCATTTCTCCCCTCCTTGAAAACACCATATATTATCAATTGTTTTTATCTTTACCAATACAGGAGCAAAAACGATCTCTCATTTTTGTTTCAATTTGCAATGTCTTTGATTACTAATAAGGCTGAATATCTTTTATGTGTTTGTCATTTGTAGTTATTCTTTTGTGAATTGCTGCTCATGTCCTCCATACATTTTTTTCCTGTTGAAATATTTGTCTTTGTTATTCATTTGTGCGAAAGCTTTCTACATTAGGGGCATCATTAACCTCCTCTCTGTTATATATGTTGACAATATTTTTTTCCTGGTTTTGGTTTACCTTTCAGTTTCAAAGTTGCATTTTTCACATACGGATATTTTAAATGCACAGTTCAAATCTAGCTATCTTTTATCTTTCTGGTTTCTACCTTTGGAATTGGTCTTAGAAAGAGCTTCCCCATTACAATTTATATAAATGGTACTTCTGTAGTTTCACTTAAAAATTAAAATCTTTAATTCCTATAGGATTTGTTTTGATATGTGGTGTGAAGCAGGGCACTGATTTAGTTTCTTTTTTGAATGAGTGGTAGAATGTACTTACAACCTCATCAATTAGCCATCCTTTTCTCACTGACATAATTGTTCACTGTTTTAATTATTGTTGTTTCCTGCAACATATTTTAATACCTGGTTGAGAAACTTGCTTTTCATTTCTTCATCTCCCTTTTCTTTGTTTTTTTTTAAAATGTTTCTTGAACAGTTTTTTTACTTATTCATGCTTTCAAATAAAATTGGAAACCATTGTGACAAAACCTCAAAAAAGTTTTGATGGAATTTGGATTGGACTTGCATTAAATTGCAAGATTAGGTGGGGGAAGATTGACATGTTGACAGTACAGAGCCTTTCTGTCCAGGAGCTAGTGTATCACCTTTCATTTTTCACTTGGGCACTGTTTTATGCTCACCCATCATTTCCTGTAATATTCTTCATACGGGTATTACACATCTAGAAATAATGTCATTAAGAGCCTTAAAAATTAATTCCCTTAATAATTCCACCTTTAGTGATCAGTCTTAACAATGTGAACAAAAGTCTATGCATAAAGATTTCAGTCACAGCATGATCTACAAAGATTTAAAATCAGAAACATTTAAAATGAGCAGTAATTGGGGGATGGTTAAATAACTTTTCATACAGTCACAAGTTGAAATACTATGCAGCCCCTAAAAAGATATTCATGAGATATTTATGGAAATTGTTCTAGTTGAAACGTTCCGTAGAAAATCAGGATTGAACATTATATGGACACTTTAAAATGGTGTATGTACAGCTTCTGCATGCATTGTAGGATGGTCACAGAATAAGAGAAAAATGTACAAAAATGTTAATAGGAGCGGTTAGATTTAGAAGGGTTATGGATGATGTCTATTTTTAATTTGGGGTTTTCTGTACTTTCTCACTTTTCTGCACTTCGTATGTATTGATGCCCTAACTGGAGCGAAGTGAACGTTTATGGGAAGTGAGCCTGCAGACCGCGCTTGCGGCTCTGGCGGGCAGGCAGGCGAGTCGGGCGGCGCCGACAGGTGCAGTCCCGCACGCGGCCGGAGGGTGGCAGTGTCTGCCCGCAGACCCATCGCGCGGCCCGCTGACCTTTGTCAGCCTCGGCGGCCTCTCGTTTATCACTGATCACAAGAGTGGAATGAACATATTTACTTGTGTTTTGCTTTCCACTTATAATATCTAGTGGCATGGGAGGGAAATGAAAACAATTGTTCATAGGGGAAATTTATGAGCTTCATCTGGCTGCGAGATTTCCGCAGTTGCCCTGCGCCGCCCAGGGACTCGGATTGCTTTTCGCATCTTCAGGCGAGGAGGCAGGCACGTTTCCATCTGCCGAAACGAGCTTTAGTGTTCGTCATCTTGGGTTTTAGAGGCAGTTGCCTCTGAGCAGCAGACTTTTCCTGACTCCTTTTCCTTCTCCTTGAGTTTGAGAGGAGCCCAAGGCTCCCCCTTTGGGGCTTTCACATCATCTTCTGGGGTACCAGAGTGGTCCCCACTTCAAGCCGGGCCCTCCACCGGAAGTCCAGATTAGTCAGGATTTCCCGACTATCCAGTGATGTTCTAAAATTCCTTCCCCTCAACGAGCTGGGGTGCGGCTCTACCGACCCCTCACGAACCTTAGGAGGCCTCTCCAAAGTCATGATATGGGGGGATGGGGTGGGAGTGGGCCAGTCCCTGCCCCCGTAGTGCTAGCTGCATCCTGAGACCCGTTATCTCATATCCAGCGTGGAGATTGGGGAGCCTGGGGTAGTGAGAACTGAGGACTGTGCCTGGGTGGAGGTGGGACGGTTGGGGGTGGGGTGGGCTTCCTCCCTGTCCAGCAGAGAGCAGGGCAGCGGGATGGAAGCTGCTGGCTGTGACCAAGGAGAGGACAAGTCAGTGAGTCTGTGATATCTTAAGATCCCTTGAGCCTCAGGCTCATGGAACTTGCTCCTAGGAACCTGGAACCAGCTCTGCCTGAAGCCCCACCCTAGGCAGGAACGTCCAGGGACTGAGCTGATCTGTTGCCCTGATGAACAGCCTCCTCCCAGCCTGTGGGCCACACCCAGCCTGGCCGGAGGGTGCCAGGGGCTTACCCTCGAGGTGAGGCTGGGAGGGCTGTCCAAGGAGCTGGGTGTAAAAAAAGAAGCCAGGCTGGCTGTACCAGGGACACGTAGTAACAGAAGCATAGAAGAAGGAGGTGTTAAAGCCACAGGAACTACTGACATGAGCACATTACTAGTGTGCTTTGGTGTGGAGACTTTTGCATCACTTGATGCACATGCGTGCGTGTGCAGGTATGTGTGTGTGTGTATCTTTGTGGGGTTGCTAATATTGTCTACAGTTGGAAAAGTTGTTCATGGTTATAATGGATCTGGGATTCTGTTTCTTTCTTTTTCTCCGTTTCCTCCCTCCCTCCCTTCTTTCCTCCCTCTCTCCCTTCTTTCCTCCCTCCCTCCCTTCTTTCCTCCCTCCCTCCCTTCTTTCCTCCCTCCCTGCCTTCTTTCCTCCCTCCCTCCCTCCCTCCCTTCCTTCCCTCCTCCCTTCCTCCTTTCCTTTCTTGGCTGGGGGAGGTTTTCCTAAAGAGACTGTGCCCTTGGGATCGCATGAGGGCAGAGCTCTCACGGTCTTAGCGCCCGGCCAAGCACAGCCTCATCGTGACTGGGACCCATCCGGCTCTGTGCCTGCAGGGGTGTGACAGTGTGTGGTTGCTGCAGTGAGAAGCATCAGACCAACAGGTGAGCCTTTGACACCAACTGGCCAGCACAAGAGCCTTGTGGGGTCTTGGCCAAGACGTACCTCTGCAGCTGCACCCCCAGCACCCATAAGTAGGACCTGAGCATCCCTGGGGCTATCTCTGCATCATCACTGAGGGATCAAGTCTTCTTTCAGCCAGAGCTGGTTGCCTCCAAAAGGGAAGAAAGGGAAACTGATTCACTCTCTGTCTTTGAGTGAATTTGCAAAGACCCCATGTTGTCATTGGCGAGGACCCTGATTTTACATTCGCTGGTAGTCAGTGGTCTGGTTCTCTCTTGATGTCTCTCACCCACAGGACCCTCCCTCAGCTCATTACCACCCACCTCATTTTCCCAGCAGTCTTACAATCAAATTACTCAAAATTGCACAGCTTTATGGCATATTGCTAAACTCCAAGACAAGCAAATACCCAGATAATGAACAATTACTTATGACAAATTATTACCTTTACGTATGAGATGAACCGTTTCTATTAAGTTCGGTAAAGGTGACAACCCCTCCCTGAAAATGGATATGCGGTTTTCACGTGGAATTGGACAAGTGCTGGCTGAAGGTTGGGTCTGGAGGGTGCTGCATCTGTGCATGCTCTGCGGGCTGTTCCAAAAGCTGCATTTACAGGCTGCGGGGAGCCTCTGGCCGATGGGGCGGGCAGTTCGCTCTTTTCACCAAAGGCAGCCGTACTTGCATCCCAGCTTGGAACTGGGTAGTTTCCACGAGGCTTACCACTTTCTCCATCTTCCTTGACTATGTAAGGATGAAAGCACAAGAGAATGTGACATGTTTCACTCATTGCATTTGCATTTAAGTGTTCAAAATAATATATTATTTGAAAGTGAACTTTTCTTAAATTATTTATGGACTCACTAACGTATGTTTTGGTTATTTCACCCCATTTCCACTGTTCTTCTTGTGAACAGAATCGTCTCCCAGCTAATTATAACATACAGTATTTCCCCAGCAGTCTTACAATCAAATTATTCAAAATTGCATTTCTTTATTGCATCTTGCTAAAACCCAAGACAAGCAAACATCAAGATAATAAACAATTATTTATTGCAAATTATTACCTAATATATAAGATTAACAGCTTGTAACTATTAAGATTAATACATGTGGTAAACTGTATTTATTATACTTATTTTGTAGCAAATATCTTTGTATAAAACATATGTTTATGTATTGCAATTAATGAGAAAAAGTGTAAGATTAACAATTTAGGTTGGGTTTTGCTTTTAGATTTATGCGCACTGTAAAACTTATTTATTGCACTTATTAAAAGTATTTAATGATGGACTTTTAGATGCTGTATTTTTAATGTGCAAATATAAACTAAAGGAGTATTAAATTACAAAATGGAAAATTATAACCGAAGTCAAAGAATCTAACTATTTTCTGCTATAAATCTGCTTTAAAAAGATCATCACTGGAATTACTGAATCTTTAAATAGTGGCCTTTATGGTACATAATGAGTTCCAATGAGTTATCCTTTGAAAGGCTTTTTTCATCACTAAACTAAACTCAACATTTTGCTCTTAAAGATAAATGTAGCTAACAGCACCAACAGTGGAATCATTTCGTTTTATGACGAGAAGTTGAAGTAACATTGGAGGGAAGAGGTGCATGGCCGGATGGCTCCCCTGAAAGTGAGGGAGGAGGACAGGCTGGCAGCAAAGGCAGAGGCTGGAGTGGGGACAGCTGGGCTGAGAGGCGATGAGCATCTTGGGTGCCGACGGGGAGAGCCTCATCTTTGCCACCCTGGCTCGCCTCCTGGGGTGGAGACAGGGGCAGGTGTAGCTGGAGCCGTTTCTTTGCCACAGAATTAGACAGTGACGCACACAAAGGTGGTGGTGCTCAGACTATGGAAATAGCAGTGAGGCACTGGCTGAGCACTTCTTGCTTTCCCAGGGTGCAGAGGCCCCACTGCTTTGCTAGGAGGGGGAGGTGTATTCCAGAAGACAGAGCAGAGGGGCAAAAGAAACCCCTTGGGAAAACCTGCCCAAGTTCTGGGCCACTCATTTTCAAGAACTTGGAGGAACAAGCAATAAAAATGAGTAATTCCTGGGTTTTCTATGGAGAGGAGTCTGCTCTAGCCAAGGGCTGCTGAAAACGTGAAGCAGTGTGTGCCCTGCCGGCCTGTGGCCATTGGCCTATCCCTGATTCCCGAGTCTGGGGTCTCATCCCACCCCAGGTGCCCGTGGGTCCCTGAATAAGCTGGGGTCGGGGTTTGAACACAGACAGCAGAGACGCCAGACCTCAGTGCCTGTGAGCTGCCCTGGGACCCCAGACATGTCCTTGTTCCTCTGGCCTCTGGGTGGGGATTGGCAAGGGGTGCAGGCCTGCCTCTTGCACGCTGCATGGAGGGGATCGGGGAGCCCTAGGGGATGTTGAGTAGCTTTATTCTCACCTGTGCTAAGCCTTCTTAGAAGATAAAGAAGGAAAAGGTGGAGGTGGGGGTAGGCAGGAGAGAAGGGAGAGAGGAGCTGCCAGCTCCCAAGCTGCTCAGATCTCTCTTCCCTGGTGGAAATTTGGAAAATCCATTCTGCTTACTCACAAGGCAAGTGTTCATTTTCTCAGCAGCTTGTGTTATTTTATTTCAGATGTTGAATGTTGTCCTCCCCCCTCGCCCCGAAATAATTATTTCATTAGTAGTGAGGACACATACAAAATATCCTTGAAAAAGTGTGTAGAAAACGTAAAACTCTGTCGTTTTATGAGAAGCATCGTGGGTGGAGTTTGGTGCTCTGGTCCTGGGGCGCACCAGTAGGCATCCCCGGGTGCCTAAAGGGAGCTTGGTGGTGGGCTGTGGTTCTGCCTCTTCCTCCAACCTGGCTGCCTGTGACAGCGGGAAGGCTGGCAGGCTTCCATCTCTGCCGGGTTCCCCAACTCTCTCATAGACGTTCATTTATTAGCCCACCAACTCCCTCATTTATTCATTTGTTAATGAATCCACTCATTTGTTCACTCATGAATATATTGGTCAGTTAATTTAGCAATTCCTTCCCTCCCTCCCTCCCTTCCTTCCTTCTCTAATTCCTTGTTGGCTCATTTAGTAAGAAGAGTTTCGGGCTGCCTCCTGGGAAACAGCGCCCCGCTAAGTTTTTCGGGATGCGGCGCTGGTCAGAAGTCTTCATCAGAGTCCCTCAGTGATGCTCGGTCTTTACTCCCAGAGACTCCATTCCTGGAGTTTTCCCTGAGGACCTCCTCTCCAGCGGTTCCCATGCCAGGGGCTGGGGCCCACGCTGGGATCACAGCTCAGGGCACATGGGGGCTTTGGCTGTGGAGGGGTTGGTAACAGAAAATCCACTCTCCAGAGGAAGGATCCATGCTAGACCTTATTTTCCTCGGGAGTCTAAGGGATTAATTTTTCTCCGGGGCTCCTAAGGGTTTGCCACAATTAGAAGATTCAACCTCCCAGTAATAAAAGATGCTAATGTTAACGGCAAAGTGATCTTATTTTAACCCACCAAATTTGTCAGTGTTGTTTGTGGACTTGATGGTATGTAGTCAGAGGCGAGGAACCAGCAGCATGGCTGGCTGCCGGAGGTGGTGGCAAGGAACAGGAGAAGTTACCAGGAGGGTAAAGTACGCTTTCTTCTGACCTAGGGAGACCTCTCTAGGGGTTTATCCTGAGGACATTATTACAAATGAGCATAGCAATTTACTATAGGTGTGTTGTTACGGCATCTAGTATAAAAGAAAGGTACTGATGAAACATATATGTTTAACCACTAGACTAGATGAATGAATGATTTAAATGCAGCAGATGGGTGCCTGGTTTTTCATGTTCTGCTAATTCACTCAAGCAGTGCATTTCAAAAGCAGTTTGGTGTGCACAGCCTTGAATGCCACAATTCTACTTTTAGGAAATGTCTGCGGGGAATAATCTTAAATGAAAACAAAGAATCATGTACAATGATGTTTACTGCAACTTTATTTTTGACTTTTTATTATAGAAAACTAAAAAATGTACAAAAGTAGCATGAACAGAAAAACAGACCCCCATGTACCCATTCCCCAGATCCAACTCCCGGGCTCCCTCCTGTACCCTGGTTTACTGAAGCATATCTCAGGTACCTTGTCACTTCCTCCATCGATGATTCAGAATGCATCTCTAACAGATAAGGACTCCTTAGAAAAACTAAGTACAATAACTTTATCTCACTTTAACAAAAATTCCTTCATATTGTCAAACATCCAGTTGTGTCTCATAATCTTTTTGTTTCTTTTAAGCTGTTTTTTGGGGCTTTGAATCAGATAAGTTCCATCCATTGCAATTGGTTGACATAACTCATCGTTTTTCATCTCTAAGTCCCCACCTTCTCTTTCTCTTTTTTCCTTGGAATTTATTTTTATTTTTTTACCCTTGGAATTTATTGAAGGAACTGGATGAATTGTACCATTTCCTACAGACTAGATTTTGCTGATTGCTTTGTTTTTGTGTCACTTATGTTTTTATGTCTCTTGTATATCCTGTGACTTTGTCACCAATAGAAACCAGAGATATTTCCATATAGCATTATAGCTATTGTAGGTGTCTCGAACTATAATTTGTGTTCATCTCTGTTTAGAAATTATTGGATCTGCCATTAGACCTTGTTATTTGATAAGCTAATGAATATGCACATATAATGATATTTTGGGTTTTGCCCATTTAAAAAATGCGACTGATTTTTTTTTAAACTGAGGAGTTTTGAGAGTTCTTTCTATAGTCTAGATACTAGTTCTTTTTAAGATATACAATATTTTCTGGAACTTGTCTTTTCATCTTCTTCACATGGTCTTTTGAAGAGCAAAACCTTTTAATTTTGATGAAGTATACTTTATCAATTTTTCCTTTTATGGATTACGATTTCCTATCAAGTCTAAGGACTCTGCCTAGCCCTAGATTCTAAGATTTTTCTCCCATGCTTTTTACTAGTTCTGTAGTTTTACATTTTACATTTAAGTCTGTGATCAATTTGAGTTTATTTTATAAGTGTTAAACTTAGATCAATATTCTCTTTTTTGTTGTTTTTGCCTATGGATGTCAAATTGCTCCACAGCCATTGGTTGAAAAGGCTGTATCTTTCCTTCATTAGATTGCTTTTTGTGCCTTTGTAAAAAATCAGCTGCACATACAAGATATGGAAGCAACCTAAGTGCCCATCAACAGATGAATGGAAAAAGAAGATGTGGTATATATATATATATATATATATATATATATATATATATATACACGCAATGGAATACTACTCAGCAATAAAAAAGAATGAAACCTTGACATTTGCAACAATGGATGGACTTGGAGGGTATTATGCTAAGTGAAATAAGTCAGACAGAGAAAGACAAATACCATGTTATCACTTATATGTGGAATCTAAAAAATACAACAAACTAGTGAATATAACAAAAAAGAAACAAACTCACAGATACGGAGAACAAATTAGTGGTCATCACTAATTAGCAGGAAGAGGGAATGGGGGAGGGACTCTGGAGTAAGGGATTAAGAGTTACAAACTATTATGTATAAAATAAGCTACAATGATATATTGTACAATATAGGGAATACAGCCAATATTTTATAATAACTATAAATGGAGTATAACCTTTAATAATTGCGAGTCACCATATTGAAAACCTGTAACATATAATATTGTACATCAACTATATTTCAATTAAAAATATCAGCTGGACATATCTGTGTGAGTTACTTTTGGGCTCTCTATTCTATTCCACTGATATACAGTTCTATCTCTCTGCCAGTATGCCGTATTGATCACTGTAGCTGTACAGTAATGTTGAACTTGGGTAGACCAATTCCATTCACTTTATTCCTTTTTTCTAAAATTGTTTTAGCTATGCTAGTTCCTTTGCATTTGAAATTAATTTTAGAATACCATTGTGTGTGTGTATTATATATGTATGTCTTTGTCTTTCTAGAATTTTGATAGAAATTTCATTAAAACTGTGTATCAATTTGAGGAGAATTGATCTCTTTGTTGAGTCTTCTAATCCTTGAATGATTATTTAGATCTTCTTTGATTTCTTTCATCAGCATTGTGTAGTTGTCTGCACAAGCCTTGTACATGTTTTGTTAGATTTACATCTTAATATATTATTTCTGAACAATTATAAATTATATCTGAGCAATTATTATATTAAACATTTTGGTGTTCATGTGTTTACTGCTAGTATATAGAAATGCGGCTGAGTTTTGCATGTTTCCTTGTATCTTGCAACCTTGCTGAATTCACTTGTTATTTCTAAGAGAATTTTTGTAGATTTCTACATAGATAATCAGGTCATCTACAAATACTAATAGAAACAGTTTTGTTTCTTCTCTTCTGATTTGCATGTCTTTTATTTCCCTTTTTGTTTCATTATTGCACTAGCTAGAACTTTCACCAATATGTTAAATAAGAATGGTGAGAGTGACACCTTGCCTTGTTCCAGAACTCAGGGGAAAAACATTCAGTCTTTCACCATTAACTGCAATGTTAGCTGTAGGTTGTTTATAGATGCCCTTTATCAAGTCAAGTAAGTTCCCCACTATTCCTAGTTTTTTGAGAGCATCATTCTTTTTAAAATATCATAAATGGATGTTGAATTTTATCAAATACTCTTTCAACATCAATTAATATCATTATATGATTTTTATTTATTTATTATTTTTTTTATTCTTGTGGTATGAGGGCCTCTTGCTGTTGTGGCCTCTCCCATTGCAGAGCACAGGCTCCGGACGTGCAGGCTCAGTGGCCATGGCTCACGGGCCCAGCCGCTCTGCGGCATGTGGGATCTTCCCGGACCAGGGCACGAACCCGTGTCCCCTGCATCGGCAGGCGGACTCTCAACCACTGCGCCACCAGGGAAGCCCCTGATTTTTATTTTTTAGCTTGTTAATACTGAGCCAGCTTTGCATCCATGGAACATATCCCACTTGGTTACTGTGTGTAATTCTTTATATATATTGCTGAATTCTATTTGCTAATATTTGTGAAGGATTTTTGCATCTACATTCATGTAGTTTCTTTCTTTCCTTCCTCCCTCTCGCCCTCTCTCCCCTTCTCACTCCCTCCTTTCTCCACTCTCTCCCTCCCTCCCCCTCTCTCTCTCTCCCTCCCGCCTCTCTTTCTTTCACAGTCTTTGGTTTTGGCATCAGAGTAATATAAGCTTCATAATATGAATTGGGGAGTGTTCCCTTCTCTTTATTTTCTGGAAGAAATCCTATAGAATAGCATTAATTTTTCTTTAAACATTTGATAGGATTCATCAGTAGCACTATCTGGGCCTGGAGGTTTCCTTTTTAGAAATTTTAAATCACAAATTCAAATTTCTTAATCATTATAGGGCTATTCACATTCTTGTTTTCATATTGAGTGAATTATGGTACCTTGTGTTTTTTGAGGAATCAACCCATTTTATTTTAGTTGTCATATTTATGGGTATAGAGTTGTTTACATATTGCCTTACCATTCTTTTTATATCTGCAGAGTTTGTGGTGATATCCTCTGTTTCATTCCTATTAAGACAATTTGTGTTTTCCTAATTTTTTTTCTTTCTTTCTTTCTTTTTTTTTTGGTCAGTTTGCCAGAGATTTGTCAATTTTATTGATCTTTCCAAAGAAGTAGTTTTTTGTTTCATTGATCTTCTCTATTGTTTTTCTGTTTTAATTTCGTTTATTTATGTTCTTACCTTATTATTTCCTTCCATCTGTATGTTTCCTTTGGGTTTATTCTGCTCTTCTTTTATATGTGGGAGCTTAGATTATTTATTTGAGACCTTTCCTCTTTTCTCATGTATGCATTCAGTACTATAAATTTCCCTCTCAGCACTGCTTTAGCTGTGTCCTACAACTTCTGATTGTTGTATTCTCATTTTCATTAAAAAAGTTTCCCTTGAGACCTTTTTCTTAATCCATGGGTTATTTAGAAGCGTGTTGTTTAGTTTCCAAATGTTTGGAAAATTTTCTGTTATCTTTCTGCTATTGATTTCCTTTTGGTTTTATTGTGGTTGAAGAGCACACTCTGAATGACTTAAATTCCTTCAAATTTGTTGAGATTTTTTTCCATGGCCTAGGATATACCCTATTTTTCTATATGTTCCATGCACACTTGAAAGAAATGTGTATTCTGCTGTTGTGTGGATTGTTCTTTAAATGTCAGTTCATTTTCTTGGTTGATGGTGTTGAGTTCTTCCATATCCTTGTTGCTTTTCTGTCTAGTTTCTGAGAGAGGAGACTTAAAGCACTCAACTATAATTGTGGATTTATCTCTTTTTCCTTTCAGTTTTGTCAGTTTTTACTTCTTATATTTTGCAGCTCTTTTGTTTGGTATAAACACATTTAGGATATATACACATTCTAAGTGTATACACAAGTATACAAGAATAATGTATATAAGAATGCATTCTTGGGACTTCCCTGGCCATCCAGTGGTTAAGATTCCACTCTTCCACTGCAGAGGACACATGTTCAATCCCCGGTCAGGGAACTAGGATCCAGCATGCTGTGCCGCACGGCCAAAAAAAACAAAAATAGAAAAACAGAATGCATTCTTGGTGGACTGATCATTTTACCATTATTATCCTTTTCTATCTATAGTAATTTTCTTTGAAGTCTATGTAATCTGATATTATTATACTCCTTTTATTTATTTAATGTTTGCATGATATATTTTTTTCCATCCCTTTGCTTTCAACCTGCCTATGTTGTTGTATTTGAAATGAGTTTCTTGTTGACAGCATGTAGTTGGGTCATGTTTATTAATCCATTTCTGCCACCTCTTTCAATTGGTATACTTAGACCATTTATATTTAATATAATTATTGATATATTAGAGCTTAATTCCGCCATTGTCTTTCATTTGTTTTCTGTGGTTTGTTTCTCTGTTTTCTTTTTTCTGTGTGCCTGTGGGTTAGTTTGGACATTTAAAAAATTCCACTTTGATTTATCTGTAATGTTTTTGAGTGTATCTCTTTGTGTAACTTTTTTAGTGGTTGCTCTAGGCATTGCATGCTTGATATATAACTTAGAATATCATCATTTCACCAGTTTGAATAAAGTATAGAAACATTACCTCCCTTTAACTACCTTTATTTTCTCCACTTATAATATTGTTGTTTAAAATATTTTCTCTACATACGTTTAGAACTACATCAAACAGTATTGTAATTTTTGCTTTGATCATCAGACATGTTTAGAAAACTCAAGAGAAGGGAAACTTATAGTATTTATCCACATTTTTGCTCATTGTATTCTTTCTTCTTTCCTCATGTTCCAAGGTTTTTTTTGTTTAGTAGCATCCTTTCTGTTTACAGAACTTTTTAAGCCTTTCTTTTAGGGTAGGTCTGCTGGGGACAAGTTCTCTTAGTTTATTTTCACTGGAGAATGTCTTGTTTTCCCTTTAATTAAAGAAGGGCATTTTTGCTGGGTATAAAATTTTGGGTTAGGCAGCCTTTTTTTTCAGCACTTGAAGAACATTGTGTCACTTCCACTGGCCTCCATAGTTTCTGATGAGAAATCTACTATTATTCTCATTGCTTTCCCCCAGTATTAACATATCATTTTTCTCTGGCTGCTTTCAAGATTTTGTCTTTGTCTTTCGCTTTCACAAGTTTATTTATGGTGTGTCTTGTATGGCTTTTTCTGTATTTATACTCTTTGGGTAAAATTACCTCCTAGAATCTGAAGGTTTATGTCTTTTGTCAAACCTGGGAAGTTTTCAACCACTCTTTCTTTGAATACTTTTTTTTTTGTAATGAAAAAAATTTTTAGTTGTCTGTTGCCTTTAATTAACATCTAAATAGATAACATATTCTTCTATAATTACAATATGGAAATGTCTATGAATAAAATAGATAAATTTTTTGTCATATGCCTAGGAAAGAATGGTGGCAATAAGATTCATCCAAGGTTTCAGCAGCAATATCTATGTAGCCAGGGCGTGGTCAGTGTTTGGGGACAGAGGTAAATATCCACAATCCATGCATACATTTGATCTTTTCTTTTAGTGTCTGATTTACCATCTGGTGCTGCTGGACAGTTCTCTTCTCCTTAAATTCTTCCAATTTGACTTGAATTTCATACATTGTCCTACAGTCTCCTGAAATGTCAGTGACTTTGATAGCTGTAGCTCGAGGAAACTTTTCTTTGAGAATTTGGGTCACTTTGATCTCCCCCCTCAGTCTGCAAGGCAAACATTCACTGGGCACAGTGGAGAAGAGGAAGCCAGCAGGTTCCACAGAGCAGAGGTGCTGCCAAGGCTGAGCTCCATGCTGCCATGCCTGGCTGATGTGGCCTGCTGTCTTAGGTCGCCGTGTCATTCTTTGAATACTTTTCAGTCCTGTCCTCTTTCTCCTCTCCTTCCAGGACTCTGGTGAAATGAATGTTAGGTCTTTTGTTATAATCCCACAGGACCCTGAGGCTCTACTAGTTTTTCAGTCTATTTTTCTCTCTATTGTTCAGATTGGGTAATGCCTATTGTCCTTTCTTCCAGTGCACTAATTATTTCCTCTTTCTTCTACATTCTGCTCTTAAGCCCAACTACTGAGTTTGTTTTTTTGGTACTGTATTTTTCAGTTCTAAAATTGCCCTTTGGTTCTTCTTTATATCTTCTGTTTCTCTGTTGAGATTCTTTCTTCCCCTCATTTATTTCAAATGGGCTTGTAATTGCTCATTGAAACATTTAAAAAGTGATGAGTGCTTTAAAATCTTTGTCAGATAATTCTGACATTTTTTTCATATTGTTGTTGGCATCTGATTGTCTTTTTTTTTTTTTTTTTTTTTTTTGCAGTACGTGGGTTTCTCACTCTTGTGGCCTCTCCCATTGCAGAGCACAGGCTCCGGAGGCGCAGGCTCAGCAGCCATGGCTCACGGGCCCAGCCACTCCGCGGCATGTGGGATCTTCCCGGACCGGGGCACGAACCCATGTCCCCTGCATCGGCAGGCGGACTCTCAACCACTGCGCCACCAGGGAAGCCCCTGATTGTCTTTTTAAATTCAGTTTGAGACCTTTCTTTTTTGTGGTATGATGATGACTTTTTATTGAAACCTGGGAATTTGCATTATCTTAGGAGATTCTGGATCTTGCTTAAACCTTTTGTTTTAGATGGTTTTCTCTGCCACTGCTCTAGTGGAGGGGGATGCTGCCCATTAGTTTTGAGTTCACATATTTTGCAGTTCTGTTTGGTGCATACACATTTAGAATTGATATATCTTCTTGGTGAATCAACATTTTTATTATGATATAATGTCTCTGTCTCTGATAATTTTCTTTGCTCTGAAGTCTATTTTATCTGATATAGTCTACCTCCAAGTTCCCCACTCTGTTGCCTTTGGAGGGAATAGGATCCTTACTACTTTTGGGTGTGGGTAGGAAAACTGGCTCCCCATGTGGGCACCACTGATACAGTGATGACGTGGCCTTGTTTGCTGGGTGATGATGAAAGTCTTGATTCTCCACTAGGCCTGCTTTGACTCCATCAAGAATGGGAGGGGTGTTTTTGTTACTGGCAAGAGAGAGGTGAAGTTCAGGCTCCCCACAGTCTCCACTGACACTGTTGGGAGAGGGAGCCCAGTGGGGATGAAGATCCTGTTTCCATACCTGTCCTTCTCTGCCATTACCTCAGTGGGGACTCTGGGGTTCCTTGTTATAGCCTCTTGAGGATGGAAGTCTAGACTCCCCCATTTGGTCTTTGTGGGTATGGGTATGAGTGGGGCCAGAGTTTTTTTGTTTTCTTTTCTTCTAGTGTTTGGGTAGAGTAGACTGGTTATTGTATAAAAGTTTTTGGTCTTACTAAGCTGCCCCTTTCTTTGTCCTTTGACTAGAGAGATCAGGCTTTTGTTGGGGCTTTTGTTTTGTGTCTGTGCCTGTTGTAGCTTCCAGATTTTTGACTTCTTCTCTTCCAAGTCTAACATATATGAAGCAAAAGGAAAACCAAGGGAACTGACTACATTTCTTGGGTCTTGAGGTCCTAACCCAGTCTGCCTCTGGGACCAGCGAGCAGCCTCCCTTCTCTGATCACTTCACCCCTGCGTTTGTTCTCTGTCCTTTGGCACATGGCCTTTGGTGCTCATTCATTTATTCATTTACTCTTTCATTCAACAAAACTGGCTCTGTGCCTGTTCCTGCAGATACGGTGACTAAAAGATCTTAAGTTATAGTTAGTGGAAGAGACAGTAATCGCAGTGTCTGAGTAGACCCTATAATTTCCCCTGGCTGGCCTTGCCTTGTCCTGGAGGAGGAGGTTCTAGGGGACAGGGTCTGGGCCTTGCTTCTCCTGCCCAGGATGAGATGGGGCTCCTGGTCACAGTCCCAGTGGGAGACAACTGGAGGTTTGGCCCCATCAGGACACACTTACTCATGTACTGAGCGTCTGCCACTGGGCACACAGTGAGCCCACACTGGGCAGGGATGTGAGATGAGAGAGGTGAGGCCAACTCCTGGCAGCTCCAGGCCTGGGCAGGACTGGGACAAGGCTGTGGGAACAGTTAATGCCTTGAAAGCTCACACTCGAATGGAAGATGCGGGTGCTAGTGGTGGTGGGGGATCAGGATATGGCTTCCTCAAGAAGGAGGCTTCTGAGGACTTCCCTGGTGGCACAGTGGTTGAGAGTCCGCCTGCCGATACAGGGGACACGGGTTTGTGCCCCGGTCCGGGAAGATCCCACATGCTGTGGAGTGGCTGGGCCCGTGAGCCATGGCCGCTGAGTCCACGCATCCAGAGCCTGTGCTCCACAGCGGGAGAGACCACAACAGTGAGAGGCCCTGGTGAAATGAATGTTAGGTCTTTTTGCGTACCGCCAAAAAAAAAAAACAAAAAAAAACGAAGAAGGAGGCTTCTGAGCTGGACCTGGGCAATGATTGAAAAAAGTGCTAGTAGAAGGGCAGCCTAGGAGTGGGCTCTATTCCCTGCCCCCATCAGGTGGAGCAGCTGGAAAAGGGACCTGGGGGACCCAGGTTCCCACCGGAGCCACTGCCCTAAGGCTTTCCCTCCCCTCCCCATGGACATTGTCTTCTTCCTGCCCTGACACCCTGATCTTTCCCCCTCCCCTGCGGGCACTGCTTTCCTGCCCACGATGCCCGTCTGGGCCCTCCATTGTCTTGGGAAGATGTGTGCTCACCCGGGTGGGTTATTATTAGCCTGCGATGAAGTGAAAGGCCCTGAATGGGAGGTGCTGAGCTCCTGCCTGACACCATGGCCGAGGCAAGAAGGAAATGATTCATTATGGCTACAAGGCGTGCTCTAATTTCATATAACGAAATAAATGACAGTCGTATTTTGGGCGCCACCACGCGCAGATAGCATTGTTCCCTGACTGCCTCTCAACCGGGCTGCAAGGGGAATTAGAGCAGCCTTTGTGCAGAGAGATGAGGGGCTGGGGGTGCTTGAGGGGTGGCAAGTGCCGTGGCCCTGGGAGGATGAGTGAAGTCACTGCTCAGTGGCTGGGGTGGCTGGGGACAGGGGTTCCAAGACCTCCCCCACAATCAAGGGGCCCTGGCCTGCTGATCCCACTTCTGCTTCCTGTGCACCACATACCCCACCTTCCATCCTCATGGCTCTTCCAGACCCTGCCTATCTGTCCAATTCATTCCCAGCTCTGGGTCCCCTCCTCCAGGAAGCCCACAGCGAGCTCTGCTTTTCCAACGCTGTGTCTATGCATACGTTCTCCCCCTCTTCAGGCTTCTGGGCTCCTTACACAACCACACAAAAAACAGCTTTAGATGAGGCTTCCTTGGATGTGATGGTGGCCCCCAGTTCAGAGTAAATGTACCTTTACCTTCTGGGGTAGGGAATTCCCTCAAGAGCTGAGCCCCTTAGCAGGGCAGCTGTCATGGTGTGCGTCCTTCAGGGCGGGACTGGCTGCATGATTTGTGGGGACCAGGGTCAGATGAAAATTCAGGGCCCCTTGTTAACAAAATTAAGAATTTCAAGACACAGCCGCAGATTCTTCAACCCAGTGCAGAGCCCTTCTGAGTGAGGGACTCTGTGCATTGCACAGGTGGCAGCCTCTGTCCATGGCTAGAGAGAAGAGACCCAAAGTTGGAGCCTGGGGTCCCCCTGGTTACAGCACTGGTCCTCTTCTACCTCAGCTGTGGCCAGGACAGCTTGACGGGGCGCGGGGAAGGCCACTGGTTCAGCCAGGATGCAAGCACCTTCGACAGGCATCCAGAAGTGGTGACAGAATCTTATTTCCCCAATGTGTTTCATTTGTGGTCTGGAACCTAAGATAAAAATAATAGAAGAAGAGGATAACATTCAAGGGCAATTTCATCTCTGGGCGTCTCACCAGGAGAGGAAGCCTCAGGATCGCTGGACCAAGGAATTCTTTTTCCTGCCATATTTGCACACAAAATGGTCTCGTTTAAAAACACACATGAAGGGTCATGTCAATCATAGACACTTGGAAATAGGTGCTGCCTTGACAGGGAAACAGAACTTTTTCGTGGAATTTAATTCGTTCAAATACCTTTTTCAACTGGGTTGACAGCGGGGCCATGGAGAGGGGAACTCACATCCTCCTCCAGCTCCCGCTGCATGTGGATGGGCCCCTCCATCCGCCCCCCAGCACCCCTGCAAAGCTCACTGTGTAGAGTGTGCCAGCAGTGAGCCTCCTGAGCTGGACAAGGTCCTCTCTCCCTGGTCTCTCTATTGTTCTCCAAGATCAAGTCTCACAGACCAGAAGAGGGGTTCTGGGCATGCCAGTTCCTGGGAGGGCAGATCCCTGAGTCAGGGCCTGCACTGGGGTTTTAGCCTGCCCAGGATCCCTTACTAGTTGGCTTTCCCTGGGGACTACAGAGGTTGCAAACAGATGGTCCATGGGCTGTCTTCAGGTCGAGGTAGTTCCCTCCTTTCTTTTTCTTTCTTTCTCTTTCTTTCTTCCTTTCTTTCTTTCTTCCTTCCTTCCTTCCTTCCTTCCTTCTTTCTTTCTTTCTTTCTTTCCTCCTTCCTTCCTTCCTCACTCCCTCCTTCCTTCCTTTCTTTCTCTCTTTCTTCCTTTCTTTCTTTCTTCCTTCCTTTCTTTCTTTCTTCCTCTCTGTCTCTCTCTGTCTCTCTTTTTCTTTCTTTCCCTCTGCATTCTTTTAGCAAAACCTGAATTAGGTTCCAGCCTTTACAAATCGCAAGTTTGCACGTAAAATCCAAATTTCTGACTTCTCTTGAAAAAAAATCCAGAGATTCCCACATGAACATGACTGGGGTGCCGAATAGGGCTGCTCCTTTCAGGCGAGGCCATGCTCTGTCGTTTGCCTTGGTCCCCACAGCTCTGTACCTTCTCCCAGCCCTGCTGTGAGTGGCAGTCCACATAAAGTTGGATTTTTCACGGCTGTATTTCATACACCTGGCTGGCATCACTCCTTTGGGTTGCCTGCCTGGCTCCTATAGGCATTTGCCTCTTTTCTCCTCAGAAGTTTCTGGTGGCGCTTTGCTGATCATAGATGGCCTGGTGACGGGGGATGGAGAAGGGCATAGATGGGAAGTGTCCACGCCATGTATTCCCACCCCTTCTCTGTGATCTGTGGAAGTGCTTAACTTATGCTGATGATCAAGTTATTAGCCTAGACATTTCTTATTGCTTATTGAGAGCAGAGCGGGGGCAGAGAGAGGAGGGGTAGGGAGAGGGGACGGTGGTCAGGTGCACAGAGAACTTGCCGACTGCCCTTGGCCCCTACTTGCTGAAACATGCATTTGCATCATTAAGATCTTACCTTTGAAAAGCACGCTCCCTAAACTCTGTTTCTTTCCTCCGCCTGTTCCCATGACTGGCAGCTGGAGCTGCCTGTAACCCTGCTGCCTGTAACCGGGCACACCTGACCCTTCAAAAGGGGTGAAGCCTCAGCTCTGCACAGCAGCCACTTCCTGGAGTCCAGCTCACGCTCTGCCCAAGGCCTGCCTCCCTGGCTGGGGGAGGCTGGAAGGCAGGGATGTTTTCTGAGTGACTCCACTGAGGAAGGGCCGCTGAGCTGGCGCTCTTGCTGCCTCGACAGGACCTATGCCCTGTAGGATGTCTGTAGGTCCGAGAGCCGAGAGACAAAGTCAGGGCCCAGGGGCCTCTTGCTTACGGCTGCTTCTTGTCCTTGGGCCCACGAAGAAGACTGTGCCTCCCGCAAACTCTCTTTGTCCCTCAGGCCATTCTATAGGGCGCCGTCTCTGCTTCCCAGCAGGTGTTGGCTCGCCTTGACGTTCTGGCGAGGCAGGGACAAAGTTTTCATACTAATAGGAAGATGGTGAAAGCAAGGACGGGGGGCTGCCACAATGTCCAACTACGGGAACAACCCACCTTTCCAATACTGCCTTATTAATTGGCCGTTCGGTAGGATGGGGGCCCAGTTGAATTAGATAAAGGGTAATGTATGCAGTAGTGGGAATATGCAGCCTTCAGCATCAGGTTAAATGTTGCTTTGCACACAGTCCAGGGCCGCTGCTTTCCAGAAAGCCCCACCCCACCCCCGCCGTGTGGTGGATTGGAGTTTAGCTGCACCAGGTACAGAGGGTCCCTTTGCTGAGAGTTTCTGGAGCTGGGTTTATGCAATGGGACCACTTGTCTCAGGGATGTCCTTGCATTCTGGGACCCACCTGTGGCCTTCACTTGGGAGGGGGAGGTCTGGGGGTATAACCTCCACCTAAGAATAGGCTTCTGTTGCCGACCTGCTGCATTACCAGGGGTGCCCCGGATTTAAACTCTAGGAGAGTCCCCCATATCCCTGAGAAGAAATTCTCTTGATCTGTTACGTCATTTCCTTTGGAGACTCTGTCCTGATTCTCAGAAAGGTTGCCATATGGAAAACCAGGCTGAAGAAAGCCATTCCATCTGAAGGTCAAGTGGATTGGGGAGGCGGCAGGTGGCCTGCTGGGGAAGGACAAACACTGACCTTGCAATGCCAGCCACGTGGGTCTGGGACCTTCCTACCCCCAGACTCTGGGATGGTGCCCTTTGTCCACAGTCAGGGCTTGGGTTTCCAAAAGCACACAAGTGCCTGAGCCGGCCCAGGGCTCCCTCCTGCCTCTCCTGCAGACCCGGGAGCTGTGGCATCGCCTGCCTGCTGGCCTCTCTTCTGTGGCCCGGGTCCCTCCGTAAGTCAGAGCCTGCAAGAAATCACCGTCCACACCTGCCTGCCTCCATGGTTCTGAGCGGAAACCACTGGGGTAGTGAGGTGTTTGACAGTTTGAGCAACTCTCCAGCAAGAAAGGGGTCCTGAGGGAGACTGAGGAACCCTATGAAGCCAAAAAGGTCCGCAGTGCACCTCAGCCCTGATAGGGGACTGGCCATCACTGCCCGGCCCTCAGACAAGAGGGGAGCCCAGCAGTGCAAGGCAGCTCCACTCTGTCCTGGAGGCCCCAGGCTTTGCACTGTGGGCTGTTCGTCTCCCGGGCCCTTGGGCTTTGACCAACTGATCCCGGTTTGCCCAGGACTTTCTGGGTTTTGCTACTGAACGTCCACATCCAGGGAACCCCTCGGTTCCACGCAAACAGGATGGTTGGTCACCTGGGCATGGTCTGGGAGCCAGAAGGGTCATTAGGGGGTAAAATCCGGGCTGGGTGGGGGTGGTCCAGATGTGAGGACACACCTGTAGAAGAGGTAGTTGCCTCTGACAGATGCTTCATGCATGTCCTACACTTTCCCTGCATAGGCAACCCTGTGACATCATTGTACACGTGCACATGCAACACGGCGTATGCACATGAGGTCCCCATCGTGACAGCAGCTGTGTCGAGATGGCTTTTCCAGTCACGGTGCTGGCTGATGTTGAACGAGCGGGTGTGTGAAGAGGCTGTGCTGGCTTCTGGGCTTGCTCGTGTACCCTGTTAATGAGGTTGGTCGTCCTGCCACCTCAGGGTCAACGCTCCCTCTTTAGACATCTCGTCTACATGCCCACCTGGGACAAGGTATCAGATCCAAGTAGCAAGATATAGTGAAGCTCTGTATCTTGCAGAATCCTGGAAAGAAAAGTGTGGACATTTCTGGGTCTTGCATTGGCATTGTGGGCTGCAGTCATAGCAATCAATGTAGGACCACCTTGTAGAGTCTAAACGCTGAAGCAGATTTACTCCCTACGCAGTTGTTTCGTCTTTCATCTTGTACTCATGTGCCCTATACACGTGCATATGAATGTTGGTGGATTGCCATATCAAAGGACAAAAACAACAGCCCCGCAATCGGCCTGGTGTGCACGGCCAGATCTTGTGACTCAAAATTGCAAGAGTGAAGGTCTCGACACCCCCCTGCTTGAGCTCCTTTGGAGTATCTGAGGCCACTTATACATTTTTCTGAGATCTTTGGTGGAGGTGCTTTTTCTTTCTCTTTTTTCTGTGTTCAGGGAAGAAGCTTGTGGGAGCTTTTGGATGCCCCATAATGATGGGGATTATAATGAAACACATGAACGAGTTGGCACTAGAGCAGGGAAGGGTGAGAAGGTCCCCCGCTACAGGGCGTACAGTGCGGGCTGGGGCTGTTGGCTTCTGTGGAGTTTGACACTCTGAAAGTTGGACTCCCCTCAATCCCAGCACTCCATGGCATTCTCTGGAAAGAGAGTGGAGCAGGGCAGAGTGCCATATGGCAGTAGGACCCCTATATTAGTCAGCTCAAGTTCCCATAACAAAATACCGCAGACCGGGAGGCTTAAACAACAGAAATGAATTTTCTTGCAGTTGTGGAGGCTGGAAGTCTGAGATCAGGGTGCCAGCATGGTCAGGTTCTGGTGAGAGCGCTCTTCGTGGCTTGCGGACACCACCTTCTCCCTGTGTTTTCACATGGGAGAGAGAATGATCATTAAAACAGAAATCTGGTCCTGCCACTACCCTGCCTAAACCCTTCCAATAGCTCCCCATTGCATTAGAATAACCCCCTACCTCTCATCACAGCCTCCGCAGACCTCCATGATTCAGATGGGCCTGACCTCTGACCCCACGCCACTTCCTCTGCCGCTTGGGAGCCTCCAGCCACTGACCTTTCAGTTCCTTAAATTTGAGCCTTAACACTTGCCGTTCCCTCTGCTCGCGAAATGCAGTTTGTCACTTGGGTCTTGACTTCCTGATGGCTCTCTCTCTATCACACCACAGTGTTGCATTTCTTCAAAGCTCTTACGTCCAGAAGGCTTCATCTCCTTGTTAGAACGTCAGCTCCATGAGGGCAGGCATCTCACCTCTCTTGCCCAGCGTTGCATAAGCAGCACCAGAGCCGCGCCTGGCCCATAGGAAGTGCACCGCCAATATCTGAGGGATGAACGTACCTCTCGGAGCCTTTCTCTTGGAGGCAGTGTAGGGGCACCCAGAGTACCTTCAGAGGCCCCCCTCCCCCTCCGCCAGCACTCAAGGTCATCCATTCTTCCGCCCATGCTTTCCTCCTTGGCTTCCCCGACCCTCCTTCCCTCCCTCCCGGCCGCATGCTGTGCAGTCACTGGCTCCAGTTACCTCGGACCACTTTGCAGGCTCAAAGCACACTCACAGCTCTAGCCTCATGCTTTTGCAAAGGCCTTCCCAGCTCCTTGAAATATCCAAATCAGGATCTTCCAGAGGGTTCTTAAAAAGTCCTGTTTCAGGAATCTGTCCCTTCCCCCCACCCATACACACTCGCATCCCCTAAGGTGGCATTTGCCTTCTGAGGAATCGAGGTTGGTTCATCATCTCACACTGCTCCTTGGATGATACGGGCCGTCCCGGTCCCCTGGCTGCTGAGCAGGAATTGGGTGAAGAGGCTTCAACAGTGTCCCCTGCGTGCGTGGCTGTTCCCTCTCCTGTGTTTCCCTGGCACTTTTTTCACACGGCACCAGGGGCTCAGAGTCTGCTCCGCGGTTCATATTAGTTTACTCATTCTTTCACTCACTGACGCGTCCACGACGTTCCGGGTACTGTGATAACTGCTCAGGACGCAGGGAGACGTTCCCGCCCACAAAGGGGAGCCGGGTCCTACATTTCTTGGAGGTGGCGCCCACGATGAGTCCTGTGCACGGGACTGCATGGATGAGACATTGTCATCCCATCGTCGTGCGAATCGATTTTGGATTGAAGAATTTTTAAGAAGCACGCAGACCACTACCATAATAAGAGGTATTATTTTCAAGTCAAATTTTGTTTTGAGAGGCTCAAGAAAATCGCACATTTGAAGATGATTTAAAAAATCCTGCAAAACAAGGGTGGGGCATTGCTGTCCTGGCTTTGGACCATCTCCCTGGAAACTTTTGGCTGGGAGACACGGGCCACCAAACAGTGTGTGGGACAAGCTGAGGGCTCTGCCTATTCTGCGGCCAAGGGGAGGGGGTTCAGAGGAAAATTCTCAGGGGACAGGAGTGAGCACTTAGGACAGGAAGCCATGGCTGCCCACCAGCTGTGCACCCGCAGGACTTACGCGTGCCTGCTCTATGTGTGCCTTGTCCACTGGGGTCTGGATGCTTCCGGGTCCTCTCTGGAATCCAATTCCATTTGCTTTTGGAATCTTCCACAGATGTTCTCTTTCCTTGGAAGGATGTTTCCTCATTTCCTTGAATCTTATCTGTTCTTCGTGAAGCCTCCTGTGACATCGCCCCACCCTCCTGAGGCTCACTGCCTTTGCAGTCATCACTCTTCCAGGCTGGCGAGTGTACAGACCAGAGACTTGGGGGTTGGGGGACCAGGGCTCTAGCCTTAACCGGGGCTCCCCCCACCGTTCCTCTCAGGCAGTTCTGGAACTTCTGGGTCTGGCTCTATGCAAACCAGGGCTACTGCCATCTACCCTGAGGGCTTACACAAAGGTCGTTTATCATTCCCTTTCGTGCCCCGGTTAGAATACAATTCCCTTGGGATCCCGTAGAGCCCCAGAGCCCACTGTGCTTTCATCCAAGCTGTTAATAAATATTTGTGTTGGATTTAGAAAAAGATAATAAATGTGAAGATGACTTAAAAAATAGAAAGGCATTTCTTTCCCCCAGAATTCAACTTCTGGGAAAGCTCATTTGGATGATTAAATGATTAATTATAGGCAAGGACATTTTTGGGGGGAAAAAGAGAGATGGAGAATTTGTATTAGATATTGAAACGCATTTTAAAGCCACAAAATAGATCAAGATAACAAAACATAAAATCCAAACGCAGACCTGTCATAGCCCAGACTGTCTAGAAAATAGGGCTCGAGGCAAGGATGAAAGTGCTGATGTTTCATTTGGGAGGCGCAAACTGGGCAGAGAGAGTGAGGCGGGGGGAAGCAAGGCAAGGAGGGATGGGAAGCCACGTGCGGTCCTGCGTGGTGACGGACAGACACAGCAGGTGACTCGGTAGGTGGCTTTGCTTGGCTCTGTGGTCTTCTCCGGATGGGCTGTGCCTGCAGAAACTCCGTCTCTGAGTAGCTGGGAGTGAAGGCGAAGAGGGAATTTGTGTGCCTGGCTCCCTCCCATCTGCTGTTTCCCTCTGGTCACAGTTCATCCCCTGGGGGGTGTCTCCTCTGCATTTCCACGATGCATCTTCTGGGTTGCACCTTCGGCAGCTTCTCACCACGCCAGCCCCATACCCAGAGGTGAGGTGTTTCCTGCAAGTCTGCAAGTGGCCGGAGATGCCGGAAACACGAGGTATGTGGCTTGGCGGCTGGCTGCACGGTGGTGACCAAGGCGGGGGTCAGGGGCTGGGTTCAGGCACAGGAGGTTCTCACCACAGAAGCAAAATTTAAGGGAGTGAAAACAAACGGCAATCAGGCTAAATTATATTTGAATGCAGTATTGAAAAAGTCAAAATGAATGCAAAAACTTGTGATGAAGAAATAACTAGAAGATGTGGGCCCTGTATGTCTAGCCTGCAAGATTCCTAGATAGGTGCTGTTGGTACAAATTTATCACAATTCCAATTTGCATACGGCTAGTTTTCACCAAGCATTATAAATGCTTGAATGAATAAATGTGCCTGGCTCTCTCCCATTCAAGCGTTTATTGAGTACTTATTGCATACAGGTACCGTGCACGCAAGAGATCACCCATTGCTTTGCTGCTGCTTCTCTAGCAGGGAGAAGACTCAGATTAATTATTGCACAGACCATTTATTGATCAGAATCTTGATAAATATTTTGAAGAAAGAGAACATATAGTGAGGGACTCACCCGTCTTGGTGGTCAGGGCAGGCTTCCTGGAGGGGGTGGCATTGAAGCAGGGATGTGAAGAAGGAGGGATGAGCAAGATGTGGTTGGCCAGGAGGGGTGGTGCCCTCCCTGATGACTTCCTACAAAAGAGACCCCTGTTCGCCAGTTCTGGAAGGATACCATGTTGAAATGATTATAATACTCTGGAGAAACACACGGATGGGCGGTTGGAGAAACGGCCACTGTGAGTCTGAATGGAAGCCCTCAGCGGGCATGCCCGGTGGGCGACAGGGGCAGGAGGCTGGGTCCAGGGGAGGGACGGGGGCGGGAATGGACACGCGGAGGCTGCTCCCACGGAGGTGTGGGCACGAGGCCACCAGGCAGAGACACGGGAGCGAGGAGGTCAGAATCTCAGGGCATCCTTACGTTTAGGAGGCCCGGGAAGGGATGGTCAGGGAGGTGGGGGAGGAGCAGGGTGAAGCAGGGGAGGAGGACCCCTCAACTCCAGAGACAAGAGGAGCTGAGCTGGCAAGGGGCTGGGGGGAGGGCCTGGGGACAGAAGGACAGGGAGGGCCCCGCTGAGCTGTCTGTGTGCCTGCCCCCTCTGTGCAGTGTTCCCAGGCTTGGAGCCGCCGTGGGGGAGGCCCGTGGAGCTGCGCTGAGCAGAGCCCGCGTGTCACAGGCTTGTCCTCCTGTCCCCTCTTGGTGGCAGTTGCGGGAAACCCTTTGGGAACGTCAGTGGTCATGGCTGGCCTGCTCCCGGGTGTCTCTGACTGGGGACAGATGTGGACTCTGCCCTTCTGGGAAGAAGGGATACTCGGGTTCCATGGTGGGATGCAGAGAGCTTCCCACTGGCCCAGCACCCAGGCCACCATCCTGGCCACCTGCAAAGCCCTGTGGGCTGGCCTCAGCGCTAGAGTCTTTCTGCCACACCAGGTGGAAGACATCCTCTCCCTGTTTGACTCAAGCGACCTGCCACCGGCCCTCAGGTGCCCTCCCCTCGGCGGTCCTCCCTGCAGTCATTAGGCAGCAGCTGGACCTGGTCTCCTCCTTCCCCCAGGCCCGGGGGCTCCTCCTGGGGGAGATGCTTTCCAACATGCCTCGTGGTGGCAGCAAGCGTCAATGGTGATGAATCAGTAGGTGATGGGGGCGAGTTCTCAGCCCACCAAGTCAGATGTACCAAAGGGAGGACATACTCTAACTTTTTTACGTTGCTATAAACATCGTGCCAGTGGTAGAAACTCAAGCTAATCAATTCTGGAGAAACAGTTAATTTGGAGTTCCTCAGTCAAGTCAGGGATCTCCCGCCTTCTTATCTAGGAGCTAGAGGAGCTGGCTTGCTCGCAGGCGGTGGAGATAGCCTTCGATGCTGCTGCCTAGAGATTTCTCACTGGTCCATGATGTGCCCACACCTGCCAGCGCCTCATCCTGCAGAAGGTGTCCCCGTGCCACTTGCTTTCTCTCCCAGCTAATTGCACTTTCTTCCCGGGTGCGTGGGAAAGGTGGGTGGCCTTCCAGAGCTGCTCCGGAGCCCCTGGGAATTCGGAGGGGTTGATGGAGACCTGCCAGCTCCAGCCCCACAAGCCCATCTCTGTCCCATCCTTTTCGTTGGTGCTCCAGGGAGTTCAGCAGTCTGTTGGGTCGTGCTTAGACTGAGCTACGTGGGACCAGGGTCTTGCTCAGATGCCCACGTGGGCCTCAGGTTTTGTACAGTTGCCCCCTCTGACTCTCTCCTCTTCCCTAGACCAATTTTGACTAGGTGAGGGGAACACCTGGATTGCACATTACTCCTAATTTTTTCCCACCCATTTGTCAACTTTGAAAGACAAAAGTAAACAAAAAATGTTTTTCAGAAAAATTTTCTTTAGTTTATTGAAAGTATTTTTACAAAAAGAAACCAGCAGAAGGGATCTAATTGTATTGTGAAAGCCCAAGTCTTCATCCCTTTTTCTTGGCTTTTATATACAAAGGTGCTCCTTATTTAGCGTGTTCTGCTCTTCATTTTCTCTCTTGTCCATGCCTTTGTTTTTAACTTCTCTACAACAACAGATGTGTTGCACTGAGCTGCCTATGCAGTGGAAGGTGGTATGGGGGGGAGCACAGGGGTCTGTATTTCATGGGGTTGGTGTTTCCTCATCACAGATGCCCATAGCTCCTGCTTCTTGCTTCCCTTGTGGTTCTCAGGCCCCATGATCACATGCCACAAGCCTTCAAGCCACAGCCATGCTGAGGCAGATTTACAAAAACAATGGCAAGTTCACGTGGAGGTGAGAGTACACATCAGCTTGAGAAGAACTGCCTCTCAATATCTTTGGTTCTGAAAATGTAAATAAATCAGGAGGATCACAAAGAAGGGAATTATTCCCTGCCTGTGTGGATGGAATGAACCTTCGGGGGCCACCGGGTGCTTCTCTTGGTAGCCTCAGTAAAGCTAAGGAAAGCCAGAATGTGGAGGTCTGCATCAGAAGTGGGGCTGGAAATGGGTGATGAGTCTAGGGGTGAGGAGTCTAGGGTTGAAGAAGAGACTGGTGGTTATGGTGGTCTTGGGCTACCTACCCAAGTTACTATAAGCACCCATCAACAGTTGGGACCCAGAACCTGAAGGATGCCATGAGACTATGATGAAAGGGAAACAAGATTTTGCTGAAGTTCTCCTGCGTATCAGGCACTGCGGATGGAGATAGTTATCACCATCCTCCTGCCCTTGAATGGCTCCCAATCTAGTGGTGGAGACAGAACTACAAACAGGTGAGTGCACGATAGCCCAAAGTCTAGCTCTTGCCTGCGTGGCTGGATGGCTGGATAGGACGTTGAGAGAGGCATGAACAAGGTACAGTAGTAAAACCAAAAGAGGGAAAAATTCACTCTGCTGGGGATGGGGCAGGGGAGTGGGGTAGAGGGCTCTAGTGAGCCTGGCATTGAGAATACTCAGACTTGGCACCTAATCCTGGCACAGCCACGGGCACTCTGTCGGTCCTAGAAACACTCCCAGTTTCTGGGTCTTATTTTCCCTGTGTCTACTAGACTGATGATTGATTAGACCAGAGGCTGTTAACTCAGATGCTTGCAGGGGCCAGTGAGTAAAATATCTGGGTGCAGGGCACTGGGAGAGGCTGGCACACTGGGGTGGGCATCATTGTTGAATGGGGAAACTGCAATTCCATCCTGGTCATCTGTGCCATGTGGCAATATGGGCCCAGTTTGGCCAGATCTTTCAAGTTTCCAAAGCAGCTGGGAATATGAACTTTTGTGAGAAATCTCCAAATTTTTAAGTGGCAAGTATTTCAAATAAAAAGGAAAGGCAGCGCTGCATGGGGCAAAACGTCTGTGGGTCAGAGTTGGTCCCGGCTCTTCTAGTGTTTGACCAGGGCACTGGGAGCTCTCTGTGGGTTTTCCCCACTCTGTTGGTCTGAGAATTACTGTTAGACCATGATTCTCTGTGGCACAGAAACCCTGCCAATGAGGTAAAAATGCACTGTGAGGCTCCCACAAGCCAGGAGGGCATATGTGGCCACACGTAGGTGCACCAGAAAACCCAAGGACAGTCTCGAGAATCTGGGCCCAGTCTTGATACTCCCACTTCCTCACTGGGTGGCCCCACCTGAAGGCCTGGCTTGTTCATCCTTCATTCATTCATTCAACAAACAATTATTAGAGCTTCTTGGTGCCAGAGCCGTTGCAAGTACAATGGCCATTTTAGAATTTTCTAAGATTCTTCATATCGATGGATTCACAAACCAGGGAAAGGAGAGCCGCGGTTCTACGGCTACTCCTGTTTCTGGCCAAGGTTATCTTAAGGTCGTGGAGCCCTTTGAAGCTGGGTAGCTGCCTCCTGGAGCCCCGCAGGCAAGCCCAATCCCCGCCCTGCGGCTTTGAAAGTCCGCCCTCTGCTTGTTGAGCTTGGAACCCGTTTCCTCCGGGCAGGGCCAAGTCTTTGCGGAGGCGAGAGGGTGGACGCGCTGGAACAGCCAGTGCCGATGCACACCTGGCCCGGCAGCCCTTCTGGAGTGGCCACTTTCCAGGCTGCGATAATTCATCACAGGCGGGTTCACAAATGTACTTAAGAAAGAAGGGATGATCTATTTTGTACACGCTCCTTAAAGGGATTCCACTTTAGCTCCAATTGTAATTTTTACCTTTTTCAGGGGAATTTATTGACACCGTGCCTAGCTCAGCCCTCGTTTCGGCATCCTCCTTTTGTCTGCAAGCACACTCACCAGCCGCTTAATTTGTCATAGCCCTGGAGGTATCAGAACTAATGAGCTTTGTTTGAATAGACTTTTTCCAGTTCATCTAGCACACTTTGGGGTAATCACTCAGTTTCTGTTTGCTTCTGATCCGAGGCATTGTGGGAAATATAAGAAAATAATGGTTAAAAAAGCAGTATAAATGGGTAACAGCACATTTTCTGCAAAGCCCTGACGACGTTATTTTTTAAATTTCACCACTTATTGAAGTATTGAGAGTACTCTAAGTACGACCATTACAATATCATATCAGAGGAGAATCTGATAAAATGTTATTTTTCAATTAGCCAGGCGTTTTCTACTTTGCCTTCCTTAAGTAGTTCATAGCTAACAAATCTTTAAACAATCTAACCTCTTAAGGTTTGGAAGTGGACAGATAATAACCATGAACACATAACAGCGTCTCAGCACCGAGAATTTAAAAATTTAGTACAGGGATTACATACAGGGATGCTTTTTATTGGTCAGACAACGGCGTTTTCATTTCTCTAAAGCAGCTCCTCATAGCTCCTGTGTGCCCACCAAGCATGCGGTGGAAGGTCTAGGGAATGGAGCCTGGGGGCAGGGACTGTACACGTAGTGCAGGCAGGGTGGGGAGGCGCTGCTTTTAACCCTCACTTTCTAGGTGGCACTGTCATCTGTGCCACCCGATCGGCAGGCTCTGTCTAGGGCAGGCCTTCTGTTTTTAAGGATTACTATGCATGTTGCCAACGACCGGAGTTGTTCTTAAGGACTGTTGGAAATCTGTAAAATGGGTCAATTCGGCAGAACGTGGGATGCTCCCAGACTCCCTGCTTGGGGCCGGGAGAGACAAAACAGGGTGCGTAAGAGAAGCCGCCTCCATTCTGGGGACTGCCTCTTGCAGATTTCCGAAACAAAATCCAATTAGCTGACGGACAGGTCGCCTTTGTCCGACTAAGGGTGCCGGGGTGGCCTTTCCCAGCCGGAAGGGAAGCGCAGGAAGAGGAGAGGGCGTGTTTACGCATGCGCATCACAACTTTCATCGTGGTAGGTGGCGGAGGCGGCTGGGGAGGGGATGTGAAGGTTGGGCATTGCCATCACTCAGTGGAAGGGGCGGGGAGCGCGCTACGGGGTCAGCTGGTCAGCTGAACCGTGTTACGGACGAAGCTGCATTACGTTCAATTCAGTCCGTGTCCCTGTGGATTGGCCAAGATTCATCCTCTTCCTTTCGCAGACGAGGAAACCAGAACTCTGAGCTCTTTGGCAACCTGCCCCTTGATCACAAGGTGGCAAGGGGCACGACTTGAACCCGGGGTTCTTTCCATTTCGTCACACATTTGGAATCCTCCCTGTGTCACACCTGCTAGGGTTAGTAAGCATCACCACCACCAGCAGCTGCAGTAGCCACAGCAAACTCTCAGCAGCGTCCAGGGAATCTGAGACCCCATGCCAGGCTCTGTGGGGGTGTTCGAGGTGAGGCAGAGGCCCTGGATCTTTGCGGACTGAGCTCTGAGGACAGGGCAGATGCTGAGTGACAGTACAAGAAGCAGTGAGAGCACGGCAGTGGTGGATGGAGGACAAGCCTCCTAGTCCGAGGAGAAGGGAGCCACCAGCCCAGAGCAGGGTTGTTAGGAAACCATTGACGGAAACCGCCCGCCTTGGCCAGGCACGACAATAACCCCCAGCATGCGCCGTCTCACAACAGGAGGTCGGGATAAGGAGAACTGTGCTGCTGCTGAAAACTAACCCAGAGAATTCGGGAGAGGTCAAAATGACGGAGGAGACGCCAGCCCATAATACGTCTGGCCAACCTTGCAGAAACCCTCATGCTGGAATCCATCTTGGCTGAGAGATGCACGCCACCAGGAAGGGCCCCGAGTCAGACCAAATAAGGGCAGAAGCAAGATGACTGGCCAGAGACAAACTGGAAAGCTAACTCCACCACCGTAAACCCTGAGACTGCGAGCCATGTGGCAGAGCAGTTCTCCTGGGTTCCCTGACCCTGTTGCTCTCCACTTGAGCACCCCTTTCCAATAAAGTCTTTTGCTCTGTCAGTACGTGTGTCTCCTTTGCAACTTATTTCCGAGTGTTAGACAAGAGCCCACTCTTGGGTCCTGGAAGTCAGCCACCTTGGTCTCTCTGGAGCCTTGATCCCCTGAGACAGCACCAGGCTTGGTGGGGATTGTTCTCGAAGAAACAGTGGCAGTGGCTGAGGATCCTCTGCTGGAGAAATCAATCTGGAGAGACATGGGTGGAAAGTCGGGCCCGGGACAGCCAGCTGGGTGGGGCGGAGTTGGGGCAATTCTTTGGAATGCAAGGCTCCTGGGAGGCAGAGACATGGTTAAGTTTTGAATTTGGAACCGACACTCTGGAGGCTGAGAGAGGCGTGGATTGGACTGGCTGGGGCTGCAGAGGGGAGAGGAGGAAGTTCTTCTGGGCCCTATTGCTTCATCTATAACGATGAGGTTGTTTGGTGTCTCAGCTGCATAACAAAGCACTTCAAAACAGTGGTTTCAGGGAACTACCGTTCTGTGGATCGCTGGGCAATTGCACTGTCTGGGCCAGCCTGATTGGTCTGGGTCTGCCGGGCTTCTTTGTACATTCACAGTGAGCTGGCAGGTTACTGGGCAGCCGATGGTCTAGGCTGGCCTCGCTTCAGTGTCTGGAGGTGGACCAGTGCTTGGCTAGGGCACCTCTGTTCTCCTCTACGTGGGCTCTCATCCTCCGGGGTAGGAGTGGGCTATGGGGCAGACAGTGTGCACTGCCCTCTCTTTTCCCCACTTCTGCCATTGGCTGGGCCTCTGATCTAACCCTTTAACTTATGCTGACATGCAGAAGTAATCTCTCTCCATATGTGGGCTTGGAGTGAATTCTCTAATAATAATAGATATTATTACTGACACCACAGTTATTCATGAAGTTCCTGTGTTAAAGTGGAAAAGAAACAACACAAGGACAAATTCCATGTTGGGGACATTCTTAATTTTCTTCTTTTTGTTTTAATTGGAGTATAGTTCATTTACAATGTTGTGTTACTTTCTGCTGTGCAGCAAATGAATCAGTTATACATATACATATATTAACTTTTATAGATTTTTTTCCCATATAGGTCATTACAGAGTATTGAATAGAGTTCCCTGTGCTATACAGTAGGTCCTTATTAGTTATCTATTTTATATATAGTAGTGTGTATATGTCAATCCCAATCTCCCAATTTATCCCTCCCTCTCTTCCCCTTCTGGTAACCATAAGATTGCTTTCTATATTCATGACTCTATTTCTGTTTTGTAGTAAGTTCATTTGTACCATTTTTTAGATCCCACATATAAGCGATATACGATATTTGTCCTTCTCCATCTGACTTATTTCACTCAGAATAACAATGTTGCTGCAAACGGCATTATTTTCTTCTTTTTTGTGGCTCAGTAATATTCCATTGTATATATGTATTAATTTTCTTCTTAAACAATGTAAAAAAATCACGTTAAGGAGGATCAAGTCTGTAACTTTGCTGGTCCCCAGGGCCAGCCAGCAACTCAGCAGTAAAGCCTGATGCATGTGTGGCACCTTAGGCTTTCCAAATGCTGTCATCTGCATTCTCTCTTGAGCCTCCAAACCAACATTGTGAGAAAGGTAAGAGGGGTATCATATAACCCTCACTTTATGGTTGAAAACACTGAGACATGAGGAGAGGAATGTCCAAGGTCAGTTGCAGAGTAGGGAATTCTGACTCTAAGTTTCATTGTTTTTCCATTTTGCTTCACAATCCTGACTCATCATCAGTAGTGGCCCACTATGACCCCTGGATCGTCCTCTTTGCTAGTGAAACTTATTTGGCTCTTATTTAACAGTGTGATGCATTGCTTTTGGCTACAGATATTCTCCTAGAATACTAAGCTTTGAGTTGTGAGGTATCCAATAGCTAATTTGAAATGAAAATCATCTTATTTGCATTGTTATTGTCAGAATCTCTCTAAGGTACATTGCCAAGGACAGAGTCAATGAAAAATGGCCCATGAACTTTGTCTCTGTGCATCTCTTTCTTTCTTTCTTTTTTTCTTTTTTTTTTTTTTTTTTTTGCGATGAGCGGGCCTCACTGTTGTGGCCTCTCCTGTTGCGGAGCACAGGCTCCAGACGCGCAGGCTCAGCGGCCATGGCTCACGGGCCCAGCCACTCCGTGGCATGTGGGATCTTCCCAGACTGGGGCACGAACCCGTGTCCCCTGCATCGGCAGGCGGACTCTCAACCACTGCGCCACCAGGGAAGCCCATCTCTTTCTAATTTAATTGGGGTCTCCCTTTTTCTGGAAATTTTCAGAGACAACAACACACATACCCTCTCAACAGCTATGCTCAGGAAAATTTTCCTGTAATTTGAGATTTGTTTCACCCATGTTTTCCTGAAGGCCTTGAGAATATTCCACATAGTTTACCACTTCCAGCCCTGCAGATGACTTGAAGTGCCTTTGATGTGCCTTTGATGTGCCTCTGACAGCGCCCATCCATAGCATGAAGCTGATGTGGAACTCAGGAACTGCAGTCAAGTAAGGACTGCCCTCAGGCTGGAGGATGAATGACCTTTCCCTTCCCCAAGGTCTAAGACAATCCCCTGTGAACATGGAGATATTCAAGTGTCAGTAGAGGGGCTCCCTTACCCTGGGGGAGCAGAGAGTGAGCTCTAGATGGGCATTCTAGTCTTAGGTCACCAACTTGCTGTGAGGCTTTCTGTAAGTCATCCCATCTCTCTGATCCTTCATTTCCTCATTGTAAGGCCGCTCCTTGATTCTGAAAACCAAAGCTTGAGAGGGTGAACCAGGTGCTGGTCTCTTCTGCAGGGCATGTCGTCTTTTTCTGCCTTGAAGAGAATTTGGTTATTCAAGTAAATTTGAGGCATCCTAGACCAAATTACCAGGAGTGGTAATTGGGAGGTATTAACATGAATATCGGTGGTCCTAATTTCATGTAATCAATGGCAAGATAGACATTCTGTTAATTTCACAGTAAATTCTTACAGCTTATATCATGAGGCAGAGTGAAAAAAATAGATAAATATTGCCTGAGCAGACTCAAACTTGTGATATTACAAAAAATGATTTCCTAAATTGTTAAATCCTGAGCTCTCTGATTCATAGATTTCCCAAAGCTAACACTTCTCTTTTCTCTTTAATACTCTGAGCTTATACACTATAGTCCCTTTGATGAAGACAATACTGGAATATTTTAAATGACTAGAATAGTTTATAAGACCCTTTCTCAAATGTCATCTCATTTAATCAAATCCTGGTGATGGACTGGACTTGGAGCAGCAAACCCGCCTGGATTTCTTCCTCATCTAGCCACCTTGAGGTGCAGAGGCAAAAAGACCCCTGCCTGGGCCTCTCCCTGCCTTTAGGAAGGTGAATGTTTATTTTCAGGAGATTCAAATAATATAAGCATCAAAAATAATAGTTCTCGGGCTTCTCTGGTGGCACAGTGGTTGAGAGTCTGCCTGCTGATGCAGGGGACACGGGTTCGTGCCCCGGTCCGGGAGGATCCCACATGGCGCGGAGCGGCTGGGCCCATGAGCCATGGCCACTGAGCCTGCACGTCCGGAGCCTGTGCTCTGTAATGGGAGAGGCCACAACAGTGAGAGGCCCGTGTACCGCAAAAAAAAAAAAAAAAAAAAAAAAAGTTCTCCCTTTTCAGCTCTGGTATGGGCCTTTGGTAAGCTGTTTCTCAGAGCTTGGGAAGTAAGGACAGCAGCCCCAGCCAGTGGGGCCTGATCTCAGGTGCCTGGACCTCACAGCCACTTTATCCCACCACCATCTCTGCCCTGAAAAGAGATTAGAAGCTCCTTGAGGGTAGGAATCATGCACTCTTATTTTATTAGGTTCTTCCCAGGGCTTCCTAAAATGCATCTTAAAATTATTACAGAGTGAGTTTCTTAGAAAAATATATTTTTACCAACTTCATTTCAAAGGTGCATTGCACTGCTCTCCTAAAGTGGAAGTTTTGTGACTCAGGGCTGAACCCAGTCACTGTGCATTGTCCCCACTGCCATGTAATCCTAAAAAAAGAAAAGACTCACCCTGGTGTTTACATGATGATATGAAGTCTTTGAACAGCAAATTTAATTCTTCCAGCACCTGCAAGGCAGGTGGTATAAACTCTCTGGATGCGCCCACAGAAGCTCTGAGCTCACGTGACTTGCCCAGGGTGCTACAGCTACCACATGCTTCTGAATCTACGTTCAGGCCACACCTCCTCAGCCACAGGGTGGAGCATAAATGATTCAATGCAAGAACAGGGTGTTATCCAGAGATTCCTGGGTTCATGTGGTCTCTGTCGTGGCCTCGACAGTCAGGAGAGCCGGGACAGGGAGCAGCCAGCGTGTGGGAGCTGAGTGTTTTCTCAGCCAGTGATCAGCAGTGAGTAATCGGTTGCTTTGGGGTGGCATTTGGTTGGGCACCCAGTGCAGTGCCTTCTGTATACCTCACTCTGTAAGGGTGATGGGCAGTGGCAGGGGGCAGCTTGAGGGCACTCCGCAGTAGACGAGCACATCTTTCTCTCTCCAGGAGGTGCTACTGAGCTGCTTGAGGCCGTGGGAAAGTCCATCTAGAGAGGGAACACATCCCAGCCAGCGGGAGCAGAGGGGTGGAAGCCCAGGCTTGCACATAACAGGGAAGGGCCCAGCCTGGAGCAGCAGGAATCAGGGGTGGCCAGGCCAGCACACTTGAGTACAAGTCTTGGGCTCATGCTTTTAGGCATTTATTTAACTTCTCTAAAAGTCCAAGGATTGGAAAAAATAAAAGGTGAATCAAGGCTGGTTCTAGAACCTGAAAGCCACTTGGGGATGGACGCTGAGCTGGGCCAAAGCCCACAAGTTGTCCAGTGTTATGAGCAGTGGTGGTCACTACAGGGTGGGGCTCTTAGGCAGTGGTTAGTACAACACAGGGAGGGATTCAGGGGCTCCTGTTACAGTGTCTTTCTGACTATCACGCGGGTTAAGGGGTTGATCTGCCCTTTAGAATCTTGAGGTGTATCCTTTACAACCATTCAGCAATGAAAACGCATATATCCATCAAAGGTGTGGACCTAAAATCACAAGTTGGGGGCCCTGATAGATTTGGCCATCAAGTGCTTTTATTCAGAAAGGTTCTTTTATTTACTTTAAAAATGTGAATCAACGTGAAAAAAATGAAGGAATTCTCCGAAACAGTTCAGCTTCCATAAAAGATTCGATATATCTGGCCATATAGAGCGGCTTGTCTTCATGGCAACATCTACTTGAGCAACATCTATTTCAACATCTATCTGAGCAAATATCTGCCCCTTCAGAGGGATCGTGTGTGTAAAGTTAGCCACGGTCCTCACCCCTCTCTAGTATCCCTGGCATTGGGGCAGGGTGTCCACCGCTGTTTATATTGTTGTTTTTTTCTGACAGGAGATGAAGAACTCTCTGTTTCCATGTCTCTACCCAAAGGGGAAATGGGAAATGGTTTTTTCTCACAACCAGTCTTCCCCACTACGTGGCCTCCCTGGACCCAGCAGCCATTTGCTTCCGAGAACATGGGGATAAACAGACTTCCTTAGATGAAAGAGTGGGATGAAGAGATGCTTCTGTGATGTGATGTCTCCAGATGTGTTCAAGAAACCCCTGGGGACAGGTTTGAGGGGATTCAGCAGAGGCACCAGGGGAGGACCTGGGGAGACCTGGGTTAAGTCAGGTAGAGCTTATTAAGGTACAGCTGGTTGAGGACAGCTGGGGTTTCAACAGGACCCAGAACCAATTGCTCAGAATCAAAGAGTTCATTAGGTGAGGCTCAATTTACAAATCCTAAAATGACAGTTTTTCATTTGGCAATGTTCATGTGTTAATAAGTCGGTTATGAATGCAGGGTTAAATGAAGCAGGCACCCAGCTTGTGTGTGCTTGTGCGGGTGTGTGTGACACACCATGTGTGGTTTCTTGGAGTCGGGGAAAATCTGTCAGCCTTTCTGATATTGAGTTCGTTTTGACAACAGAATAGGATGTATTTTGAACACATGTCCGTCCTGCCTTTTCCAAAGGGGGGCTAATGAGAACGGGGCCCCAGAGGAAGGAGGAGGGTGCAGCTGGGTTTCTCTGTGGGGTATTTGCTCATTGGGTTTCCTCTGGGGATAAAGGCTTGGGGCATCTGTGTGCTTTCTGGATGCCGATGGCTCCTTGGGTTAGTCCTGAGTGTCAGAGAGGGCAGGGCACCTCCCTAGTTGAGGTGTATTTTGGACACTAAGCTTGCTTGTGAAAGGTGAATACCAAGCTAAATTTCCACCCCCAGCCCCCAAGACAGGGTCCTGCAACTCCATGTGAAATGGGAAGCAATTTGGTCAGAGTAGCCTATGGAATAGAGTAAATCTTTTAAACTAATTGTAGAAAAATGCAAATTTTAAGGCGAGCAATTAAAAGCAGATAGAAATTAGAGATTTGGATTTTGCCGAGCAAGCTTCCTACAGCCACTGTCAGATCTCTGTGCAATTTATCTGAATTCCATCATCGGTGGCCAGACTGGATTTTGATAAAGAGCCGCAAAATCTGTCCCTCTCCAGCTTCTGCGACTTGCCACACGCTCCACTCAAGCTGAAGCGTCCGCACAATCCCTTGCATAATTTGGAGTTAATCATTTGTACTTCACAGCTTCTGAGAGGCCTTAGACTTGGGAGGTGGGGACAGATTTGGCTTTTTAATCGCCTTGTATATTGTGCAGCTTGAGATAAATGACACCGACGGTCTGAAATCTACATTCTTGCTTTTGATGCAAAACTGTAATTAATTTTGTGCAGTGTTTCAGAATTGATCGTGGTCACTTGAATTTCTAATTTTTCATTCACTTCAAAGACCCTGATTTTTTTCTTTCCCCTTTCCTTGAAGGAATGTGCTCTAGCTACGGAACGTTCTGTGATGCTGGTCTACTAAACGACTCTCTTATGCCTCTTTTTCAGTAAGGTGAAACAGAGGTCAAGGCCTATGACTCCTGTTTATCTCCCAGTTTGTATTCAGATGTATTTCCTGATTTATAGGAAATACCATCAGAACTTATTAAATTATAACTAAGCAGTTCGGCAGCACTTAACGTATTGTAAAAAGCTCAAAAAGCTTCATTCACACATCCTATTCAGTATAAGACAATTAAGCACAATTTAGGCAATAATTACCCTAATTAACTACACTCTAATGTTTGTATTCAAGATTATGGCAACATTGTATCACTTCACTATTTAAATAATAACAAGGTTTCCTAATTTCTCTGTATTGATAGTTGTTGTATGCGAGTCTTTGTTTGGTATATTTCACTGTAAAAATATTTGTCAGTGAAAGATTGAACAATATGAATGAATTTGATTATGCCATTGTCAAAAGCCCCATGCATCACAATTCCTTGTTTTTAATCACTACTGTAAACCTTGCAGCCAGAGGGCATAGTTTTAATTTGGGTGTCTTACTAATGAAAAGAAAAAAATAATTGTTTTGCCAGGATTTAATAATAAGCAATAAAATCAGCCAACCAGATTTTACCTCTGCATTCAATCTCTTTTTTATTATAAAACATTTTGGTCCTTTTTTTAGATTACAGGCGTAGATACTGAACATTTTACTAATAAATATTTCAGTTTGCTTATGGAGGCTAATGCTGTCATCTGAATATGGAATTATATTTCTTTCATGCTTCATTATCATTTCATGGTAGTAATGACAGTGAGGCGATGGAATATTTACAGGCTTTTCAGAAGACATTTATCCAATACATTCCCTGAAGGGCACCTAGGCTTAAAGATACATTATCCTTTTGTAAAGCTCTGCCCAGAATCCCAATTCCTGAATCAGCCAATCAGAACTTTTTTTCCCCCTTCAACACAACATATTGAAGAAGCCTCTCTCCCCTCCAGCCCCATTGGTGGGCCATTCATCCCGGAAGTTAAGAGGAATAGAGTTGGGGGAAATAGGACTGTGACCTCTGTTGCCACAGTCTGTGAAATGGGCACATAAGCTATGCTATCACTGTTGCCTTGGGCCCTGGGCATGGCTGTTCTGGTTTTGGCAAAAGCCATTCTTCTTCAATTTAAATTATTTTCTAGATGGTTACCAAGACTCTGGAGTTGTTTGTCTTATTAATTGATGCTGCTATTGAGATTACAGATGGTAAATCTCAGGCTTTGGGGGATCTCAAGGGGAGTGAACCTGTGGTTATGGGAGGGAAGATGTTTAGATGATGGTTCTTCTGAGAGGTGGGAGGGACCACGGCGGAGGGCAGTGGTTGTCCGTGTCCTGTTTTGGTCCTCAGGCCATGGGTGGAGCCTCCATGGTGCCCCTCCGCAGGGCGTTTGGGGACTGCAGAGACCTGGCAGCCATTTTTAAGCCTGGTGCCCCATCGAAGGGGGCAGCTATTCCCCGGTTCCCGCCAACTGGACAGACCCAGGCCCGGTATTGTCAGAGCTTCTGATTTTTTAAGGGAACCTGGAAATCAGGATTTTCTTGGGAAATATCCTGATTTTTAAATATTGGCGATTAATTCCAACATTTATGAACTACTGTGCAAATGTAGCAAGACCGTGGCCTGCACTGAGGACTGGGAGCTGCCAGGCTTTGGTGTCTCGTCGAGGGACGCTGAGAGGACATGCGTGTTGTGTTCTGGACATGCAGTGGAGACAGAGGAGGGTTATCCCGGGTCCTCCTGCACTGGGCTGGGCAGTGAAGGCTTGGAATACCAGGCTGTTGGCCTGGCTCTCAGGTCTCATTATTCTCACTGCTTAACTTGACCACTGTGTTTTGGAAAAGCCTTTAGTGGCTAATCTGATAGGACGTTTATCTCTTCTAAAATTTTTCTCTGGACAAATCGATGTTTGGTGGGACTGTGTTGATGGCTATCTCATTTGTATCTGTGTTCTCTTCAACACAGCTCTCTTTGCTACTGTACCCTAGCTTGTGGAACCTTCAGGCCTAGAGAAACTTCCTGAAGGATATTGAGCTATTTCTCAAAAAAGGTGCATCTTTTGTGCTACTTCACAGAATTGAGTGAAGTGAATCGGACTCAGATGCAGAACGTAGGAAAGCCTGGTGCTGCGGGGGTCCTGCTGGTTCCTGGGCGCTGGGCTACACTGGGTCCTAAGCAGCTGGGTGCTCAGTGCGTTTCTGCTGCAGGAAACTTCTCTGCAGCCTGCAGCCCTGGGCTGATGCTCCAGGTCAGATGGCAGTGAGGGCTCCTCTGGCCCAGGCATTCTGCTGTGATGCAACCAACATGCCTGTGTCCTTGTCACTATGCCGCCATCATGGCAGGGTGAAGCTGGAGATTTGTCCAGAGGGGAGTAAGTGGGGGTGTGTGGGACCCCCGCACAGCAGCTGACTTGGAGCCAGGTCTGAGTGACTGCTGTGGCTTTGACAGGCCCCCGCTCCACCCACCGTGATAGAATCACTGCCTAGGACACTGTCCCCAACTCAGTCTCGCTGGCAGCCCAGCACTCACAATTCAGGAGAAAATCGTGAGACTCGAGCTTTCCCCCGGGAGAACAAGGACACCAGTTTTCTCAGGCTTGTCCTTCTGCAGACATATCTATATTTAGGTTTCCATATGATTAAGAAGCAGCAAGATGTGAGACTTTCTGGTCTATGAGAGAAGATGAGTCAGTCTGGCCATAGTTGACTTGAAAAAGAAACAGAGCTGGCTATTCTCCCCACCTCCCCCCAAGTGCATTACATTTTTCTGTTCGGGGATGGCTGCCTGGCCAGGTGGAGACTAGGACCTCCAAACTTCCACCGTCTTCTAGAAGAAGCCCCAGCCAGGTTGTGGGGCATTGCTGATGCTCTGTGTTCTGGGAGCGGGAAGAGATTTGTCCAGAATTCCCTGGGCCAAGGTCCCTTATGCTGCTGCCTTGGTATCCAGTCTGAGATACACCTCCCCAACTCCCTCCACCCCCCATTTAGGCTGCCATATACAGTGCCCCAGAATCCAGACATGGGGGCTTCTCACCTGCTCAGGACCTGAGGTCCAGAGCTTCCTCCAGTGATCTGGGCTCTGGGCTCAGGAGGCTGGGAATTTGAGGAGGGGCTGGATGGAGGGTGGACGGGGCTCCTGTGTGTAGCTGAACTGTTTTTGCTTTCTTCTCCCTGGCCCCACTCAGGTTCTGTCCTGAGTACTTTCACAGGGACGCCCTGACTAAGATTGCCAGATGAAAGATAGGATGTCTGGTTAAATCTGAATTTCAAATCATTGTTTTTCCCCCAAAGGTCTATGCTAGCATTTATTGAGTACTAACAAAGTAAGTACTTTACATGGATTATCTCATTTAATTCTCATAAAACTCCATGAGATAGATGCTATTTTTTTAAACTTTTTATGTTATATTGGAGTATAGGTGATTAACGTTATGTTAGTTTCAGGTGTTCAGTAAAGTGATTCAGTTATACATATACATCTATCTATTTTTTTTCGAATTCTTTTCCCATTTAAGTTGTTATATAATATTGAACAGAGTTCCCTGTGCTATGCAGTAAGTCCTTGTTGGTTATCCATTTAAAATATAGCAGTGTGTACATGTCAATCCCAAAGTCCCTAACTAATCATTTTTTAGCATACCTATGTCTCAAATATAATGCTAATATACATACTAATATACTATAGACATACTAATACTAACAATTATTTTCTTAGTGTATTATTTTAGTATTTAGTATATAGTGGAACTTTTTTTTAGCGTAAGTATGTCTCATGCATATTTGAGACATTGATACTAAAAATTTATTTGTTGTTTACCTGAAATTCAAATTTCCCCAGCTTCCTGAATTTTTACTTGGGGAACCTGGCAGTGCTGACCCCGAGACTCTGTGTGCTTGAGACACCATGACCCTGCACCTCACGGCTGCTTGGACAGGGAGGAACTCTTGACCTTTTTGGCATAGCTTATGGCTGTCTGTTTAGACGCAGGATGGAGGTTATGCTGAAATTCTGTTGTCTCTCCAGGAATGCTTAAACTAGTCCATGTTGCCAATCAAAGCTCACATTGGGTTTTTGTGAGCTGGGTGGATTTCTGCTGCGTTAATTCCTATTTCTGTAGGATACAGGAAGGGGCCTGCAGAATGCCACCTGTAGCCCTGTGCCCCCAGCACCCACAGAGATCCCACAGAATCAAATGTGCTCACCTGGTACCCAGGGAGAGCTCTGTCCAGGTTGTTGAAGTCTGTGCTGGTCCCCACAGGGCTTGCCTGGCAGGGGAAGGTGGTGGCAAAGCCTCCTAGCAGGTAGCAGATTAGCAGGTGAGGGGCCTTCCTCTGTATTCCCTCCACCTCCCCCATACCCAGCACCATAGCCCCACTCACCCTCTTTCAGCACAGGCCAAGGTGTAGGGAAAAGTCCTGAGGGGTATGGGGTACACACCAGCCTTTTTTTTTTTTTTTTTTTTGGCGGTACGCGGGCCTCTCACTGTTGTGGCCTCTCCCGTTGCAGAGCACAGGCTCCGGACGCGCAGGCTCGGCGGCCATGGCTCACGGGCCCAGCCGCTCCGTGGCATGTGGGATCTTCCCAGACCGGGGCACGAACCCGCGTCCCCTGCATCGGCAGGCGGAGTCTCAACCACTGCGCCACCAGGGAAGCCCCACACCAGCCTTTTAACCCATGACTGTCCCTTGTGAGTGGGATTGAGGGTGAGTGGAGAAACATCTACCTTTTTTATTGGGTTGGCCAAAAGTGTCGTTCGGGTTTTTCCATAATATCTTATGGAAAAACCCGAACGAATTTTTGGCCAACCCAATATTTTGTTTCCTTCCATATGGTTTGAATTTGTTGCAAAAAGCATGTGTTATTTTTAGAATATAAACACCATTGATGATCAAGAAACGCTTTTGCCCGATGGCCAAGGGAGCGCTCTCCTGACACTCCAAATACATCTTCAGACATTTACCCACTCCTGGTTGGGGATGGTGGTGCAATCACGGCATAAAAACCAAATCATGATGATAAATGTGGACCCAATTCGTCTTTGCGAGGATTTGAACTCCTTACACCGGGGTTGGAAGGAACAGAAAACGCAGCTCGGGGCGGTCCATCCACAGTGAAATGCCAGGAGAGGCTGTGGGTACATGTCTCACTCTTGTGTGCCCTTTTCTCGCACAGAACCCCTTCTTGGCAAGGGTGTCTTGGTGCCCACCAGGGATGGACAGTGCCACATCCAGTGGGACTCCGACCCGAGTTGTGACGGCAGGTTATATACTGCTGTGTCAACAAACAGCCCTTTCCCCTCGGGGTCAGCGTGGGAAGTGCTCCCTGCCCAGCCCACCACAGATGGTCCCGGGCGCAAGCGCGGTCAAGGTCGGAGGTCCCCTGTCCCCTCCAGCGTCTGCCCGGCCACTGCCAGCTTCTCCCGGGCTGAGAAGGAGAGGCCATTTTGAGAACACACATCATCTTTTTGACGTAGGGCTCCAATCACAAAAAGCAGCGATGGCTACGGCGAATGTATCGATTTGTTTTTTCTCCATAGACCCGTGTGCTGTTTGTAGGTGGAAGGGGAGAAAGCCTGCGAACAGAGTGAAATCTACTTCTTAGAAGCCTGGGTTATCAAACTCATTAATCTACATGTCAAGAGGCTAGGAATGAATAATTGTGTGTAGAATTTATCTGCCAACATGATAGTTACTTTTCAGCATTCTCCTAGGAGCTCCTCCATTGCGCCCCCTGATTATACGCTTTGTCTGGTCTGCCCGAGTCTGCCGGGGGGCGGGGATGCTGGGGGAGCCCTCACCCCCTCTGAGGACGGGGACAGGCTCTGACCAACGCCATGCCAGTTGGTCTCGCTGCTCCCCCGGCCCACGCAGAGGGGCGCGGACTCATGGGTGCGCCGCGGTGGCCCTCATGGCAGAGTGGTGGCTAATTAGACGCAGATGCCAGGTCTGTCTTGCAGGGGGCCTCTCTGTCTGATTTAGTGGAAAGCTATTGCTGGAGTAGGCCTGGCTGGTGGGGGGTTCTCAGCACCATCACTGGCCTTTGCCCCTGTTAGAACTGAGTGGTTTGGGTAGAAGGTGGTCCAGGTGGGCTTCCTAGATCCTTGGGCTCTGGGGTGGAGGCTTAACCCACGGTGGATAAGTAAAGGTCAGGTACAACAGCAAAAGAGGGTCAAGGTACTCTCAGAGCTGAGTGGACAGGAGAGAACACAGCTGGCCTTAGGTTTCTTTTGGTTTTTGTTTTTTTAAATTGAACAAACTATAGTTACCAGAAGTGAAAGGGAGAAGGGGGAGGGACAAAATGGGAGAAGGGGGAGGGACAAAGTAGGAGTATGGGAATAATAGATAAAAATGACTGTATATAAAACAGATCAGTAGCAAGGACTTACTGTATAGCACAGGGATTTATACCCAATGTCTTGTAACAACCTATAATGGAATATAATCTGCAAAAAACACTCCAAAGCAAAAAACCCGCCTTAAGTTTTAAGACTATATGACTGATGCACCTGAACGTTCAAGGGGCTGGTGAGAACCAGGTATCATCCCAGCCGGTGCCCCTGTCCAGCCAGCGGGCAACAGGACGCCACAGAGGGACATCGCAGAGAAGTGCTCTCACCTCTCCCTGTCGTGGGGGGCATCAAGTCACCACTTTCCACACTGACCCCCTTGCCGGGAGCCTCCCCAGGCAGCCTCTGCCTTGTCAGCTACATTTACGACGTGCTCATAATTAAATGTCCACGAAGCTCATGGCGTGCTGACCACAGAGGGGCCATAAGCAGTAAGATAAATGAGACCGAGAGATGTAATATTGCTTCACGTGTGGGCTTCGGCTGATGTTAAAGATTGTCAGGGATAATTATTAATATGTGACCTGGTTGAGTCTTTACGTGGGCAATCACAGTTTTAATAAAGTGGTAAACCCCACGGTCGCACATCCCGCATCTGACACCCTCACTTTTCACTTGAGAATTTTAGAAGAGCCCTCCTTCCCTCTGGTTCGCAGGTGATAGAATTACCCATGAATCGAAGTTTCTGCCCAAATGCAGTTGATGCAAAGCCTGGCAGTGATGGTGAGTCCACGTGTGACCTCTTCAGCGCCTCCACTTCTGATAGGAGGGGCGACAGAGAGTGAGGAGGGCGGGGTGAGGGGTCGCCTGCAGAAAGTACAGCTGGTTCATTCCCCCAAGGGACCGCTGCTCCCACCTGCTGTCTGCACTGAAGTGTTGGTGTGGCAGACACCATTGGTGCCCTGTCCAGACCCCTCTTCTCTTTTTAGCAGCTTCTGTGTGTTTTGCTGTTAGCTTCCCTGTTCACCATCACCCCTTTCAGTGCCTTTTTGGCACTGAAGTCTCCTGGCCTGTAAGGAGAGTTGGAACTGCCTGAGGGAATTCTGTCATCTCCCAGCACCCGGTGTGGCCCATAGCCAAGGATGGTCAGTGTAGGAGGAAAAAGGCCCAGGTCTTTGCCTGGAAGAGGCAGAACAAACTTTAAGGCATAATTTATGTTTAGGAAGTATTGGTCTAAATAATTGAGACGTTGTTTGAAAAACTAAATTTAAAAAACTAAATGCCCATTAACAGATGAATGGATAAAGAAGATGTGATATACACGCGCGCGCGCGCACACACACACACACACACACACACACACACACACACACACACACACAGGAATATTACTCAGCCATATAAAAGAAAATTTTTTCGTTTGTGGCAACATAGATGGAGCTGGAGGGTATTATGCTTAGTGAAGTAAGTCAGACAGAGAAAGACGAATACTGTTGTTTTCACTTATATGTGGAATTTGAAAAATAAAACAAATGAACAAATATAGCAAAACAGAAAAAGACTAACAGATACAGAGAACAGACTGGTGGTCGCCAGAGGGGACAGAGTTGGGGGGGGATGGGCAAAATGGGTGAGGGGGATTAAGAGCTACAAACTACAGAGTAGAAAAGTAGAAAAGTTACAAGGATGTACTGTACAGCATAGGCAATATAGCCAATATTTTATACTGACTTTACATGGAGTATAAGCTATAAAAATATTGAATTACTATGTTGTACACCTGAAGCTAATATAATATTATAAGCCAAGTATACTTCAGTTAAAAAACAAAACCCCAGGGCTTCCCTGGTGGCGCAGTGGTTGAGAGTCCGCCTGCCGATGCAGTGGACACGGGTTCGTGCCCCGGTCCGGGAAGATCCCACATGCCGCAGAGCGGCTGGGCCCGTGAGCCATGGCCGCTGAGCCTACGCGTCCGGAGCCTGTGCTCCGTAACGGGAGAGGCCACAACAGTGAGAGGCCCACGTACCGAAAAAAAGAAAGAAAGAAAAAAAAGTATACAGCTGCATGAGCTGCTTGTAAATCTTGGAGATTAATCCTTTGTCAGTTGCTTCATTTGCAAATATTTTCTCCCATTCTGAGGATTATCTTTTGGTCTTGTTTATGGTTTCCTTTGCTGTGCAAAAGCTTTTAAGTTTCATTAGGTCCCATTTGTTTATTTTTTGTTTTTATTTCCATTTCTCTAGGAGGTGGGTCAAAAAGGATCTTGCTGTGATTTATGTCACAGCAAGATCCTTTTGTAGAGTGTTCTGCCTATGTTTTCCTCTAAGAGTTTGATAGTGTCTGGCCTTACATTTAGGTCTTTAACCCATTTTGAGTTTATTTTTGTGTATGGTGTTAGGGAGTGTTCTAATTTCATACTTTTACATGTACCTGTCCAGTTTTCCCAGCACCACTTATTGAAGAGGCTGTCTTTTCTCCACTGTATATTCTTGCCTCCTTTATCAAAGATAAGGTGACCATATGTGTGTGGGTTTATCTCTGGGCTTTCTATACTGTTCCATTGATCTATATTTCTGTTTTTGTGCCAGTACCATACTGTCTTGATCCAAAAATGGGCAGAAGACCTAGATAGACATTTCTCCAAAGAAGATATACAGATTGCCAACAAACACATGAAAGAATGCTCAACATCACTAATCATCAGAGAAATGCAAATCAAAACTACAATGAGATATCATCTCACACCAGTCAGAATGGCCATCATCAAAAAATTTAGAAACAATAAATGCTGGAGAGGGTGTAGAGAAAAGGGAACCCTCTTGCACTGTTGGTGGGAATGTAAATTAATACAGCCACCATGGAGAATAGTATAGAGGTTCCTTAAAAACCTACAAATAGAACTACCATAGGACCCTGCAATCCCACTACTGGGCATATACCCTGAGAAAACCATAATTCAAAAAGAGTCATGTACCACAATGTTCATTGCAGCTCTATTTACAATAGCCAGGACATGGAAGCAACCTAAGTGTCCATCGACAGATGAATGGCTAAAGAAGATGTGGCACATATATACAATGGAATATTACACAGCCATAAAAAGAAACGAAATTGAGATATTTGTAGTGAGGTGGATGGACCTAGAGTCTGTCATACAGAGTGAAGTAAGTCAGAAAGAGAAAAATAAATACCGTATGCTAACACATATATATGGAATCTAAGAAAAAAAAAAAGGTCATGAAGAACCTAGAGGTAAGACAGGAATAAAGACACAGACCTACTAGAGCATAGACTTGAGTATATGGGGAGGGGGAAGGGTAAGCTGTGACAAAGTGAGAGAGTGGCATGGACTTATATACATTACCAAACGTAAAATAGATAGCTAGTGGGAAGCAGCTGCATAGCACAGGGAGATCAGCTCCGTGCTTTGTGACCACCTAGAGGGGTGGGATAGGGAGGGTGGGAGGGAGGGAGACGCAAGAGGGAAGAGATATGAGGATATATGTATATGTATAGCTGATTCACTTTGTTATAAAGCAGAAACTAACACACCATTGTAAAGCAATTATACTCCAATAAAGATGTTAAAAAAATTAAACATAAAAAAATATACAGATATCATATTTTACAAAAAAGTCATTAAAATATTAATTACCAATTTTAAAATAACTATTAAAGCCTCTCTGAAATAACTCTTAGGCTAATGAAGAAATCAAAGCTATACTTAGGGACCAATTAGAAAATAATGGCAATGAGAATTCCATATATCAAAACTTATGATGTTTGGTCAAAGATGTACTCAAGGTAAAATACATACATAGCTTTAAATATCAACATTATTAACATAGAATAAAAATAAATTAATTAAGCATTAAAGTCAGTACATTAGAAAGACAACAACAAAATAAACCTAGGAAGATACTGATAAAGACAAAACCTGTTAGTGAATCAGAAAACAGATAGTAGATTGTCAAATCTAAGATTGAGAACTAGGTAAAGATATTTGAGTAAATATTCAAGTAAAATAGAGTGAGAAAACATATAAAACATTAGAAATAAAAAAGAAGAAATATTCATGTATTCCAAAAAGTTAAAAAAAATGGTAGAAAATATAGTATGTATTAACATAGAAAATTTTGTTGGATGATTTTTTAGGAAATTTTAAATTACAAAAAATTTTTCCTTTTTAAAAACAATTTTATTGGAGTATAGTTGATGCACAATGTTATGTTAGTTTCAGCTGTACAGCAAAGTGAATCAGTTATACATATACATATATCCACTCTTTTATAGATTATTTTCCCATATAGGTTATTACAGAATATTGAGTAGAGTTCCCTGTGCTATATAGTAGGACCCTATTAGTTATCTGTTTTATTGTATATATAGTAGTGTGTATATGTCCATCCCAATCTCCCAATTATCCCTTCCCCCCCTTAAATTACAAATTTTAATTGTAGAATAGTTGAATAAAAAAGGAAGAAAGGAAAAGAATGTTAAAACAGATAGTTGTGTAGGAAATCCACTTAAACCTCCTTAGAGATAGGGGATCATTATGCTAATAATTATAGATGGAAAACTTCCCAATTCACCTTACAAGCATAATCTTATACCAAACCCAACAAAAATAGTAAGCAAACAAACAAAACCTATAGGTCAACCTTACATGTAAACATAAATGTAAAAGTAATAAAAAAAGAACATTATCTATGTCTGTATCTGAACTTTATTGAGGTATAATCGATATACAAAATTTTATGCACATTTAGTATTTATCAATACATCTTGATGAGATTAGACATACGCATATACCTATGATACTATCACGACAATTAAGGTACTAAACATATCCATTACCTCCAAAAATTTCCTTGTGTTCTTGTGTGTGTGTGTGTGTGTGTGTGTGTGTGTGTGTGTGTATGTGTGTTTGGTGGTAAGAACACTTAATATAAATTCTATCCTCTTAATATATTTTAAAGTACACAATACTGTATTGGTAACTGTAAGTACTATATTGTACAGCAGATCTCTAGAACTTATTCATTTTGCATAATTGAAATTTTATAGCCATTGAACAACACCTCCCTATTTTCCCTGCCTCCCAGCTCTGGCAACCATCATTATATTTTCTGCTTCCATGAGTTTGACCATTTAAAATACCTCATACAAGTGGAATCATACAGTATTTGTCCTCTTGTAACTGGCATATTTCACTTAGCATAATGTCCTCTAGGTTCATCCATATTGTCATAAATGGCAGGATTTCTTTTTTTTTAAGGCTGAATAATATTTCATTGTACATATATACCACATTTTCTTTATCCGTTCTTCTGTTGCTGGACATTTGGGTTGTCTCCATATCTTGGCTATTGTTAATGATGCTACAATGAACATGGGGTTTCAGATACCTGTTTAAGATCTGGTGTTCAATTCTTTTGGATATATACCCAGAAGCAGGATTGCTGGATCGTATGGTAGCTCTGTTTTTAATTTTTTGAGAAATCTCTATAATGTTTTCTATAGTGGCTGTACTATTCTACATTCTCACCAATATAAGGGACCCAATTGCTCTATGTCCTCACCAACATGTATCTTTTGTTTTTTTATAATGGCCATCCTAACAAGTGTGAGGTGCTATCTCGTTGTGGTATTTACCTGCATCTCTCTGATGATTAGTGATGTTGAGTATCTTTTTGTATACCTGGTTGCCTTTTGTATATCTTCTTTAATGAAATATCAAGTGTTTTGCCAATATTTTACTTGGGTTATTTTTGTTTTTGTTTTGCTATTGAGTTGTAGGAGATTATTATGTATTTTGGATATTAACTTCTTACTAGACAGATGGTTTGCAAAGTTTTTATCCTATTCTGTAGGCTGCCTTTTCATTCTGTTGATTGTTTCCTTCTCGTGCATGAGCTTTTTAGTTTGATATAGTTCCACTTGTGTATTTTTGGTTTTGTTGCTTATACTTTTGATGTCAAATCCAAGAAATCATTGCCAAGACCAATGTCAAGAAGGTTTTTCCTCTTTTCTTCAAGGAGTTTTTCAGTTTCAGGTCTTATTTTTAAGTCTTTCATCCATTTGGAGTTGATTTTTGTGTATAATGTAAGAAAGGGGTCAAATCTCATTCTTTTGCCTGTGAATATACAATTTTTCTGGCGCTATTTGTTGAAAAGAAATCCTTTCCCCATTCTATGTTCTTGGCACCTTTGTCGAAGATCAGTCAACTATATATGCGTGAGTTTATTTCTGGGTTCTCTATTCTGTTCCATTGGTCTATATATCATCTTTATGCTAGCATCATACTGTTTTAATTACTATAGCTTTTGTAATGTATTTTGAAACCAGAAAGTGTGATGCCTCCAGCATTTTCAGGCCAATATCCATGGTGGACATAGATGCAAAATTCCTCTAAAAAATTCTAGCAAACATAATTTAACAGCACATTAAAAGGATCACACATCATGATCAAATGAGATTTATCCCTGGGATGCAGGATGGCTTAATATATGAAAATTAATGAATGAAAGAAGGGTAAAATTTATATGATCCTCTCAATAGATGCAGAAAAAGCGTCTGACAAAATTCAACACCTTTTCACAATAAAAAAATCACTCAACACATTAGGTATAGTAGGAATATACCTCAACGTAATAAAGGCCATATAGTACAACCCCACCACTAACATCATACTCAACAGTGAAAACTGAAAGCTTTTCCTCTGAGAGCAGGAACAGGACAAGGATTTGATTCCCACTCTTGTCACTTTTACTTGACATAATACTGGATTTCCTAGCCACAGCAATTAGGCAAGAAAAGGAAAAAAAAAGGCATCTAAATCAGAAAGGAAGAAAAAAAATTGTCCTTGTTTGCAGATGATATGATCTTATATATAGAAAACTCTAAAGACGCCCCCAAAAAACTGCTAGAATTAATAAGCAAATTCAGAAAAGTTGCAGGATAAAAAATCAACATACAAAAATCAGTTGCATTTCTTTTTTAAAATTTAATTTAATTAAATTAATTTTTAAAACATTTATTGGAATATAATTGCTTTACAATGGTGTGTTAGTTTCTGCTTTATAACAAAGTGAATTAGCTATACATATACATATATCCCCATATCTGCTCCCTCTTGTGTCTTCCTCTCACCCTCCCTATCCCACCCCTCTAGGAGGTCACAAAGCACTGAGCTGATCTCCCTGTGCTATGCGGCTGCTTCCCACTAGCTATCTGTTTTACATTTGGTAGTGTATATAAGTCCATGCCACTCTCTCACTTCATCCCAAATTATCCTTCCCCCTCCCCATGTCCTCAAGTCCATTTTCCATGTCTGCATCTTTATTCCTGTCCTTCCTCTAGGTTCTTCAGAACCTTTTTTTCTTTTTTCTTTTTTTTTTAGATTTGATATATATGTGCTAGCATACGGTATTTGTTTTTCTCCTTCTGACTTACTTCACTCTGTATGACAGACTCTAGGTCCATCCACCTCACTACAAATAACTCATTTTCATTTCTTTTTATGGCTGAGTAACATTCCATTGTATATATGTGCCACGTCTTCTTAATCCATTCATCTGTTGATGGACACTTAGGTTGTTTCCATGTCCTGGCTATTGTAAATAGAGCTGCAGTGAATATTGTGGTACATGACTCTTTTTGAATTATGGTTTTCTCAGAGTATATGTCCAGTAGTGGGATTGCTGGGTCATATGGTAGTTCTACTTTTAGTTTTTTAAGGAACCTCCATACTGTTCTCCATAGTGGCTGTATCAATTTACATTTCCACCAAGAGTGCAAGAGGGTTCCCTTTTCTCCACACCCTCTCCAGCATTTATTGTTTCTAAATTTTTTGATGATGGCCATTCTGACTGGTGTGAGGTGGTCAACTCATTGTAGTTTTGATTTGTATTTCTCTAATGATTAGTGATGTTGAGCATTCTTTCATGTGTTTGTTGGCAGTCTGTATATCTTCTTTGGAGAAATGTCTATTGAGGTCTTCTGCCCATTTTTGGATTGGGTTGTTTGTTTTTTTGATATTGAGCTGCATGAGCTGCTTGTAAATTTTGGAGATTAATCCTTTGTCAGTTGCTTCATTTGCAAATATTTTCTCCCATTCTGAAGGTTGTCTTTTCGTCTTGTTTATGGTTTCCTTTGCTGTGCAAAAGCTTTTAAATTTCATTAAGTCCTATTTGTTTATTTTTGTTTTTATCTCCATTACTCTAGGAGGGGAGTCAAAAAGGATCTTCCTGTGATTTATATCATAGAGTGTTCTCTCTATGTTCTCCTCTAAGAGTTTGATAGAGTCTGGCCTTACATTTAGGTCTTTAACCCATTTTAAGTTTATTTTTTTGTATGGTGTTAGGGAGTGTTCTAATTTCATTCTTTATACATGTAGCTGTCCAGTTTTCCCAGCACCACTTATTGAAGAGGCTGTCTTTTCTCCATTGTATATTCTTGCCTCCTTTATCAAAAATTAGCTGACCATATGTGCGTGGGTTTATCTCTGGGTTTTCTATCCTGTTCCATTGATCTATATCTCTGTTTTTGTGCCAGTATCATACTGTCTTGATCACTGTAGCTTTGTAGTATAGTCTGAAGTCAGGGAGCCTGATTCCTCCAGCTCCGTTTTTCTTTCTCAAGATTCCTTTGGCTATTCAGGGTCTTCTGTGTTTCCATACAAATTGTGAAAATTTTTTTTTCTAGTTCTGTGAGAAATGCCATTGGTAGTTTGATAAGGATTGCATTAAATCTGTAGATTGCTTTGGGTAGTATAGTCATTTTTACAATGTTGATTCCTCCAATCCAAGAATATGGTATATCTCCCCATCTGTTTGTATCATCTTTAATTTCTTTCATCAGTGTCTTATAGTTTTCTGCATACAGGTCTTTTGTCTCCTTAGGTAGGTTTATTCTTAGGTATTTTGTTCTTTTTGTTGCAATGGTAAATGGGAGAGTTTCCTTAATTTCTCTTTCATATTTTTCATCATTAGTGTATTGGAATGCAAGAGATTTCTGCACATTAATTTTGTATACTGCTACTTTACCAAATTCATTGATTAGCTCTAGTAGTTTTCTGGTAGCACCTTTAGGATTCTGTATGTATAGTATCATGTAATCTGCAAACAGTGACAGCTTTACTTCTTCTTTTCTGATTTGGTTGTCTTTTAGTTCTTTTTCTTCTCTGATTGCTGTGGCTAAAAATTCCAAAATTATGTTCAATAATAGTGGTGAGAGTGGACAACCTTGTCTTGTTCCTGATCTTAGAGGAAATGTTTTCAGTATTTCACGATTGAGAATGATGTTGGCTGTGGGTTTGTCATATATGGCCTTTATTATGTTGAGGTAAGTTCCCTCTATGCCTACTTTCTGGAAGGTTTTTTTTTTTATCATAAATGGGTGTTGAATTTTGTGGAAAGCTTTTTCTGCATCTACTGAGATGATCATATGGTTTTTATCCTTCAGTTTGGTGTATCACATTGACTGATTTGCATATATTGAAGAATCCAGGTATTCCTGGGATAAACCCCACTTGACCATGGTGTATGATCTTTTTAATGTGCTGTTGGATTCTGTTTGCTAGTATTTTGTTGAGGATTTTTGCATCTATGTTCATCAGTGATATTGGCCTATGGTTTTCTTTCTTTGTGACACCTTTGTCTGGTTTTGGTATCATGGTGATGGTGACCTCATAGAATGAGTTTGGGAGTTCCTCCCTCTGCTATATTTTGGAAGTTTGTGAAGGACAGGTGTTAGGTCTTCTCTAAATGTTTGATAGAATTCACCTGTGAAGCCATCTGGTCCTGGGATTTTGTCTGCTGGAAGATTTTTAATCACAGTCTCAATTTCAGTGCTTGTGATTGGTCTGTTTATAGTTTTCTATTTCTTCCTGGTTCAGTCTCAGAGAGTTGTGCTTTTCTAAGAATATGTCCATTTCTTCCAGGCTGTCCATTTTATTGGCATATAGTTGCTTGTAGTAATCTCTTATGATCCTTTGTATTTCTGCAGTGTCAGTTGTTACTTCTCCTTTTTCATTTCTAATTCTATTGATTTGAGTCTTCTCCCTTTTTTTCTTGATGAATCTGACTCATGATTTATCAATTTTGTTTATCTTCTCAAAGAACCAGCTTTTAATTTTATTGATCTTTGCTATCGTTTCTTTCATTTCTTTTTCATTTATTTCTAATCTGATTTTTATGATTTCTTTCCTTCTGCTAACTTTGGGGTTTTTTTGTTCATCTTTCTCTAATTGCTTTAGGTGTAAGGTCAGGTTGTTTATTTGAGATTTTTCTTGTTTCTTGAGGTAGTATTGTATTGCTATAAACTTCCCTCTTAGAATTGCTTTGCTGTATCCCATAGGTTTTGGGTCATTGTGTTTTCATTGTCATTTGTTTCTAGGTATTTTTTGATTTCGTCTTTGATTTCTTCAGTGCTCTTGGTTATTAAGTAGTGTATTGTTTAGCCTCCATGTGTTTGTAATTTTTACAGATTTTTTTCCTGTAATTGATATCTAGTCTCATAGTGTTGTGGTCGGAAAAGAAACTTGATACGATTTCAATTTTCTTAAATTTACCAAGGCTTGATTTGTGACCCAAGATATGGTCTCTGCTGGAGAATGTTCCATGAGCCCTTGAGAAGAAGGTGTATTCTGTTGTTTTTGGATGGAATGTCCTATAAATATCAGTTAAGTCCATCTTGTTTAATGTATCATTTAAAACTTGTATTTCCTTATTTATTTTCACAAAAATCAGTTGCATTTCTATACACTAAAAGTGAACTCTCTGAAAATGAAATTAAGAAAACAATCCCACTTACAATTGCACCAAAAAGGATAAAATATTTAGAAATAAACTTAACTAAGGAGAGGAGAAACTTGTTGAAAACTATAAAATACTGATGAAAAAAATTAAAGCAGACACAAATAAATGGAAAGACATCCCATGTTCATAGATTAGAAGAATTAATATTGTTTAAATATCCATACTACCCAAAGTGATCTACAGATTCAATGCAATCTCTATAAAAATTTCAATGGCATTTTTTAAAGTAATAGAAAGACAATTCTAAAATTCACATGGAGCCACAAAAGACCCCAAATAGCCAAAATGATCTTCAGAGAGAAGAACACTATTAAAAAATAATATACCTTGGCCAATAAGACTTATTCTAGTATTATAAGAATGGACCAAATTAGGAAATATGTAATTAAAAATTTATCATATCCATAGGCCATTGGAGAAAAATATGTAATCATATGTCAAAAAGATATTTGATAAAGTTCAACATCCAGTGTTTCTGAAAGTTATGATTAAAATAGTAATAGAAGGATAAATCATTACACTAGTAGTTCTCAACCAGGGAAAATTTTGCCATCAAGGGGATATTTAACAACATCTGGATACATTTTTAATTGTTGTGATTTGGGGTTGGTGTTACTAGTATCTATTTGGTAGAGGTCAGGGAGGCTATTAAACATCCTACAATGCACAGGACAGCTTCCTTCCCCCCCCAGCCCCCCCCAAAGAATTATCCTGCTTGAAATATCAAAAGTGTCAAGTTTGAGAAATCCTGGTTTGCATGATAAAGATACTCTATCTGAAAATGACAGCCTATACTATACTCAAAATAGAAAACTTAAAAGAATTCTTGTTATAGTAACAAACAAAGTCTAAGATAGTTACACAATGAACATTATAGTCAAAGTAATAAAAAATTGTGCAATAAAGATCGGAATGGTCAAATAAAAATTATTGCTATTTTATGACAGTATTAAAAAAACTTAAGAGCATTGTCTGAAATATTCCAATACCATTTTCAATAATATGTCCAATTATAAAACACATAATAGAAATCAAAAGATGTTCTATATAAAATAAAAACAGTAATAACAGAGATAAAAGAGAAATATTTTATTTATATAGATGACACAAAATAGAAAATATCTGAAAAAAAGAAAGTAATTAAGAAGTGGGCCAGGCATATATGAAAGAAATAAAATTTTCCTGAGGCTTGTGTGGGAAGACTTAAGTACATTGAGATCTCCCCAAATTGGTTGTAAATAATTCTATTCTAGAAAAAATTTTAATTGGATTTTTTGGGAATTTTACGAAGTAAATCTAAAGTTAATATGGATGAATGAGTATACTAGAGCAACCAATAATTTATCTATCCAATACATTAATTTATAAAGCCACAATGGACAAAAGATGATAGTGGCCCCCAAATAATAAGTTAAATCAATGGAGAGAAGCAGAGAGTTAAGAAATAAGTCTAACTGTATCAAAAAATTTTTAATGTAATTTAGGTGCCATTTTATTTAAGTCAGAGGGGACACATTAAAGAGTATGCACAGGGATTCATATTGTTAAAAGTATCCACCAAGATGATGTAACAATTATGTACCTGTGCCCTTAAAAATGTAGCTTCGGAAAATATAAAACAAAAACAAATAGAAAAACAAAGACAAACTAACAAATCTGCAATCATAGGAGGACAAATTGCACACTTTTTAAATAAATGACTATTTTAAAAATAGAATTTAATTGGCACAATGAACAACCTGGCACTAAGAAACATCTAACACTCAATCTTTTCAAACATGTATAAACCACTCATACAAATTGATAAAATTCTTGACACAGGAAATCTCAGCAACTTCTAAAAAGTAGAGATCATATAGGCTTATTCACTGACCAAATAAGGAAATAACAACTCAAGGAGAGAGGAAATAGATCCCTATGATCATAACTATAAAAATACTTATAAAAATTCTTGTGTTAATAAGGAAAAAAAAAGTGCAAGCTACAAACTATTTAGAAATAAGCAACAGATCATTAAATATTAAAACCTATGAGATGTGGCCAAAGCAGCAATCAGAGGAAAATTTATGGACTTAAATGCACACATTAGAAAATGAGGGAAATTGAAATCAAACGGACCAAACATAATATTCAGGATACTAGAAAAAGAACAAAAAAATTATCAGAGCTCTAGAAAGTAGAAGAAAGTAATAAAGATAAAAACTGACATTAATAAAACAAACAAGAAAAACAAAGCCATTAGAATTGATCAGTAAAATCTTCAAATGTAGTAAAGAAAAAAGAGAGAGTATAAACAAACAGCATCATGTATAAGATAAGGGGCAGTAACTACAGATACAGAGGGAATTAAGTTTTATAAGATACTTCCTTTATATTAATAACTTTTAAAAAGTAGATGAAATGAATTTTGTTTAAGAAAACCAAATTACCAAACTTAGCTCAAAAAGTCATAGAAAATGTAGATATGTTAATTTCTATTGAAGAAATTAGTAAGCTAGTCAAAAGTATACTCTTCTAGACAACGTCAAGCTCAGATGGCTGTTCTTTGCAGCCTTGTCAATGACAAAAGACTGGAAACAACCAAAATATACATGTACTTGATAGAAGGGTTAAATAAACTGAATAGCAGTGGTAAAAAAATGAAGTTGATTTATATGAATTGATATGGAAAAACAACCCAGATAAGTTGACATTTGGAAAAAGTAAGTTGCAGCATAATATGTGTCGTATCATATCAAATTCCCAAACTCTCTTTTTAAAAGTAAATAATGCTGTGTATTTTTCACTGATGTGCAGGTAAGTGTATTGTGAGACAGCAGGACATCGATTAATGTTCTGGCTAATTCTGAAGCTGGATTCCCTGGGGTTCAAATTCTGATTCTGCCACCTGGGTGTCCCTGGGAAAGTTCCTCAGTCCCCGCCCCCTCCAACTTCTTGTCTCAGTTTCTTCTTTTGCATAAAATGGTAAAATAGCTGTTGCATCTACTTTGTAGGCTGTTGGGACGATTATACAAGTTAATATATGTAAAGCACTTAGAACATTGCCTGGCATGTGGTAAGCACTCATAAGTTAGCTATTTTTACTATGAAAAAAACTCTGGGTTTCCACATATCAAGCTGATAGCAACAGTTATTTCTGATGAGAGAATGCAACTGGAAGTTGAATAAGGGTTTGGTCAAAGAGAATTTTTGCTTTGTCTGGATTGTTTGACTTTTAAAATAAGGATATATACTAATATTCTTTTGGAATTAAATAAATGATATTTATTAAAAAATCAGTGGGGAAAGTAGAAATGATATTGGGACAACGATTTAATCATTTGGAAAAAGTAAAGGTAGAGCCTTACCGTAAAGCTAGATAGTCCCAGATGTATTAGAGATTAGACCACAAAAATGAAACCAAAATAGAATAAGAATAAGGTAAATGTTGATGTAATAGTGAGGACAGTGTCCTTAACATGACATCAAAGACAGAAAAAAACTGATACATTAGATGGCATAAAAATATAAATTGTTTTCAAATAATGTCACAGATGAAATTAAAGGGTAAATATACATATCAAAGGGATAAAGCTATTATTTATAATATTAATAGATTTTATAGATTAATATGAAGTAGAAAAAAGAAGAGAATAAACAGGCAATTACCAAAATTAGAAATATAACTGGACAATAAATACAGGCAAAAATTGTTTAACCTTATTACCTTAGTAGTAATCAAAGATATGCAGCTTTGAATAGTCTTTTTTTTTTTTAACATCTTTATTGGAATATAATTGCTTTACAATGGTGTGTTAGTTTCTGCTTTACAACAAAATAAATCAGTTATATATATATACATATGTTCCCATATCTCTTCCCTCTTGAGTCTCCCTCCCTCCCACCCTCCCTATCCCACCCCTCCAGGGGGTCACAAAGCACCGAGCTGATCTCCCTGTGCTATGGGGCTGCTTCCCATTAGCTATCTACCTTACGTTTGTTAGTGTATTTATGTCCATGCCTCTCTCTCGCTTTGTCACATCTCACCCTTCCCCCTCCCCATATCCTCAAGTCCGTTCTCCAGTAGGTCTGTGTTTTTATTCGTTTTACCCCTAGGTTCTTCATGACATTTTTCCCCTTAAATTCCATATATATGTGTTAGCATACAGTTATGACAGACTCTAGGTCTATCCACCTCATTACAAATAGCACAATTTCATTTCTTTTTATGGCTGAGTAATATTCCATTGTATATATGTGCCACATCTTCTTTATCCATTCATCCATTGACGGACACTTAGGTTGCTTCCATGTCCTGGCTATTGTAAATAGAGCTGCAATGAACATTTTGGTACATGACTCTGTATGAATTTTGGTTTTCTCAGGGTATATGCCCAGCAGTGGGATTGCTGGGTCATATGGTAGTTCTATTTGTAGTTTTGTAAGTAACCTCCATACTGTTCTCCATAGTGGCTGAACCAATTCACATTCCCACCAGCAGTGTAAGAGTGTTCCCTTTTCTCCACACCCTCCCAGCATTTATTGTTTCTAGATTTTTTGTTGATGGCCATTCTGACTGGTATGGGATGATATCTCATTGTAGTTTTGATTTGCATTTCTCTAATGATTAAGATGTTGAGCATTCAACATGTGCTTGTTGGCACTCTGTATATCTTCTTTGGAGAAATGTCTATTGAGGTCTTCTGCCCATTTTTGGATTGGGTTGTTTGTTTTTTTGTTATTGAGCTGCATGAGCTGCTTGTAAATTTTGGAAATTAATCCTTTGTCAGTTGCTTCATTTGCAAATATTTTCTCCCATTCTGAGGGTTGTCTTTTGGTCTTGTCTATGGTTTCCTTTGCTGTGCAAAAGCTTTGAAGTTTCATTAGGTCTTTGTTTATTTTTATTTCCATTTCTCTAGGAGGTGGGTCAAAAAGGATCTTGCTGTGATTTATGTCATAGAGTGTTCTGCCTATGTTTTCCTCTAAGAGTTTGATAGTTTCTGGCCTTACATTTAGGTCTTTAATCCATTTTGAGCTTATTTTTGTGTATGGTGTTAGGGAGTGATCTAATCTCATACTTTTACATGTACCTGCCCAGTTTCCCCAGCACCACTTATTGAAGAGGCTGTCTTTTCTCCACTGTACATTCCTACCTCCTTTATCAAAGATAAGGTGACCATATGTGCATGGGTTTATCTCTGGGCTTTCTATCCTGTTCCATTGATCTATCTTTCTGTTTTTGTGCCAGTACCATACTGTCTTGATTATTGTAGCTTTGTAGTATAGTCTGAAGTCAGGGAGCCTGATTCCTCCACCTCTGTTTTTTGTTCTCAAGATTGCTTTGGCTATTTGGGGTCTTTTGTGTTTCCATATAAATTGTGAAATTTTTTGTCCTAGTTCTGTGAAAAATGCCAGTGGTAGTTTGATAGGGATTGCATTGAATCTGTAGATTGCTTTGGGTAGTAGAGTCATTTTCACAATGTTGATTCTTCCAATCCAAGAACATGGTATATCTCTCCATCTATTTGTATCATCTTTAATTTCTTTCATCAGTGTCTTATAATTTTCTGCATACAGGTCTTTTGTCTCCTTACGTAGGTTTATTCCTAGATGTTTTATTCTTTTTGTTGCAATGGTAAATGGGAGTGTTTTCTTGATTTCACTTTCAGATTTTTCATCATTAGTGTATAGGAATGCCAGAGACTTCTGTGCATTAATTTTGTATCCTGCTACTTTACCATATTCATTGATTAGCTCTAGTAGTTTTCTGGTAGCATCTTTAGGATTCTCTATATATAGTATCATGTAATCTGCAAACAGTGACAGCTTTACTTCTTCTTTTCCGATTTGGATTCCTTTTATTTCCTTTTCTTCTCTGATTGCTGTGGCTGAAACTTCCAAAACTATGTTGAATAAGAGTGGTGAGAGTGGGCAACCTTGTCTTCTTCCTGATCTTAGTGGAAATTCTTTCAGTTTTTCACCATTGAGGACAATGTTGTCTGTGAGTGTGTCATATATGGCCTTTATTATGTTGAGGAAAGTTCCCTCTATGCCTACTTTCTGCAGGGTTTTTATCATAAATCGGTGTTGAATTTTGTCGAAAGCTTTCTCTGCATCTATTGAGATGATCATATGGTTTTTCTCCTTCAATTTGTTAATATGGTGTAGCACGTTGATTGATTTGCATGTATTGAAGAATCCTTGCATTCCTGGAATAAACCCCACTTGATCATAGTGTATGATCCGTTTAATGTGCTGTTGGATTCTGTTTGCTAGTATTTTGTTGAGGATTTTTGCATCTATGTTCATCAGTGATATTGGCCTGTAGTTTTCTTTCTTTTTGACATCCTTGTCTGGTTTTGGTATCAGGGTGATGGTGGCCTCATAGAATGTGTTTGGGAGTGTTCCTCCCTCTGCTATATTTTGGAAGAGTTTGAAAAGGATAGGTGTTAGCTCTTCTCTAAATGTTTGATAGAATTCGCCTGTGACGCCACCTGGTCCTGGGCTTTTGTGTGTTGGAAGATTTTTAATCACAGTTTCAATTTCAGTGCTTGTGATTGGTCTGATCATATTTTCTATTACTTCCTGATTCAGTCTTGGCAGGTTGTGCCTTTCAAAGAATTTGTCCATTTCTTCCAGGTTGTCCATTTTATTGGCATAGAGTTGCTTGTAGTAATCTCTCATGATCTTTTGTATTTCTGCAGTGTCAGTTGTTAGTTCTCCTTTTTCATTTCTAATTCTATTGATTTGAGTCTTCTCCCTTTTTTTCTTGATCAGTCTGGCTAATGGTTTATCAATTTTGTTTATCTTCTCAAAGAACCAGTTTTTAGTTTTATTGATCTTTGCTATCATTTCCTTCATTTCTTTTTCATTTATTTCTGATGTGATCTTTATGATTTCTTTCCTTCTGCTAACTTTGGGGTTTTTTTGTTCTTCTTTCTCTAGTTGCTTTAGGTGCAGGGTTGGGTTGTTTATTCGAGATGTTTCCTGTTTCTTAAGGTAGGATTGTATTGTTATAAACTTCCCTCTTAGAACTGCTTTTGCTGCATCCCATAGATTTTGGGTCGTCATGTCTCCATTGTCACTTGTTTGTAGGTATTTTTTAATTTCCTCTTTGATTTTTTCAGTGATCACTTCGTTATGAAGTAGTGTATTGTTTAGCCTCCATGTGTTTGTATTTTTTTACAGATATTTTCCTGTAATTGATATCTAGTCTCATAGCGTTGTGGTCGGAAAAGATACTTGATACAATTTCAATTTTCTTAAATTTACCAAGGCTTGATTTGTGACACAAGATATGATCTATCCTGGAGAATGTTCCATGAGTACTAGAGAAAAATGTGTATTCTGTTGTTTTGGGATGGAATGTCCTATAAATATCAACTAAGTCCATCTTGTTTAATGTATCATTTAAAGCTTGTGTTTCCTTATTTATTTTCATTTTGGATGATCTGTCCATTGGTGAAAGTGGGGTGTTAAAGTCCCCTACTATGAATGTGTTACTGTCAATTTCCCCTTTTATGGCTGTTAGTATTTGCCTTATGTATTGAGGTGCTCCTATGTTGGGTGCATAAATATTTACAATTGTTATATCTTCTTCTTGGATCGATCCCTTGATCATTATGTAGTGTCCTTCTTTGTCTCTTCTAATAGTCTTTATTTAAAAGTCTATTTTGTCTGATATGAGAATTGCTACTGTAGCTTTCTTTTGGTTTCCATTTGCATGAAATATCTTATTCCATCCCCTTACTTTCAGTCTGTATGTGTCTCTAGGTCTGAAGTGGGTCTCTTGTAGACAGCAAATATATGGGTCTTGTTTTTGTATCCATTCAGCCAATCTGTGTCTTTTGGTGGGAGCATTTAGTCCACTTACATTTAAGGTAATTATCGATATGTATGTTCCTATTCCCATTTTCTTAATTGTTTTGGGTTCATTGTTGTAGGTCTTTTCCTTCTCTTGTGTTTCTTGCCTAGAGAAGTTCCTTTAGACGTTGTTGTAGAGCTGGTTTGGTGGTGGTGAACTCTCTCAGATTTTGCTTGCCTGTAAAGGTTTTAATTTCTCCATCAAATCGGAATGAGATCCTTGCTGGGTAGAGTAATCTTGGTTGCAGATTTTTCTCCTTCATCACTTTAAATATGTCCTGCCAGTCCCTTCTGGCTTGCAGAGTTTCTGCTGAAAGATCAGCTGTTAACCTTAAGGGGATTCCCTTTTGTGTTATTTGTTGTTTTTCCCTTGTTGCTTTTAATATGTTTTCTTTGTATTTAATTTTTGACAGTTTGATTAATATGTGTCTAGGCGTGTTTCTCCTTGGATTTATCCTGTATGGGACTCTCTGTGTATCCTGGACTTGATTAACTATTTCCTTTCCCATATTAGGGAAGTCTTCAACTATAATCTCTTCAAATATTTTCTCAGTCCCTTTCTTTTTCTCTTCTTCTTCTGGAACCCCTATAATTCGAATGTTGGTGCGTTTAATGTTGTCCCAGAGGTTTCTGAGACTGTCCTCAGTTCTTTTCATTCTTTTTTCTTTATTCTGCTCTGCAGTAGTTATTTCCACTATTTTATCTTCCAGGTCACTTATCCGTTCTTCTGCCTCAGTTATTCTGCTATTGATCCCATCTAGAGTATTTTTCATTTCATTTATTGTGTTGTTCATCATTGTTTGTTTCATCTTTAGTTCTTCTAGGTTCTTGTTAAATGTTTCTTGCATTTTGTCTGTTCTATTTCCAAGATTTTGAATCATCTTTACTATCATTATTCTGAATTCTTTTTCAGGTAGACTGCCTATTTCCTCTTCATTTGTTAGGTCTGGTGGGTTTTTATCTTGCTCCTTCATCTGCTGTGTGTTTCTCTGTCTTCTCATTTTGCTTAACTTACTGTGTTTGGGGTCTCCTTTTTGCAGGCTGCAGGTTCGTAGTTCCCGTTGTTTTTGGTGTCTGTCCCCAGTGGCTACGGTTGGTTCAGTGGGTTGTGTAGGCTTCCTGGTGGAGGGGACTAGTGCCTGTGCTCTGGTGGATGAGGCTGGATCTTGTTTTTCTGGTGGGCAGGTCTATGTCTGGTGGTGTGTTTTGGGGTGTCTGTGGCCTTATTATGATTTTAGGCAGCCTCTGTGCTAATGGGTGGGGTTGTGTTCCTGTCTTGCTAGTTGTTTGGCATAGGGTGTCCAGCACTGTAGGTTGCTGGTCGTTGAGTGAAGCTGGGTGCTGCTGTTGAGATGGAGATCTCTGGGAGATTTTCACCGTTTGATATTATGTGGAGCTGGGAGGTCTCTTGTGGACCAGTGTCCTGAAGTTGGCTCTCCTACCTCAGAGGCACAGCACTGACTTCTGGCTGCAGCACCAAGAGCCTTTCATCCACACGGCTCAGAAGAAAAGGGGGAAAAAGTAGAAAGAAAGAATTAGTAGAAGTAGAAAGAAAGAAAGGGGGGGGGGAGGGAGGGAGGGTGGAAGGAAGGAAGGAAGGAAGGAAAAAAAGAAAGAAGATAAAGTAAACTAAAATAAAATAAGATAAAATATAATAAAGTTATTAAAATAAAAAAATAATTATTAAGAGAAAAAAAACGGACTAATAGAACCCTAGGACAAATGGTGGTAGCAAAGCTATACAGACAAAATCTCACACAGAAGCATACACATACACACTCACAAAAAGAGGAAAAGGGGAAAAAATCATAAATGTTGCTCTCAAAGTCCACCTCCTCAATTTGGGATGAGTCGTTGTGTATTCATGTATTCCACAGATGCAGGGTACATCAAGTTGATTGTGGAGCTTTAATCCGCTGCTTCTGAGGCTGCTGGGAGAGATTTCCCTTTCTCTTCTTCGTTCTCACAGCTCCCAGGGGCTCAGCTTTGGATTTGGCCGCGCCTCTGTGTGTAGGTCGCTGGAGGGCGTCTGTTCTTCGCTCAGACAGGACGGGGTTAAAGGAGCCGCTGATTGGGGTCTCTGGCTCACTCAGGCCGTGGGGAGGGAGGGGCACGGAGTGCGGGGCGGGCCTGCGGCGGCAGAGGCCGGCGTGACGTTGCACCAGCCTGAGGCACCGGCCGGGGTGACGTTGCACCAGCCTGAGGCGCGCCGTGCGTTCTCCCGGGGCAGTTGTCCCTGGATCACGGGACCCTGGCAGTGGCGGGCTGCACAGGCTCCCCGGAAGGGGAGTGTGGATAGTGACTTGTGCTCACACACAGGCTTCTTGGTGGCTGTAGCGGCAGCCTTAGCGTTTCATGCCTGTCTCTGGGGTCCGCGCTTTTAGCCGCGGCTCGCGCCCGCCTCTGGAGCTCCTTTAAGCAGCGTTCTTAATCCCCTCTCCTCGCGGACCAGGAAACAAAGAGGGAAGAAAAAGTCTCTTGCCTCTTCGGCAGCTCCAGACTTTTCTCCGGACTCGCTCCTGGCCAGCCGTGGCGCATTAACCCCCTGCAGGCTGTGTTCACGCCGCCAACCCCAGTCATCTCCTGGCGCTCCAACCGAAGCCCGAGCCTCAGCTCCAGGCCCCGCCCGCCCCTGCGGGTGAGCAGACAAGCCTCTCGGACTGGTGAGTGCCGGTCGACACCGATCCTCTGTGCGGGAATCTCTCTGCTTTGCCCCCTGCACCCCTGTTACTGTGCTCTCCTCTGCGGCTCCGCAGCTTTCCCCCTCCGCCACTCGCAGTCTCTGCCCGCGAAGGGGCTTCCTAGTGTATGGAAACCTATCCTCCTTCACAGCTCCCTCCCACTGGTGCAGGTCCCGTCCCTATCCTTTTGTCTCTGTTTATTCTTTTTTCTTTTTCCCTACCCAGGTACGTGGGGGGGGGGGTTTCTTGCCTTTTGGGAGTTCTGAGGTCTTCTGCCAGCGTTCAGTAGGTGTTCTGTAGGAGTTGTTCCACGTGTAGATGTATTTCTGGTGTATCGGTGGGGAGGAAGGTGATCTCCGCGTCTTACTCTTCTGCCATCTTCCTGGAAGTCTCACATTGTAGTTTTTCTGAATAGTCTTAACTTACTGTCAGAAATTTAGAAAAAATATTATAAATGCTGAAGGAAGTTTGATGAATATGATTTTATTCCATATTAGATGAGATATATTTTATGCAAGATAGTTTTGCCGTAAACATTAAATGTCTTAAAAATGTGTATATTCTGATTGATTTTCTAGAAATTCAAGTGGAATAATCACAGATGTGCACACAGGTCCATGTATAATGATGTCCATTGTGGTGTTATTTAAATTAGCAAAAAATTGAAAACTACTTAAATATCCAATAATAAATTGTTAAACATCTCCTCTTCATTTAGTTGTTATTGTGGGTTTTTATGTTGTTCCTTCATCTGAAACATATTTCTCTGCCATCTCATTTCGTCTAACTTTCTGTGTTTGTGTTCTCCTTTCTGCTGGCTGGAGCACTGTAGCTCCTCTTGCTTCTGGTATCTGCCGTCTGGTGGGTGAGGCTGGTTCCGAGGCTTGTTCAGGATTCCTGGTGGGAGGGATTGGGTGCCTGACCACTGGTGGGTGGACCTGGGTCTTGTCCATCTGGTGGGCAGGGCCGTGTCAAGTGGTGTGTGTATAGGTGGCTGTGAGTTCAGTATGGCTTCAAGCACCCTGTCTGCTGATGAGTGGGACTGTGTTCCTATCCGGCTGGTTGTTTGGCCTGGGGCTTTCCAGCACTGGAGCCTGTAGGTTGTTGGGTAGGGCTGGGCCTTGATGCCAAAATGACGACCTTTGGGGGAGCTCACACTGATCAATATTCTCTGGGGCCTCTGCCACCAGTGTCGTTGCCCTCCCAGTGAGCCACAACTGACCCCACTTCCTCAGGAGACCCTCCAAGACTCACAGGTAGGTCTAGTCCCGGCTCCTATGGAGTTGTTACTGCTTTGTGTTGGGTCCCAGTGTATGTGAAAACTTGTGTGCGCCCTGCAAGAGTGGAGTCTCTGTTTCCCTCAGCCCTGTGGAGATCCTGCCCTCAAGCCCCACTGGCCTTCAAAGCCAAATGCTTTGGGGATTCCTCCTCCTGACACCAGACTCTCAGGCTGGGGAGCCTGACGTGGGGCTCAGGACTCTCCCTCTTGTGGGAGAACCTCTGCAATATAATTATTTTCCAGTTTGTGGGTCGCCCATCCGGCAGGTATGGGATTTGATTATGTCGTGAAAGTGCCCCTCCTGCTGCCTCATGGTGGCTTCTTCTTTGTCTTTGAATGTAAAATATCTTTTTGGTAGGTTCCGGTCTTTTTTGTGGATGGTTGTTGAGGAGTTAGTTGTGATTTTGGTGTCTTTATGAGAGGAGGTGAGCTCAGGATCTTCTACTCAGCCCTCTTTTCTGGAATCGAGGGGCTGCTTTTACTTTGGATGTTTGCTGCCTCTTCCCTTAGTGTGTGCTGACCATTATCCCCTTGATATGGGGTGTGCAGGCACAGCGCCCTTGGCCTCTCCTGGGACACTGGGGGCAGGGCTTGGCGGTTGCTCACAGATTTCCTAGGGGCAGGTGCTATCTGTGTCCTCCCAGGACAGCAGGATCAGGGCCTGGGCTCTGCTCGTGGGTCTGGTACTGCCGGCCCATGCCCGCCTCTGGAGCCCATGATGGTGGTGGTGACTTGCGCCTGCCCTGGGAGCTCTTGTAGGCGGTGTCCTGTTCCCTGGGAGCGCTCACAGGAGAAGAAGCTCTTATGGTAGTCCTGCCCCTCTCCTCATGTGTCCCTGAATATGGAGCCTTGGCTCCCTGGCAGGCCCAGGCTTCTTCCACGTACACCCTTAGTTGCCACAGCCCAGCCTCTTCAGGCTGTTTCCCCACAGCCAGCCCTGGTCCTCTCCCTGGGTCCATCCTCTGAAGCCGGAGCTTCAGCACTCAGCCCCCACCCACACTGACAATACCCTTCTGTAAGTATTCAGTAGCTGTTCTGTGTGAATCGTTCCACCTGTAGATGTATTTTTAATGTTTCTGTGGGAGAAGGTGAGCTCCACGTCCTACTCCTCCAGCATCTTGATCCAATAAATTGTTAAATAAATCATGGTGCATAAAGTATGGAATATTATTCAGCCATTAAAAATAATGCTGTTGAAGACTATTTACTTGTATGGAAATATGTTATGAATATATGGAAGAACTGCAAAACGTCAATAAATATAAAGGCTTAATTTTATAAAAAGATAGGAAACCCTGCTGTATGTGAATACATATAAAGTTATCTCTAACTTTATCTCTATTTATCTCTAAATAGTGTATGTGTGAGTAAATAAACCTAGATAGAAAAGCACTACAGAGTTAAAATTTATTATCTCTGGGCAGTGATGACATTTATCATTCTCTCTGTGCTTTATATTTATTTACTTTATTTTGTTAAACATCACAAAAGTACACAAACACAGTCTTGTAAAAATGAGCATACTACAGATAAAGCTGAAATCCCTCAGACCAACCCTCAGTCCTCCCCTGTATCTCCCCCACAGGGACTCAACATTACCAGCGCCTGTCCCTCTACAACTTTGCCTACACATTTTACATACATGTTTTCTCTCCAATATTTTGGCAGTTAAAGCATTAAAAAATTTTGTTTGTATTTACTCTGAAAATATTGATTAGATTTTATTTTTGTCTCTAGATTTAATTGAGATCTTCTGCCTACTATTTCTTTCCCTACTTCTTCTCCCACTGTCCCCTGCCACCTCCTGTATGTTATCTGTTGAAGTTTTATTCCCCATTTGTTGTATAATTTTCTTTCGATTATTTAGACCCAACTATAAATTTTACCAAATTCTTTGTGCACTATTTTTATCTTCCAATAGTCTTGGGTCTTACTTTATTTTATCTTGCTTCAATACATCTCCTTGTAATTCTTCCAGGAAGGATTTGTGTGTGGTAAACTTCGAGTCGTTGAATGATTTAAAATGCTTGACTGATATTTTGGCTGGATATAGAAATGTAAATTCAATATAATTATTTTCTCAGAAATTTTATAATGTTGCTCTTCAGTATTCTGAATTGCTGAAAAGAAATCAGTTGCCAGTGCGATCCTTGTTGTTTTTTGTTTTGTTTTGTTTTTGATCCTTTTTCTTTTACAGGTAACATTTTTTTTTTTTTTTTCTGGGAGACTTTAGGGCTTTTACTTGGCTCTCTGAATTTCACAGATGTAATTTTAATTACAGTTTTTTCTTTTATTCTGCTTAGTATTTATGGACCATTTCAATTTTTCTTCAGGAGATTTTTCACATGTTATTTCTCTGCCTTTTCTTCCATTCCATTCTCTCTGTTTTGCCTCTGGAATTAGTAAGATCTCAGGACTTCTGGATCTACCTTCAAAGTCTATCTCTCATCATCCCTCCCTTCCTTCCTCCCTTTCTCCCTCCACCACTTCCTTCCTTCCTTTTTTGCTATCTTTTTGTCCTGTGTTTTATTCTGGGGAATCAGTATTTCAGTGCATTAATTTGCTTTTCACGTGTGTCTATTCTCTATTTAACCTGTTGTTGAGTTTCTTCTTTTAAATTTTAACTGTTATGTTTTTCTTCACTAGATCTCAAGTTGATTGTTTGAAATAGCCATTTTCATAGTTACTCTGAAGATACAGTATTTTGTTAATACTACATTTAAAGTTGGTTTCTACTTGTCTATTGACTCAATTTACACTCATTATTTTTCTGTTTATTGAATTTGGTGCCCCTCATTGTTTGGCTAGGTTTCCTCAAATGTTTGGTAGTTTTTGGCTGCATCATTGTCTCATAATTAGGATCCTTAGTTAATTTTTTCATACGTTTTAGACTTACAGTTTAATGAATTTTGACAAGTGTAGACAGTGTGTGAATACCACCATGATCTACATATACATTATTTCTTTTAACCCAAAATTCCCTTGGGCTCCTTTTCAGTCATTCTGCTCCCCTTACCCTGAGAACTACCGATTTATTTTCCATCCGTAGAGTCTTGCCTTTCCAGAATGGACATAAAATGAATCATACAATATGTATCCTTTCAAGTCTGGCTTCATTCACTCAGCACAAGGCTTTTGGGCTTCATCCATGTTGTTGCAATATGTCCGTTGCTTCTTCCTTTGTATTGCTAAGTAGAATTCCATTGTATAGATGTGCTACTGGTTGATGAACAGTTGGGTGGTTTCTAAATGCTGGTGATCATGAAAAATTACATACAAGTTTTTTTTTGTGTGTAGACCTATGTCTTCATTTCTCTTGGGTGAATACCTTGAAGTAGGTATTCTAGGTATGGCTAGGTCATATGGTAATTATATGCTGAACTTTACAAGAAACTGTCAAAATGTTTTCCAAGTGGCTATGACTTAAGAATGTTGAGATAATCGTAGATTCATATGCAGTTGTAAGAAATAAAAGAGAGACATCACATGTACTCTTTACCTAGTTTCTCCGATAGTAACATCTGGTAAAACTACAGTGTAATATAACAACCAAGATATTGACATTGAGCTACTCAAAAGATACATAACAGTTCTACACTGTAAGGATCCCTTACCCTGCTCTTCCACATGCCCACAGCTGGCTGGCTGGCTATAGCCCCGACAATCAAGAATCTGTTCTCCATTTGTATAATTTTGCTATTTAAGAATGTTATATAAATGGAACTATGTATGTAACCCTTTGGGATTGACCTTTTTTCACTCAGCTTAATTCCCTAGAGATGTATCAGAGGTGTTGCATGTAATCAATACTCATTCCTTTTTTTCTGTTGGGTAGTATTCTAGGGTATGAATGTACCACAGTTTGCTTAACCATTTATTTATTGAAGGGCATCTGGGCTGTTTCCTGTGTTGGCTATTACAAATAAATCTGCTATAAACATTTATGTACAGGTTTTTATGTGAACATAAATTTTCTTTCTTTGGGATAAATACCTATGAGTACAGTTGTTGGGTCACATGGTAGTTGCATATTTAGTTCTTTAAGAAACTACCAAAGAGTTTTCCAGAGTGGCTTACCTTTTGGTATTCCCATCAGCAATGTATGAGTGACCCAGTTTCTGTGCATCCTCACTTGCATTTGGTATTGCCACTATTTTTTATTTTGTCCACCTTGATAGGTGTGTAGTAATATGTCACTGTGCTTTTAATTTACATTTCCCTAAAGGCTAATGATGTTGACTGAATTTTCGTGTGCTTATTTGACAGCTGTGTGTACTCTTCAGTGAAATGCTGCTATGTCTTTTGCTCATTTTCTAATTCAATTATTTGTATTTTTACTGTTGAGTTTTGAGAGTTCTTTCTATATACTAGAAACTAGTATTTTGTTGGATATATGGTTTGAAGTATTTTCTCCCTATCTATAGCATATCTTTTCATCCTCTTCACATGGGCTTTTGCAGAGCAAAAATTTTAAATTTTTCTGAAGTCCAATATATAAATTTTTCCTTTTATGATCATGCTTTTGGTGTCAAGTCAAAGAATGCTTGCCTAGCCATAGATCCTCCAAATTTTCTCCTATATTTTTTCTGAAAGTTTTATCTTTTATGTTTAAGTCCATAATATATTTTGAGTCTTTTTTTTTTAAGATGTGAAGGGCTTGGTTTTTGCCTATGAATTTTTACTTGCTCCAGCACCACTGAGTGTTAAACATCATTTGTGCATATTTGTGTGGGTCTATGATTAGGTTCTCTATTGTGTTCTATCTGTGTGTCTATCCCCTCCATCAGTAACACACTGTCTTGATTGCTGTAGCTCTATAGTAAGCTTTGTTATCAGGCAGAGTAATTCCTTATTTAGTCTCTTATTTGTTATCTTTATTCTTTTGCAAGATTGTTTTAGTCATTCTAAGTTTTATGCCTTTCCATATAAGTTTTAGAATTTATTTTTTCCGTATAAATTGATAGAAATTGCATTAAAACTATAAATCAGTTTGGAGGGAATTGATATCTTTGCTATCTTGAGTCTTAAAATCCATGAATGTGGTATGTCTTTACACGTATTTAGGTCTTTGATTTCATTACTAGCATTTTGTAATTTTCAGCATTTGGATCATGGATATCTTTTGTAAATTTATACCTAAATGTATCATTTTCCTTGGAGTGATTTTATGTGGTATTGCGTTTTAAATTTTGGTCTCTACATGTTAATTGTTGATATATAGAAATGCAATTGATTTTTGTGTAGATCTTTTATCCTGTGACCTTACTAAACTCACTTATTTGTTCTTGGAATGCTTTTGTAAAACCCTTTCTCTGTAGATAAGCATATCATTTTCAAATAAGGATGGTTTATTTCTTCCTTTCCAATCTGTATGCCTTTTGTTTCTTTTCATTTCCTTTTGCGGTGGCTAGAACTCCCAGTAATATATTGAATAAATGTGGAGAGAGTGACATTCTTGCCTTGTTCTTGATATTAGAGAGAAAGCACTCAGTCTTTTGCCATTAAGTTTGATGTTAGCTATAGTGTTTTTGTAGATGGTATTTATCAAGTTGAGATATTTCCCCTCTAGTCCTAACTTGCTGAGAGTTTTTATCCTAAACGGGTATTATATTTTGTCAAATGTTTTTCTTTGATTGATATGATCACACAGTTTTTCTTCTTTAGCTTATTGATATGGTTGATTATACTGACTGATTTTTGAATGGTGAACCAGCTTTACATATCTGGAACAGATTTCATTTTGTCATGGTGGGTAATTATTTTAATACATTGCTAGATTTGATTTGCTAATATTCTGTTGAGCATTTTTGTGTCTAAGTTTGTTAGTCTGTAATTTTCTCTTTCTTTCTTTTCTTTTTTTTTTTTTTAACTATTTTGTCTGGTTTTTGGTAGAAGGGTAACACTGGCCTTGTAAAATGAGTTTGGAAGTGTTTCCTCTTATTCTTTGTTTCTGGAGTAGATTGTATGGAATTTGTGTCTTCCTTCTTTCCTTCCTTTTTCATTATTTGATTTCTAGTTTGATTCTGATATGGTCAGAAAACATACTTTGTATAACATAAATTGTTTTATATTTGTTGAGGTTTGTTTTATGGTCCCATTATTTGGTTTATGGTGAATATTCCATGAGCCCTTTGAAAAAATGTATATGCCGCTGTTGTTGTGTGGAGTATTTTATATACAGTAAGTCCCCTACATACAAACCTTCAAGTTGTAAACTTTCAAAGATGCAAACGTGTGTTCGCATGTCCAGTCACGTAAGTTAGTTCACATATCTTGCGTACATTGTCACGTGTGTGCATCCTCTACAGTGGTTGTGCTTTTGTGTACTTTATAGTAATGTATAGGGCAGTATCTTTATTTCAAGCCCAGGGTGTTCCGATGCAAGCGTAAAAGCAGCAGTGATGTAGCTTGTACTGCTAAGACGCGCAAAGCGATAACGATGGAAACAAAAGTGAAAGTAATTGAGAGAGTGGAGTGAGGCGAAAAGATGGTAGATGTCGCTTGTTCTTGTAACATGAATTGTTCAGCCATCGGCATGATTCTAAAGAACAGGACAAGATCGTGGAACATGTGAAGTCTGCTGTGCCAGTGATGTCGACAATAATATCCAAGAAGTGTGGGAAATGATGGAGGAGATGGAGAAACTTCTCAGTGTGTGGATGCAGGATCAGCATCAGCATCGAGTCCCGCTCAGCTTAATGCTGATGCAAGAGAAAGCTAAAAGCTTTTATGAAGACTTGAAGAAGAAACATGGCGAAGAATCAGAGGGTGCATCTTTTAATGCCAGCCGTGGCTGGTTTCATTGGTTCAAGGCTACATTCAACGTTTACAACATAAAAGTAAGTGGTGAGGCAGCAAGTGCAGATACGGTATCTGCCTGAGAATTTCCTGAAATGCTTTGAGAAATTATTGATGAAGGCACGTATTTACCCGAGCCGCTTTTTAAAGTGGATGAGACAGGTCTGTACTGGAAGCGGATGCCAGACCAAAGTTATATCAGTAAGGAGGAATAATTGAGGCCAGAGTATAAAGCAGCAAAGGATAGGCTAACTCTGCTGTTTGGTGGCAGTGCTTCTGGCAATATGAAGCCAAAGGCTCTATTTGTTTATCATTCAGAGAACCCAAGAGCCCTTAAAAACATAGCCAAGGGCTCTCTTCCTGTTGTGTGGAAGAGTAACCCCAAAGCCTAGGTTACACAGGCCACTTATCAGGACTGGTTTTTCCACCACTTTATCGCAGTGGTAGAGAAATATTGCTTGGAGAAGTATGTCCCATTCAACATTCTTTTGCTGCTCAGCAATGCTCTGAGCCACCCCCCATTCATGGGCGACTTTCATTCCAACATCGAAGTAGTACATCTGCTACTTTCAAGAATACTTTCAAGAAATATTATTTACATCACATTTTTTTGTCAGGCAGTAAAGGCAAGTGGTGAATCAGGAACAACCTTGTGATAATTTTGGAAGGACTATAACATCTACAAGGCCATAAAAAACATTGACTTTGCTTGTTGTGAGGTTATGGCCATCACCATGAATGGGGTTTGGAAGAAACTTTGCCTGTGGTTTGTTCATGATTTTCATGGATTTGAGGTGGATGAGGAGTCCAAAGAGGTCTTCAGCAACTTAGTGACCCTCAGTGAGAAGCTGGAGCTAGATCTGCAAGAAGACGACTTCATTGAATTCCTTGCTGTGCAACACGAGGAGCTTACTAATGAAGACCTGATGGAACAGGAGGCCCAGAGGAAGGATGAAGAGAGACAAGAAGAAGAAGAAGTAACTAAAGAACCGAAGAGATTCATGATGCAGGAAATGGCAAGGGGATGTTCTTTATCTGAGGAGGCACTGTTAGTTTTTGAGGCACAGGACTCGAACATTGAATGGTACATGAAGACTGCAGCAGCCGTTCAGAATGCAACCCAGTGCTACAGTGTCATCTATGATGAGAAAAAAAGAGCTACTACCCAGACATCACTGGATCATTTTCTCAAGAGGGTAGATAGAATTGAACCTATCAAGGAACCAGAACCTGTGCCGTCAACGTCAGGCGTGAGTGAAATTGCAGCTTGCCCTCCATCCCCTATTGCTGATGATCCTTCAGCTCTACCAATTCCCACCTCCTCTCCCTCCTCCAGTCAGTAACTCTTCTTGCCTGTTCACTGGACGCCAGCCCCTGGATGCCAGCTGTTGTACTGTATTGCTGTACTTTTCAAGGTACTGTACTGTAAGATTAAATATGTTTTCTTTATTTTTTGTGTTTTTTTTTTTTTTTTTGCGGTACGCGGGCCTCTCACTGTTGTGGCCTCTCCCGTTGCGGAGACGCGCAGGCTCGGTGGCCATGGCTCATGGGCCCAGCCACTCCGCGGCATGTGGGATCTTCCCGGACCGGGGCACGAACCCGTGTCCCCTGCATGAACAGGCGGACTCTCAACCACTGTGCCACCAGGGAAGCCCTGTGTTTGTTTTTTATGTATTATTTGTGTGAAAGGTATCATAAACCTATTACAGTACAGTACTATATAGCCAATTGTGTTAGTTGGGTACCTAGGCTAACTTTGTTGGACTTACAAACAAATTGGACTTACGAACACCCTCTCGGAATGGAACTCGTTTGAATGTAGCAGACTTACTGTATGTAAGAAATAACTTGTTGGTTTACTTGTTGTTCAGATCTTTTCTACCCTTGCTAATTTTTTGTCTGGTAGTTTATCAGTTGCCAAAGACATATTGAAGTCCCCAACTATAATTGTGTATTTATTTATTTCTCTTTTCTCTTAAGCACTATCAATTTTTGTTTCATGTATTTGAAATCTTGTTGTCTGTGCACAAATTTGGGATTATTTTGTCCTCCTGGTGAATTGACCCTTTCGTCACTGTGTAATGTCCCTCTTTGTCTATAGTAATTTTCTTGTCACTGAAGTCTACTTCACTGGATATTAATATAGCCACTCCCGCTTTTTAGAAATTAATATACTATCATGGTATATTTTTACTATCCTCTTATTTTTTTTAACATACTTATGCCTTTGAATTTGAAGTGAGTTGCTTGTAAACAGCATATATTTGGGTTATTATTTTTATCCACTCTCTGATTTTATTTGATATATTTAAGTCATTTACATAGGTGTGTTAGGGCTTAAGTGTGCCATTTTCTTTTATTTTGTTTTCTATTTTTTTCCTGTTTCTCCATTCTTGCCTGTCTATGGGTCACTTGAAGATTTTAAAAGATTTAATCTTGATTTAGTTATAGTGTTTTTTTTTAATTGAAATATAGTTGATTTACAATGTTGTGTTAGTTTCAGGTGTACAGCAAATTGATTCAGTTATACATACATATAGATCTATTTTTTTTTCAGATTCTTTTCCCTTATAGGTCATTACAAAACACTGAGTATAGTTCTATGTGCTATACAGTAGGTTCTTGTTGGTGATCTATTTATAGTGCTTTTGAGTTATCATTTTGTATAGTTTTCTTAGTTGTTACAGTGGATATCACAATATCAATATGTGATTTATCATAGTCTACTAATATCAACATTTTACCATTTTGAGTAATGTGTGGAAACTTTACTTATATTTCAGTCCTCCCTTTTGAAAAATATCCCCAGCTTTAAATATTTTCTTGGATAGCAGATGATGTTATAGTATTTGCTTCAATCATCACATGTGATTTAGAAAACTCATGAGGAGGAGGATAGTCTATTGTATTTATGCATATTTCTACTCTTTCCCTTGTTCTTTTTTCCTTCTCAATCTTTCATGATATCTCCTTTTATTTTTTTCCTTTCTATTTGAAGAACTTCATTTAATCATTCTTTATGGGTAGGTCTGCTAGTGATAAATTCTTTTAGTTTTTCCTTTGTCTGAGGATTTTTTGTTTGCTTGTTTCCCTTCATTCCCAAAGGATAGTTTTGCTGGATACAGAATTCTCATTTGAGAATTCTTTTCTTTCAGCTGCTTCCTTCTGGACTCCATGGTTTTAGATGAGAAATCTGGTCATTTGATTTGGTATTCTCCTTAGGTAATGTGCTGTTTTTCTCTTGCTGCTTTTAAGATTTTCCTTTGTCTTTAGTTTTCAGAAATTTAATTACAATGCGTCTTAGCATGGATCCTTTTTGAGGGGGAGCGTTTATCTTATTTAAAGTTTACTCACTTTTTTGAATCTGTGGGTTTATATACTTTACCAAATCTGGGAAATTTTCAGCCGTATTTCTTTGAATACTCTTTCAGCCCTACTCTCTTTCTCCTCTTCCAGTTATACAAATCTTGCATCTTTTGCTTTTGTCCACACATAGTTGAACCTCTGTTCATTTTTTTCAATCTATTTTCTGCCTGTTGTTCAGATTGGGCAAATTCTCTTGGTCTGTCCTCGAGTTTATTGATTTTATTCTCTGTCATTTCCATTCAATATTGAGCCTATCCAGCAAATTTTAAAATTCCATTATTAACTTTTTCATTTCTATAATTTCCATTTAGTTCTTTTTAATAAGTTATATTTCTTTACTGAGATTTTTTTCTATTGGATGTCTTTGGATTATTATATCCTAAACATTTTAGCAGGCAGTCACCTTGTTTAGGCTTGGCATGCAGGCTCTGGCCAACTTTTGTGGGCTACAGTTTCAATGTCAGTCTGATTTTCAGAGCCTATATGGTGTTATTTTGCTCTGCTTGATTTATCTCCTCCCATAGGGGCTCCCGTTGGTCTCCACTGGTGCTCTTTGAATGAGAAGAAGCTTCCCCAGGCTGGACCATCTGGTAAATCTTGCTGGGAGAGGATCTTCCCCAGAGACAAAGAACACTTCCCAGGATGGGTGCTGTGTGGCAGGTTGCCCCCTGCCTGTGGGGGATGGAAAATGTGTCCTGGGCCATGTGATGGTTGTGGCAGGGTCCCTTTTGCCAGAGGTCTTCTGGCTTCGTGGTATCTCTGAGTGAGGAAGGGGACCCCCAGGCGCCATGTGGAAGGAGATTACTTGTTGGTCTAGTACGGCTGTTATGGTGTGATCCCCCTCTCCAGCGCTTCTGGCTGCATGGTGTCTCTGGGTGGGGGCAGAAGTCTCAGGCCTGGTGCTTCAGTTAATTTTTCATCTTTTTCTGTAGCTTGCCCCCATGTATTGTGTGTATGAGAAGCGGCTGGCCCATGCTACTGAGTGAAGGCTCTGGTTACCCAGGCACAGTCCTGCCTCTCTGGAGGAGGTAGTCAAGAACATTGCCTCTCCTGCAGGCTAGTGTCTATCCAGAGTGATGCTTGACATATTGGCCATGGGAAGGAAGTGGTTAAGGGTGACCCGCTTGACCTCTCTTAGTGCAGTTCTCAACCAATGCTCTGTAGGTGCTCCAGGGGTGCCCACCACCCCACCCCCGACCCAGCCCCAAGCTTGACACATCCCTGTCACCCTTGCACCATTTGCTGTGGTTCTTTTCTAAGCATATATTTTCCTTATCAGATTCTATCCTTTTTTTACATTTCAGGGAATTCTCATGCCTTCTGATCTACCAAGAATATCCCTTCCTGTATCCAGTGCAGTTTAGAAGGATGGAGAGATATATATATATATATAATTTTTTTTTCCTAAGTATTTTGAGAATAGAAGTTTAGCTCATCAACTTCAGCCAATCTCTTTGTGGTCTATGTTTTTCAAATTTTCTAAAATAAACGTGTATTACTTTTATAATTAGTAAAACTATGATTAAAACTTTTTTTCCCCACAACTGTGTGTTGGACATTGTGCTGGGGTAAGTGCTCAGAGGCCTCCGTTCGGGGAGATTACAGGGAAGTAAAAATGTGTGTTTTCTGGAGAAGGGTTTCTGGGAAGTGGAAAGGCTATCCACCCTTCTGGGTGTGCTCAGCCGGGACCCCCAGCTGCAGATCTGTGTCTAGCTGCCACAAGGATGCTTTCAACTGTGGAAGGTTGCTCCAAGTTCTTGTAGGAGGGGCTGATCCTTCCCTTTCTTCAAATTGCCAATGTGTGCAAAATGCTAACACCAAACATTCAAGTGACGTATAGATCAGAACAGAATCCTAGCTTGATGACATAAATTAAAGTAATTATATTCATTAGCATGATAAAAAATATGCAAACAAATGTTTATTAAATGCAACCATATATCAACTCCAAAGGCTTTGGCGTTGTTTATGTCCTTGCGCCTACAGCATTTTGTCAAAGGTGGCCTGTCAGGCTGAACTTAATTGACACTAATAGCAGTGGAGAGAGGAGCCAGCCCAGAATATCACTTGGGCCTGCAGACACTGGAGGTTTGGGGATTTGCTATCAGGCCTCCCTGAGAAAGTCCCCGGGAACAGGAAGTACAGGTCGCCTTGATGAATGTGCCCACAAAAGGGTCTGGAGGCCTTTTCTTCAACTGAGACAGGCTGGGACCTGGGACCCTGTGCTGCAGTGCTGCAGTGCTTGCACCTGGACAAACCTCTCCTTGAGCAACAAAATACAAAGACACTATAAGGGACTAAAAATAACTGCGTGCATGTTGGGGCAAATTCTGGGCAACAAGATACAAAAAGAACAGAAAACCCCAACTGTCACTTCTGAAGAGCCAGCAGTAAAAACAGGGTGGGAGCAAAAGCAGGGTGCTGAGCGTGCCCCCTGCACTCAACACCACCAAAGGGGTGGGCAAAACACCTCTGCCACCCCTCTGGCCCGACCCCTGGACACACCCCTACCCTCACTCCATATAAGGTACCAGCTTGCCCCACCTTGGGGAGCAAGTGAACAAGGGATACTGTTACTTGTTTTCGCTCCCCCCTGCTGCAGCAGGGGCCCCAATAAAGCCTTGCCTGAATTTCTTGTCTGGCCTCTGATCAATTTCTATTGATTGGGGAAGGCCAAGAACCCTGGTCAGTATCACAATCAGTGCCTGGTACAGTACCTGCCCCTGCAAGGGAAACCTTTTTCTGCTCCGTTGTATGTATCTTTCCAGCTGTTGGAGACTCTGGCAGGCACAAGCGCTTGCCTGTTCTGGAGTCTCCCGAGATGGGAAACAGGCTCCTAATAGGGAGGCTGCTGTACATTTGTGTTGGGTTCTTGCTGGGGAACCTGGCAGGCTGCTCTGATGAGGCATCTTATTTTTGCCAGAAAGCATGGGAATCATACCCACAAGCACAGTCACAGTAAGAGCCAAAGTTCCTTAGCTGTGATGCTCAGGCACATGGGAACCTTTGTTTTGGCCTTGAGGGCTGATGTATCACAGGTGTGCTAATGGGTGAGGCCCCTGCCTGTTGTGTAGAGGGCCAGCAATTATTACCGTTGTTTCCTATACCCGGAGTGGTTGTTTAGAAGGATCCGGGTACAATTGAATAATCTGTTTTCCTGTCCATCCATCCAGCATATGTTGCATGTAATACCAGGTGGAGAGTGAAAAATGTCAGGCGTGGTCGAGAAGAAGGAGGAAGAGTAGGAGAGCTGGGCCAGGGCTTTATTATTATTTAATTAATTTATTTTTTTAACATCTTTATTGGAGTATAACTGCTTTACGATGGTGTGTTAGTTTCTGCTGTATAACAAAGTGAATCAGCTATATGTATACACATATCCCCATATCCCCTCCCTCTTGCGTCTCCCTCCCACCCTCCCTGTCCCTCTAGGTAGTCACAGAGCACGGAGCTGATCTCCCTGTTCTGTGTGTGGGCCAGGGCTTTAGATTGGAGCCCACAGTCGCCCGCCCTCATGCTGTTTTTTTGTTTGGCTTTTTTTTTTTTTTTTGACCTCCACCTTATGCTTTGAGTTCTAGGCAAACAATGGCCCCAGTCAGGAGGATTTGGTGTGGCTCTGGTTGTTGACAGGCTGGGCTGTCATTCAGTCTCATCCGTTCTCTGTGATCCCAGTTTACCTCCTGGACGAAAGGGAGCCCTTCTTGTCCCTGAGTGCCAGCCGGCTTCAGAGATTGGCTTGGCAGCAATGCTGACTTCACGGTGGTTGCCAATGCTTGTCCACCTGCCTTTCGAAGGAAATAAGATGCTAAGAGAGTAAGGTTTCTTCTCCCAGGATCCACACGGGTCCCTTCCTTTCATGAAGGAAGTAGAAAGTGGAGAGGCTGGAGTTTTTGTGGTCAGCGCCAGTACTGAGGGGAGCCAGGAAGAGATGGCCTGGAGACTCCATGGCTGCGGCCTGGGTAGTGGGGAGAGCCTGGGGCACCTCAGGACCAGCCCCTGCAAACCCTCACCTCTCCTTCCAGGAAAAAGGGAGCCTGCGTAATTTATTTCTGTGGGGTGGTTTATGCTGGGAGGGAGAGAACAGATGTTAAGAAAACAAAGGAAGACACACCACTTTTGTGTCTGAGCCAATGGTGATCAATTCTGTATACTTTACTGCCTCGTCCGTGTTTTGGGGATGGATATTTCAAGCCATTTCAATCAAAAGTGGTGCCACTCTAGGCTCTAAACAAAGGCCTAGATTTATTTTTTTTCTGGCAGCACAATCCTCAAAGATTACACTTGCTGCAACATTTTTAGCCACGTCAACATTCCTTAGGAAATACAAATATGGGCATTATTTCATGGAGATGGCACTGGGTAATATAATAAAATGGATTTATTTCATCTTAATTTATTTAAAATGTGCATAGACAGAACTGGGATAAAATCCATGAGATGAAATATCTCGTTTGCATGAATATATTGAAAAATTCAGCTACCTTCTAAGCCAAAAAAAGAGGCAAATTTTTTTCATCCTCGGAGTAATAAGAAGAATAGGTGCTCTTTTTAAAACAAGAAAATATAACCTTGACAGAGGGAAGTGATTCACGTCCCACAGTCCCTGTGAAGGTGTGAGGGATGAGAGGAGACGGCAGACAGTGCTCTGGGTTGAGGAACTGGGAGAGAGACGGGATTGTGGTTTTTCATGAAGGGGCTGGACTGGGTTGAGACCAGGAGTGCAGGGTGGGTAGCGGGCTTTTCCTGATATGTTGGTTGTCAGAGATGCAGCGCCAGCCCAGCTGTTCCCACCTCTGGACTCCAAGTCTCCAAAGCGCCTAATGGAGAACATTGCAGGGCCTGAGGCTGGCGGGTGTCCATCCTGTTGGGGATGCAGCACAACCTGCTCCTCACCACGCACCACCCAGGGCTTCTGTGTCCAGGATGCACTGTGGATACCGCACTTGTCCACGAGGTTAAAAGTCCAAGGGCCTGGGGTGCAGTCTGGGCCCCAGCGTGGCAGCTCTGTGAACGGGAAACCATTTACACCTTCTGACCTTTACCTGAGGCAGTAAAATGTAGAGGCTGAGTCAGATGGCTTGGGTTCAAATGTGAACTCTACCACCTATGAGCTGTGTGACCTTGGGCAAGTTTCTTAACCTCTTTGGGCTCCAGTGTCCTCTTCTGTAAAATGAACTTGATAGTAGAACATACCACAAATGATGCCATGAGGTTTATGTGTGAGATGATCATACATAGAATATGTCTGACTTATAATTAGCATCCAATGAATGTTAGTTATAAAGTTTTCTTATCAATAGAATGAAATTAATCTTTTAATCTCAAAGGGTAGATTAGTAGCTACTATTATTATTTGATATTGATCATATTATTGTTTAATGTTAATAACTGTTTTCCATTTATTTCTTCCGTGTCTATGAATTTTTAAAAAATTAATTAATTTTTGGCTGCGTTGGTTGGGTCTTTGTTGCCGTGTGTGGGCTTTTCTCTAGTTGCGGCAAGCAGGGGCTACTCTTTGTTGCTGAGCGTGGGCTTTTCATTGCAGTGGCTTCTCTTTGTTGTGGAGCACAGGCTCTAGGCGCAAGAGCTTCAGTAGTTGTGGCACACGGGCTCAGTAGTTGTGGCTCGCAGGCTTAGTTGCTCCCTGGCATGTGGGATCTTCCCAGACCAGGGCTTGAACCCATGTCGCTTGCATTGGCAGGTGGATTCTTAACCACTGAGCCACCAGGGAAGTCCCTCTATGAACTTCTTGAGGGAGGAGATGACAGATACTTGCTGAAGGTGTTGTACTGTTATAATTTGATATTGATCATATTGTTGTTTAATGTTAATAACTGTTTTCAATTTATTTCTTCTGTGTCCATAAACTTCTTGAGGGAGGAGAGGACAAATGCTTGCTGAAGGTGTTGGTTAAGGCCTGGGGGATGCATTCTTTTAGGTTTTCAGTACCTGGGCAGCTTCAGTGGGGCTGAGGGGAGGCCTGAGGACCACTTCTTCCATTGGCTGGGACAGGCCAGTGGCTGATGGCTGGTTATTCCTGGGAATCCTGAGCCTGGGTTTGCTGTCTTTACCCTCCACCCCCGAGCATTTACTAGTGCACGGACTGAACCGCCGAGGCGTGGGGATGGCTACCTTCTGATAGATTACATGGTGAATCACAAGTCTCAAATCTTCTCTTCGAAGATTTTTCCATTCCTGTTTTTCTTATTTTCTACCCTAGGCTGAGAGGAAATCCAGGAGCAACACCCTCAGCTTTTAAAAATTAAGATCATAGATAGTGGGCCCTCTTTGGACCCACGTGTGAGCCAAGGCATTTGGTAAAGAAAAATCAATGAAGGGACTCGCACCGTTTAGTGTTGGTTGAGGGATGGTTGCAGGATGGGATGATTCGGTTTCTCAAAGAGTCCACAGCCTGGGGGGTCAGAGAGCCTGTGGCCTGAGGCTCTCCCTGGCACCCACCTCCTCCTTCTGCTCGTGGGCAAAACTCGCCATGCCCGGGAGCTGCTGCACATCCTGTCTGCTAGGATAGTGTCAGCGCAGGTACCCAAGCCACCCAGGGTGGGCATGAACGCTGCTGGCACAGGAACCCTCCAGATGCAAACCATTCAGGGTCAGGGGTGAAGCCAGTGGATTTCCTGGAGAGCATCCCTTCCCCATCACCCACTGTTTACTTTAATGCTGTTCAGGGGGATGCAGCAGCTGATCTTGGAGACCCTCACAGGTGAGCCCGAGGCCAGGACACAGAGATAAACCGGGCATCTCAGCCGGGCCCGCATTGCCCTCTAAAACCGTCCAGGTCAATTCTATCAAGTCTGGATCCTTGAGTCCCTGGGGACTGCCTGCCAGTGAGCGGGCTCTTTCTGATCTAAGAGGAAAAGTTTGAGGCCTGGTCTAGGCTGCTAAGGAACCACAGAGAAAGCTCCCACCATCCTCACTCTCCCCCAAGCACTGAAGCAAATCCAGGTGGGATTAAACAGGCTGTCCCCCTGATAGGAAGCCGGGGTCACTCTTCCCTGGGCAGCAGCCCCCGTTAGGCTTGCAGAGTCATCGCGAGCACACATATGGGGAAACCCAGGCCTACAGAGGGTACAGCTTTGCCCAAGACCCCACAGCTAATGAGAGGCAGAGCCTCCCATCTGCCAGGGGTGGGGGGGGACCAGCCACACCAAGAACAAAGACTAGGCTTTTTTTTTTTCTTTTACCATGGAAAAGTTTCCTACAGTTTTAAGAATTATCATGCCATTCCAATATACAGTAGGTGCAGACAAATACTGTTTGCTTCTACTTACACCAGGTACCTAGAACAGGCAAATTCATAGAGTCAGAAAGTACATTGGCAGATGCCAGGGGTAGGAGGGTGGACGGGTGGGGAGGGGAAATGGGGAGTTAGTGTTTAATGCAGACAGAGTTTCAGTTTAGGAAGGTAAAGAATTCAGGGGATGGGTGACGATGAGTTGCACAGCAATGTGAATGTACTTAGTGCTGCTGAAGTGCACAGTTAAATATGGTTAAAATAGTAGGCTTTATATTATGTGACTTTTACCACAATAAAAAAAATAAAAAAAAAAGAATTACCATGCCAGATAAAGTTTGATCTTAGATCATTCTGTTTTCCCTGGCTCAGGACTTGTGCTTTGAGGAGGGGAATCCAGTCTTGCTAGAGTCCAGAATCAACTCTGTGCCCCCTCCCCCGCAAGCAGACTCAGAAAGGGACAGAAATCCCTTTGTTTGTCTAGCTGCCCCACCTCCAACCCCCCACACCGCCTCTGCCTCAGCTGTCTCAGCACAGAGGTCACAGCCAAGAGGCAGAGAAAATAAAAAAGGCTTGAACGTGGATCTTGGCCCTTCTTAGGGCCCAGGTAATTTGGAAAAGGTCTAGGGGTGCTTCTGACAGTGAGTGGTGTTAATTTTTGGCTGGGGAAACTGTAGCCTCCAGGCAGGTGTACCTCACTGTGGACCGTTTGGTCCTGTCTGGCCCACTTGGATGGGATTCCAGGCCCTTCTGCTTGCCCAGGAGCACGAGGCTCCAGCTCACTTCCCAGGGGTGGGTCTCGATGGCTGGCCTTTGTAGCAAAGGCATGGCCAGCGGGGAGGGGCTGACAGTGGGAGGGGGCTGGAGCAAATCGTGGGCCTTCAGGACCAATGTTGGCTGGGAAGGGACCCCAGGAAGGACACCTGAGCCACCTGATGGTACCAGGGAAGATTCCCATGATGGAGGCCCCATTGCAGGTGGACCTGACCCTGGCTGACCCAACACATCCCTTTCCTTATTGTTTCCCAGGTGTGGTGTCACCTACAGGGCTCCAAGCAGGTGACTGGTTGTCTGGTTCTGTTCGTCAAGTGAACTTGACTAATACAACGAGGCTCTGATCACCTGGGTCAGTGCCCCAGGCAAACCTTCCATTAATGTCTGTGATGATGCTTTCCTATCGTGGTGAGACCTGACGGGGGCTGGAGGCCAGGTGAGGCGTCCGATGTGGGGGTGATCTATGGAACAGCAGGCCCAGCCAGCTCACAGTGCCCGGGGTTCCGGGTGGGAATTCCATGCAGGGGCAACCGGGTTGCTGGGGGTTGGTCACTGCTAATGGCAAGCCTGCTGCTTTGACCTCAGGGTGGGGTGAGGAGGTGGGGTGCTCTCTGAATATCAGAAACCACAGCGTTTTCTGTTCTAATCAGAGCAGTCTTGTGTGCACTGAGCCAGAGTATAGACTGGGTGACCATATAATTTATTGTCCAAACCAGGGCACTTTTGAGAGTAAAGGGAGATGTGATAAAATTTTGAGAGTGGAAGGGGTGTGTATTGATTATTAAATGGAGACCGTTCTTATCAAACTGGGACAAAATGTTGCCTTGGGAATAGATGCTTTTGACATAGCTCAATCTTTAATTTGCTCACTCCTGCTGCCTAGATCTTGGGAATTTTTAGATTCTGGTGCTTGCATGAGCGTGGAGAGCCTTGAAGGATATGTGGGTCTGCAGGGTATTCAAATGGTCTCTGTCTGGACTGGCCGATGGCTTGTCCTGGGATCCAGCTGGGGATCCCGTCATGTTGGCTGTGTCCACCTGGGTGGAAAGTGAGTTGGGGATGAATGCTGGGTAATCCTGATTTGCTTCCCTTTGACTTGCCACCTCCAGGGTGGGGGTCTCTGTGCCAACCCTGCAGCCCATGGGGTGTGGGGTTAGGCTCCCCTAGGTTTTTATCCTAGCTCTGCCACTTGGTGACACGGACCAAGTTACTTAATTTACCTGAGCCTCAGTTTTCCCAGCCAATAAATGGGAATACTAATGGATGTGGGGGATTAGTGTGGTAACCGTGACACGTGCATGTGTTTGGCACATGATACTCATTTACGGTGTAGGGTAGTGTCTAGTGTCTAATCTCTAGTAGAAGCTGCTTCATTTTGGTACTCAAAGAAAATGTAAACTATGAGTATTTATTTTACTTTATATTTAATTTAAAAATGTTGGGTAGTTAAAAATATGCATGGTGCATTACACATGTAGTAACACATATAGAATTAACCAAAGATGTGAATAAATTATTCATGTACTGGAGTGCATGGCCAGATTTTTTACTGACACGTCTGTGTGATCAGTAAATTTTGGGTTCCTCCTTCATGATTAGGACAGGACCCCCCGTTCTGATAAAAGTGTCCAAGGTAACAGAAGTTGAGACACTCATGAAACTTGAGGAAGCTATTTTATTTTGTTCATTCATTCACTCAATACATATTTATTGAGCACCTACCATGTTCCAAGGACTTGGGATACACCAGTGAATGAAATATAAATTATACAGTATATTGGAAGGTGTAAGTGCTATTTAAAAGAAGCAGGGTGAGGGGGCCTGGCAGCTGGGGTGGGGTGGTGTGCAATTTAAAACTGGGTGATCAGCCTGAGCCTTGTTGAAAGGAATGACATTTGAGCAAAGATCTGAAGGAGGTGAAGGGCTGATGTCCATCTCACCACGGAGCTGTCTTGCTTCATTTTGCAGGTTCAGATGTACCTTTCCCCCTGAAATCTCTGGAATTTCTGTAAGTCAGAGCAGACTTTCACCAGCATGTCAATACTACTAGACTCCCGACATGTGCTAGCAGCGAGAAACAGGATTTAACTCATTAGCATGGGATCTTTTTTCTAGTTAAACAACAACAACAAAACCCTGTGATCTGGTTTTCTTTTCTTTTTTTTTTCCTCACTCTTTCCAGACATATTTTAAAGTGCTAGTCGGGGCTCTACCTTTACAGTGAAATAACTAATGGGACCCGTTGGGGCCCTCCAAATGGAGGTTTGAAGGTGCGAAAACAATCTAATTAGGAAAGAGAAGGTTGTTTGTTGAGCTTGGCATTCAAGCCATGGGAGAAGAATTTTAAGGAAGAGCTCAGCCAGGTTATCATGGGCATGACAATGGGCTCCTGTCCCATTACAGAGTATGTATCACCGGAGAGCAGTACTGCTTCTCCCAGACTCAGATCCGCTTCCTCTGCAGTACAATGCTAGACAAACCCTGATAGGTCCTGCTCTGTAGGCTTCTGTTTCTGTGTTGTTTCTGTTTTTGGCTTTGTTTGGTTTGGGTTGAGTTTTTGGCTCCATATGGACAATCTCCTTCAGGGTAATTCACTGATCTGTTTTTCTCAGCGTTGGATTTGGACGGGGAGCAGAGCCTTGAGCGTTGCTGATGGATGCTGGGTTCTGTGTTTGGAAGCCGGTGGCGTGCAGGGTGGCGTCCACCCTCATGAGGTGGCTTGTTGGCAAAGAGAGGAGAGGGTTGACTTGAGTTTATGCGAGCATTTTTGAGGAGTTCTGGTTTTCCTCCCATACATCTGTTCCAGAGGCGGCGAAGGTCTGGTGGTGTGGCCCTTAGGGAAGGGCTTTGAACGTGACAGCTGTAATGGCCATGCCGACTGTTGGAAGAAACGGAGGCTCTGCGCAAGTTTACTCTGGACAGTGAAGAGCTTAGACTTCATCTAGAAAGCTCACATTTATGTTCTCATTCTAGCCCTTCTGAGTTCTTTTGCCTGTGAAATGGGCTTTTAAAACCTGCTGCTTTCTGAGGTTCCTGTGGAAATCAAATAGGATGGAGGCTTTATAAAATGCAAGTTGTTATTATTCATCTGTTTCTCTAGCGGCCGTGTTTGCCTCTACGCCTCACTTACCATCTGAGGTCTTGTCCATCCCGCTCAAACTGCCTGGGCTGCCTGGAGGTGCCCTAGGACCTTGCTTCCTCTTTCATCAAGAAGATAGAAGCGGTTGGTCAGAAATGCCCTCAGCGTTTCACCTGCAACGCTCTACAAATCTACCTGCTTAGGTTAGCCCCTCCTTTTCCTCTGTCCTCTTCCCCTTCTTTGTAAACTTCTTCTCAAGGACTGTGCTTGTTCACATTCATGCAGCCCCCCTTCCCTGCATTTCTTACCTCCCCCTCTTGACTGAGTGGTCCAGGTTGGTTTCTCAATAGGCTGTAATAGCTCCCATACATATATATTTATATATACATATATATGTATATTTTTTGGCCAAGCTACCCAGCTTGTGGGATCTTCGTTCCCTGACCAGAGATTGAACCCAGGCCCTGGCAGTGAAAGCGCTGAGTTCTAACCACTGGACCGCCAGGGAATTCCCAGCTCCCATACTTTTGAAAGTGTCTTTCTTGACCTCACGTCTCCCCCGGTCATTTCCTTATTTTTTAAATCCCCTTAAAAGGGGTAGGAGCTTATAAAAGCTCACATAGAATTGTCTACACGTATCTTTACTTCCATTTTCTTTTTTTTAACTCCTAGGGACTCACTTCTGTTCCTGTCCCTCCCGGTGGCTGCCAAGTTGCTACACTTGGGTGTTTTTTCCTGGTTTCATCTCTGTCTGTCTCTCTCTGTGCATCAGCACAGTTGGCCTCTCTTGTCCATTTGTCCCACTGTGTGGCACCCACATTCCCTCTCTTACTAAGGTTCCTTTTCACCTCTGTGTCTTCCGGCCTCCCGTGCTGCTGCATCTTCTTTTACCCAGCCACTAAATGTTGGCCTTTTTCAGGAATTTAATACTGGATCCTCTTCTCTTCTATACTGTGGTCCCAGCTGATCTCATGTGTATCTTTGGTTTAAAATTTTTTTTTATGTATAAACTGATGTACATATTTTTATCTCTAGCTAAGATCTCCCATCTGAGTTCTGGACTCTCATCTCCAAATGTTTCCCTGGAAACGCTCTTCAGACTCATGGGCTTCTCAGGGTAACATGTCCAATACTTAAACTCTTAATCTTTATCCCCAAACACTTTCCCCCAGTCTTCCCCACCTCAGAAAGCAGCACCTATATCCACCCATTGCTCAATCCCTAAACCTAGTTGCTATTTTTTGCTTTTTTGTTTTTCAATTAATTTACTGAGGTGTAATTTCCAAAGCATAAAATTAACCGTTTTAAACAGTTTGGTGACACTCAGTGCATTTTCAGGGTTGTGCAGCCACCACTGCTATGCAGCGCCGAGACATTTGCATACAGCAAAACAAACCATTCCTCCCCATTCCCAGCCCCAGCAACTGCCGACCAGAGTTTTGTCCCCGTGGATTTACCTATTCTGGACGTTTGATATAAATGGAAACACAATGTGTGATTTGTTTATGTCTGGCTTCTTTTACTGAGTATAATGTTTTGAGGCTCATCCCTGTCGAGTGTATCAGTCCTTCAGTCTGTTTTATGGCTGAATAATATTCCTTTGGGTGTGTATGTCACAATTCGTTTATCCATTCTGTTACCGATGGACATTTGGGTTGTTTTTCACCTTTTGCGTAATGTGAATAGTGCTATTATGACCACACGTGTCCATATGTTTATATGAGTACATGTTTTCAATTATTTTGGGTATATACCTAGGAGTGAAATTGCTGGGTCACGAGATAATTCTATGTTTAAGTTTTCTGTACAGTGGCTGCACCATTTCCTATTCCCAGCAGCGAAGTACAAGGGTTTCAATTTCTCCACATCCTCATTAACAATCGTTATTATTATTTTTTCAATTAAATTTTGAAAATTATAGCCAGCCACACACGCTGTCATCTGTATCTTAGCCGCGATGCCCTTCCTCCAGTTCCTCCAACACAAGGCTTTCCCGTCTTGGGGACTTGGAATGTCTTCTCCTCTGCCTGGGGAGCTTTTTTCTCGCAAGTGCCTGGTGAACCTCATCATCCTTTGGTCTCGGCTTACCTGTCACCTTCTCAGAGCCAGCTTTCCCCCCAACCCCTCTGTAGGCCTCCCTACCCCAAAGTTTACCTCAGAACCTCAGTGTTTCTTTCACAGTTTTAAGAAACCTTCTGGATGCTGACCACCTGCCGGGCACTCCCTGCGCGCTGGGTTTTTAGTGGCTTACGAGACAGTTAAGTTTCCTGTCCTCACGTTGCTGGCAATCTAGCTCAAGAGACAGTAGTAAAAACGCGTGAACAAAACTTTAGTAAGTTACGTGAAGGAAGTAAACAGGGTAAGCGTGTCATCTCATGGCAGGGAGGGAGAGCGGGTGAGTTTCGATAGGTGCGGGGTGGGCCCCTGAGGAGGTGATATCTGAGCTGAGAACGGAAGTGTGAACAGCCAGCTGAACAGAGGCCGGGAGAAGGGCCTCCCTCAGGGGGGAAGGCACAGAAAGCAGAGAGGTGCTGGGCTGTGTCCCAAAGGCAGCTGAGCCCTGGGGCTGTGGCCCAGTGAGGGTGGTAGAGGGTGCGGATGGAGCGGTGGGCAGGGCGAGCCTGCGGTCTGGAGCTGGTCCTGTGTTTTCTTGGGGGCCTTGTCTGGTTTTGCATAGGATGCTCACCTAACTTTCGCCGCCTCTGTTGCACCCAGCTCCTAGGGAGTGCCTGCCCCAGAGTAGGTGCTGGATAAATATTTATGAACACGGAATAAATACTGTTATCAATGAAATTAACTAGCACCCCACTCCCCTTCCTGTTTACATTACCTGCGTCCTTACTGAGCCCTTTCTCTTCTGGCCATGCCAAAGGGAGACGTGGGCTCAGCCCTGGCTGAATTACTACCAAGGTGGGTTTGGAGCAGTCTGCATTTCATCAAGGAGTCGTTATGTGTCTCCGCTTCTTCCAGGGGACTGCTGGCTCTACAACCTTCCCCCTTTAGTTTTCGTTAAGAGCCCTCAGGATCTTCTAGAAGCTCAATAACCGATTCCTACAAGCCCGAATATTATGTCTGAATCAGAACAGCCGAGGCCCTTCTTTGTGCAGGAAGGTGGGCGCTTCCCCGGTTTTGTCAGTTGCTAGCGGCTGGGAGTGGGGTGAACGCTATACAGGGCGCATTTCTGTGCGCCTGAGGTGAGGCTGTGTGGTTTCTACATGCAGGGGGATGTCTAGACGCTCCATCTTTTCTGCATTTGATGTGGAATCTTTGTTGGGCATCCAGGAGAAGCTCGAATCCAAAACAGCTTCAGCAAAGGAGACCCTTGCCAGGGAAGTCTGTTTCGTAATGAGATCTTTATGTCGGCGGGATCTTTATTAACTCAGGGCCAACCGGGTTTTTTTTTGCACATGAAATTAATTTACTGGCTGTAGTGCTCAGATGTCGTTTGGCTCCAGCTGCTACTTGTATGTACTGGCTTCTTTTGGAAAAGCCTTATTATTTTTAAGAACCGGTGTCTCATGATCTGTCCGTGGCGTTTGACTGAATTGATTCCCTTGGTTTCCTGGGGGTGAGGGGCGGTGCCGTGTCCACCTTGGAGCATGTGTCTGCGTGTGTCTGCATGTACTTGCATGCTGAGCAATGCCATGCAGGTGTAAACCTGAACTCGAGAAAGCCTGGGAGGCTGAGTGTGGTGGACGGGTGGCACATGAGGGAAGACAAGATGCTTGGGAAAATACACCTCAGCTTTCTATGCAGTTAGAATCACCCAGATCAAACAACAGCTCAGCATATAGTTAACGGGGCGTGCTCGGAGCCAACTGCCTAGGTGTGAACCCCAGCTCTGCCACTTTCCCTGTGCACACCTGTGTGTGGTGCTGTGCACATTACCTTATCTCTCTGCACCTTGAATTTTCTCACCTGCAAAATGGGAGGAGCAGAAGAGTCTCACAGAGTTGTGGGCAGATTAAATGAGTCAGTACCTATCCAGCACTTGAAACAGAGCCTGGCATAGGGTAGGCACCCCATAAATCAGCTCATGTGGTCATTATGACCTCTCCTGGATACCTTCTCTTCCGATGGGCTATTTACAGTCTTTTGTAAGAAAGCCTTTCTCCACCCTCTTTTACCGTTTGATCTAACTGGGCTTGATTTGGGTATTTATTTATGTTCCATCTGGCTCCCAAACAAGTCACCACAGGGTCCTGGGGGCTGTGCTTTCCAGACTCTGGCTGAGTTATCCCCTCCTCCCCCCCCACCCCATCTGACACCTCACCCCTACTTCCCGTTTTGGAATCGGCCTCGTCCAAGTGCACCCACTCCTGCCTGCCTTCCCTCCTCCACAGAAGCCCCCAGACTCCCGCTGGGTGTTCTCTCTGTTCCTGCTTTGCTCCCAGGTTATCCCCTGAAGGCAGAAGTGGCAGCATCTAAGTACTCCCAGACGCCCCGGCCACACAGGGGCTTCACCCAGGTGCTGGGTCTATGTCTGTTAAACCCAAAGGAAAGGGTCCCCTTGTAATGTTCATTGAATGCGGGGGGGTGTGGTGTGGGGGCAATCTGTTTGGAAAAGGAGTTTCACTCCACCAGTTTCTCTAAATGCCCTTCTAGCAAATTTATTCACTTTTTAAACATTCCTATGTGTTAAATGAGCTTGGACAAAAGTGACCGTCATATAATCACCACGACCATGAGATACTGAACCATGGTGTTTGGTTTTCCTGAATGTCCTATCGAAGGAATCGCACAGGATGTGGTCTTTTGTGTCTGACTTCCACTCAGCATTACACAGTTCAGATCCTCCTGTGTTCATGTGTGTCTCAAGAGTGTGTTCCTTTTTATTACTAAGTAGTGGTCCATTGTTTCAGTTTGTTTATCCATTCACTAGTTGAAGGACTTTTGGGTTGTTTCCAAGGTTTCGGAGATTGTGACAAATTCACTCTAAACATTGGATTTAGGTTTTTGTGGGAACATCGTTCACTTCTTTTTTTTTTTTTTTTTTTTTTGCGGTACGTGGGCCTCTCACTGTTGTGGCCTCTCCCGTTGCGGAGCACAGGCTCCAGACGCGCAGGCTCAGCGGCCATGGCCCACGGGCCCAGCCGCTCCGCGGCATGTGGGATCCTCCCAGACCGGGGCACGAACCCGTGTCCCCTGAATCAGCAGGCGGACTCTCAACCACTGCCCCACCAGGGAAGCCCCATCGTTCACTTCTTTAGGGTTATAATTTATGAGAAACTGCCAAGCTGTTTTCCAAAGTGTCTGTACCATTTTGAATGAACACTGTATGAGCATTCCATTCGCTCTGCATCCTTATCAGCCCTTAGTATGGTCACTTTTTTGTTGTTGTTGTTAGTATTTTAGCTAATCTACTAGGTGTTCAGAGGTACAAAATTAGTTGGTAATTAGACTGTAATTTGATGTCATCAGCCTGAAATGCAATCACCTGGTAAGACGTAAAGCCGGTATCTCTGGATGTTATCAACCAAAGGGGGAAAAAAAAAAGCATCTGCTAGGGATCTCACTGTGGTTTTAATTTGCATTTTCCCTGATGGCTAATGGTGGTGAGCACTTTTTCTGTGTGCTTATTTGCTATTTGTCTATCTTCTTTGGTTAAATGTTTACTAAAAGTTTTGCCCATTTTTTATTGTGTTGTTTGTTTTCCTACTCTTAAGAATTTTTAATATAATCTGGATTGGAGTCCTTTGTTGGATATGCAGCTTGGAAATATTTTTCTACCAGTCTGTGGTTTGTATTTTCATTCTCTTAACAGTGTCCCTTGCAGAACAGAAGTTTTTAATTTTGATGAAGTCCAATTTATCATTCTTTTCTTTCATGGATTGTACTTTTGGTGTCATCCCAGCAGTTTTTAATTTTATTTTAATTCTCTTCAGACTATGGGCAGTGTTCGGGTGTGGCTTTCAGGCAGCGCCTGTGCAGGGCGTGGGCTCCTGATCTGCCCCACTTCCTGCTCTCTCTGTCCCTCTCCAGTTTCCTTTTGGTCATGTGGTCAGCAGCTAGAACTTCTATCAGGGGGAACACTGGTCCACACATGTCATCTCTCAGAAGCCCCAGTGGGAAGTGTCTTTAGAAGGAAGTCACTGAGGCTATCTCTCTGTGCTCCCAGGGTGGGCCTGGTCCCCTAGCTAGATTCCCATTTTCTATGGTGTCTTCATTCCAGAAGCTTCATGGCTTTTCATGGCCCTGGTCTTGGCTGGGGCCCCGTGGGTTTCTCTAACTCTGATACCAGAAAATAAGCTGAGATGCTGCCCCTTATCCTCAAAAAGGATTTGGGACTTAATGCAAATGGATCAGAGAGTGGGATCCTTGAGAGAGCTGCAAAATCCCAGGAAACTGACCCTGCACTCACCTCTGTATCGCCTGATGGAGAAGGTGGGCTCCAGGTGCTGTGATCTCTACTCCCAGAAATGGGACTTTTAAGTATCCAGTTCAGAGACCTTCTCATTTGTCCTCTGCCCTGAGTGTGCTCTGTTGCACTGGCTCCACCAAAAGACACGGCACTCGGCCATAAGTGGGGTCTCTCCAGCTTTGCTGGAGTGGATCTAGAAGTCACACGTGAAGTTCAAGCCTGGCGTTCGTGTATCAGTGCTCAGGAAGTCCGGCCTTAGCCAGAGCGCTCTGGAGCCCCGAGGCTGGGCTGGGCAGCATATCTCTCCCACCCAAGTGAAGTGGTCATTGCCACTGGCTTTGGTGCTACTGTAACAATCATGTTCAAATGTCAGCTGGTTCTTCCAAGATTCGGCATGAGTCAGAACCCTGCCGCTAACATTGATGACTTGCCCGAAGTGGCAGATGCCAGTATCTGGAATTTGGCCATAGTGTTGCAACACAAAGAAGCCTCTTCCTTTGAGGCGTCTGGCCCCCCTGGGACTCTCTTACATGATTCTTGGGGAGAGGGGTTTGCTTCAGACCTTGGAGCATCCTTACCTCATGTTGAGGCATTTTTCCCTGTCTAAGTCTCCCAAACAATACAGTGACCTGTAGTGGTCGGTGACCTTCTGCTGCCGTAATTCCCTCCTTTGGGCATTGAAATTGATTTTCTTCCTTGTGGCATGTAAAGATTTAAAGCGTGCCCCTTGCTCCTTGTCCCAGGAGGGTTCCTACCTCGGCAGCTGAGTCAGGAGGGGACCAGGCGAGCGCTGGCCACCCGTGTTGGGGGGAGGGGTCCCTGAAGGATCTGCCGGCTCCCCAGCCCTGTCTGTCTGTCCCTGTGCATGGGAGCTGAGCGAGGTTCTGCACGGTGAGAGCAGGGCAGCCTTTGCAGAGGCTTCCTTGCCAAACTGGATTTTAATAAAGGAGAACCAGTGGCCCCCTCATCTTTCAGTGGTTGCCTCTTGGAAATTCTGTATTTGTGTCAGTCTCCAGGGAACCCTCTGTGGCCTCCTGCACCCAAAGCTCTCTGGGGGTGAGGAGAGTGGACAGCGCATTGAATTCTGCGTCGGTGGAACCTCCGGCTGCCCCTAGTCTCAAATCCACACCAGCATCCCATTCAGGACACCGCTGCGCAAACCTCCCCCATGCCTGCTGCTAAGGATGCCCCTCCCCCTCCTTGCCTGGCTCACCAGCCCCATCTTTTCTCCCTCAGGACCTGGTCCAGGACCAGTGGAAATCCCAGTTGTTGGAGGACAGGGTGGAGGTAATTTAGAGGTGGTGGACTCACCTCAGCCCCTGTGCTTTTCCGGAAGAGCCAAAGAGGGCAGCCCTGACCCGTTTTCCCTTTCTTATTCTTTTTTTTTTTTTTTTAACATCTTTATTGGAGTATAATTGTCCCTTTCTTATTCTTGACCTCTACCACTTGCCCTGTCTGCCATCCAAAGGGCAAATCACATCCTGTAACTCCCTTGCTTAAAACAGCTCCTTCTTTTCTGGAGCATAAAGACCAAACACCTTAAAGTCCTTTATCAGTTGGATCCGGGTCAGGATGAACGTCTCGGGGCCACGTTTGTGCCCTACAGACACACGCCCATTTGCCAGTCCCAGACAGTGCTGCCTCCCGGCTCTGGCTCTGATTGACTTGCTCATCCTTTTAGTTTCAGCCATACGGGTAGGCGGCTGCACTTGGTGGATCTGACCCCACTCCCCCACCCCTCCGGGTCAGGTACTGCTCCCCAGAGCTCAGGGGTCAAGCCCAGGCATCTCCTGCAAGCCTCTTAAATGCTGTGCTGAGGAGAGGCAGGGAAATAGGGGCCACAGTCCTGCCCTCTGGGGTCTCCATGCTGGAGACAGGACACAGGCAATGAACAAGCAAATGGTGAATAGGATAGCACAAGACTGGGCAGGACAAATATCGTATGATACCGCTTATATGTGGAATCTAAGGAAAAAAAGGATGCAGATGAACTTATCTACAAAACAGAAATGGAGTTACAGATGTAGAAAACAAACTTATGGTTACCAGGGGGCAAGGAGTGGGGAGGGATAAACTGGAAGATTGGGATTGACATATACCCACTGCTATATATAAAATAGATAACTAATAAGGACCTACTGTGTAGCACAGGGAACTCTACTTGATATTTTGTAATAATCTATAAGAGAAAAGAATCTGAAAAAGAATTTATATATATATATCTGAATCACTCTGCCATACACCGGAAACTAACACCATATTGTAAATCAACATTGTAAATAAAAAAAATTAAAAAAAAAAAAAGACTGGGAGACCTGAGTGGGGGAAGCAGGCGAGGCCCTCTGAGAGGTGACAGCCCCACCCCTTGAAGGTCTGGAAGGCTTGTGATCCAGGCAGGGAAAAGAGCATGTTCAAAGGCTCAGAGTTGGGCCAAGACTTGATGTGTCCAAAGGTGCCCAGGAGCAGAGGCAAGCCTGGTGCACTGGACACAGAGGGGATGGTTTCCAACACCATCTAGGCTCTGAGTACCAAAATGATTTTCAGCAATAATTCAGAAATGAAACAAATAATAAAAATATTGACCAGAAAATAAATATAGACAGTGAAGGCATTTTCTTTCATTGAACTTTGTATGTATAATCATGCCAGAAAAAAATTACAGTACGGAAAAGAAAAATACGTAATAGACTAATACTATTAAATTGCATTAATGTGGAAAAACATTCCTAGATACTGGTCTGCAGTAGCGGTGAATAATAACATTATGGTTTCTCATTTTAAGCCCTGACTCCTGCACATTTGCCAATGACTTTGCCAACCTTTTCATATATTCATGTTCAGGATTCGCTGCAGCCAGATTGGTCAGTCTGTCTTCGCACAGAAGAAAACTTCTTTATTAATTTTAATTTCAAAGAGTTTTTTTTTCACATGAAACAACAGATATACAAATAGTTATGAAAAGTCTTAAATATGAGGCTACTTTTGGCATAGATTTATAGAAATTTCATTTCAAATGTCTCCCCTAGTTGAAAAATCACTAACGTGTCATCACCAGAAAGTTGGTCACAAATTTCTATTTTATTCAGTAAAAACTTTCCAAGTTTTTCTTCTTTTACAAAAATCAGAAAGATGGTTAAATGAGAGTGACATGACATTATTGGATCCACTGCTTTAGAACTGAGTTTCCAGTTCTTGGTGTAGAAGGGTCAAGGCCTTCAAATTTTGTTCCTTCAATATTTTCTGGCACTTTTAGAGCAGTATCTTTTGTCATTTTTCCTGGCATTCTTTAAAAGTTGATTCTTTTTCTATTTAATTATACTTTTCCTTGTATTTGTTGGCTGCAGTTAATGGGCTTCTCTACAATCTCTGGGCATAGATCTTCAAGGGACAGTCTCTTAAAATAGAAGTATAGGACTTCCCTGGTGGCGCAGTGGTTAAGAATCTGCCTGTCAATGAAGGGGACACGGGTTCAAGCCCTGGACCGGGAAGATCCCACATGCTGCGGAGCAACTAAGCCCGTGTGCCACACTACTGAGCCCTCATGTCACAACTACTGAAGCCCACGCACCTAGAGCCCGTGATCCGCAACAAGAGAAGCCACCTCCATGAGAAGCCTGTGCACCGCAACGAAGAGTAGCCCCCACTCACCACAACTAGCGAAAGCCCGCACACAGCAACAAAGACCCAACGCAGCCAAAAATAAATAAATAAAGTGTAGTTGATTTACAACATTGTGTTAGTTTCAGGTGTACAGCAAAGTGATTCACTTATACACATATAGGTATATATATATATATATATATATACACACACACATGCATGTATATATTCCTTTTCAGTTTCTTTTCCATTATAGGTCATTGCAAGATATTGAATATAGTTCTCTGTGCTATACCGTTGGTCCTTGTTGTTTATCTATTTTATATATAGTAGTGTGTTTATGTTAATCTCAAACTCCTAATTTATCCCTCCCCCCTCCCATTCAAGGAACAGTTTGAAAGTTTGCTGTATCACTGTACATTGTTCAAGGCAGGTTTTGGCTGGTGTCAAATATTTTTGTGACTGATTAACCTCACCTATAAATTCACACTAGGGTAAAAATTGCTAAATTGAACCATCTTTGTAAGAGTTTATTTTCTTGATTCTCTTTTAGTTTAAAAAACAATTAACAGTGGAAAATCATGAATTTCAATCTTAAAGACACTCTTTAATTTCAGTTTATGAAACAAGATAATGCCACGTAGTTTACACTCTGTTTTAAGCTTTAAACACAAATGAACTTGCAAATGATCCCTTAGGATGACAGCACTGACGTCGTATAAGTGCTGTTTCTCTGAATCATGAGGGTATCACTGTTTATTTTGAATCTGTCGTTTAAGTGCAGGATGTACATGTAGTTCCACAGGGATTGGACAGACAGGGTCTGTGCCCAAAGTGAGCTTGAACTCTTCTGAGCTGCCAGTCACTTACTCCTAAAACAAATGCATATAGTTGAGTTCGTGTGTCTCCATATAGGGAGGGACCTCCATATAACCGGGAGTTATTTGAATTAATTTCCATGTAGAAATCAATGTGTATTAAAATGTTCGAATGATAAATATGTGTTCATTTGAAGCTTGCATATATGTTATTAAAACTCAAAGTAATGGTAGCAGTTGATTAGAGCCTAGACCAACAAAAGATTTTGGGGGATAGGAGTATTTTATCACCGACATTGTTTAGAGCTGCTGGTACATGGTGATAAAAATGTGCATAGACAATGCACTCTGTTTCTGCTTATGTCTGGAGCAGCCAGTTTTCCACTGGCAGGATGGCCAGTGCTGCTTGGATAGCAGTGAGTAAGGGCAGGGGAGGGAGAAATGGGGTTGAATGGGCTGGCAAAAGCCAAGTACTCAGGGGTCTTGCAGGCCACGGTGATGGAGTGTGGCTTTCATGTTAAGTGCAGTGTGCTCTCACAGTACCAGATAGACATCCCTACCGTAGCACATGAACAAGTAACCAGGAAATTACAAAATAGTGGGATGTCTTTTTCATCAGACCATAATCTCCTTCAGCACAATACATTTCATGCATCTTTGTAGACCCAGCATTTTTCTCAGTGCTTATGAGAGGCTGAATATGCAGATAAGCCAGGCCAGATGTAAAAATTGAACTCTGACCCACAATCTGCAACATCCATCCCAGGAAACCAACCCATTATCTATAGTGACCAGTCTAGGAAGTCAAAGTATTATCCTTAGTAACCAGTTCAGGAAGCCAAACAGTAACCCCTGTAACCTTTGTTCCCAAATGCTCAGGACTTGATTAATAACGGACAGTGTACTTCATTTTTGCCCCAGCTTCCAATCTAGGACCAATTTTAGAAAGCCAGGTATGCCCCCCTCCCACCCCCAGCCAATTACCAAGGATGCCCTCTTTCTACTTAGCCTGTCTACAGCTTCCCTGTGTCAACAGGGGGTACCTGAAGGCTTTTCTTTTTTCTACCATAAAGCTTTACCCCTCCTCTGCTTGCCTTTGAGTCTTTGACTCCCTTTCTAGGGCAAGCTCTGAATAAACAGCCTTTCTTGTTCTGGTTTGGGTGGTCTTCATTCATTTCCACACTTGACTCATACAATAAACGAGTGGATGAATGAATTACGACTCTGCCATCCAGAAGCTGAACAAAGTCAAGGCAGAGAGAAAGCTGAGGTGGGAAAGATGAACAGCAACACGGAAGACTGACAACAGAAACTCTGCAGGCAAGCAGACTAGACACACAGACTCAGCTGGATGCCGGTCCCTTTATCCACATGAGATCCTGCTATGCAAAGTCAATCTTAACCTGCATTTTGCACTCACTATATTGTAAGCATCTTTCCACTTAATACTGTATTCTTCAGGGATACAATTTTAAATGGGTGCATAGTATTCCATGAGGGATTCTAATGTTAAACATAAAATTCCTGAGTCAAAGTGTGCACTAAATTTTTAAGTTCTTCTTACATGTTTCCAAACTGTTCCCTTAAAGGTTACAGAAATTTGCCCTTGTATTCAGTGTATATGGAGAGTATCCAGTCCCTACCTTTTTATTAGCACTGTGTTTTCTAAGTCCTTTCCAATCTTTATCTATTTAAAGCCAAAACTGGTTATTTGGTATTGATTTGCATGTCTTTGGTAACTAATGCGCTAAACATCCTTTAAATATAGTCATTGATCATGTTATTTCTTTTTAGATAAACTTCTTGTTCACATCTGTCTTTTTCTGGGTCAGTTTCACACTGTTTTAAAATCATAGTTCTGTCATGTATTTTATTATCTGATAGGACATACCCTTATAATTCCCATTTTTTCAAAATTTTTAGGAACATTTTACTTTTATGAAGATTTTGGTTGAAATTGCATTATATTTATAAATCAATCGAAAAAGTACTATCTTTACAATATTGTCAAAACATGGCTTATGTCACCATGTATTCAGAATTTTTTGTTTTACTCATAGGGACCCTTCATCTTTATTGTTTTCTTAAAAAAATTTCTATTTCTAGGGATTTATTTATTTATTTATTTATTTATTTATTTATTTATTTAGGCCACACTGTGGGATCTTAGTTCCCCAACAAGGGATTGAACCCAGGCCATGGCGGTGAGTGTGCCCTAACCACTGGGCTGCCACGGAACTCCCCATATTTACTGGTTAGTTTATTCCTATGTATTCAGATTTTATATTGCTATTGTGGATGATATTATTCCGTATCATTAGTTTTTACTGATCATACAGATAAATAGAAAAGAGTATTTATTTTTTTTTTTTTGCGGTACGCGGGCCTCTCACTGTTGTGGCCTCTCCCGTTGCGGAGCACAGGCTCCGGACGCGCAGGCTCAGTGGCCGGCCATGGCTCACGGGCCCAGCCGCTCCGCGGCATGTGGGATCTTCCCGGACCGGGGCACGAACCCGTGTCCCCTGCATCGGCAGACGGACTCTCAACCACTGCGCCACCAGGGAAGCCCAGAAAAGTGTATTTTTAAAATTATATATTTACCCTGTAACTGGCCACCAGATTGAACTCTCTTAGTTGTTCTAATTTTTATTTTCAATTGGTTCTCTTGGGTTTTCCAGGTCAACAAACATAATACAAAAGACCGAAAAAGTGCCTTTGCCTTTCCAATAGTCATACATTTTGAATCTTGTCTTTGTCGTATTGAATTGCCTAGAACAGGCAGAATGCTGTTAATGGTGATAAGAAGCATCCTTGTCCCGTTGCTAACTTGAGTGAAAATGATGCTAGTTTTCCACTGTCATGTGTGATACTGTCTGTAGTTAGAGGTAGATATTTTGTATCATTCTAAGATTGGATGCTTGCTTTCCAAATTTATTGAGCTTTCATCAGGAAGATATTTGGATTCATACCATGTCTTTCAAGTTCCATCAAGATGACTGCATGGTTTTCCTCTTTGACTTTCCAACGAGTTGAATTATAGTTAATAAACATTTTTAATGTTGAGGCATCTTTGCATTTTGGCAAGAAAACCTTCTTGAGCTTGTTGGATTTGAATTGCAATATTTTAGTTAGGATGTTTGCATCTGTGTTTATAAATGAGATTGGTTCATAGATTTTTACTTTTTGTTCCATCTTTAGCAAGTTTTGGTATCAACATCATGCTTGCTTTGAACAATGAACTGGGAGAATTCCTAAGTTTCTCTTTCCTCTGAAGCAACTTAAATGGCTTCATGTTTGGAAGAAATTGCCCTTAAAACTTAATTCAAGACCTTGTTTTTGGACTCAGTTCTTTGACATTTTTTTCCAGTTCTTCTAAGTTTATCCCTCCTCCCCTTTTCTTACAAAAATTTTTTTTCAATATTTCTTTCATTGACGGTTTTGGTAATCAATATATTTTCAAGAAATTTATAAATCTTATTGAGATTTTAAAAACCACTGATGTGAAATTGAGGGACATTCTACAAATTACCTGACTAGAACACCTCTAAGCGGTCAAGGTCACGACAAACAAGGAAAGACTGAGAACCGCCACACGCCAGAGGGACCAAGGAAATGGGATAACTGATGCCATGTGCTATCTTGAGTAGGATTCTTGTACAGAAAAAGAACACAAGTGAAAAAGTGGGTGAAATCCAAATAAAGTCTGGATTTTGTTAAAAAATTATTGGTATGGAGTTGTCACAGCGCCACCCCCATAGCAATGATTATTTTCCTTTTCTACTCTTAAAATTGTTTGTTCTTTTAAAACTTTTTTCTTGCTCAAACCTGGCAGGGATTTGTTTGTTTTCAGGAACTCATTCTTGAATTTATTTAGTAGTTTAATTTAAAAAATTAAATTGTCAGTTATTTTTAATTTTTGCTAACCTTTTGTTATTACTTCCAACTTACATAAAAGTTACAAAAATAGTTCAGGGGACTCTCACATATTCTTTATAAGTTGTTTAAGTCTGTCCCATTTATTTTCTCTGTTCCTTTTACACATACTAATTAGTATGCATGCACTAATATTCAGTGTATACATGAGTATTTATAATAATATTTTTTCTAAATCATTTGAGAATAGGTTGGAGACATCATTCTTTTTTATACTTAAATACTTCAATGTTATTTCCTAAGAATGAGGCCTTTTAAAAAAATATAACCATAGCACCAGAAACATCAGGAAATTTAACATTGATAGCGTACTATTATCTAACCCACAATCCATATTCAAATTTGTCAGTTGTCCCAATACTGTCTTTTATGGCTGTTGGTTTTTTTCTTTGCAGGATGGAGATGAATCCAGGATCAAGTATTGTATTTAGCTGTCAAGTCTCTTTAGCCTTCTTTAATCTGGAACTCAGCCTTTAACTGTGTTTCTTGATCTTGACATTTTAAAAGAGCACAGGCCAGTTATTTCACAAAATGTCTCTCTTTGGGGTTTGTTTCATGATTCCTCTTGTATGGGTGAGGGTTATGCACTTTTGGCAGGAATGCCACAAGAGTGACGTTGTGCCCTTCTCAGTGCATCTTATTGTGAGTCACATGCTGTTGTTGTTCCAATACTGGTGATGTTAACTTTGATCACTTGATTAGATGATGTTTATCTGGTTTCTCCATTGTAAAGTTGCCATTTCCCCCTTTGTGGGGAGAGACTTTCATACTATGTAAACATTCACTTCCTCATCAAATTTTTACCTCCTAGTTTTAGTACGTGCTGATGGTTTTCTAACCCCATCATTCAGTCTGTATTATCAATTGGTGTTCTACTGTAAGGAAGAGTTTTTTCTCCCCACCTTCTTAATTTAAAATTAACTAATTAATTAATATCATATAGACTCATGGACTCAATTTATTCAGTGGGTTATAATCCTGTGCTGTCATTATATAAACACATATTTTGATGTTCAAATTGCCCCAGGTTTGGCAATTGGGAATCTCTTCAATCTGGTTCTTGTCCTCATGACTCTTTGAGTACTTCTTTACTTTCTGACACAGAAAGATGTTTCAGGCTCATCCTGTACTTTCTGTGCCCTGGCTCTAGACTCAGTTATTTCTCCAAGGCGACTTACCTAAAACAAACTGTAAGCAAATACTGATCCTTAGTTGGTGGTGATTCTAGTTGGTTTCCTTTTTGCAATGGTATTGAGTTGGAATTTTGAACTTTCCTTCTGTGAGTTCTAGGCTTGAGCAAATGAATACATATACTGAGGACAATGGGAACCGAGTTTCTCATTCTTGGGGAGATATGAAAAGGAGGAGATTAGAAATGTACCCTATTGTGCTGGATTGAGATGGAAGGTAGCAGATGAACTCATGATTTTTAGTATCTATCTGTATATCATCTATCTATCTAACTATCCATCTGTAGATCCAGAAATAAATACTGATGCCTAGGTAATGTGTGTGTGTGTGTGTGTGTGTGTGTGTGTGTGTGTGTGTGTGTGTGTGTGTGTGTATGCATGCATCTATTGCCCAGCTCTGTCTGCTGAGAGGAACTACAAGCAATGACATGCCAGTAGCAATGAGCCTATCTAGTACTAAGATCTTGATTTTTAATTATTAATCTCAATTAAATTTTTAAAAAGTTTATCCTTCTTTTTTGCATGTTATAGGGGAATTTTGTAAAAGCATTTTAAAAGCTGCATTCTGTAGAGCAGCATTATCCAATAGAACTTTTTGCAATGAAAGAAATGTTATGTATCTGCATTATTTAATATGGGATCCACTGGACACATAAAATGTGGTTAGCAAGACTAAAGACATGATTCTTCATTTTATTTAATTATAATTTGTTAAAATTTGAATTTAAATAGCCACTTGTGTTTCATGGCTACCATATTAAATTTTTGGGTGTAAGATTTGAAAGATGTATGTGTGTATATATATATATATATATATATAATGTAGATGTATATATATATCTTATTTGAAGCACACATATATATGTATGTGTATATATTCAAGTTTATTAATACTCAAATCCATTTTGTTCAAATATCATATTGGATCTATATAATTTTACATGACATATATTTTCAAGTTGATTAATAATATTGGTCAAATCCTCTCTATTTTCTTTGTGTATCTGGCAAGGATAGAGAGAAAAATGTTCACATTGACCATTTTGCTTCAATCTCTACCTTGTTAAATATTAATATTAGCATCCCTGATTTATTTTTGTTTGTGTTTGCATGGTAAGTCTTTGCCCATCACTTTATTTGGCATGTAGAAAGAACTTAATATTTATTTGTTCAATGAATAAATGTGTGAATGAATTTTTTAAACTTTCTGGGACATATTATTATAGGTGTGCTCCTTTATAATAGCACAAAGCTGGATTTTGTTTTTGACCCATACTTTTCTTTCTTTCTTTTCTTTTAATAGAGAAATTTAACTCATTTACATTTTACGCTTATTTCCTTTTAGGCCTTTTTTTCTCTTTATGTGAAATTAAAGCGTTTCCTATGTAGTTCTTTCCGGGTGAGGATTGCTGTGGTCCTTTTACCCTGAAGACCTTCCATATTCATGCAGCCTAAGGAAGACGTTTTCTTTTTAATTATTGCTTTTCCACTCTATTTCCTTTTGAACTCCTTTTATATCCAGTTTGAACTACTTTTATATCCAGTTTAAGGGCCCTCTTTTTCTTCTTTCTTTTTTCTTCTTTCTTTTTCATTTTTCATTTGTTGACCTTTTTTGAGTCCTTGTAATATTTTTTGAGCTGGTCTTTTAATTCTCCATTTAAAAACGTGTCCATCATATTTCTCACCCCAAAAGCAGTCTTTTCAGATTTTTCCTTTTAATACTGCCTCCCATACTTTCATAGTTGAAATGTTCTCTAGGAAGAATACCTTGAGAACCTTTACCCTTTTCTCCTGTTTCTTGCACTAACTGTGCCATGTAATGTGACATTTGCTCTAATTGCTCCGATGTATGTCTGTATCTGAATGGCTAAATATTTCCATATGGCTCATGATTTCTCTGTTTTCTTTCCCATACGGGGCAGTCAGAGTGTTTTTGAGTAGGGGGTTTTGAGAGAGTTTAAGGGCTCCTGTTTAAATCTTTCAGGCCCAGGTAAAAGGGAGGAGGGAAAAGTTTAGATTTACCGTGGTTTTCCTTTGCCAAATTAGCTTCAGTGAGCCACAGCCAGAGGTCCCCGGGCAGCGGGCTTCTCCTCTCTGTTGAAGAGTGTTCATTTCCTTTTGGTTGTGGCAGCACTGAGTTAGGAGAATGATGCCCTCCTTCTCTATTAGCCAGGATGACAGAGGTTCAGAGGTGTTTAATGGTCTCAGCCTTCCAAATGTGTGTGTGCTCATACTGTCTTCATAATATATAAGAGAGAAACTAGGTTTAAAGACTGTAGCAGAGAGTTCCCTGGGAGGGAGGGTAGCTCTACCCAGCGAATTAGACACCACCATCTCCCCTATCTGGACACCAACTTGTCCCACCTGCCCAGATTAGCTCCACTGCATGGATCAGCATCAAACCAACTCAACCAAAAGGTGTTCTCTTTAGTTCCATTTGTTCCTATTTGTATGTGAAGTTCAAGTTTGGAAAACTCCAGGATTTCAGAGTACCAAGGTGAAAGCATGAAGTTTGGTTTGTTTGCAAACATAGACTTTAGAATTTTTGTTTTTATCAATTGCTACCACATTGAAAAGCACATATTCACAGGCTCAAATGTCCCATTCGATGGGTAATTTTCTTTTAAAAAATTTTTCTTTTATACTGCAGTATAACTGATTTACAATGTTGTGGTAGTTTCAAGTGTACACCAAAGTGAGTCAGTTATACATATACATATAGTATCTATTCTTTTTCAGATTCTTTTCCCATATAGGTTATTGCAGAGTACTGAGTAGAGTTCCCTGTGCTATATTGTAGATCCTGTTGATTATCTATTTTATATGTAACAGTAGTGAGTATATGTTAATCCCAAACTTTTAATTTATCCTTCCCCCCACCTTTCCCATTTGGTAGCCATAATTTTGTTTTCTATGTCTGTGAGTCTGTTTCTGTTTTATAAATAAGTTCATTTGTAGTATTTTTTTAGATTCCACATATAAGTGGTATCATGATATTTGTTTTTCTTTGTCTGACTTAATTCACTTAATATGATAATCTCTAGGTTCATCCATGTTGCTGCAAGTGGCATTATTTCATTCATTTCTACGGCTGAGTAGTATTCCGTTGTGTATATGTACCACATCTTCTTTATCCATTTTTCTGTCAATGGACATTTAGGTTTCTTCCACACCTTGGCTATTGTAAATGGTGCTGCAATGAACATTGGGGTGCATGTGTCTTTTTGAAGTATGGTTTTTCTCTGGATATATGCCAATGGGAATTTCCTATGAAGCTATTTTCATATGAAGCTTCAGAAAAAAAAAATTAATGATGGGGACAATTTTAAAATTAATTTTTCCTTATAATTGAAGACACAGTGACAGAATGCAGAAAAAAGTATTTTGAATTCAATACAAATGCTGAAGCCACTTTCAGTTTCTTGTATGACCTCTGCAAGTTACAGGAAATGGCAGAGAAAACATGAAAATGCCATTGTATAAATTTACATTGAAAATTAAATTCAGACTGAAGAGTTAAATCTTTTTAGAAAAATTGTTTCATGGGAATCATCAGCTCTAGATGTACTAAAATTTGTATTTTGAAATGATTTATCAGAAATTTATACCAATGCTGTCACAGCCTGTAAAATATTCTTAGGAGCTCCAGTAACAGTTACATCACCAGAAAGATCATTCTCAAATTAAAAATGATCAAATATTATTTGCAATCTTGCATTTGCCAAGGTTGATTTTGACATCACTTTCACTTGTATCAGCTGAAGATGAAACTGCTAAAAGTATAAATTTTGATAACCTAATAAAAGAATTTTCAGAAATTTGAAGAAAAGAGAGCCAGAAATCTTGTCATCAATCAAAATATCATATTAATAAAGTATTATTTATTGTATTATATAAAATTATGACACAAATTTTTTTTTCAATTTGTAAGTCATGTTGTTACTCATGTACTTGTAGTATACCTATTACATCTTATAAGTAACAGAATTTTTTAAAGGAAAAAGACTTGTATTTTAGTATCTCATGGTATTATATAAGGCAATAAAGGATGCCTATCATATTACAAGTGATGTTAAGTTTGATTGCTTGGTTAAGGTGCTGTCTGCCAGGTTCTCTGCTATAAAATTGCTGCTTTCCCCTTTGTAATTAATTCTTGCAGGGCTTTTCTGTTTCCTACCATTCTTTTGCCTGCTAATTTTACCATCCATTGCCAATCCTTACCTGCAGCAATTATTACTGTGGATCAAAATTCCAAAGGCATTCTTCACAGAAATAGAAGAAACAATCCTAAAATTTGTGTGGAACCACAAAAGACCTCAAATAGCCCAAGCAATCTTGAGAGAAAAGAACAAAGCTGGAGGTATCATGCTTCCTGATTTCAAATTATACTACAAAGCCATAGTAATAAAAACAGTATGGTACTGGCACAAAAACAGACAGATAAACCAATGGGACAGAATAGAGAGCACATAATAAAACTTTGGCATATAGGGTCAACTAATATTTGGCAAGGGAGCCAAGAATACCCAATGAGGAAAGGACGGTTTCTTCAACAAATGGTATTAGGAAAGCTGGATATTCACGTGCAGAACAATGAAATTGGACCTTTATCTCACACCACTCCCCAAAATTAACTTGAAATGGATCAAAGACTTAAACACAAGATTTGATACTATAAAATTCCAAGAAGAAAATGTAGGGAAGAAGTTCATTGAAATTGGTCTTGGCAATGATTTTTTGGACATAACACCAAAAGCATAAACAATAAAAGCAAAAATCAACAAATGGGACTACATTAAACTCAAATCTTCTTCACAGGAAAAAAAAAACAAGTTATAGAATGAAAAGACAGCCTACAGAATGGGAGAAATGTAAAATAAAATTTATTTTACTTTTTTATTTTAATTTTTGGCTGCATTGGGTCTTTGTTGCTATGTGCAGGCTTTCTCTAGTTGCGGCAAGCAGAGGCTACTCTTCGTTGTGCTGCACGGACTTCTCATTGCAGTGGCTTCTCTTGTTGTGGAGCACGGGCTCTAGGCACGTGGGCTTCAGTAGTTGTAGCGTGTGAGCTCAGTAGTTGTGACTCATGGGCTCTAGAGCGCAGGCTCAGTAGTTGTGGTGCATGGGCTTAGTTGCTCCGTGGCATGTGGGATCTTCCCGGATCAGGGATCGAACCTGTGTCCTCTGCATTGGCAGGCAGATTCTTAACCATTGTGCAACCAGGGAAGTCCGAGAATGGGAGAAAATTTTTGCAAGCCATATATTGGATAAGGGGTTAATATCCAAAATATAAAAAGACTCAGAAAACTTAAAAAAAAATCAAATTAAAAATGGGCAGAACTAAATAGACATTTTTCCAAAGAGTCCATCAAAATGGCCAATAGGCCTATAAAAAGATACCCAACATCACTAATCATCAGGTAAATGCAAATCAAAACCACAATAAGCTATCACCTTACACCTGTTAGAACAACTACTATCAGGAAGACAAGAGACACCAGGTGTCGGCAAGGATGTGGTGAAAGGGAACGCTTATACACAGTTGGTATGAATATAAATTGGTTTAATGACCATGGAAACAATATGGAGGTTCCTCATAAAATTAAAAATAGATCTACCATTTGATACAGCAATTCCACTTCTGGGTAGATACGCTAAGGAAGTGAAAGCAGGATTTTGATGAGATATATACGCTCCCATGTTTATTGCAGTAGCATTTACAATAGCAAAAATATGGAAACAACCCAAATACCCATCAGCAGAGGAATGGATAAAGAAGATGTGATATGTATACATATATATATACACACACATGTATATATAATGGAATATTATTCATCCACGAGAATATCATGCCATTTGCAAAAACGTGGATGGACCTTGAGCATATTATGCAAAGTGAAATAAGTCAGACAGAGAAAGAAAAGTGCTATACGATATTACTTATATGTGGAATCTAAAAAACCCCAAACCTGTAAAAAACTGAGAGTAAAATAGTGGTTATCAGGGGGTGGGGGATGAGGGGAAAGGATTGGTAGTGTTTAAGGGTACAAATTTGTAATGAGTAGTAAATAAGCCACAGAGATCTAATGCACAGTATAATGAATATAGATAATAATATTGTACTATAATTATATAATGTGATGAATACCACTACAATGACAGTCATATTACAGTGTATAAATATATCAAAGTAACACCCTATACATTTTAAATTTACACAATGTTACACGTCAACTTTATTCCATAATAAAAAATAACAACCTCAAAATAAAAGCACCTGTATTAAAGGTGTTTATGAGAGGGGTACTTATAGGATACATTGAGTAGGAAGTTATTTCAGGGAATGGATGTTAGAGCTCTTTAGTAACGCTTTTAGGGAAGAGTATATAAACACTTGTAACAACAAAGTTCATAAATGTGATATCCACTTGGTATGAAATAAAGTGTGTTTTTAAGTGAAACAAAATTATTACCATGATGTTTGCTTAATGGTGACTTTCTTTTTTTTTTTTTGTGGTACGCGGGCCTCTCACCGTTGTGGCCTCTCCCGTTGCGGAGCACAGGCTCTGGACGTGCAGGCTCAGTGGCCATGGCTCACGGCCCTAGCCACTCCGCGGCATGTGGGATCTTCCCGGACCGGGGCACGAACCCGTGTCCCCTGCATCGGCAGGTGGACTCTCAACCACTGCGCCACCAGGGAAGCCCAATGGTGACTTTCTATTTCCGTTATTCCATCTATACTTGTGAATGAAAATTCTGTAGTAAGGAAAAGCTGTCCGCTTTCCCCATTTACTTATTTATTCAGTTATTTACAGATATGAGCATAGGTTTATGGATATGTTTTATTCTAAGGGTTACATTATGTTACTATTATTTATTTTCTTGCTTAAGTTGTCCTGCTTCTCTTTTATGTTGCATCTTCAGGGTGAATTTAGAGAACTCTTTAAAACTCTGGAACCAGAAGATTAAACAAGCATGTGTCTCACGATATGCCCATGTCACGTGCAATATGTTCTTGCAGTGACTGTGATGATCTGTGAAGGGCCTCCTGGCCACCAGAATCCCAGGGTGTGTGTATGGACACACACAGTTTCTCATTATGGAAATGGATGCTCTTCTTTTTAACCCTGCCACCGTGATTGGTGAACCACTTTCTGGAGCATCTTCTTTCTGGCCTGAATGGAATGGAGGGCTTCCCAGGGATGGCTTAGGGCTCAGAGGTCTGGAAGGGAGCTGGGACCGCGCACTGCTTCTCTGTTTCACGGACTCTACCTTGAACACCAACGTGTGTCCAGTTTTAGGGGGTTTCTTATGTTGGCCTAGCCAGCCCACCTCTTACCATGATTGTAAGTAGAGAACAGATGATGTTGTGCCAGCACCATTTTCCTAAGAAATAAACCTGTTTTGCCAGGAAAGAAAAATCTACTTTTCTAAGCCTAGTCCTTCATTGAGGAAAAAATGTAAATATCCCAAATATTTTGAAATTATAAGAAAAATACACACCGGCTTCCCTAGTGGCACAGTGGTTATGAATCCGCCTGCCAATACAGCGGACACGGGTTTGAGCCCTGGTCCGGGAAGATCCCACATGCCACAGATCAACTAAGCCCGTGAGCCACAACTACGGAGCCTGCGCTCTAGAGCCCGCAAGCCATAACAACTGAGCCCACATGCCACAACTACTGAAGTCTGCATTCTGCAACTACTGAAGCCTGCGCGCCTAGAGCCCATGCTCCGCAACAAGAGACGCCACCACAGTGAGAAGCGCGTGCGCCGCAACGAAGAGTAGCCCCACTCGCTGCAACTGGAGAAAGCCCACGCACAGCAATAAAGACCCAACCCAGCCAAAAATAATAAATAAATTTATAAAAAAGAAGGGGATCCCCCCTGGGGATCCTTTAAATAAAAAAGAAAACTACACACTGAAACCCCCCAAATCATCTTGGGTAGCGGTGGTGGTAGATGGAATTTTGAGAATGAAGCATGTATACTATTTTAGAGGCACTGACTATAAATTTAAGGTCTCCTTGTTTAGAGTAGCATAACACTTGTAATGCCTCATAATGTTATGGTGTCTTGTAGATGGACTGCTAGTATATGGCAAAATTCAGCTAAACATAAAGGTATAGTTTATTTAGGCAATACATAAAGTTTTACCAATTAGGTTAACGTGTAGCTTTTCAATTTTGTCACTAAAGGGACTTGCCGCCCGATAAGACCTCCAGCCTCTTTTAGATTTCTGACAGTTAACAAGAAGCGCACTTGAAAAGCTTGATTGGCTTCGAAGAAAAGCAAGGGATGTGATTATGTTTCTACTACTCAGAGACCTCCATGGGGTTGAGAAGGAGCAGAGGGAAAATGAGGGGAACCCCTCTCCCCACCCCCACCCACAAAACTGGCTGAATAAATGTTCACTGAGCAGAATCTGGTTTAAGGAGGACCAAGGTCTGAGTTCTCCGTGATGGGAGCATCTGCTTCCTGTGATATTTGTTAATTGCCTTCATTAGAGAAATGCACATTCACATTTACACTTGTGTATTTGATTTTTTAAAAGATCTTTTTCCAAATTTTGGATACTCATTCATTCACTGAACAAATGTGTTTTGATTCCCTACTGTATGAAGGGAAGGACTGGTGTCACGGAGAACAGGAGGAGGCATCAAGATCTGGGTACCAGAACCCACATTCTAGGAAAGATCTGTGTGTACCCAAGGGAGGAGGGATGGACCCAGCTGATTTTTTTTTTTTTTTTTTTTTGCGGTACGTGGGCCTCTCACTGTTGTGGCCTCTCCAGCTGCGGAGCACAGGCTCCGGATGCACAGGCTCCGGATACTGCATACGCAGTGCCCATGGCTCACGGGCCCAGCCGCTCTGCGGCACTTGGGATCTTCCCGGACCGGGGCACGAACCCGCATCCCCTGCATCGGCAGGCGGACTCTCAACCACTGCGCCACCAGGGAAGCCCCCAGCTGATTCTTGACACATCAAACAGATGACGTCCCTCTGCTGTATCTACATCCCCAAGTGTAGCTCTCTGCCTCGGAAGTCAAAGAGACGCGGGCTGAGGAATCGGAGGATTTTTGTGCTAAAAATCTGTCTTCTACCTGTTTAAATTACAATACTGAATAATTATGTATGTGTAAAAACTGTCAAAAGTATTCTTAAATCGTACTTTTGCCGTGTACTAGAATTACTTTCCATTATGACCTGTTTGTACATCATGTGAACCGAGTATCTCAGCTGGGAAATGTAAATGTGTTTTTGTCTTTGCTCCGCAGTTAGGTCAGCAGATGTATGCAACAAATATGATTGCAAGGGTGAAGGTGACATGATTTACTTAAATCAGGCAATTTCTCCATTAAAGCATTGACGCCTCAACTCATAAAGGCACTCTTTAGCAGATGAACTATAACGTCGCCCAGCATTTGTCATATTAGGTGATTTGAAAGGAAAGAACAATTATAAAAATGAATCTAATTCTCTGTTGAAGAAAAGAAATCCAGTTTTTGCAGCAGGGGGTGGTTAATTTTCCATAGATAAAAACAGGTTTCACGACAGTTCTGTAGCCATAATGTTCCACAATTAAAACAGAAGGAGAAAAGGATCCAGCGCCAAAGCAGACAGTTGTAGGAATTAGTCGTTTAGGGCTAGGGAAGCAGGTTCCCCCTCCAGCATCAAAGGTTATTTTGTTCCCTGTAGGAACAGCTCTGTTGCCATCAACCATGCTGGAGTGTCCCCAAACACTGCCACCACCTCCCACCTTACCCCTGTTTCTGAGCTGCTTTCAATTAGCAGGGATTATTAAACTGGAAACATTTTAAACTGCTGCTGAAGCTGCTTTCCTGCGAGCTGAGCTGGACGCGTCACAATAAAAGCTGATTGATTAGCAGAGAACGTACTTACAGCAACTGATGCCCCGTGTCATTTTCTATGCATTTCACAAGCTCCCCTGCCCTCTGAATTTTGCGTTTTGATTCAGAGATTAACCTTGGTTTCTCTCTCTGGCACTTTCTATAGCCTGGGGGCTCTCAACTTCCATCTCAGTGACTTGCCCTGGACCCACTCTCTCTTCACACCCCTTCTCTCACCTGGACCCCTAGGCCAGGGTGGCGGGCCCTTGAGGGAAGACTCTTAGGTTCCTGCCTTATCAGCCTTCTTCTTTGGTGTTTAATTGTCAGAATGCTAGAATAACAGCAACAAATACACATCTCTAAAGAAAACAGGCCACAGAGCACTGACAGGGTGGAGGCCGGTGTCTGCGTCCTGTTGGAGGTTTCAAAAACTGGAGGCGTGTACCTTGAAGCATCATCTTGTCCTCAAGGATCTTCTGTCTTCTGTTTATCGTTCTTAGATTTTCTTGTGTGAATCTTTTGTTTCTCCAGCTAAACTAAACTTATTTGATAATACACACTCTTTGGTTAATACTTTGATATGCTTTTATATACATATCTATGTATGTAACACATTTATGATTATTATATATATTTATATATAATATATATCATTTAATATATTTATATCTAACGCTTAATTCTAACAACAATGCTCTGAGTTAGGTATAGTTAATGCCCCCATTTTTAAAGATAAGTTAACTGAGACTTGGAAGGGGTCGAAGCTGACTTCAGAATGGGGCCAAACGCTTAACCACAGTGCTGCTTCTTTGTCCAAAACTGTCCCTACTCTGAGCTTCAGATTCCTCATCTGTCACAGGAGGGGTTTGAGACAGATCCTCTCTATTCCTTTCCAGATTGTTTGCTTAAAAAAAAAACCCATTAGTTTATTCAACACATGCTTGTTTTGTGTTTACTTTGTACCTGACTCCTTCCAGGCTCTGGGGATGGACGTGAATTAGTCAGACCAGCTTCCTCCTGTCGTGGGGCTGGGGCTCACACCCCAGCTCTGATGTCTCTGACCAGTTTGCAAGGTCAGAGCCAACCTGCCTTTGTTTCTCCATCAGGCTCACGGGCTGCACTCCAGAGCACAGTTGGCTGCTGTGGGTCTGTTAAGAAAGTGGGGAGGCCCTTAGTCAGGTCTACTGACTGCGTGAGACAGGACCTAAGGAGGAAATGCGTGTCCAGGCTGGGGCCGGCTGAGGGCCCCTGGCAGACGGGAATCAATGCACGTGCCTGCATCGCCACTCACCAGTGGAAGTCAGGCTCCTCAGCTTTGCATGAGTCGCACAGAGCAGCCACAGTCCATGATGAATGGGCTGGGACGGAGTGGCCGGGTGTTCTTTTCGGTTCCACAAGGGGAACCTTCAGTCCCCTGTCCGCCTCTTGTCAGGCAGAGGGGGACTGGAGTTAAGGCTGGGGTAGGGTGGGAGGAACATGGTTCCCCTGGAGGCGGGGCTGGGGGGGGGGTGGTCCACCACAGTGATTTCTGGATTATGACTCAAACGCACAACCAGAAGCATTTATTACCTCCAAAGTAGTGCTGGCTCTGTAGTGCTGAATGGAGAGGTGAGGTATTGCAGCTGTTATTTTTTGAACTAACTGCTATTGCGCGTCCCATGACCAGCCATGGCAGGGTTTTTGTTCCCATGAATGAATGGGCTATAAATCTGTCGGAGTTGACACTAGCAGCCGTCCTAGAGGGTGTAAACAGAAAATGTGCAGGAGAATCTTGTGGGTTTTGCTTGCCTGGAAAATGAGTTCAATAAAATGGAGGTGATCAGTGCTTATTTATACGGCAGACGGATACATCCAGCATTGGCCGTCAAGAGCTAACTTAGTGTTTTCGCATTTATACTCACTCTGTGTGGCACGTCCTGCGTGGGGGCAGCTCGTGGGGCCGCGTGCAGCTGCAGCGGCAGAAGGAAAGGAGCCGCCCGCCTGCACATGAGGAGTGTCTCCCTCTGTTTCTAAGGTTTGGGAGCTGTCAGTGGGAACCGGCCAGAGGGACTTAAGGTTTTGAGGTTTGTAATGAGCAGGAAAACCCAAGGCAGTGAACGGTTCCTTATTTACATTTCAGTTTTGAGGGTGAATGACAGGCAATGGGACAAAATTCATTGCCATTTTTCAGGCCTCTGAAACAATAAATTGTAGCAACCATAAATTTGGAGCTGGGTTAAAGTACTGAAAACAATTTATTGCTAATTTTTCCCTTAATTACATTTCTAAGAAGAAGGTTTGGTGCTCACTGGTGGAATTATTATATAAAAATTATTCGTTAGAAAGCACAATGAACTGTAAATCAGAAGCTTACCTGAAACAGGGTCAAGGTTCCCCACAATTCATCCCCCACCCACCCCATCCCCCACCCCCAGCGGACCACCTCCAGCAAGGGTGTCAGCAAATAGAAGGAGCAGGGATAGTGCACCCGCTGTCCCTCACCCTCCTCCGTGATGACACTGCACAGAGATTAAGTGTTGAGTCAATAAGATGCCTCACCTCCTAAAAGTGATTGTGTGAGTCACTCGTGGAAATGGAGCAGAGGGGCCGTAATGGAATGATCGCTGCATGGCCTCCCTGCCTCATTTTAATTTGTTTTGAGGCTTCCAGAGTGTCAGGCTAACTGCAATGGAGGCCAGGGGACAGCCTGACCCTGCTGGTGGAGAAAGTTGAAAGATGGTAGCATCATGTCACAAACTGCTGGGATGGTGTGAAATTCTGTTCCTGTCTCACCTTGGGTGTCGATAACCCTGTCCCAGGGTGAGCTTCTTCTGAAAGCTGGGTGAGAGAGGCGTTCCCACTAGTTTATCACAACCATCGGAGGTGATCTGTTATCTCCTAGTTCTTTGGCAGGAAGGCTTGGCTTCATGGGGAGGATGGAGTTGTCCTCCTGTACCTGCCATCTGTGTTCCTTCCTTCAGGACGGGAGGAGGCCACTGAGTGGAACTCACCTGTGTGGATCAGTCTCCTTGGCATTTTGAAGGCCAGAATGGGTGATAGATTTGCCTGACCAAACCAGCCAAAGATAGAGCCTGGCCAGAACCTGTGCCAACCTGGGAGCTCCCAGGGCTGAAATTGCCATTTTAACAGCCATCTGGGGAGGAGCCATCAGCTGCTGAGTGTTTGTTGTGTAACAAGCACATACATCAGAGAATGGACAGGTCATCCACTTCTTAACCTTCTACAATGGCGCCTCCCATCTCAGGCCAACGGTGGCTGTGGCGGTAGGACCCGGCGGTATTTGGTGCAGGGCTGTGCTGCCATCTAGGACAACTGGTCTTGCACAGCTGGCCACAGGAGGGGGAAGGGAGGGCTTTGGAGACGGGCGTGGTATCCAGGGCTCTGAGAGTCTTTCCAGGGACCAGGCAGGATGGGGAGAATGGAAAATTTAGCACAGAACAGTACGGCCCATTCTCACCTAGGGGGTAGGGTTCAAAGACAGTGTGCTGTACAAGGTAAAATTAGGAGAAAGCCACAGTTCCTTTGCTAGTCTGCTGGGAAGGCACAGCATTAGAGAATGACCCAAAGTCCAACATAGCTTGTTCCACTCTAGTGATGGAACAGATTGCTGTATCTCTGCTTGGACCCCTAGAATCACAACTGGCTTGGTGAAATGATCGGACCATGAGGGCCTCAGAAGAGTTGAGACCCTGATCGAGGGACCGGCAGATTCTGAGCTGTTTCCAGGCCCCCAGGGTAGAGGCTCACTGATGGGACAGTGGGCAGACGCGTCATCCCCTCTCGGTCTTGTGACAAGTGCAGATTAAGGAACTCCTAGGAATTAAGCATGTGCGTGAACCAAGTCCACGGTAGCCAATTTTCCAGCAGGACCAAGGAGAGTTTCTTGGACCTCTTATTTCCATCTGTCCACTTTCTCTACCCATTTCCCTCCAATTCCCACTCCTTTCATGAGCAGATCACTGAGAAGGCCCTTCCAGTGGGAGTTTCAACCCTGAGTTCATGGTTCATGGTTAAATGTGGTTGAACCATGGGTTCATGGCTAAATGCGGCTGAGAGCGTGACACACCAAAAGGATGCCTATCAAGGCCATGGCTGCCTCCTTTTGTCGCTGGGTGGACAAGACCACTGTGCTCCACTGGACACCACACAGCAGAGGCAGGACAGTCCAGCTGAAGCTGACCCTTATCTTATGGACGCTGTGTGTGAGTGCTGGGTCCCTGCCCCAGCGAAGCATGGCAGCTTGTCTGGGATTTGTTGGTACGAGCTAAGAAGTCAGGTTGGGGACAAACAGCAAAAATAAGGAACCGAGCCCATAGACTTTGGGTCAAGAGCAAGGGAAGAGGAGGACTGAGTTCTTCTGCAGGAGGCCCAGCCTTGGGGAGAAGCCAGAACAAGTTCCCATAGAAATGGAGTAACAACAGGCGATATGCTATAAGTCTTTCCGACAGCAGGTGCTGTGAGGGGTCCATCGCATGTAAAGAGCACAAGCAAAACATTGCTTTCTGAATAGACGAGGAGTACAAATTTATCTGTGAACATTTGAAAATACAGGGAAGTTTCAAGAAGCAAATAAAAATTACCTGTAATCCCACTACCCAGAGATGAACATTGATAAAGTTTTTTATGCATTTCTTTACAGGCCCATGGGCATTTGAAAGTAGTATTATTTTTTCCAAATTGGAATTCTACTATACATATAGTATTTATGTCCTGCTTTTTTCCCCTTAACATGCTGTACACATTTCCCATGTCCTTGATGGCATTCACAAACTTATTTTTTTAAGTTTAAGAATCCACAAAATTGCATTTTATGAATGTACCATATCATTTAGCCATTTCCTTCTTGGGAAACATTGAGTTGTTTCTAATTTTTTGACCTTACCAGTGAAGTAGTGACAAATATCCTTTAACATTAATCGTGGGGTGTACCTCTGCTTTACTTTATGGTCAACTCCTGGAAGAGGAAGTCCTATATGGCGAGACCTCTTTATTTTGAAAAATTTATCTCCAGGGAAGGTTGGTTCTGTGAGCCACATGGGAGAGTGGCAGCCTCACTGTCCAAACAGGAGATGGTCTCTACAAAGCTGCCTGTTTAATAGATGAAACTATTTAAAATCAGAATTTCTTCTATATCGAGGTAGAATAAATTTTCATCTGTCTATTTGCGTACATATATTTCTTCTCCTGGGAATTGTTTGGTCATTTGCCCATTTTTTTCTTTTTTTTTTCCGTGAGCAGTGAGTTCTCCTCAAGGACTCTTTCAAAGGAAAGAACCCTTTACAGCATAAAGTCATCGACTGTTCAACAGTTAACCTTGTCTGTTCTGATGGGGCTGAGATAGGCAAGTTGGGGTTTGAGCTGGGACTTGAAGAGTTGGGGGATTTTGATAGTCGGGTACCTGGTTGGGTGAGTCATGGGAGGTACACCTAGGAACACCACACTCTCACTTGGTGCATTTAAGGAAATAAGTTGGGTGAACAAGAGCAAAGTACTTTTGGTCTTGGTCTCTGCTGCAGATAACATGTGAAGACTGCAAGCACTTACTGATCTAAGAAAGGAGGCATGCCGACAATCTTCAAACAAAACAACCTGGCTTCACTTTGATTTCCTTTCTTGGACTACCATCTTGGTCAGGGAGGCAGGTGTTTGGGGTGGGGCTGGGGAATGACAAGGCTTGGAAGACTGCTAGTTTTTCACTGCTTCGTTATGTGTGTGCCTGGGCATGGGTGCACGACTGTTGGATCCCAGAGCCCAACCAGCTGGAGATTTTATGGGAGTGTTACCCACCCCCAGTTGTATGGGGGGCAGGTCTGGTTTTAAACATCCCAGAGCCCCCTTTTCTATGGTGGCTGTCCTGTATTTTTTGTGTTTGCACACAGTGGGATTGGGAATGACTTCACTGTTTGGTTCGGAATTTGGGCCAACTCTGGCTCTGTGGTAGACTGTTAGTGATCACTACAGCATTTCCGAGGGTGTTGGCAAGGCGATAACGCAATTAGCATCTCCGTCTTTGATAGAGAGTGAAGTGAAGACAAGCTGACTTTTTGGAAACTGATGATCCCTGATAATTAGGGGAAACCCTTGAGGGGAATACAGTGGATTGTTTTAATAATTGCACCCAAATGCATGTGTAGTGAGCTCCCCCCGAAACAGTGGGAGGGGCAGATACATGCCCACCGGTCCCATCCCTTTGAGGTTGGGGCAGGCACGGGCACTCTGTGTTTTACTTTTAGCAAATATGTATAGCTCATGTGGCTAGAACCACTGGTGTTATTTCAGGAAATTTATTTAAAATTCAATTTGTACATCGTGACACCAAGCACTACTTTTGGGGAAGTGTGTTTTGCATTATGCCATAGCAGTTTGGAATTATGGACTCCAAGGGAATATGTGTATTTTTATGCACTGTGTTTATTGGCACATTTGTGTTAATAGCCAGTAAGATGATATTGCCATCTTAATACCTTGCGAGTCTCTGTGACTCTGAGCGGGTGCCTCTGAGTACCTGACTGAGGGGGAGAAGGAGGCGTGGCGGGCTCGAGGGTGTAGGGGATGATGTTGGAAATCCAAATACGGGCTTTGTAGGTAGTGTCTCTGCAACACGGAAGAGGAACCTATAATGCAGAGAGGGAAGCTGGGCTTAATCAGGGAACAGACCTCCAGGGAGGCGTGGACATGCTTGTACAGCAAAGCTACATTCCTTTGGAGAGAGAAAACCACCCCAGAGATATTTAGTTCTCAATTAAATAAAGCCACGTCCTCCTGCTTTGCTTCCAGCCACGCTTCTCCTCCCGGGAGCCAGGATCTTGCTTTTTGCAGTGAGTTTACGGTGGCTTCTGGACGGATAACAAGAAGTTGCACAGCTGACCCTCCAACTTTGCTCTGGCTCCTTACTGTGGATTTCCTGTGATGATTTTCCGAGGCGTACCTCTCACATTGAATTATTCATGGAAATGGCACCAAGAAACAGTGTAATGTTAGTTTTTTATATATATATATATATATACACACATATATATACATATATATTCAGTGCAAACATCACATAGTGCAAACCGTGTTCATTGGAAAATTAAAAAAAGAAAAAAGAAAAACCAAAAGAGGGCACGGGCATTGTCTGCTCCCAGGAGTGTCTATTGGCGATGAAGACTCTTGCATCTCTTTATAGGCAGCCAGTAGAGATTTTGGACTTGAAACGTGGTTGTGGAAGTTATCGCCTTTTTGAAGCACCAGAGCTGAACTACGGCAGTTAGGCAGGTTACGGCTACTTTTACCTACACTGCCCAGGTCCTGTTGTGATTCCCTTTTGTACCAAGCTAGGTGATCTGATTGCATTAAAATGTGGAGAAGTAATATTGATTGGCAGCTTCTGTGAAGTCTGGTGAAAGAGGGATGCTGGCAGGTAGAGCAGCTTCAGAGGCTCCTGTTTGTGGAAAGCCACGGTCTTCTGTTGATTCTGCGACTCACTGGGTCAGAGGACCTTCGTTCTGTGTCTTGCCTCTGCCCCCAGGCACTGAACTCTATGCAGATAGCACATCTGCATTCTTAACGACCTCTTCATTACCTATGACACAGGGCGTGACACCCAGTAGGACCTCAGTAACGATTTGTAGAATCTGGATAGGGGGCTGCAGGGAAATGCCGCCTGCAACCTGGAAATCACATGAGCTGCCCTCCTTCCTCAGGACTTCAAGGATAACCTCTCCTCTGCCCCAGCTCCCCTCCCCCAACCCCAATCAAGCTGTATTTGCCCAGGGCCCGTCCCTTCTCCTGTGTACTGTTGGGCTGGAAAGAAAGCCGATAAGCGACCTCTGCAGAATGTGATCCCCCCTCTCAGGGAGAATCTGCAAAGACCAAGCTCCTTGCAGCCAAAGGGAGGAGCAGGTGATGGTGAAAATCTGGGTAGCGGGTCTAACCCTATCTGGTGATATTTTGTAAATCCCACCCCACCGTGGTAAAAACAATCATCTAAATTTCACCTGGAATTTTACGGTTTTATTTTGTCACATTTAAATCTTGAATCTGCCTAGGACGATTTTTTTATTGGTGGTGTTAAGGGATGCATTTTATTTTTTCCAAATGGCCTGTCCGTGGTGACGTTATTGTTAGTTCTGCTGTATTGTGAAGTTCACGGCTCCCAACCTGGTGGTCACCTCTTTCCTCATGGCCCACAGAGAAGCTGAGGTTAAAAGAAACAGTCCCAGTTAAGAGAATGAACTTTGGATCCGGTGAGGTCTGGGTTTGGATCCAAGCACCACTACCAACCAGCTGTGCAGTGGGATGACGTTTCAACCCTCTCTGAGTCTGGGCCTCCTCGTTGTGGAAACAGGGATTACACTCCTGTGCCCAGTTGGGGTGAGGCCCGAATGAGATCACGAATGCGCAGTGGGCATCCCTGTGATGGCCCAGCCCAGAGTCCTTGGTGAATTTGGGTTACTGCTTTTATTACTGATCCCTTTGTATTTTCACTCATTCAATTGAAAAACGAACTGTGGGACTTAGATGTTCGTCACCCTCCATATCATCACCTATTTCCTGACCTCATTACCTCCCTCAGATCGGCTCCTCTGCCCCATGTTTATGCCAACTACCCAGGCGTCCAAGGAAGAAAAGAAACCCTCCTGTCCTTTCCTTTTGGTCCCATTTCTAGTTCATCATGGCGGCGGCGAGAGTGACCAGAAGTAGGGCGTTAGAGTCAGGCCCTCCCCACTGCTAACCCAGCCTTCCTCTCTCCGGTCTCAGGGCTGGGCTCTGGCTGCCCCAGACAACCCCACTCCCCGCCTGCACAGGCCATCTGCATCTACCTGCTCATTTCGCCAGAATGTCTTCACCACCTTCTGTGTCTGTTAAATCCCAGGTCTCGTGATGCTGCCTCTTGGACAGGGCTCCCTCTTTTGCCTCCTTTACCTCTGACCCTTAGTTTCTGCCTTGCTGTTGCTTCCTGGATCGCCTGCACCCGCCGCAGGTAGGGTCCTTCCAGGTGGGGGTAGGCAAGCCTCACACGTGAGCACAGTGCCTGGGGGAAGGTGTATCAGCTATAATAGCCATCAGGATAACTTCCATGTTTGACGGCCTGAGGATATAGCAGAATCAAGGTTCCAACCTGGGATGGGTTCATTCAGACGCTGTTCCCCACCAATTCCAGGGCTGTGGGCTCTCATCACGCTGGTCAGAGTGTGGATGACAAAAACAGTCAAACTACTAATAACCATCCCTTGAATACCCAGCACGTGTCCAGGCACTGTGCTTAGCACATGCCATGAAAGAGCCACTTTCGTCCCCATTGCCCAGATGGGACATGCGGGCCACAGGGCCAGGAATACTGGATGAGGAAGAGGGAAGGGCGCGGAGTGGGGATGGGGGAGCTGGAGAAGTGATTGTCACGCCTCCCTGCAAATCCCCCTTCTCACGGAGTAACAGGACACGGACGACTCTGTGGCCGCCACTTGCCTCTCCCACGCATCTCCCAGTCCTGTTTGGCTGCGACAGGTGGAGCTCAGGGTCCGGTGCTCAGACAGCAAGAAGAGGCCAGAGGTCAGACGTCACGGCCGCTCTCCCTGTCCCCACGGGCAGGTTTAATCTTGGAGATGCTCCGAATTTCCCCCTTTAAAAAAAAATTCCAATTTCGTAACTCTCCTTAGGTGTTTTTTTTAAGACCCCATTGTGTTGGCAACAACCGTTATGGCTCTATTATGATAATACAAGAAAGTTACATTATGAAATAAATGCATTTTAAGGTTTTTTCCCTGGCAACATAATGTAAGGATCATTTTGCATGTTGGTACTAAAGAATCAAAAACAGTTTAGTCAGTGGATGTGAACACTGTTTCTTGTCATCGAGTTAATGGATCTACTGTAGTATTTGTGCTCCTTCCAGCCCTGCTGCTGTACCTCAATGAAAAATTATGTTTTTTTCCTCAGTGCTACAACACCCGTCGTCTTCATAGGCAACGCATTCCCCTTCAAGTCGTGCGGTGTAAAATGCTTACCATTTCTCGGCCCCTTTCCCTGCCCGTCATTTACCTGGTTCTCAGCAATCGAGGGTCAGTGCCTTCTCTTATTAACGTTCTGTGTAATAGAAATCAGGGCGCCCGTGTTACTCATGTGGAAGCCGGGCAAACAGTGGCTGTTAGTGTGCAAAGGACAGACGGGAAGCCTGGCTTGATTTTTTACCCCCCTTTGTTTAGTGGATCTTGGCAGTCAATCACAAGCCCTCCCTGCATTTAAAGCAGGCCTGCTGCTCTAGAAACAGCCTCCAGCTGAGGACCCACTTGCTGTTAATAGCTGCTGAGATGGGATACCAGCCTCATTTCAAAGGAACTCATAAAGACCTGGACTTGCCTCTCTGAAAAATTTACTACTCCAACCAGCAAAGTTTTACTGGCTCCAGGATGATCTCTCCAGGCCCAGGAGAACCTCTTTCGAAAGAGAATTGTCTCTTCAAGGTCACACTCTTTTAGGGCTACGTGATGGTGGAGGTCACTACGGCCAAGGATCTCTCAGTGATCCTCCATCCTCCTCACTGGGCTGAGATCTGTGGCCAACATCCACCCCGGGACTGCAAACCAGACCTCTGCTGGGGCCAGGCAGGTGACTGACATCAGTGGATTGGGATGGAAAGGCCGGCGCTGCCGCAGCCCGCATGGCCAGGTGGGAACGTGACGCAGGATCATCAGGTCCTCCATCGTTTACATAGAAGTGGTAGCACAGATGTTAAACAAGGTACAGCTTTATGAATTTTAAGTGTTGGGTAATGAAAGTGAAAAAATAATTGGTGTCAGAGCAATCTGGACCACGGACTTGTCCCTTTCCACTCCCCGACGTCTCCCACGTCCTGGGCTTGCTGTGTTACTCCAGTCTTGGCTTCAGGGAAGGGGATGCGAGAAAAATTGTCTGGACACCATCTCATCCAACCTGCCTTGAATGGGGTTCTGATGGCCTTGGAGCAGTCTGGCGTTGAGCAGTAGGAAATATCTGCGCTGCTAAGGTGGGGGATTCCCATGACAGCAGCGCCACCAGGAAGGATGGGCAGGTCCACCTGGGCACCACCCTCGCCTCCAGCTGCAGAATCTAGCTCTGCAAACATCCCGGTTAAGCAGCGGCTTCCCAGACCCAGGCTTGGTGTGGGGCCTTCGGGGGGTGATCAGGGCCTGGGTGAGCACTGGGGAAGAGATATTTGGAGGTTCAGAGAGGGGGGATTTGGGGCATCTCACCTGGTATTCTGTGCACCCCTGCAATTCCTGATGGGGTGCTCTTGGGACTGGGGCCGGTGGTGTGGTTTCTTGTCCTTGCTTGACTATGTGAGCCCCTGGCTCTCTTTCCCTACTATATCCTAGATCCTTAAGGGCAGGAACCAGGGCTTAAAATTTTTTTCCTCCTTGTTCAGTGTCTCGCCTTAGGCTGTGCACCAGCAGGTATTCGGTGTAAGCTGCTACCCTCCCGGGGAGGTGCGTGTTGATGAGCTGCTGGCATTAGAAGGAGACAGGGGGTGAGAGAGACTGGCCCTTCCTGGGCGAGGATGCAGAGCAAGCTGGCAGCTCACTTCCAAGGTGAGAGGTGACATCCGTCCGTGGAGAGGAGGGCGGGGGCATTCAAAGTCCTGGGAAGATCCCATTGCGCAGCATCCCATTGGATTCAGGGGGTTGCAGGCAGCACACACAACCCATTTGAAAAGCAATATCCTGCCTCCCAGAGATGAATGCAATCTGCGGGCACAGTGGCTCCGGGCTCACCGAGCCCGCCTCAGGGCCGCCAGCGCTGCCTCTCGGGTGCCACCAAGTCCGATTCTGCTGCTCTGTCAGCATTCTTGGAGTCGACCTAGAGCCAGAGGGCCAGCATGCTGGAACTGAGGCCCAGCGTTGTCTGGGTGGAAGGCTCCAGGGACAATGGCTGCCGTCCTGGGGGCACATGTGGACGCCAGAGGGGCTGGGCCAGCATGTGTGGGCAGGGGGGTTGGCAGAGCCGTCATCTGGGTCAACGTGAGTGGTCCGAGCCCGCAGTGTCCCGTGGAGTCCTGGAGCAAGGTGGCCTGTCCCATTTCCACGGCCTCTGCTTCCATAGCTGACATAAGCCACTGCATGGCCAGGACGTGCTAATGGTGTCAGCCCTCAGCGGCTGAGGACAGCATGGGGACCTGGCCTAGTGTCTTTCTCCGGAACACTGAGCCGCATTGCTGTGCGCTGGCTTTCCCACTGACGGCTCCAGTGCAATTAGAGGCGGACTCAGATAGGGTCCTCGCAGTGAGAGCCCTGATGCTTCGAGCGCTGACTAGGACGCGGGCTGCTGTGTTGCCGGGGCCTGGACCTCACACCGCGGCCTCTCCCACTCACCCGTCCTTGGAATGTGGTGGGATTCCTTGGAAATGGTCACTGTCTTCCTCCGCATACACCTTTCTCTGCTTCTGCCTGTGTGGGGCATCCCCTCCTTGTGAATCTCCTTCAGGAGGTATTTGGAAGTTCAGGAAGGAGGGATGTGGGGAATCTCACCCAATATTCTGACATCCCTGGAATTCCTGAAGAAGAGATGCTCCTGAGATGAACCGAGCTGGGGTTCAGTTTCCTGGCTTCACTGTCTACTCTCACCGCTCTCCTTCCCAGCTCTATTCCGGGGTCCCTAAGGGCAGGAACCAGGGCTTTATTCTCCTGTCACTCTCTGACGTCCTCCCCCTTCCTATCCCTTCCCAGCCAAGTGCCCAGTCACCCTCGTCATCCACACTTGTCTTCCTTAGCTGGAAACAGGAGCTGCTTCTGCCCTTGCCTCCCTGCTCGGCAGATGTGTGATGTGGCCCTTGAGGAGGGTCCCATGTCCGGGTGACGCTGCAGGGAGTCTCAGGGCAGCGGTGGAGGCGGAACGGCCCCCACACCTGGGCCGAGCTTCACGTGCCCTGCCCGGGTGGAGACCTGCCGTCCGTCCTCAGAGAATTGCGTGTCGCATGCCTGGCTGGCCCGGCCCAACACCTTGGTCGCTGCTTTGCCGGACTGGAACTGTCTCTTGCCCCACCCCCAGAGGCCCTGTGCAGCTGAGCGAGGCCTCGGTCAGCAGCATGTCGTGTTTCTGCTTCATCTCCTGGACCCGGGGTGAGCTACCTTTCCCGATAAGCCTGGAGCTGAGCGGAAAGCTCACTTCTTGGTGGCTTTTCTGCTGAGGTTTCTCCAAGCCGAGGATGAGGCCTCTGAGGAGGGAAGGCCTCAGTGTTTGCAGCATGAGGGACAAACAGACAGCCCCATACACCCCCCGCCCAGACACTCAAGCCAGCCCTGCAGGGGCCTTTCGAGGGGAACCGGACTGTGGGGCTCTCAGGTGTAGCAGTTGCTGGCTCGCCTGGTCTGGGGCAGTGGTTGGGTCCCACCCTGGCCTTGGAGACTTCCTGACCCGGGAGTTAGGGTAGGTAGGAGTCTGCTATAGACCAGACAGTGAGCAAGTTTCTTTCCTTTCAGGAGGTCTGCTGTTTGAAGCCTGGTTCTCTGCGATCCAAGGCAAATGCTCCTCCTCCCTGGGCCTCAGGGTCTCTTTGCTCCATCAGGGCAAGAAAGCTCCTGGGCTCCTGGGTAGAGTGTGAGGAGATACTTTGCACTTTGAGAAGGAAAGTGAAACCAGAGTGCTGGCCATCGTCAGGGTGCTATCAGGTGGGGGCTCACTGCCAAGGGACTCTGGAGTTCTTGTCCCACTTGGTTCAGATTCATCCACCCATCTCCCCATCACTCACCCATCTACCTAACTGTCCACCCATCCACCCATCCACTTCCATCCATCCATCCGTTCATCCATGTGTCCATCCATTTGTCCATCTACCCACCCATCCATCCAACCATCCATCCATCCATCTATCCATCCATCCATCAGTCTGTCTATCCATCCATCCATCCATCCGTCCGTCCGTCCATCCATCCATCCATCCATCCATCCATCCATCCATCCGTCCGTCCGTCTATCCATCCATCCATCCAGTTGTTGATAGTGTTAGGTGCTATGCAGGGCCGCAGAGATGACTGCATCAATGTTCCTCCGTCAGAAGGCAGGACTCATAACTGTGTGCTTGTTTTGTCTCCCTACTCCTTCTGAATTTGGAGGCTGGATGAAACACAAAGTTTATTATCTGTCACAGCCCAGGTGAAGCATGAGGAATGCTCAGTGGAGGGAGAGATCAGGTCTGGCTGGAGGGATCAGGAAAGGCTTCAGGAGGTGCCGTTTAAGCTGAGCCTTGAAGGCTGCTCTGGTGTGGACACAGTGATGGTGAGGCAGCAGTGTCTCTGTGTATGGGGGACGGAGACGGAGGCTGGTGGGCTTCTCTCTGTGGGCTCTTCCCTTGTGGAGAGGGGCTGGGTTTTTATCTCTTTCCCCGCTGAGGTGCCCAGCCTCCCTCTGGTGGCCCACGGGTGTTGTCTCCGGTTGGAGTTTGCGCTCCTGGAAGGTAAACAGACTCCACGTGGGAGAAGGCCCAGGCCAGGGCAGCTTAAACACAACCACATGGGGCAGTCAGAGAAAGGCCATCTCCTCCCAGACCCTGGGAGAGCTGCTTCTGCACCCAGGTGGGATCCTCATGCCAGCAGGGTGCCTATTTCCATAGGTTTCAAAGATATAGGAGCATTAACACTCAAGGGCCCCATGGCTGTTGGGAAGAGGGAGAAGGCAGCAGCTGGAGGGTCCATGGGCAGATCAAAGGGTTGGCCTCCTGGGACCACCTCTCCCGGGCAAGCTTTTGGATTAGCTGGGGAAACTTTGCCCAACTTAATGAGAGCGGCCCGCGAAGTTGCGGGCTGAGTGATTGGTATGCATTGTTTTGTTTCTTTCATTAATTCCTGCTGCCATTCGGGTTGCAGGGATGAACAATAGCAGGGGCCTGTTCAGATCAATACCAGATTGCTGATAGCGCCTATCTGTTCTTGGAGCAGATTATTTGATAAATGGCGTGGGCCATACGTTTTGACAGGTGTGCGCCGTACTGCCCAGACCAAGCCGGTTTAGTGGAGCCCCATCACAGGGAGCCAGGAAAGCAGAGAGCATATTTCCTTTTTTGGTACAAACCCATAGAGAAATTGTTGCTTTTAAGCTATAGATAATGAATTTCTAACAAGAGATGGTGTGGGGCGGGGATAGAAAGGATCTGGGCTTTACAACCCCCTTGTGTCATTTCCCCTCCCACCCCACCAGCTTGCGGTTTAGCTGGGTCCTGGCTTGGATCGGGGCTCTGATAGGGGAGAATGTGAAGGGCTTTACTTTGAAGGTGCGGCAGCCCCTGATAGGGTGACTGGTTTACAGGTGGAAGAAGCTACTCTCCCCTGAGCTGTCGATGGGCCCTGGAGGGAACTCTGATGGCTGGAGGTGGGCTGCAGAGAGTGGCACCAGTCTCTGGGGGTGCGATGCACAGCTGGGCTCAGGGCAGACAGGGCAGCGTGTAAGGTCTGAGCTCCTGGACTGAGGAGGCCGCGCCGACGGACGGTTGCCACGTCCAGTGGCTCTGCGCTGGCTTAGCAGTTGACACCCTCTGGCCAACTCCTTTCGCTGCTTCTTCACCACCGGGCGTTATGCTCTGCCGTTTGGTCAGTTTCGAGGGCTGCATTTCCCCTGCCTGCGAGGTTCAAGTTACTGTCCGTGCGCCCCACCTTTCCTGTTCACCTTGTGCAGGGCCGGCTACACAGAGGTTGTCCCCAGTGTCTGGGAGTTAACAGAGGAGGTATCAGAGGGGCCTGGATCAATGACTGATGTGTGGACAGAGTGAGGTGGGCAGGTGACCGCCTGCAGAGCCACATCTGCCTGCACCTCCAGCGCCCACACCTGAGTCCTGGGAAAGCAAGTGGGACTCGGAGCCTCCTTGGAGACAGAAGGACATGGTGTGTTGGAGGATCACGGTGAACAAAGCGCTTCCATGGCGGTGCTGTGTTTGAACTCCTCAGCGTTCCTGCGACACGGGCTGGGCATTCCCCCTGCCCTGTTGACGTACCGCTCCCCAAAGTACAGTGACTGCTCAGTGACCACCACCCGGGATGAGGCCTGCTGAGCCCGTCTGCCTGCTCTACCTCTGGGGTGAACGGCGGCCCATGGACGGCAGCTGGGGTGCCAGGGATGGACTTAGCCTTCTTAGCTGCTCTGAAATCCATACCTCCACCCCCCAACAAAGGGGAACCTGGAGACCCTGAGGAGCCATCCTTCTTGGGATGCTGAATCCTTTTCCAAGGACTTATTGCTGAATGAGAGGCAATTACATGGGGGATGGTGACCCTTGTCTTCCAGAGAATGCTGGGGAGGCTGGGGCCCTGATCTATGGAATGTCAGCCGTTAGATTTTAGACTTTGCTTTTAAAAATATCTAACAACCTCCTAAGGAATGATTTGACATCCTTAAGTTCAGCACTGGCACAAAAAAAGCTTATGGCAAAATTAACATAAATCATTAGCATTAATCATGCAGGGTTATTGATAGCCGTATGCAGGCGTGTATCACAATCCTGGCCGGGGACTCGGGTCGGGCGATATTTCTTCCAGCTGTCCTGGCCAGCTTCGCCACATATGGTGGTGGGGTCGGCTTTCTTTTCTAATTTTCCTCCTCAGCTTGAGCTGTCAGAGACACCCCCAGTCCCATCCTCTCCTCCTCCTGCTGGGCGTTAACTTTGTGTCCTCTGCCTTTTCCTATCTCTCTTTTTGAGAAACCAGATTTCTAGTCCGGGTCAGAATCCATCAATGTCTGTGGCTGTCACCCCACCATGTGACTAGAGCAGCAAAATAGCTGGGTGACAATTAACAATAGGTGGCCGACATAGATCGGGTTCAATTTGGTAGCCTTCACTTTTACTCACACATTCATCTCCAAAGCGGAGAAACACTCCCCTGCCCCCGCCGCCTGGGTGCTGGTGTGCCCTTACCTTGCCCTGTGCTCCCTTGCCAGCCCAAGATGCTGGGGGCAGCGGACATTATAAAAGTAGAATAAAGCAAGGAACAAGGTTTTACTGTCATTGACAGCATTTTGAAAATTATTAGCAGGACATATGTTACCTCTGTTGAAAAATGAGGAGGGAAATTCCGTCGGTCTGACCCCGCTATAGGTCTCTCCAACCACAGTGCAATTGTGGTTGCATTAATGGGAGTAGAGTATAAAGAACAATGGAGGTGATGGGAGGGAGCTCTGTCCTACTATGCTGACCAGACCACGTTGGAAAATATTGTGGTCAGTAAAGATTGGGACAGGTGTAGATGTGTAGGGCCAAGGCTATATGAGGAGTGAATAGGAAACATTCAACTCAGACATATAAACACCCAGGGAACCGTTACTTCTGGCTTTCTGTATTTGAAGAGCTTCCAGGGGAAGAGGAGGCAGTGAGTTCTGATCAGCTCTGAGGGCTGAGAACTTCAGAAAGGTGAATATGTAACCAGAACAAGGGAAAACTTGAGACTTTCGGCACTGACCCCAAATGGTATTGCCTCCATAGGAAGTGGGGAGTGAGCTTCCCATCACCAGAGGTATTCAACACAGGCTATGTGGCCACTTGTAGGGGAGCTTGGGGAGGAAATAAACATTAAATGAGGGGTCAGAATAGGTGACATCTAAGGTCCTTTCCACCCATGCATAGCTTGAAATTCCATGTTTATACCCTGATCTGAGTGCTGGAAAGAGAGAAAGAAGAGTGCAGTCTGCCTGGACCTCTCTTTTCTGCTGCCAGGCTTCAGTCTCAGTGAAAATATGGGCTCCTCGAACACATTTTTCTCCTTCCCCTTTTTGTAAGCTTTCAGGTTCACACAAGACTGTAGCAGCCTATAGCATGTGATCAAATTCAGAGAGAGCTATGTGATCCCTTAATGGAGAAATTGGGTGGGGGCATTTAAACATGTTTCTTCCTCACGTGCTTCCAGAATCTCTGAGAAGCTAGTGAACCTGGTTGGTAGGGGGCCTTAATCAGCAATGGATTTGGACAGGTCAAAGCAGGGGTAATTTCCAAATATTAAAGACTGAGACAGTCTGGATTTGATGAATAAGAACAGAGGTCAGCCACAAACAATGAGGGGTGGGTGGTTAGTCCTGGATGGATGTCAGCCCTTACCCCCAGCTCTTGGGAAAACCATGGGCTCCCTGACCTTGGTAGTAACACAGCTGCCTTTCTTTGCTGTTGTTATCAGTTCTGTGAAACACTTGCTTGGAGTCCAGTCATCTTTAGGTGTTGGAGGGAGGGAGGGTTCGGAAAGCCTCTCTGTGCTCTAGGACACAGGATTCTAGAATGGAACTTCCACATTCAGGGAGCACCGCATGTCACGAAAACCACCCAACTCTCGCTGGATTAAATGAGAGGGGAAACGTTTTGGTCTCTGTAAACAAAAGTTCCAAGTCAGGTCTCCTTCAGGTAAGGTTTGATCCAGCAGAATATAGAACATCACCAAGGGCCCTCTTGGTATTGGTTTCCTTATCAGCTTCCACACAATATTACCTCCCCCTCCCAATAGCTCGAAGCCCTCCTTTCATGAATGCAAATGTTTCTGACATCAAAAGCTTTGTATCTATACATAATCATCAACTATTTGGCCAGAACTGGGTCAAATTAATTAATTCCTGTGGTCAGGGTAAGGTCATATATTGATGGACTTAGGACATTTAGCGTCCAACCGTGGTGCTGCATGTAGGGTAAACTCCACCCAAACTTCATGACTGAGAAAAGAAGGGAGTCTTTCATCCAAGGAAATTTGGAGTATTGTTTTACCAAAAAAATTGAAGATAGCTGCAGGGTGGAAAAACTAAAACCTGCCCACTTTAGCCTGAAAGTGTCGAGTCCTTGGAAGACGTTCCCCACCTTAACTCTTCTCATCTCAGGTTTCCTGGTGGATCTCAGCATCTCTTTTCTCTGCCATCTCTTATCCAAATTTTTGCAGAGTTCAGACTCTGAGTCATCTTAATTTTCTCGGAGAAAATTAGAGGAAATTAACGCAGTTGAGAAAGAGATGTTCTCCTGATGTACAGCGTGTGTGGGCCGCCATTTTGGAAGAACCACTGGAGCCGATGTCCCACCTCCCATGAGTGATAAATCTACAAGATGCTCTTTGGAATGGGGCTTGCCTTGCATGACACCAGCCATGCCTTCGTCGGACATGCACAGCCTTCCCAGGCTTGCAGAACCTGGGCAAACGGGTCAGCAAGATTTCTTCATTTTGGTCCTGGGAGAGTTTCCACGGAAGCTTGGTCTGCTTCTTGTAGAACTGTCCACCATTCCCCCGTGCTCAGGGGCAGCCTTGCAGAGGTTGGGGGTGGCACCGTGAACAGGCATGAATAGGTTCCTTAATTTCATGGTTTAAGAATACGTTAGTTCACACCACTGTAAAGCAATTATACTCCAATAAAGATGTTAAAAAAAAAAGAATACGTTCGTTGACCTCAGTATAATTCCTATATTTTAGTCATTTACATGTCATGACTCAGTACTCATTCATTAAATATAGTGCTTTTCGAATGAAGAACGGAGACGAAAATTTTTCTTAATGATGACAAGTGATATAATTTACTTTTATTTCTGTTGTATCATGGTGCCCGTGAGCCTGGCCGTGGCTAAGGGTCTGCCTGTGGCGCCATTGTGATCTCCTTTTAGCAGAGGGCTCCACTGGACACGTCACTCGAGCCAATTCTGGTCGTTTGTGTCTGAGTCGTCCCCCGTTTTGATCGTTGGTCCTGCTTGGTTTGAGCTCTTTGGCTTCATCAAAGGATCTTCTCAATAAAGCCACACCTGCTCTGAGGTGGGAGGTGTGGCCGGAGTGGGGGAGGGAAGGTGACTGGGGAGGCGAATGGATGCCGTTCAGGATCTTGGTTTTTGTGGCCATGAGGGAACTAGGCAGAGGGCTGGAGTGAGCCTGAGGATGGACGAGGCCCTCTTTTCCTCAATAGCGTCTCCTGGCCTGGCTGCACTGGACGCTGTTCACAGACTACGTTTATTGCTCTTCAGAGTTTGGGATGCGATGATTTGCCCAGTGCTTCCAGTGGGAGCTCTCTGAATAGGTACTTAGCCTCCTTGATGGAGTTGGTGTTTTGTAATTCCCTGAAAAATGAAAGTCTCATTTTGAAAACTGGAAAACGACTCCCTCCCAAACAGATCTTCCCAAGCCTGGGACTCAGGGACACCCTGTCGTAACCCTCAGGACACACCCCACCAAGCCCCGATCATCCTCTGTTGTTAATTTCTTTTAGGGTGGTTCAGTGCTGCTTCAATGTGATTGCTTTATTCTACATGAATCTGTAGGGATATTAGTACCATTACAATTTATTTGCACAGAGCTTGTAGAGAGTGGGAAGAGCTGGAATCTACACATTCGGCACTAAACTCCTAGGATGTTTTAACTTTTAACGGACACTTTTTTAAAGAGAACCATTGTCTACCTTTACCACGTTTCCAAGGCAGACAAATGGCGTGCCACCCTGGCCCTGCAGCTGGCCCTGGGTTATAATCCTTGAGGCAACAGTGGCAGAAAACATTGATTATTAGTCAACTTAAAGAAAGCCCCAGTGCAACTGGGCATCTAGTGCTAAAGAGTGCCTTCCCCAAACTCTCAGAGGCCAGATGGTATTGGCCCTCCTCGGGTTGGCTCTTCCCGGGGGTCCAAGCAGGGCGCTGGGGCAATTTAGAGATGGAAGTGGATGCAACCAGGCTGCAGTGGGTCTGAAACAGCACAGGGAGCCCTGGGTTGGGGGTCGGACCTCCTGGCTTTGAATCTAGACTTTTTGTCTGAGCCCTTTCCCCTGGGGTGTGTCAGTTTTCCCATCTGAAAAATGGCACAGATGGTCTCTGATGCCCCTTCTAGTCCAAGTATTCTGCAATATCCTTTCTTTGTTTTGACTGCTATTTGGAATTTCTGGAAAGTGGGCTGTGTCCAGACCTGCAGCCATTAGAAGGTGGATGAGTACATGTGAGAGTACGAAGGCTTTGTTTCTTCTTCGTGGAGCTTCTGCTGGGTGGGCGATGCAGCAAGAGGCATTTTAGCAAGTCTGAGTGGACTCAGCGAGGATTCCCTTGCCCAGCTCCATGGAGGCAAATGGATTTGATCTGGGCCCTTAATGGTGCCAGAAACTAATGGACATGCATCAAGGCATTTTACATCTACCTGAAGATGGGTGTGGTTGGTGCCAGAAGGTGGTGGGGGTGGGGGGAAGCAAAGACACAAAGAAAATAGTTGGAGTCACTCCCACTCCACTCCCCTGTCCTGTGACCCCGGACACTCAGGACACAGCTATCCTCATAAGCTCCAGGGCAGAGCCTTCACCCCAGTGGTAGGGGTCGGCAGGAGGGTAAGAGGGAGAGGCCTCTCCCCTTCCAAGCCCAGTGCCTTCTGGCCATCCCGGGTCTAGAATGACCAAGGCCGCGCTCAGCTGAATTTGGGACTTGGAGGCTCTGAAAGGTGAGCTAATTTCCCGGCAGGTGGGCTTCCAGGAAGAGCTTCGCTGGTGAGTTATTCCCCAGCTCTGGGGCTTTGGGTCTCCCCTTATCCTTTGTACACGGTGTCGGCCTTCTTCCTGGACCACACAGCTTACAGCAGAGCTGAGCAGAGCTTCTGGGACTATTCTCGGCTGCATTTCAGTAGCCAGGGCTCTGCCAGTGTCCGTGGGCCACCGGGGTTCATGCTGGTGGCCGTGACAGGGCTCCTCTGGCCCCTATCATCCACCAGCAAGCCGGGAGCCCAGCCGAAGGGCTCAGAGTGTTAGGACCTTCCTGGTCTTCACTGTAGCCTCAAAAGTGAAAAAGGTACAGATGATTTTGTTTTTCCCCCCGTCAGAAGTCTTGTTTTTCTGGGGCCCAGGACACAGGCAGGGCAGAGTAGTGCTTAGAATACACACTTGGGGGTTTGGGGCCCAGCAGGAGACAGATGGCTCACTCAGGGGGTGCAAATTAGGGGAGTTTAATGAAAGGACCATTTGCAAAGGAGCAGGTGGGGCTTAGGAGTCTGTGGGGGTGGGAGTGAGGAAGCCCAGACCTGAGTTTTGGGGGACAGAGCAGCTTGGAGTCTGAAGACAGAGAAAAGCAGGGAGACAGTCACCAGTAAGGAGTGTCCCCACCAGGAGGGAGCTGGGAGAATGAACACCTCCAAGTGTCCTCCCCCTCTCTGCCCTCTTACAGGGGTTCCCATCGTCTGAACCCGACAGGAAGCCCATGACGCTGTTCACATAGGGGCAGCCTCCCTGTGTGGAGAGAGGACCCCCAAGCCTGCACAAAACCCAGGGCTACAGCTGACTTGGGCAAATAACTTCCCTTCTGTGTGTCTCAGTTTCCTTATTTGTAAAATGGGGAAAAATAATGGCTCCCACCCCATAGCTGTGAGAAGTAAGTTAGAGAATGTCGGCAAATTGCTGAGCTGTCGTGACAAGGCGTTCCTGGGTGTTTGGGAGGACCAAGTTCTGTGCCGTCCCCGGTATTCATAGAGTCCTTATATGCAACAGCTACTGAGAGTCACAGTCTGTGTTTGAGTCCGGGCAGCTTGAAACCTAAGGGCTTCTCTTAGCTCCTGCCCTTTTCTATCTGACCTGGGAAGTGGCTTGTGTAGGTGAATGTGATGATGGAGACTGGTCAAGGAGGTGTGAGCCGTGTGTGCAATTCGGGGACCCCATCTGAAGACCCAAGGCGACTGCTCTAAAGGGTTCCTGCCATGGGTGATCGGGGGGCCGTGGCTCCTACAGGTCTGTGTTAGATGAGGCAAAAGAATTGCAGAAGTGGTGACACTCAGCTGTTGGGAGTGAGGGGCCTTCTTAACCCAGATGTGAGGCCTTCAGCTCTCATTCTGCTTCTTGTGTGTGAGTGGGGGGCAGTTTGCAGGACAAGCCCTGGCTCTCATACTGGCCCCGGGTACAGATCTGTCTGAGACCTGGCCACTCGGACGCAGTGTCCAGTCCTCTCTCCAGAAAGAAAGTTCTGCTACGTATGGGACGTGGAAGTTCTCTCAGCTGGGCAGGGACACATCTGCCTTGGGAGCCGGGGGCCAGAAACTCTCAAAGGCAGCAGGGAGAGAGCCGGCTGGGTTTGTCTGGGCACCAACTGCACCCCTTATTTGATGATTTCTAGAGTGTGTTTTGATGATTTCTAAAGAGTTTAAAAACAATATACTTAATTGCTATGAGTAATTTCAGAGCTCATTGATGTAATAAATCTCTGGAGAGAAATATTCTTAGTTAACGATCAGCATAAAATTAGAGTCTCTCGGCGAAGGTTTTCTGTCATTCCGCAGTGGAGACAGAATGGTGGACACAGAGGCTGGAGGAGGCCCGTCTCTCCAAAGCAGGCTCATTGGCGTCATCAGTAGGTTTTGTGGCCTTGGGGCTTTGAACCTCCGACTTGGTGAATTTTGTTTAAAATGAGAATTGAATTACCCATCTGGCATTGGGCAGCTCCCATGAGCCCTCACTGAGTGCTTTAGGAACTTACAGCTGCCCGACATATCCCTAAGCCAAAGCAGAATTCTTGATTCCTGAAATCCCCAGTATATTCCTCCCTCAGTCTGCCCCAGGTCAGTAAAAGGCAGCTCTAGCTGTTCAGTTATGCCAAACACCTAGGGCCATCCATGGCAGACCGATTGCAGAAGTGGCCTAAGTCCTCACCCTTTGCCATCTATCTTTGGGGTGCTGCTGTTTCCACTTGCTCCCACCAAAGGGTGTTAACAAACAAGACAGAAGCAGAGGTGTGAAGACGTTTTTCGACTGGGCTCGTCCACGCTTCTGCCTTGATCTTCACCACGAGGCCATGCCTGGGCTAGCCTGCTGGAGGAGGAGAGGCAGGTGGCCCGCTTGCCCAGCCAATAGCCAGCTGACCACCAGATGTGAGAGCGAGCCCTGTTAAGACAGGAAGAACCGTCCTGCAAAGCTCAGCCTAAATTGCCCAGCTCAGACTTGTTAGCTAAATAAATGCTTACTGTCTCAAGCTCCTGAGTTTGGGCATTTTTCATACAGCATCACTGTGGCAGACTGCAGCACCACCCTTAACCCATCCCTCCTCTGCAAAGCCCCCACCTCCTGCCCCATACAGGTATCCTACTCTCCAAGTACATCCCTATTATGCTCACAGCTCTCCACCTCCCCTGGTACCTAAGGTGCTGTCGTCGCTGACCTGGGACCAGTCACCTTGCACCTGCTCTTTCCCACAGTCCTTTTGCCCATCGGAGACCAAAAGGTCTTTTTGGCAACAGAGCGTCCTGCTCGCCTGCTCAAACCCTTGCGATGACTTTTGATTCATTTAAAATAAAACATCTCCTCTTGACCATAGCCTGCAAGGCCACATGTGATGATCTGGTTTACCCCTGTCTCTACTTCAGCCACAGGATCTTCCTTCTGTGCTTTAAACACACAGCTCTCCGTCCTGCCCCAGGGCCCTTGTACTTGCTCATGTCCCTGTCTGGAGGTGGCTGGCTGCCTTGTCCTTGGTGTCTCTGTCCAACTGTTCCCCCTCAGAGAGGCCTAGGTGAGCTGCTTCCTCCACCAGCCCAAGCCTCAGAGGTGTGTTGCTTCTCACATTTGTCTTGTAGTTCAACCTTCTGGTAGAAGCCATGTGCTCAGACTGGCACATGCTCCAGGAGGATGCTCTGAATAACCGGGATAAAAATCCATGTCACGGCCGTGCACGGGGAGAAATGCCGCAGGTGGCACTCTGGGCTGGGAGCAGAGCATTCTCTGGGGAACCGGGGCAGTTGGCCTCCCTGAAGCTGGTGGCCCAGTCTGGGATCTGGCTGGCCAGGGGTGAGAGCTGCTCCTACAACCTGGTGAGAGATTTGGGGCTGAAGTCTTGGGCTGGGTTTGGATTTTCTTTTACAGATCAATCTGAAACTCCTCTGCTCTAGACTGGATGAGGTACACCTTCCTGGGGGCCCACTGGGACCCAGGCCAGGCAGCACAGGGAGGGTCCTGTGGACTCCAGCGCTGAGGAGTGTCCCGTCCTGGCTTGACGACCTGGCTGTGTGCACAAGGCACCGTCACCACCTCGTGGGTGGGGAGCAGAAGTCCACGCACAGCAGGGTGACACTGTACCCTGAAGTCATTACCACCCAGGCCATGTCATCCTGGCACACTGCCAAAGCGTGGGACCCAGCTTTAAAGACACCAGGTGGGTCATCACCGCCTTTGTCTCATTCTTTCACTGCTTGCTGAGAGGTAAGCTTCCTTCAGAGGAAAATCCTATTTCTGTGGTTGAGGGTTATGGGTCTTGAGTGGCATCAGAGTGGTGGACGCCAGGATGGAGAGGGGGGTGGGTGTGCCAGTGCCTGGAGGCTAAACCCTGCCCCTGCCCCTCCCCCAGGGCAGCGTGGGAAGGACAAGGGCTTAGCCCCATCCATCTGGGTTCTAGTCCTGACTGCACCTTAGCAAATCCTTTAAACCGGTGGTTCTCAAACAGGTGTCATTTGGCACCCCCCATCCCTCCACCCCCCCGGGGGACAGTTGATATTTTCCGGAGACATTTTTGGTTGTCATAATTGGGAAATGAATGCTACTGTCATCTAGAGGGCAGAGGCCGGGGTTGCTGCTTAAGAAGGAAGCTGTGATGCATAGAGCAGCTCCACACAAGGAGTTATCTGGGCCGAAATGTCAGTGGCGCCGAGGTTGAGGAAACCTGCTTTAAACCTTCCCAGTTGCATTTCCCCCATCCATGGGTGTGCTTCACAGGGTGTGAGGGAATGAGGAGGCGGCTTGTGACATGCAAATAGCTACAACTTACACACTACTGACTCTATAAACTCAGGCCACAGAAACACCACCCCAAACCAACCAACCAACCAAAACAAAAAGAAAAGAAAGAAAAATAAAAAAAAATCAAATATGGGATGTTTCTAATGGTTCCACCCACTTTCGACCTACTTGGTGAGTGTCGCCCCAGAATGAGCTTCCTGGGGGTGATACCAGAAAAGCTTTATCAGAAGTCCAGGCTCTTGTTCAACTCGTCCAAAAGGAATTTGGACACACACACGCACAAAAGAAAAGAAGGAAGAAAAACCCACTTAGGCTGAGGAGCGAAGAGAACAAAGAAGCAGTTTACTGAGGCAGAAGTGAAAGCACACACTCAAAGAAGAGTGCGGGCGGCCTGGCGAGTGAGGATGTTTTGATCCCCTTTTTGTCTTATTTTCAGCCCTTTGAATGGGTGGGGTCTTTTTGATTAGGGGGTGGAATATTCATTGAGGGGAGGGCTGAGGTGTGGCCGGGGTGGCACCAGGTTGCTTCAGCTCCCGGTCCTGTGCATTTGTCTCCTGAAGCCACCGTACATGCGCTCTAAGAGCTGTTTTCCCTTAATTTTCCCTTGGCGGGTCGAGAGCCCCATACGTGGAAGGTTGTACAGGGTCATCAGCAACCTGTGCATTTTATTGCGATGCTCCAGGGTTTTGCAAGATCAGAGTTTCTTGTTCAGATGCTACGAAGTTTCTGTTTTAGATGCCATTCCTCCATGTGTCATGGCCTCAATAAGTGCGAAACAAGGAGGTGGTTTACCTTCTGCTTAACGCCTATACATGAGGAGGCTGTCCTTGGGCAGGGCCCTGTCTTTCCTGCCTCAGGGAAAGGAGGTCAGAATGTGCAGTGCCCTCGCTGGGTCTCGGGTCCCCCCCGCCACTGTCCCTGTTAGAGCCAGCCCCTAGGCGCATGGAGTAAGGTCCTAGCAGTCATAAACATTCATAGTTCATAATATGGTTCCTGTAGATGACCGCGTCATCTGGTGCTCCAGGGAAGAGAGAGAGATTCATCCCAAGGCTGGAGGGACACCCACCAGAGGGGCTCTGATTGAGGGGTGGGTGCTGCTCTGCGTTCCAGGCAATTCCCAGGGGCTTCCGTTCAGCAGTGACCCCATCAGGGACTTCAGAGTTGCAGCCCATCCACCTGAACCCATTTAAGGGACTGGTCCATCAGCCAGGGAAGGGGGTTGGGCTGGCTTGGGTAGGAATGGGGTCCAGGGACCTGGATGCACCCAAAGAGGGAGATTGGTGGTGCTCAACTGGGGAGCGGTCCTCAAGGACATTCAAGCTTTGTTCTGCCCCAAAGATTTCAGATTCTCATGCAGCAGCAGTGGCAGCAGTTTTGCTGGTAGAGGAGGCCTCCCGGACCGCTGCCCACCTGTCCCCATCGTTGTCCGGGTGTTCCTGAGCTCAGAGGCACGAGGGGCCCAGCTCAGTCACCTCCCTTTGCTTTCCCTCTGATCCTGGTGTCCCCAGGCGCTGCTTCAGGGCTGCAGGAGTGGACGCGCTTTCTCCCTATGAGACGAGTTACACCTGTGCACGGAAGGTGGGAGGTGGAGACATGTGAGCATTCTCACCCTCTCCAGCTCCGGGAGCAGGAGGGGTGTCTGACCTCAGCACGGAACCTGAGAGAACGAGGCTGCCACCTGTCTGGTTCCACCCTCCCTAGAGCCATTCTCAGACAGGTACAGAATGACGTGAAGGGGCAAGAAACTTGTGTGTAAAGCAGACGTGGTCTTAGTAAGGTCTTCTAACAAGATTCCTGCAAGCCTCCTTTGTGTATAGTCTACTGCTGTGTAAAAAGGAAAGATTTTCATCAGTGCCCATGGTTTTAGCAGATAGCAACAAGGTGCTTTCTATTTTCATTGACGATTCAGTACGACCAAGGCAGGAAAGGAAACTAAGGAGCGGGGTGGCCTGGAGTAAGCTTTAAGCTCAGGGTTAGGTACAATGTGCCGTCTGCGCTTGCCCCAGACCTCGGTCCACAAGAACCACAGCGGATGCTAAGACAGGCTTTTGAACAAACAGCTTTCAGGTGTGTTTATGCGGGTGGTGTAATGAAAGTTGGAAAAACTAGAGTGATTTGAAGAGTGTGTTTGTACTCTATCTGGTTTTCTGCTTGAAGCCAGCAAACACTCTCTCTCTAATAGGACTGGTTAATTCCGTCAAAGGTGGAGAGCGGGGCACATGTCCTAGCAGCCTATGAGTGATCTGTGCAACTGGGAAGTGTGTTTCTTCACTTTATTCAAAGCAAACTTACTCTCTCCTCTTGCAAGTCTAGAGAAAACACCCTAACCTCTCAGACGATGACATTACTGTCACCTGCTTAAAATAGTATGGCGTGCTTCAAGTCTCAGAATACTCCCCAGGGCTCTCTGTTTTCCATGAAAGTATTTATTTCAGTCAAAATACTTCGTGTTTTTCTGCACTCCGACACTTCGCCGAAAAGGAGTCGCAAGAGAATATAGCGACTCAAAAGACCACCATCTCATTTTTTAAGGAGCGATTTCCCCTCTTTGTCTCCTTGGGTATGGTCAGTGGGCAGGTGTGGCCCTGAGCTGCCCACATGGCTACATTTATCTCTGGGGTCTGGAGCCTGCCTGGGAGGGGCTCCCAGGGCTCCCACACCACTGTCTGGACTTGCCAGTGCTGTCCTTTTAACGCCTGCGCTATTCTTTGCCCCTGATTGAGGACAGGGCCAGGTGCTCCTTCCAGGCCCCCCTCCTGCCTCACGTACACCTCATCCTGGGAGGCTGGGAGGGCCGCCTTCATCACCCGCATGATGAACCTTTTGAATATTCGGACGTGGGCTCCTGGCTGGAGATGTCATGTCTTTCCCTCTGTTGGTGGTCCGGAGACAACACGGACTCCCTGCTTTACCTGTGTAGTCCCAGGGCGTCTCAGGTGCCAGGAGCCGCTGCCGTGATCGCCTCGTCTCCTGTCAGATGTGGTTGGAGAGAGACGAGGACAGCATGACCACTGGGCACCACACACTACAGAGGTCAGCTTGCAAGGACAGCAGGACGGCGGTGATGTGGCCGTGACTAGTTGTCAAGTGAGTGCAGAAAAAATTGGCAAGGGTGGGGGGGACGTGGCAGGCAGGGTGATGGAGGAGGTGGGGGGGGACCGGGAAGAGAAAAGTCCTGTCATCCCTGATGAAATATTCAGTGTTGTCGGTGATGTTCCATAGGCTGTTTCCCCCAAGGGGGTGGATTTCTAGATCATTCTTCAGGCCCCTTGCCGGCGACTGGAGCACTTTGTTTAATAGATTGGCGGTGCTCATCAGAGACATCTGTAACGCATTACCAGCAGTTTAATGTTGGGGGGTGCTGGAAGGTCTGAGCGGGTTTTATTGTGTGTCAGCATCACACAACGCATGCACGTGTACAAGCTGGCCCCGGCAGCTGGGACACACGTGATCCCTGCCCCCAATGACTTCCGCCTCCAGCACTCCACCTTTTTAAGCCTATAGAACTCTGAAACTGCTGTATAGTAACAAGTTTGTGAGATTTTGGAAAGGAAACCACAGTAATGATGCCAGTTCTTAGGATCATAAATAATCATAATTAACAGGACTGCTGTATATTTATGTTGGTTTGTTTTCAGACACTTTTCATTTTATTTTGAATTTTTTCATATTGTGTTGACTTGAAACACTTCTGTCTAGAGCGTGGCGTGCTCTACAAAACACTAAAGAGCGGCATACTTTATTTGTCCTCAGAAACAGACCACAATAATATAGTAACTTCTATCTGCTGGCAGGTTCACAGGATGGCGATATTAGTCTCGTCGAAACCGCTGTGTATTAGGGAGAGAATCGAAATCCAATGGTTCCGGGTTTGCTCTTGGACCAATAGCGTTTTTCCTGACTTTCCCCATGTATCTATAGCGTGCTGCCACAAGAAGGCACATGTACATATTTTTCCGTTTAAATTCTCGATAAGCTTGGGTAGGATAACTTGACTATGAATAATTGTTCTGTGTCTGAAAATGTATGATGACTCATGGTTAGAAGCCTGGGAAGGAGAACAATAGCTCTCATTCTGACTTTGAAAGAGAGGCTGTGGTCTGGGTCCTTAGTGATCAATAATCTATAACCCATACATTGATTCCGGGGGGAACACTCAGAAAACATAACGTCCTGTGAAAGTGCTGAAGTGCTCCCGGGATTAGAAATGAGACCTCACCATCAATCTCACGTGTAGAGTAAATTTCCAATTGTGGATTGTGGCTGGGTCTCTCTCCCTCTAAATTTCTCCCTCTGCACCTCCAAGGAGAGGTTTCCATCTCGACACGCCATCTGTGACAGTCACCCCCTCTGACGCCCCGGCTCAGAGGGAGAAGAGGGCTCTGGCCGGGAGACTGTGGACAGCTTTGGAACGGGCTGATCTTTCCAGCTGGAAGAAATGAAACAAAAGTTTGTTTTCCCTTCTCTCTCTTTGGCTTTCCCTGGGTTGTGATTTTCAACTTTTAATATGTGCACACTGGTGAAGCATTGTCCCTACTTAAATTATTTGCCTCCCTGTATGGCAGTTTTGTTGGGAAATGAACTGTTCGTGGAGCTTTTAACATCAGTGTGGGTTTAAATTTAAGCCTTAGGCCAGGTCTACACACTCAAAGACCACAGATGATTATGATTATGGTTTCAAGCTCTCCTTTCCTGTGATTATCAGCATATTTCACCCAGAAGCAATAGCAATTTTTTTTCCTTTAAATATTATATCCTCTGGCCGGGGGAGGCCCCTAACCATGGCCTCAGTAGATGTTGGGTTGCCTTACTCTGTTATGATTCATCAACTCCAGGCAGCTGGGCCTGTTTGTTCAGTGTAGATCCCAAAGTGCACAGGTAGTGGAGGACCCAGAAGGGAGACGTTTGGGGACAGGGCAGGAGGGTTGGGAGATGACCTTGAGAGTTATTGAAGATGAGGAATGGCAAGGAGACACCCAAGGACCTGGGTGAAAGGGAGAGTCTGAGACCTCGTCTCCCTCCCTCCGCACTGTAACAGGTACCGGTCTGGCGGCCCCTGGAGGTCCGGAGAGGCAGCACCAGGCAGTTACCGTGGAAACAGAGGGGCAGGGGAGCTGAAGAGGGGAGAACATGGCAGCGCCAGGTGGTGTCTGCAGTAGATGGATGGAGCGATCTGTGTTTGAAAAGCTCACACTAAGGACTCCCAGGGATAAATGAGGGTGCTTGGCAGAGGGCAGGAGAAGAGAGCCAGGATCCAGAATCAAGGCAGTGGGGACTACAGGCCATTGTAGTTTTGGTATTTAAAGTTAATGGGTGTGTACATGTCAATCCCAAACTCCCAATCTATCCCTCCCTACCACCCTTCCCCCCCCACCCCCCGCACCCCGGTAACTATAAATTTGTTCTCTAAGTCTGTTATATTTAAAATAGATAATCAGTAAGGACCTACCGTATAGCACAGGGAACTCTGCTCAATATTCTGTAACAACCTAAATGGGAAAAGAATTTGAAAAAGAAAAAATACATGTATATGCATAACTAAATCACTTTGCTGTACACCTGAAACGAACACAACATTGTTAATCAACTATACTCCAATATAAAACATATAAAATAAAATAAAATGACAAAAAATTAAAGTCATTGGGACCCCTTTTCAGCCTCCTGGATGCCGGTGACACGTGGATAGACCAGTTTCACAGCAAGGTCAGTGGCTGGAGTAGCCCGCCATGCTTCTCTTTCCATCCTGTCCCTGTAGGCATGGGTTCCACGTCCCCAGGGCGGTGCTGGAATTCACTTTCACTCTTCATGAGAGGATGGAAGGAGCTTTGCTCTCAGCTGATTCACTGAGTTCTCTAATCATGTTGGGTCCCACGTCCCAGCCAGTGATGGATGTTCGGTCTGGCTGAGAAAACACTCTTATCGTTAATGTTGATATTCTGATGAACTGGCAAAAATGGACGTTTTCTTATTGCTTACTATATACCTAGCACTTTACATGCTCCGTCGTCAACTTTTTCATGAGTCGGTAAAGTGGGTAAATGTTTTTCGTACCCATTTTACAGAGGAAGCAAGTGAGGTTTATGAAGATGCAGTACCTTCCTCAAAGTCGCACAGCTAAGTGGAGCAGGGGGTTTGAACTCAAGCAGTTTAATTTTAGACCCTGTGCTCTTGGCCTCTTTATATCTTGACAAAGACCTCATCCTCGTGTATTTTCAAGTGGACTTTGCTCAGCGGGTGATGCGGGGAATAAGGAGCACAGGACTAGGAGCCGCGAAGCCTGAATTCTTCCATCCCTGACTCGCTCTGTTATCTTGAGCAAATCACATTTGCTCTTTGGCTCTCAATTTCCTTATTTACCAAACAGAGGCTTAGACTGGATGGACCCCCTGAGATCCACCCAGTTACTACATCAGGATATTCTCCTAAAATGAAGTTCCAGGATACAACCGGGGCATTTACTAGGACTTCCAGGATGAAACAAGAATTTGGGTGCAGCCTGAGTTGCTTGTGGTGCTGTAAGACCTGCTCCAGATGTCACACTTCTCCTTTGACAGTGAAATGTCAGAGACCAAACGGGTATGCACACTGCAAAATTGCACCAGATGTCACATTTCTCCATGGACACTGCAGTGTCCGAGACTAAACAGGTACAGGGTGTTGGCTGCGGCCGGTGACTGACCGTGGGCAAGCGCTCTCCCTCACCTTCCGTTCTGCAGACTCCCCCTCCCCCAGCCCCTGCCAGCCTCTGACAGTGTGTGTGTGTGTGTGTGTGTGTGTGTGTGTGTGAGAGAGAGAGAGAGAGAGAGAGAGAGAGAGAGAGAAGCGGGGTGGCGGGGCATACTGCTTAATGAACCCTGGGACAGAGCCTTGTGCAAAGCACTTGGAGAGCTCTTTGAAGGCGAATAACCTTTCTTTATTCTATGTTAAACTTTGCTTTCTTGAATATTGAACTTTCTTAAGGTAGAGTTTATTCATCAGCACGCCAATAAAAACTGCATGTCCCTTTTGGTCCAGCATCAGGGTCTTCGTTAGTTGAGGAGAGCTGAATTCTGAGGGATTTTTAAAACTCCTTGCAGGGAAGTACCCTGTTTTTTATACTTGGGGCTGAATGTAGATTTTGACTGCATAAGCCTATGCGCTGGTTATCACTCCCACTCCATCCATTTCCAGCCTTCTCTGCCTTTCCCTCTGCCCCTGGAGGCTGGCCATGTGGGTTGTCCTTGGTGGCTGGTTCCAGCTGCACTTGGCCACTGTGAGCCCCCAAAAAGAAATCAGAGGCAGGGGAAGAACTAGGGGGGGGCATGCTGTCTCAGTCCACTCGGCTTTGGGGCACCTCCCACTTCAGCTCTTGTTAGGGGTCCTTCCTCTGCAGTTCCAGTGCACACTGGGCTCTGGGAACACTGCTTCCTCCCTGGCCCCTCTGGGGGACCAGCTGTTTCTCGTTTCCTCCCTTGACTGAGCCCACACTCTTCTCTGTGGCCTCATCTGGGACGATGGGTTTCCTGCCCCTCATTCCCTGCCTCCTGCAGCCCCTCTCACCTCGCAGGGCACCTGCCGATGCTCCTAATACCAGCACGAGGTGGGCAGGCCAGCTGGGGGGTGGGGGGTTGCCAGTTCATTGAGGGCACGAAAACCCTGGCGAGATGCTGACAGCCAGAGTCACAGAACAGGTTCATGCACAAGCTGGGACTCAAACCAGAGTCTCCCGATTCCAAGTGTGGTATCAGCTCCACACTTCTTCTCACTGAATTGTTAAGCTTGCTAAAAAATTTCGAGCGGTCGTGACAGGAGGGCTTTCTTAAATATTTAGCTTGGCAAATAGGAGCAAAGCAGGCGTATAACTCACAATTTTCCAATTGTTTCCACTGCCAAAGGCAATAGTCCTCATTTAATCTTAAAGGAGAACCGATACGTTTTAAAGAATATTAATGATATTGAGATACCTAGGAAGATAGTTATTTCCCCTGTTGACCAACAGGAGAACAGAAAGTAAATAATTAGTGAAAGACAAGTGGAATGTGTATTTACATGCTATGATATATACAGGGGTAAAATGAATGGGACAAATGCATTTTTAATCTGAGCGTATTTATTACTTGTGGACGTGAAGGCTGTGGTGCTGTCTCGATCCTGCCACTGCGGGAGAGGTTTTCAGCAAAGCTCACTCCCCTTGCCTTGCTTCCAGCATGGCAGCTGCTTCTCTACCAGGGTGGGCGCTGGGATGGGTTTTTGGAAGGAGCCTTGAAGGATGAAGGGGAGATGGATTCTCTTTCCCTGTCACCTCCTCCCCAGTTGCCCATCCAGGTCCGTGCATAATTGCCACTCCCCCACCCCAACCCCACGACTTCTCGTCTGGCATTCGAGGCCGTAATTCCATTCCTCCTCAGTGGACCTCAGAGGGAACAGCCCACCAGGAGATGCGTGTAAGGTGTGGCGAATCTGTCCACTGAGGTTTTCAATCACTGACCTAAAGCCGTTGCCTCCGGAGTCCTGGGCTGCTGGTCGGCCCCGTGTTATTGGAGTGGCAGTGAATTCTAATTATAGGCTTCAGTGGCATCCAGAGGCAGTTCCAAACTTCAGCCAGGGCTAGTAGTTCCTCTTGGCATCCGACACAGACACCTGACTTGTGGGAGGGGCTGTGACGGCAGGACTCGGTGGAGGAGAACAAGGTGAGTGATCCCCTTGGTGGAAGTTATTCCTCCTGCCCTAGAGGCTTCTGCTCAGGCTTGCAGTGGGTTGTCCCGCCTCTCCACCCTCTGGTCCTTATCAGATTGAATATCTCTACAGATCTGTGTGACCTGTGGGCTTCCAAGCTTTCGTCAATGGTTTTCAATGCACGGCAGAACATGGGGAGCTTTAGAAAGTTCCAGTGCCCAAGGAGCAGGCCGAGCCAATTAGGTTAGAATCTCTGGGATAAGATCTAGCTGATTCCACTCTGCAGCCAGGGTTAAGAATCACTGCTCTAGGCTGTGGGTGATGAGTAGCCTTGCCTGCTTTCTCCCCTCAAGGATGAGTTTTACTAGGGGCTGGTGGGGGAGGAAGGGCATTTACCGGAGGCAGCCTCTGCAGGGTGGCGTTTGTTAGCTGGCAATCTTATCCCAGCTTGAGGTTGATTCTCAACCTTACGAATCCAGAAACTGGAGTTTATTCATGATTCTGAGAGTGGATCTATCTTAGGTATAGACTCACATTAGTCAAGGTCGTGAGACTGATGTATAAACCCAGAAGCCCAATGTGTTACTTAACAGTGAGAAAGATAATAGTCTGAAAACTGGGCTTCCTGCATCAACATGAGCTGGCCTTTCTTGCGGCCAAGCTATTTCCTTGCAGCAGTGTTTTCTACCCTCCCCCAAATAGGCAGGTAGTCGCATCCGTAGGTAGAATGGGCCAGCTCATTCTTCTCAGATGACAGAGTCATTCAGGCGGGGCCTCTCCTAAATAGTTTAATTTTTAAGTTTTGGCTCCCATTTCCCACAAGCCTGATGAACTAAAATTTGCTAGGGGAAATCCAACTGGTTTCCCCGGCCTTCCTGGTGGCGCAGTGGTTAAGAATCCGCCTGCCAATGCAGGGGACACGGGTTTGAGCCCTGGTCCGGGAAGATCCCACATGCCGCGGAGCAACTCAGCCCGTGTGCCACAACTACTGAGGCTGCTCTCTAGAGCCCGCGAGCCACAACTACTGAAGCCCACGCGCTTAGAGCCCGTGCTCCGCAGCAAGAGAAGCCACCACTCGCGGCAACTAGAGAAAGCCCACACACAGCAACGAAGACCCAACGCAGCCAGAAATAAATAAATAAAATAAATTAAAAAAAAAAAAAGGAGACTTGACACCTCTTGGATACTTCTTTGAACAAATGGCAGAAGAAGGAGATGGGGAAGTAAAGCCAGGAGAGGGGTGGTTCCTTGACCTCCATGGCTATGTTTGCTTGTTCTCAGTGTGGGAGACCACACTTAAAGCTGTAAGCAGCAAGGAAGCCGCAAGGTGAATGGGGCCCTGGGAGGGCATGGCAAGTGGAGTCAAGTGGAAGCAGGAACTTAGAAGCAGCGGAAACTAGGAGGCAAGGAAAACACGTGGACACTCGGAGCAACAGCGAAGAGAGAGAGAGTCTTGTTGAGGACAGAGATGACGTGCGGAGTGGCAGGGGTGCGGTGGGGTTGGTTCAGTGACAGAGTCACACGGTCACACCAGAGCATGCGTTTCAGGGGCAAGGGGGCCACTTTGCAGGCTTCAGCCGGGGCCTTCCCTTGTAGAGAGGGCGCTCCTTCCCCAGAACCTGTACTCCCCTCTCCTGAATTCTGCAGGGACTGTCAGTGCTTTCAGCACTGGACCTGGGCATGAAGGGAGGCCAGGCCAGGCCAGCAGGGGGGTCTGGTTTGCCCGGGGCCAGGCTGCTTCCCGGTGGATCCCCGTTTGAGATGCCCACAGCCAGCAGTTGCCCACAGAGCCGTGCTGGTATGAGTGGGGTATGTCGGCTGGTTTAGAAAACAAATGAGGAAAAACTACTTTTTTGCATTGTCTACACCAATCGTATTCCATAATAGCTATCACTAGGAGAATAAATGAAGAATGCCTTTCTTTCACACTGCCATCTCTCACGGTGATATGCATCTCGAGCTGATTTGCAAATGCACGGTTCTAAGTGGTGCGTGGTCGGAAGCAGTTAGCTCCTAATGTTATGCTGCCTCATGGGCAGCAGTCGAACCTATTAATGAACTAATCCCAGACTCTCCAGCGGTTGCCGTCTGGGCTCCTCTGCGCCACACTTTGCATTTCAGCTAAAATCAACAATGTTAAAGGAAGAAGAATTTAAATGGATTAGGCTGCTTGTCTCTGGAATCAGACAGTGTGCTCGGCAACTCTGGAAGAGGGGCATAAGTGGAAGAAGGTCTCTGAGCTCGGGGAAGGGGATGAAAACTGTCGGCCGTGCGCTGGGCATCCTGCCACCATCACACATCGGCTGTGGGCTCAAGAGCTCTGACTCGGGAGCCAAATCTCTTGGTCCTACCCCTCACTAGCTCTGTTACCCTAGGCAAATGACTTAGCCTCTCTGTGCCTCAGTTTCCTCATCTGTGAAATGGGATAGTGATAAAACTTTACATACGAGAGCTGCTCTGAGGGAGACCGAGTTATTTTCGAAAAGGGCTTAGAGGTGCTTGCACATAGAATGTGCTATGGAAAGGATTGTTAGACCAGTTCACTTAGTCCACAAATATTTTTAAAATACCTATCTATGGCAGGCAAAATGCTTTGTGCTTGGGATTCAGCTTGAGCAGGGTAGGGTTCTTGCCCACATGGAGTTTACATTCTACTTGGAGTGGTAGGAAAGGGGCAATTCCAGATGGTAGTAGGTACTATAAAGGCACCATCAGCTTGAGGCAGACCTGTCACAGAGAGCTTCCTGAGCAGGGAACATTTGAGAGGAAACCTAGGTGATGAGAAGGCATCGCTGTGCCCAAGCTCTCCCCAACCTCCCCAGGTGGCTGATGTGAGGGGCAAGCGGGTATCGAGGCACCCACATGCTGGACAAACATGTGGGACCTGGAAGCCAATGCAACGTGTGTGTGGGATGGACCTGTGTCCTCTTCCTTTTGCTTCCTTTTTGGAGTAGAAGCACCCCAAGCAAACAAACACTTGGGAGATAAGCACAGGTAGGGCTGTGTCTCAGGGTGAGGGAACAGACTGGGAAAACTGCCTTTTCAAATTTTTTTCGAGCATCTACCGAGTGATATCTCAGGAGCTGACCTGCCAAATGCCTGATTTGAAATCTGCTGTCGTTCTGTGATAAGGATGTCGTTCTGTGATAAGGACTCCATTGTCCATTCCCTTGGAGGGGACCCACCAGAGAAATGTCTCTTAGGCCTCAGCTGCAGAAAAAGCAGATCCACTGCCTTTTTAGTTTTCTGGACAGAGTTCTTGATGCCTTTCATTTCCCTCTTTGAGCTGCCTCCAGGGAAGCTCAGAGTTACATTTTCTATGTCCCTCTGGGCGCTGCGTGTCTATGTGACTGTATTAACCTTATTTCTGGCTCTGGTACTGACTTTCCTGCTCTTGCCTTACCCAGGTCCCTTCATCTCTTTACTTCATCCTTTTGTTTCATGGGCATCCTTTTGAGAAGGGGTCAGGAGTCAAATGCTCCTGCCTTGAAGGTGGCAGCAGGTAGGGGTGCTCATCCCCCAGGGAAATTGCCTGGAGCAGGGGGAAGACATGGGGCTTCTGCCTGTGCTGACCCTGCAGGTGGCAAGCCTTGGCAATGGGTACTGGGGGCCTCTGACTCGTGCCTCTCAGAGCTGGAATATCTTGCTGTGTTTAATGGGTTATTATATGTTCGGAGATAACACACTTAAAAAAATACAGTATGGTCCCAAAGACAGCCAACCACTTCATCTGGTATTCAGCGGAAGAAGGAATCAGCAACCAAAGATGGAGGAAAGGCTGAGTGTACAGCACTTACCAGGAGAAGGATGTTGGTCTCTAATGCTCTGCTGGCCTAAGGGTCGTCCAAGGCCTGCACAACTTTCCCTGCACGTGCTGACTTTGGAACCTCACTTCCTGTAAGTTCTGATTCCACTGCCTGTGTAGGCAGCGGGAGGATGGCGGGAAGATGGAAGGCACTGCTGAGTGCGGCACAGTCCTCAGGGATTTATTTCCGATTGACAAAGCTGTCCCCAGTGCTCCCTTGGGAGAACAGTGGCCAACACGTGCCAATCTGGCTCGGACCCTCACGGGTTTACCCTGCTGAGAGAGGGCATCTCAGGCTACTTCTCAAGCCAGCTTGGGTTAACAGAGCATTAGAGATCACCTGTTGGAAGACAGCTGGAGGCTGGGGTGGGTTGTCTTGGCTGGAAGTTGTGGACCTGGTGTGGCTCCACCTTACGGAAGACTTGTGTTAGTGAAAATCTAGAGTTATTCTAGTTTTTCATTGTGGGTCATTTCAGCAACACCCCTCGTGATGCCCTTACTCGGGCTCACCAGACGTCAGTGTAGAAATGGCTAAGAGTGGGATCCTTCCACTACTGGAGGCATCATCTTTCTTCCCAAATGAAGGAGAAGTCACCCCTTCGGGTCTTGAAGCCCATGAATGCAGCCGAGACCCTGGGTGCTCAGGAAGCATCCGGATGAAGGTTGAATGTCTGAAGATGGGTCCATCAGCCTTAATTTGCACTGCATCACATTTGCAAGTTGCAAAATGGAATTTGCAATTGCTTTTCGGCAATGTTCAAATTAGCACTTCTTAGCGTATTAATGAACTACTTTTTTTTTTTTCCCATTATGTGACCAATTTTAATGTAAACAGCAGCCTCCATGCAAAGATTAGGTCAGTGTTTCATGAGAATAAAGTTCTAAAGCTTCCTATGTAGGCTGAGAATCCAGCCTTTGGAGGGGCATGGCTTCAGCCCAGACCAACAGTCCAGAATGTGTGGATTTTTCAGACCCCCGGCCTGGCAGGCTGAGGTCCTGAGGTCTGGGATGAGGTTTCTGGCTACTGGCTCAAGAGACTAGACGACCATGAGGGAGGATGCAGGCTCTGTGCCTGACGAGGCTGGTGACTCGGCCAGGTGGGCAGGAGTGTCTGTTTATCTCCGTGTCCGAAAAAGAGATCAAAGTGTCGGCCACACGCATCACATCATGTTCATACTTACAGAGGGAGAAACTTTCTTCAGAACAGGTCAAAGTCTGCTATGAAGGGGTGTTGCGTGAATTCCCCTTTCTAAGGTATTTTCCTGTACTGATGCTCCGCTGGTATATGTTTCAAGTAGCTAGTCCCAAGTCCTAAGAGCATTGTCCATAATCACCCAAGCATCTTTTGGAGCAATGTCAAGAGAAGGTGGAAGGATCCCTCCCTATAAGGACCTTGTAGCTCCTGGCCATGAGCAGCCCGGTGATGGGATCCCATGCACAGAGGAGAAGAAACCAACAAATGGGGCTTTTAAACGTGTCCAGAGACCACAGAGTTGTGTACCATCTGTCCTGCAGAGCCAGCGGTTGGTGAAATGAGAGACCTTGTATGGCCTCCCAAAGCCCTGGAGCTGGATGAGAAACCAGAGCCCGAGAAGTCGGCCTGGGTGGTCTCTAGCCGGCTGCCCTGCTGGCTGAGGACCATGGCCTGGGGCCTCTGGAAGGGATGGCGACCTTCTGCATCAGGGTGACACGGCCACACCAGGCTTTCCAAAAGAAGGATGGATCCCAAGTTTTCTAACTGCCAGTGCTTTCTTGGTTCATTATTCAAAATGAAATGATTATTCATCCCCAGCTTGAATTACCAGCTAAATAGTATTTTCCTGCTGAGCGTACATTTGTAACGCTATCCATTTCATCCTGCGAGATGGCATTACCTTCCAGGGCCTACGGCTACCTAGTCCTTGGTATCTATAGATGGGTGCGTGGGTGTGCTGATTGCATTTTAAAAACAAGAGTTTGTGTATCTAATGGATCTGGAAGTAATCAGTAACTAAGGTAGCAGAGGGGGAAAAAAATCTAGCTCCTGATGAGTAATTTTAAAACTGTGACTACTTCACAGTTTGATAGATTCCCAGGGAAGGAGTCCTTCAGTCACAGTGTCTCCCAAAATGCAACTGGGCCAGCAGGTGCTCTTTTTGGAGACCCTGGGAACCTGGTAGGCATTTTGTTTCCTGGGAGAAAAGAGCCTACTGCCTCCCATCATTCCTGAGAAATCAGTCCATCAAGGAAAAACGACCTTAGTCAAGACCCTTCCAGAAGAGCCCAAGTCACATGAGCTTGTCAAACCATAGATTATCTTGGCTTGTGTGACTGAAAGTCCCAGCTTCAGGTGTGGCTCGATCCAGGGGCAAGAACACTGTCGGCAGGGTTCACCTTTGATTTCTTCTGCCTTGACTCCATTTTCAGGCAGTTTGGACACTCTTTGTGGTGGTGAGATGGCTGACAGCAGCTCCAGACATTTATCTATCCTCTCAGGAACTCTAGGGAAAAGATCCTCTCTTCACACAAACACCTGTTATTGAGTCAGTCTGGCCCTGATTAGGTCCTAAACCCACCCCTGAGCCAGTCACAGTGGCGAGTGGGATGTGATGTCCTTGTTGTTTCGGTCTGGGTCACTTGTCTATCCCTGGAGCTGCGGGTGGGTTCAGCTCCTCCCAAGACCACATGGATGGAGCGTGGGGGAGGAGTGGTTCCTCAAGGAAGATCAGGATGCTATTTCCAGTAAAAGGAGGAAAGAGGCTGGGCAGGCAAAAACAACAGATGTCCACCCTAACAGCTTTTCGGTTAACTATTCACATAAGTCCAGGAGCAAGTTATATCCCGAGAACAGAAAAGGAGGCTGATTCTACCAATTTAACTATTTATATTTTCTCAGTAAGTGGTTGGCCCACAGTCTGTGGGTTTCCTTTTATACAGAGGCTAGTAACTTTCACCCCTTATTTGCAAGCTCGTAGCATCTGCCGGGCTCACCTACCAGAAGCTCGGATCTCCCCCGGCTGGGGTCAGACTGGACAGGAAAGCTTGCTGCTCTGCCCCTGGCGGGGGACCAGTACTGGTGCCTTCACGGGCTCTTTCTGCTCCAGCTTTCTGAGTGTGGAATTCTGCTGGTGGAGTCAGAAACAGGGTCTGGGAAGAGTCCTCACAGATGGTCACCAGTCTTTCAAGCATTCTTCTTCTGAGACACGGCTACACTCCCCTGTCCTCCTGTCCCGGATGTTGGCTCCCGGGATGTCTTCTGGAACTTGCGGCTCATTGGGTGGCCACAAGTTGAGTCAGTCTTTTCTCCTTTAACTCTTGCAGATTTAACCATTGGAGCCCAGAAATCCTGGAAAAAGCCACACCTCATGTCTCTTGACTCAAGGGCTGGGAGGCTGCGCCTGGGAGACTGTCCCTCTATTTTTGTCTCTTCTCCCTCCTCCCCTCCCCTCCTCCCTTCCTTCCCAAACCTCCTTCTCTCCTAAGCTCCTCCCTCTGGTAGGTCCTGGAAGGAATTAGCGGTGGTCTTTTAGTCCCTTAGCTGATGCCACTGTTCCATTTTCTGCAGGTGCCACAGGCTGGGGTGGGGTGTAGTTTGGGTCCGAGGAGGGCGAAAAGGAAGAGCTGGCAGAGGTATCAGCGGCTGCCCTCCCGCTACTGGCATCCCACGGTTCCACCCTGGCCACCTTGGATCACTGGAAGGTTTAGGGGACAGACTTTGGCTGCTGGTTCAGGCCTGGAAACGACCTCCCTGGCTCGCCCTTCACTCCAGGTGTTCAACTTCTCATCTCATGCCCATTCGGAGTTTGCCGTCCCTCAGAGGCTGGGTCCAATCCCATGAGGACAATTTAGAGGAAGGGGGCCGAGGACACCTCCTTCCCACTTATTAGGGCAGAATCGCTCTGACGAAGTGGCAACGGCCCGCCAGAGTCTCATTATTTTGGGCTTCATTGAAATGCGCCGCAGAGCCATCCCCGGTACTTTATGTACTAAACTTAACTACAGTAATGTATTCAAATCATTCTGAATTTATCTAGACTGAGCATTCTTTCCTCCTCCACAGTTTTTTTTTTTTAAAGATAGCAAATGTGCTTTTGGAGACAACAGCTTAGGGCCTCCTATTCTGCACGGGACGCACAGGTGACCCCTTCGTGCCCCCCTCTGCCAGCAGCGGCCACCCGGGGCTCACCGGATGGCAATGGTGTTTGGGGACCTGAGGTGGCTCCGTGTCCCACCTCTTCCACTTGTCCCCCTGCGTCCCTGCCCTTGCTGGGAAGTGCGCTCTGGAGTGGAGGGGATGGTGACACCCAGATACCAAACTGGGGACTCAGGAAACTACAGGAGAGAGGAGAGGGCGCAGAGGAAGGACCTGGCCTGGAGGTAGGAAACCACTTGTCACCCCAGTTTGGACACCAGCTTTCGGGGGGACTTTGGGACACTCTGTCCTCTTTTCTGGACCTCAGTTTCCTTGATATGAAAACTCACGTTGATGAGGGTGGTGCCTTTGAGCCAGTTCAGGGGCTCTTAGCCTGGGCTCCATCATGAGCTTGGGGATGGTCCGTGGACCTCTTGAAATCGTAAGCAATATTGTGTTTTTTTTCTGGGGGAGAACGTCCATAGCTCTCACTGCGTTTTCAAAGAGTGCTTGTCTAGCAGGGGCTAAGATTTCAAACATTGCAGGCGCTCAGGACCCCAGGCACCTGTGTGTGCGTCTGCTCAATGCCCTGGTTTTACAGATGGCACTGCTGAGGCCGGGTGAGGGGACCGGCAGGGAAGCTGGGCAGGGTTCTGGTGGGGACCATTGGAGACTGATCCTGGTGGGGCTCCAAGAGGAGGGAGGCTGGGAAGAACCAGCTAAGCTCCGCTGGACTCCCTCCTAGAACCTTCCAGAGGGAATCCCAGCAGAGAGGAGGGGTGTAAACATGAGCCATGTAGGAAATACATACAAACCAAAGCTTTGGGTCAAAACGACCAGGATTGTGTGGAATTGGTTAATGACCATTGTCTGATGTGAGTTTCTGCCTTCACGTCTGCCTCCCAGATACAAAATGGAAGCTCTGCTCCACTAGGGGTCTTGAGCACAGCTGAGGGCACACGGCTCCTCCAGGGCCATCCTCTCTCTGCCATAGACTGGCGTCTCCGTTGTTGCAATAAGCAACTTTCTTGCGTTCCTCGGCATCTCTGCTACTCTTCAGTGTTCCAGGTCTCAGGGCCACATGAGTCAGTGAGCTTCCTTGAGTTGATGGAGGTGAAGGGCCCCGGCTCTTTCCTCTCAGGTGGAATCATCTGCCCTTCCTTCACTTATTCCTGAATTTGTCTCCTGCTCTCTGTTTAACTGGTGGAACACTGGGGACCACGGTCTCTGTTGTCCCGTGGCTTCTCTTGGTGTAAAATGGCTGAGCCCCCATCCATCTTGCCTGGGCTCTTCCTGGTCGGAACTGTAAGTGGCGCTGCTGTAAATATCCCATGGGAGTCTGTGCAGCTACAGGTCCCATTTGGTTCCAACGGGAAACCCTGCACATCCCATAAACAGTTCAGCATCCCTGCTTGCCTGGAAAGCGTTCTTCTCTGTAGCCTTTGCCAACCAGAGAGGCCTTTTGAAGCAACTTTGCTTCTTATTTATCCCCGACACTCAATGCTTTCACTGTCCAGTCATGGAGGAAATATTAATAAAGAGTTGTTTTAAAAAATTTGGTTAAAAGACGTAATTCTACTGTCTTTGAAAAGGCAAAGACAAGCTTGCTCTTTGCTTATGGAAGTGTCATCCTGTACAACTGAGCCAGAACTTCTGTGTACTCACCATTAAATACATTTTTTTTTTTTTTTTGGCGGTACGCGGACCTCTCACCGCTGCGGCCTCTCCCGTTGCGGAGCACAGGCTCCGGACGCGCAGGCTCAGCGGCCATGGCTCACGGGCCCAGCCACTCCGCGGCATGTGGGATCTTCCCGGACCGGGGCACGAACCCGCGTCCCCTGCATCGGCAGGCGGACTCTCAACCACTGCGCCACCAGGGAAGCCCTAAATAAAATTTTATAATGAAAATTTTGTCTTATGAAGGTGAAACTTTGAGAACATATTAGAATTCTCATTTTTCTATGCGTAGCGATCAAATGACCTTCCCATACTGCCGCATAAAGTATAGATTTAAAGTTAAATGATCCAGTCAGTCATTTACCATTTTCTTAAAGAGTCATTTCTTCTGTAACTGTGGATGTTTACGTGCGGTTTTCTTTTTTGGTATTTACCTTTTAAGAATTGAAGAAAAACTGACATTCTTTTTCGGAACGGTTTTTTAATAGCCTTTGTTTGTTTTTAATATGTGGCGTTCCAGGCCCTTGCTCTAATGATTTTTTTCACACTGCATTGATAATTAAATTCATTCATTTTCCCAGCTGCACAATTCCTTTAAATAAAAAGTTGTGGGTAATAACACCTCACACTCAAAGTACAGAGGAGGAAAGGGCATATCAGGAGCTCTTCATCGAGGGAAATCACTCAGATTGTGTAGGTCATGGGTTAAGGTGAAAAACCTGTGTACAGGTCCTCAGGTGTTCAGGTCCTCTTAATTCATGGATTATGACTTATGGGTTTTGACTTTCTGAAACTGAAAAATATGCATTTTTCTTTATGTTCATAAAGATATAATTTATCTCCATCTATCCTATTTAGATTTTTAGTTTACAATGTGTAGTCATCGTGTCAACAGAAGCACTAAAAGTGTTGGTTTCTCTTAAATGATTGGAGACTGTTTGCATGCTGTTACCAACTATCATATACATTAGGAGGGCAGTAAAAGTGAGCTGAGATATTTACTGACATAAAAAGAACCATGTAGATTTGTGAAAATGTAAAACTGTGATCATGGAAGAGATTCTTGAAGTAATGAGAGAAATGCTTCGTCTCTGGGCTAGTGATTCACTTGTAGCTTCTGTAATTTCATGGATGCTATAAGGATTTGGTTTTTACACATTTTAATTTAGTCCAGAGATGTTCCTATTTTAATTATCCATACACAAGGGCACAGTATCTTTCTACGGTTATTGCTATATGTTACTTTTATATATAGCAATAGCAATTTGAAAAAAAAAAAACCAACAAAATGCTTTCACCTAGATGACCAAAGGGTTATACTCATTTGTTTTAATGACACTGTATGGACCTTTGCATTTTTAAATAGGATTTTTAAATACACGAGATGCAAACACTCATGGACGTGCACGCAGACGGTTACACACAAGAGAATAGAAAAAGAATCTTTTCGATGTCCCCCTTTTGTGAAGATTTGGTAGATGTTTCGGTGGCAGCCCCTGAATGGGGATGCCTGGAGCCCCTTGCTTTCCTCGTTGAAACCAGAGGGCACAGAATCGGGGAACCTGAGAGCAAATTGATTCCCACTGAGCCTCAGCGATCACATTTCAATACAGAAAAGCCCATTTGGTGAAATGTGATATTTTCACTATTGCATTGGGCTCAATCTGTAGCAAGGAAAGAGACAAAAAATATGTATAACATATAAAATAAATACATTTCTAAATTATGTGTATTTACAAATATACATAAATATATAATATATAAAAAGAACAAAATCTGATGGAAGCCAATGTTGGCAAAAGCTAAAATTTAAGTCACCCAGCTCACACACTATCGTGCGTCTGTGTAGAGGTGATTCCTTTATAACCAGGGGGTAATTCTGCCCCCTCCCATGGAGAAGCAGCAAGCAGAAATCGGTTGCATTTAAATGAATCCTCCCGCAAACCCTCCTCCCCGGAGAGGCTGTGGGACATTGCGCTGAACACAGACCTTCTCTGGCAACTCTGCGGGGATGCCTGGGAGCTCTTACCAGAAGCAGGCCCCCGATGTCACACGCTCAGAGCAAAGCCTTTGAATTCTGCCAAACTACCTAGTCCCACGGATGAGTCCCACAGCCCGGGCCAGCAGAGAGTGTCACCTGTTTCATGGGGTGACACACCTGATTTGCGGAAAGGAGAGGAAGTAAAGGGTTCACATGAGCTCCCAGGAGCCTTGGAGGAAGGGCATAAGCCAGAGTCACAAAATTGGGCATCTTGGGGGCCCGATCTACCCACAGATGTGTTCTGCTCGGTTCTCAGATTATTAAAGAGAAATATGAATTTGTTGCTAACATTTAATGATCGGAGAGTTCACACAATTATCTGCATTTCTGGCTTCGTATGAATGTTTGGAAGTGCTGGGAATGTTGGGTCCTCACATCCTTGGAGAACAATCTATCAGAGCGGACCCCCTGCCCCTTTAGATGCTGCAGACCCCTCTCAGGCCTCCCTGGGTCTTCCACTGGCAGGCTTCCCCCATGGGCGATCTGTCTGGCCCTCCTGCTGGTGTCTGCTTGGGGACGGTTCGGCCACTGCCTCGGACAGCCCTGCCTCTCCTCCCCGTGCAGCCAGCTGGGGTTTGTTGCAAGTGACAGCTGGGCTAAGAAGTGTCAGCCGCATTGCTCAGAGGTGGGATCTTTCATACTCTCCACTGGGACCATGTTCCTTTAGCCTAGACACAACCATGCTTCTGAGAGCAAACTCCTCCCAGCCTCGGGAAGGAGGCTGATGTGTAAGGGGTTTACTGCGCAGCCCCCTTGCAATCTGCAAAGCTGGGGTGGAAGGCCAGCTCTACGCACCTGCCTCAGGTAGGACGGCATTCCTGTGGCATTTAAAGATGCTGTTGCCTCTGAAATTGGTACCTGCTGAGGTCTGGGGTCTCACGACACTGTTGTTCCCAATGATTAATTTTTTCTTTCCCTCCCAGTGGTAGTGAAATGTGTGTAGGTACTCAAGTGTGGTGTGTGTGTGTGTGTGTGTGTGTGTGCGCGTGCACACTCCCAGGTGGGGTCTCCACCAGCTCTATTCTTGTCTGGCACAAGGGGAGGCACTGTGAGAGTATGTATGGCTCTGTGCCAGGCCATCCCCACAGCTGGGATACAGCTCAAAGAACCTGCTTATCGTCACTGTCCCCTGCCAGACTGGGGGTTCCTGGAGGACGGGGCTGATGTAATTTTCATCCTGTATCTCCAGCACAGACTCAGTTACTGGTGCTGACTGAATGCCTGGATGGATAGATGGATGGTGAGTGGGTTCTGTCCCCTCCGTGCATCTGGGACCGGATGTTGATAACTTAGCCTGGTTATTTGGTCCAGCAGGCTCGTGAGGCAGCGGGAGAAGCAGCCTAGGCTGGAGGCGGGTGGGCCAAGAGGGCCCATGGGTCCAGGTCCTAGTCTGGCCTCTGCCACTTCTCAGCCATCTCCTTTCCTAAAAGAAGGAAAGCGGGGTCATATTGTTAAGGTTACTTTCCCTGTTAAACTTCTTCATTCCCCTCTCCTCTCCCCACCCCCTGTGTTGTCTGCTCAGCACAACTGCCAGACCCAGCCCTGGAACACAGTTTTCTGAAGGGCCTCCAAGATCTCACCCCAACCTGAGCTGGAGGTACCGTCGCTTACCTGTCTGGGGGAGTGTGTGCTTCAAAACTTTCATAATCAAGGAGAACTCGCTATCTCGAAACTGGACACGTGTCCTTTTCCTGCATTCTCCAGGAAGCATCCTCACCTGCCTCCCGCTGCAGCCGTTGTTGGTATGAGGACCCGCCCAGGGTGGCTGCACTTCAAGGCACCATTCACTAAGTGAGTGCACAGCCGAAGAGGTGTTTGCTGAGATGGTAGTCACCTGAGAGGAGCATCTGGCCCAAGCTGGGCTCCGTTTTCCTGGGAATCCGTATTCAAAAGCTTTGATTTTGTTCACTGTGTCTAAGGGGAAATGAAGATGAATTCAGCACTTGAGACCCCAGTAAGGACAGAGACTGTCTCACACCGGGCTCAAAGAGGGTCCCAGTTCAGGCTACAGAAGAGGATTTGGAGTATGTTTTGAGGGCACGCACATGGCAAAGGAGCAAAACCCTGTGGCCAAGGAGCTTTTGCTAGAAGTGTAGACTCCTAGATTATGTCGATGACACAGGTTTTCTGAGAAAAAGGAATTGGCCAAAGGAAATTACCGGAACACATAGGATGAGTGAAATGATTCCCAGCTAAAGATCTTGGAGGAAAGGGATTCTTTTTCTTGTGTTGAGCATAAAGCCTTCCTGAGAAGATTCCAGAATAGAAGGTGGAGGGCGTATCTCCATCAGTGGTTACAAACCCAAGTGCCTGCCCAGGCCAGACGGGGGACGGGGGTCCACTCCCTGGACCACCCTTCTTGTCTTTGCCTGTCTGAACCCTACCAGAACGGTTGGAGGGGAAAGTAACTACAGGAGGAAGGAAAAGGCCCAGGTTAGTCCGTCGTGCGTCCTTGGAGGCTCGTATGTACATATATCTCTGCTACACCTCCCCCTAAAGGTTTTACTGTTTAACTGTGTCCACATGCTCCCATCTTCCAGGAGCTACTAGTTAACCTGGAGTGGAGTCAGTCCGGGCATCTGGGTTTTCTTAACTTGTGCTGTCAAGAATTTATGCATATTTGACATCCACACTTCCCCCTTCCTCACTCCCTACACACACTCCCCTGCCCCCCTCACCCATACACACACTGACCAGACTGTAACATCTCCCAGGGCGAGGCTGTTCCCCGAGGTACCCAGGACCCGGCAGTACAGCAAGTGCCCATGTATCTCTCTTTGTTGGTGGACTGGTGAGGTCAACGAACATTTGACCTCAGGGGTTTTACAGGCCTGGGATTCTCATTGTGAAGGCCACCCAAGACAAACTAGGAATTGTTTTAAACATATTGCCCCGAATGTGAAGCAGACACAGGGTCTGAATAGTCTAGAGGCAGTTGGAGCCCTAGGCTTTCCAGATCTGGCTAAATTAGAGAGCTACACGATTTACTGAAACACAAGAATATTCTGCTTTTACTGCACAGAGGCACCATCCCCAGTTATTTGTTTTACACATTTTCCCCTTTAGAAAATGCAGCATAGGAATTAGAAGACGACCAGGATGTTCTGTATTCAGGGGTTTTTGCGTATCTACTTGGTAACTTCGTATCTGTAACAGCTTGGGCAGAGCACCCTTAAAGAGCCTTGTTTGGATTCGTCTGGATAATGTTTTCCAGTTCAGAGTAGCTGCTAGAGCAGTAAGAAAATGCTTTTTGGCAAAACTCAGATCCATTAGCTTTGCTGTTCACACCTGCAGGGCTTCTCCTTCCAGGCATGGGGGTAACATAAGCACCTTGATATTTGCAAGGACTCTTTAGGAAAAATAGGGAAGAAAAAAAAAACAAACAAACAAGATGCCTAATCAGAAATTACCTTCCTCGTAGTGAAACCTAAATGCATGAGAATTTATAAAAATAGATTTCTTTTAAATGCCGGGGAAGAGATTTAGAAGCAATTGGGCCGATTGGGATGCGTGCGACCGACCTGCGCCAGGTTCTTCTTACGTTAATAAATATTCATTCTGTTTTTTTGGGGGCGATTCCAAGTACAAGACAGAGGGTCCTTGTTGTAGAAGTCAGATCTATTTCTACAGCAAGAATTTCCGATTCTTAAGTATCAGGTATTCTTTTCCAAAAATGTAACTCTTTCCTAACAAGTCAAACCTCCGGTGGGAAATCCGCTCCAGGAGATGGATTCAGCCATGGCCTTTCCTTCCCGCGTGCAGCTAAGCAAAGCCAGGTCTGAGGACGATGCTCTCTCCCCTCTGAATCACCAATTTTTTGGACATGCAGGAAAAAGCTTCATTCAATATTGATAGTGTTTTGATACATTAAAATCAACAGCAAGTCAGGAATCTTATGTAAAATGTGTACAGATGGCATTTTTTCCTGGTTTCACCTTTTTTGACCAGAAGAGTCCATTTTTAAAGGGATTTCTTCTCTCATTAAAGCCTGCAGTCGGTCTAGTTCTCAAGAATGCAGGTCCAATTGGTACCGAAATGGCTCCTCCCAAGATGTCTGGGAAGGTGTCGTTATTATTAGTTCCATCTATTTTCCACATGTGTTCAATTTAGCAAATTTGGAGCTTCAAAAAAAACCTGAAAATAATTTTTCTTCATCTGAGACACAAGAGAGTAACATTGTCCACAGAGGTAAAAACGAATGCCTTGTCATTCTAACAAATATTTTAAAGCACACCAGCAGATATATTCCAAGTGTATTTCACTGAAATTTATTTGAAAGACAAAGAGAGAGAGAAAGAGAGAACAAGAGAGACTTAGTTTTAGTTGCAGCTGTTTCCAAAGAGTTTGGGCACATATATTCTTTCATTCCTTCCCATGATTTCGATAAAATTAGGTCAAAGAAATGTTCATTTGAAAACAGTGCTTTGTCATATTATCTACAACACATGTCTAGCAAATTTATGAACCCAGCATTCATCGGCGTGAAGTTCCCAATCCTAATGAATGGTTTAGACAGCATTGTCATCAATTTTCCGCAGGTGCAGCCGAGGCAATCAGTCACTTCAATCAAAAGCCTCCGTCAACTTGCATGGCGCTGTCATTTTTTACACTCGGATTGCTGAAATTAACAAAAACGATCACTCCCGGGATGGCTTGACACCCCTCCCGCCTGTGGGTGGTGCTTTTGAGCAGCGCTTTGCCGCTAGCAGAGCTGCAGATTTTGAAAGCCTTTTCTTTTTTTTTTTTTTTTTACTTTATACTAACATAATATTTCTTTTGTGATATTATGGAGATAAAATTGCACTGTATGTTTTAACACACATTACAACAACCTCTTAAGGCAAAAAAGTAAATTCATACAAATGAGTTAGAGAACGTGAAAAGATTGGTTGCGGGGTGTGGTGCAAGGTGGGGCCCGGAACTGCTGGGAAAGGCTCTGATGGCCTCCCGGGAGGCCGGCAGTTTCTGAACTTCCTCGCCCCTTCCCCTGTCAGGCCACATAGCAGATGGCAGTTTGGGCTCTGAACTTTGGAGCTGTTGCTTTAAGAGTTAAGATTGAAAAACCAGGCCACCTGGTTTCTTTCACCTTGTCTTTCCTCTGAGTTTACCTTTCACTTGCTTCCAAGTCTCTGGAAATCTTCTCCAGGGAAGGCTTTATCGATATCGGGAGAGGCACATTTTATTACAATATGGGTGATGAGAATTATACTCTTACCTTTGCAGCTAGTGAGCTGCTTCTCCTCAAAGGGGTAACAGCACCTTCAAATCCTCTCACCTTAAAAGACTCATGACAAGATCAGAAGAAGTAGAAGCTTTGGCTTTTTATATCACTGAAAAATAACCTTGTTTCCAAAACTCTACAGTCCAAAAATCATTTCAATAGTTGCAGCAATACAAAGAGAAAGCTGAGAGAGAAACTCTGCATGTGTCAAAGCTGAACACGCCTGTCTTAATCCTGAGAACACCACCAGGTGCCTTCTAAGTCTTTAAAATATATGGACAGACAGAAAGCACTTAGCATCGGTTCCTCCATGATGAATAGAGTTCACCTTTGTAGTTTGCCAAAAGTCAGTAAGCTTTTCTTTCCCATTTGTTTCAGCAGAATCAGGAGTAGAAATGCAGGTGGGACCAGATAAACTCACATTGTCTTGGCCTTTTTTGCTTAATGACAGCAGTCGGACTGCTCGTAGCAGCGGGTAAGAAAGATGTGCTAATATTAACTTATTTAAACGATCGGGTTACTTTTATTGACAGAAGCGCTTGAATTTATTAAACTGGCTGGAAAAATATTGAGGTGTCTTTCCCATATCACAAATGGTCAGTTACCCCAACGTTTCTGTGGCCGCATTAAAAAATCCACATGGTTTCTGCAGAATGCAAATTTTAAGACTATAATAAAAATGTACTTTGTAATAACTAGTTGTGTCACTTTGCAAATAGCTTTGATGCAGGAGTCCTGCCTGCAAACGGTTGAGAGCTACATCTGTGTCATCCATACCTGCGTTTACGATCCCTTCCCTCAGAGAGCAATTAGGGACTGGCGAGGCTGGAGTTCTAGCTAATATTTGAAACTACATGTGCGCCTGCAGCTAAATGGGGAAAAGGGGCTGTGATCATCTGTGCCTGGAGAAAATAATTCTAACAGCGCCCACCTTTTAGACACTTGATAAAAAATGCAGTTGGGGGAGCCTGCAGAGTCTCGAGGGGGTAGCTTTTCCACTGAGGAATAAAGATTGCCACCCAGTAGCCAGCTGGATTTGCTGGAGGAAGTCTACATGTTGACTCACTTCCGTGGAGTTTGAAGTTAAATGGTCCTGTCTGCTGCTTCTCTTGTTTGTGTCACTTGTTAAAGATCTCTTGAAATGCACCATTACAGTTTCTCTTTAGTTTATTACAACAGAACTAAACTACTCAGTGTGCATTTGGGCTACCCCTAATTTCCCATGAGCTCCGGTGGCATAGATCTTTTCTTTTCCTTTTATTACCAAAATATAAAAACATTTGACTTACTGTCACTCTTCATGTAACTGTAGATGTCGGAATAAAAGGGGAAGTGAAATGGAGTGTCCATAAATCAAACAAATGGATGCAGGGGAAAGAATCCACAACACATACAGCCAAAAATACGTATCATCTTAAAGGAGATGCTTTGTGTCGTCTGTGAGTTTTTATACCATGCTTTCCATTAGGCTGTTTTCTATTTTACAGGGAAGGCAAATATTTCCATATTTGATTTTTCCTTTCTCTTCCAATCCAAATGAGAATTTCTTTGTTGTTGTTGTTATTTTCTTGATAAAAGGAAGGGAATTAACATGGTTTCTTCCCCCATGAATATACGTGGTGAAAAGATTGCGGCGTGTTTTGACTAAGCATGCAAAATGTTTTATTAATCAGAGTACCAGAGTAGAAATGAAAGCACCACGTCTTTAAAAGTGCCTGGGCGTCCAGGTACACCGGGAGATCGGTAAAACCGTTGACCAAGCACAATATACGTAGACAAATGTCTTCTCATTGTGTGATGCGTGAAGGCCATGACAGATGGCTTCTAACAACAAAGCGTGGCCACCGAGACAAAATTAGTGTTGTTTTAATTACCAGTGTCTGTAATGTTATGTATCCGTAACTGCCTGAAATAGACCATCACCGAGGGTGAGCGGACCGCCTGAGCTGATACTTCCACACGCGGCTCTTATGGGCCCCCCGGTCACAGCACTGTGCTTAAAAAAAAAGTTTAATGCTTCCCTCGAAACGTTTACTTATAGCGAAAAAATTGTTTCTTGTTTAAGGGAAGTGCCTTTATCTTTTCCTTGCAAAGCGAAGAAATGAGCTGATCTTATTAAATGCTATTTGGAGGTCAGAGTAATAGGCAGAAAATGGAACTGGCCTTGACATTCTTCAACTAAAGTTTACACTCTTGGAGCGGTGTTTTTTGTCAGTCACAAATAGCATTAGGACACTAATAGGAAGGAAAATTCTTTATTTTTGAAACCTCCTTGAGCTGAGATGGGCCGCTCTTCAGACGTTAGTAAGTGTGTATGTTGTGAAGATGAAGTATCCCTTACTTTCTGAGCTTGCGGGAGATGAAAGATAGGCCAGCTTTTGAAAATGGCCTGCGTGGCACATGCTATAAATGAGCAAGGGAAGCAATCGAGCTAATAGATTACAGTAATTATCCAATCTTTGGCTAGTTTGTATTGGCAAACTATAAATACAGTACACATTAGAACAAGGTGCTTACAGAATGTACATGAAAGGTCATTGTAATTTGCAAGTCGCTAGTCATTAGAATATGCTAAAAACCATTGCTTCAGGGCTCAGATTTTAATGATGAATACATTGATTATTAAGTAGCAGAGGAAAAATGTACAAGAGCTGCTGTGGTGTAGTGATAGGTCGCTTTATTTTGGGAAGGAAATCAACTCAGCTTCAGAACGCATGCATTGAGGAATATAATTGCAGTGAGGAAAATTCCTCAGAGGAGCTTGGCCCATATTAAAAGCAAAAACTTGAGACATGTTTGTGATAAGATTACTAATAAATCTCTGCTAAGTCTTAGACTCCTGACAATAATACAGCAACAGAGTACTTCATCTTCTCCAAGCTTTAGAATTTAAGATCAGTCACAAACAATCTAAATTACGACTGATGCTAGGCAGATGCAGTACTGGACGATGCTGCTCGTCGTAAATCTCTCGTTCCTTATATGCAAATTAAACTCCATTTTAAAAGATAATTTTTCACATGGTGATCGCCTTTATTTGCAAAATGCTGGTGATTTTTAAGGGGGAGAGAAAAAGCCAGGCTCCAGATCCGGGAATGATTTTGTGCGAGAGGGGGGTCAGGAGCACGTACCCTGGACCCATTGGGTGGCTGCCACCAACTTCGGAGAGAAGTTAGGAACCACGAGGCGCTTCAACTTGGCTTTGCTGTGCCCAGCAGCCGCCTTGGCAACTGGCCGTCGGGGTTCCCTGGTTCCATCCACACTGTGAGGCTCTCTGACCTTTTATAGCAGAGCTCGGTGCCCATCCTGCTCTTTCTGGGATGGAAACATTTTCTCTGACAGCCCCTCCTCCCCCAAGGCAAGCTCCCCTCGCAGAGTGCACTGTGCTAACCTCCTAACTTTTTTCGTGTTTGTTTGTTTGCATTTTAGAGGTAAAGCAGCTTACATCTGTGTCCTGAGGGTGAAGAGCTTGTTTCTCTCCTTATCCCCGCCTGTCCTCTTGAAATGTTTGTGTCTCAAGCACTAAATTTTTATTGTGGGGCTGTTGGTGGGAAACTTGGAAAGAATTAAAAGAGTTTCAAAAGAGTGGGCTGTGCCTGCTTTTTCTGAAATCTATCATTCCACCACGACGGTCATCAGCGCCTGGGGTCTGTGGGAAATGTTCTGCTTCGGGTAGAGCCAAGGGCAGTGGTACCCGGGTGTGGTGAGGTCTCCCCAGGTGCCCAGGGACACTGACGCTGGCTGCCAGCAATCCAGCAGAAGAGCCAAGCCAGGGGTTTTCACAGCCCACCCGGCTCCCCAAGGCAGCCTGGAAGTGGGTTGCCGGGGACAGTTTCATTCTTCATGTGCCTCCAAAGAAATGTCAGGACAGAGGGTCAAGGTGGCAGTGGGTTCTCGTCCGGACAGCCGCACCAGACTGGAAATCTGGGTTGCATCAGAGGCTTGGCAAAGTGGCTGCTTTTCCCTGGTGCTATGGGCAGGCTCCTACTTATTTTTTCGGATGTTTTCTTGGTTCTATGGTGTAATGGCAGGTCCCAAGGAAGTGTGAAGTCTAAAGTCTATTTGTGCTTCCCTTTGTCTGTCATTCTACCCCACAGTCTCCATACACACACACACACACACACACACTCTCTCTCTCTCTCTCTCTCTCTCTCTTCAAGTTAATGGACTTAGAAACCCAAGTGCTTGTTGATCGGTGCCGATAAAACCCTTTCCAGGGGGAAGGGACTGGCAGCTCCTCAGGGGCGATGTCATGAGAACCGGGTGGTGCATCACAGCCCTTTGGGTCCTGTGTAGCCAGTGATTTCATCAGCCTGTGCATTAAGCGGCAACACCGCACAAGGGTAAGAGTATAAATATGCTTTACAATGCTCAGCTTCCTATCATAAGAATACTTCTTGAGTGGATGTAAATTTACAACAGGTGCTTATCAAATGTGAAAATGCTTGCAAATCAGAAACAAACTTGAGGGCTGTGAACATATTTCAGTGATGGTTCTTGCAAGGGCTGTGCCTGATGCCAAGCAGTAATGTGTTCCTCTGTAGTTTCTACATGAAGTGTCTTTCCATGGTTTGCCACGGGGAAAACGATGATGGCTGAGCCTCGGATTCTGGTGTTAAGATGCAGATTTGTTTAAGAAAACCCGTATTTACCACTGGGGCACAAATACAGCCGATATGCCCTAAATTCACATGAGAGATCTTTACTTTCAGAAGAACTAATATTTTCCTTAATTGCATGTTTCTACCAGAAGGCAGGCATCCTCTAACCATCTCTGCAGAGTCCGTGATAGAAATGTTTTTTAACTGTCTCTTTCTCAATGACGGAGTATGTTGTATCCAGAAAATAAGGGGAGGGGATGGCTTCTTTTGCTGGTTGGACTGCCCTAAACAGTAAGTCCCTCAGTATAATTGGGCCTTGTATGTTTTTCTCTGAATGGCACTTTTATTTGTTTTGAAGCTTTAAAATAGTCCCCACCCCCTTGCCCCCCAAATCTTTAAGGTTTGCTCTCAAGATGTACTTGTTATGCAGGGAGTAATTAGCCTGTTACAGAGATATTAATTAACATGTTAGGAATGCTTTCTTTATTAATGAGAAATTCACACATTCTATTTAAATTAATTTGTATAGTTTAAAATTAATTTATCGTGGCCTTTGATGACCTCAAATCTACTAAGACAAAACCGGAGTATTGTACTAACTGGTAAACCATTCATTAAACATTTTATGCAAATAGTGTTTGTTTATAAACAAATTAACTGCAAGGATTTTCAAAACAGGTGCTGTGTTGTGAATGCGTACTAAATGATGTGGTACTGAAAGAATTAATTAGACCTTCAGATGTAATTAGTTGCAATAATTTGCGTGATTAGCGGCTTGGTTAAGAAGTAAGACACACACATTGTAATGCAGGGGAGAGTCACTGCAGTGGTTTTGTCTTTCATATGGTGAGGATAAGCCTTCTCCATGTTTAGGAAATTTTTCAAAAAATTGCTGACATAGCTGGAGTTAATTGCCAAGTGTCCTGTGGGGGGGAATGCGGTGGTGGTGGTGTTTTTTCCTTCTTTCTCCCTTGGCTTCTTCCCGTGTATAGCCACTGGCTGCGCTGCTGTTTGTTTGCACCTTTATGAATTTTTAAAAGAGAAAGTTGTTAACCCCAGATCTTTGCATCCCCAGAGGAAATGACGACACTTAACACTTTGAGGGTTAAAAGACAGAGAATGCAATTATTATAAGCCAAATGAAACATGTCCCGCATTTCAAGATGGGCTGTTATCGCTCAGGGAATAGCTGCAGTCATTTTTTTGACATCCCAGTGGAAGTGTCTCGCCTCTTCTTGCAGAAGATGGGCGGCCACGGTGAACGGTTTCGTCTGACGGGCTGTGGAAACGGGTAATCGTCACTGCTGATGGCTTGTTTACATGATGCTGGCGTTCTAGGGGCAAGGCCACCGAGGTGCCTGGACCACCGCATTCAACTATGTCTGTTCTCTAGGGCCATGTTGCGGTGACGTGGTTTTCCAAGTCTTGGGACCCACTGACCCCTGCCCTCTCTGCTGGGGAGCTTTACATAGCATGATCTGGCTTTGGAGAATCCTGGTGAAAAACAGACTAGAATTATTTCATTCATTACTTCAAAAATATTCTTTGCGTATTCTGGGGACATAGTAGTGATCGATACCGATGAGGCTCTTTTACTAATGGCGCTTTGTGTAGGGCAGAGACAGATGAACATATGATGTTTCAGCTCATTTTAGCTATGAAGAAATACGAAGAAAATAAAACACAATAATCCGGTGGAAACTGACTGAGGGGAGTGGAGAGGGATTAAGTCTGTACAATTTTTCAGAGCTTTTATGTAGTTCCCACGTGCTTGCAACTTTCGCTCCATTCTATTTTAATATGAAACTTTTCTGACTGTAATACATGTTCATTTCTCTGTGTGTGGCTGTACTAAATGACACAGCGTATGCATAGATACCTAGCATGGGGCCTCCTGGCAAAGCAGGTGCTCACTGAATGACTACTGGATGTGAATCCGAATCTCGCTTGATCAGACGCCTGTGCACACCGTTATGATTTTGGTTAAGCTCTAGAGAAGAACTGGGATTATGCTTCTCATTCAAGCATACAGTCCCTTTTGCAGCCCCTCTGAGCATCTGTCGCTCTCGCGTCCTTCCCTAGGCAATGGTGAGGAGACAGGCTAGAGGTAGTGGGTAATTGGTGAAGGGGAGCCCCAGGACTAAAATAAGCCTGTTAGTTAAATGTGTGTGTGTGTGTGTGTGTGTGTGTGTGTGTGTGTGTGTGTGTGTCACATGCCCTTCTCTTCCCGAAGCCTGGTAAATGACAGCAAGACTTGAAATGTATGGGTTTCACAATTTACAAAAGTCTCCTTTACTAAGGGTTAGCTAGTTCCTCCACGACCAGCCTGAATGACCTTGGGATGATGTCTGAGTTCCCTACTGGCTCGAGCAATCAGCGACTACTCTTGGCCTGGGAGAGACTGAGGATTTAAAGATGAAAACTTGTGAGTTTCCAGAGGCCCGAAGCTTTCTCTCCTCTGAATTTCTTGGTGGTGTTTGATTCTGTTCATCCTCATTTTCAGTCGCTGTTTGCCAAGCAGTCATTAAAATAGGGCCTTTTTGGACGATGTTTGAACTTGAACAAAATTAACATTTGCGTGTCATCAGTAGCCGCAGTGCATCGTTCTGGGCAGTGAAGGATGAAAAGTCAAAGAAAGTGGGCCACTTGATTAAAATGAACAATCAAGGAAAGTTCTGAAAGATGGATACAGAGAGCTGGGCTGTTAATTTATGTGGACTCGATTCCAATTGCAAAGGGACATTTTTTTCCCCTCTGAAACTTTTAAGAAATTAGGTTTTAAAGCTGAACCAGTACACCACTCAACTTAGAAGAGAATTTGATTTTATGTGGTGCCTTTCCCAACCTGGCACTCTCTAATATTGCATATCAAGAGCTCCTGGCTGCAGAGTGGCAGGGAGGGAGGGCCAGTTTGAATGATTCCTGAGAAGGTGATGAACAACCCAGCCTTTCTGCTGAACACTTGGAGAAGCACTTCCTGTGACGTTTTAAAGCTTCTCTTCCCTGGGCCTTTGCGCTTCCGTCCCTTCCTTGAACTATGATCATAAATACCATCGCATCCTGCAAGGTCCAATTTGGATGTGGTCTCCCCCCACCCACCCCAGGTATCATTAGTAGTTTCTCCCTCTGAAATAACCTCTATGGCAACATTTCTATACGAGTGTGATCTGTTTCTGTGTGTCCTTAGGAAAGTAGCTGGCCTTTACGGTAGAGCACCTGTACTGTACCTGTGCAATGGAACCACTCACAGGATCGCCTGAAGGTAAAAAGAGAGAACACAGACCACATGCTCATGATGCGGGCTCCTGACAAGAGCAAGGGCCCTCTTGCTCTTTCTGCTTCTGCATGGGGAGGAGAGTGGACCGCAGATGAAGAAACCCACCTGCCTCTCACAGACTTGCTTTTAAGTCTGTCTTTCTCTCCCAGGATGGAGGAAGGCTTGGTGACTCATTAAGGATGGTTCTCTAAGTCACATATTCTTGAAATCGCCTCTGATTACAATACTTATTGTCTTTTTTTTTTTTTTTTTTTTTTTTTTTTTGCGGTACGCGGGCCTCTCACTGTTGTGGCCTCTCCCGTTGCGGAGCACAGACTCCGGACGCGCAGGCTCAGCGGCCATGGCCCATGGGCCCAGCCGCTCCGCGGCATGTGGGATCTTCCTGGACTGGGGCACGAACCCGTGTCCCCTGCATCGGCAGGTGGACTCTCAACCACTGCGCCACCAGGGAAGCCCTACTTATTGTCTTTTGAGAACACACTCATTGTTCACATGCTACCAAGGAAGACCCAAATAACAGCCTAGCTCTTCTTCTTACTGGTGTGTTACTGCTCTTTTCTGAGCCTCAGTTTCCCCCGCTGCAGAACAGTTCTTGTGTGTTAGAGTTCCTTCCCACTCGGATACTTTAAGAGCCTATATTTGGTCTTGAAACAATTACAGAACCAGGGGATACATTAGCCCAAGTTATTTCCTTTGCCTTCCTTATGTCCTCTTTAATTTGGGGTTGCACATTTATTTTGGGGTCATTTTTTCTCCCTCTTTTCAGTGTAATGTACGGAAAAACAGTGTTTAAAAGAGATCTTGTAGAATCAGACTTGGATTTAAACAGAATTCTATGAAATTCTTGCTTAAGCATGTTTGGGGTGAAAAAGATTTGTAAAGGGGGTCTTCTCTTAGGCTTAACTAGGTGGAGCTAGAAATAAGTTGCAAGGAAGAAGGAAGTAGGTACCCAGAGAAATCCAGTGTATCCTTAAGGGTCTGGCTGCCTAGGACAGAGAAAGGGTGCCTATTTGGTGGGAGGGCTCAGGTGATGCTAAAAACAAGGAAAAATCTGAACAACCACAATGATTACTACTAACCCTCATCTTCAAAGAGCCATGAGCTGTTTAGTATCTACAAAATATATGAGGCTTCAGTTGAGGTTTTTATCGGAGAGATGCATCTGGGGCCGTATTTCATCTTCACTCAGATGAAGGCAACCTTGAGGGCTGGACGGAAGGAGGTTGAGGTAGGTGGAGCGAGTTCTGAGGATAGAGAAGCAATATCCTTGCAGAGGTGCCTTGGAAACCTTGGTGTCCTGTGTTGGCTTATAGAAAAATTCATTAGGTGAGGCCGCCGTCTTGAATGGCGTCAGCTTGGGTGTTAGTCTCATCCGGCCCCCTTACTTGAGCAACCTCTCTGGGCCTTAATTTGTCTGCTGATCGTGTAAGAATGACAAGCTCTACCTTGCAGGGTTGTTACAAGGACTAGAATCTATGGCGCAGGCACTCGACAAGTGCTTTGTTATTAACCGCATGGATGCCGTCCCTCTGGTTTCCAGCTGTCCATTCTAGTTGGGGGTCTGTCTTCTCTCTGCCTCTCCCCTCACTGTTTTGAAGAGCTAGTTGCTTTTTAAAGGAGCTATTGATAGACCATGTCATAGGTATATTGCAGGGTCCAGCGTGAACATCTCCAAGTGAACATTTTGGAAACTCAAAGAAAAAGGGTTAGAGGTGTGAGAAGACTGGCATCAAAAGACGGCTCAAAGAAGAAGACAAGTCATCTCGTCAATGTAGGAATTCACTGATCTTGGCTCAGAGATGGGGTTATGGTCAACGTTCCTTATTTGGTCAATATCCCTGGTTGAAAGGGGGAACCTGTCCAGAGCAGTGCCCTCACCAAGTGGTTTGTTTCTTTTTGGAAATTCCTCTCCATATCCGAGGTGCCATGATGACTCACCTGACCATTGCCTTTCGTCTGATTTCCTTTGGGGCAGCTCTGTCTAGAGCCTCTGCTTGGTGTTTCCTACCATTGGCAAGATGAAAAGGATGCTGGAGAACATGTTTCTCTGGTTCCTAAGCATCAGCAAATTTGAGTATGCGTCCGAAGGTAATTGTATTAGCCAACATGATAGTCCTTCCCTAATGGTTGTTACGAACCCCAGTGATCAAGTGTGTATGTTCCAATGATTATAGGAATTTTATTTTCATCTGGTTTTTATATTGCTATAAATATTTTGCATTTACCAAATAAAGTGGTTGCTATGTAGAGATCATAACTTCTGGGACCTAAAATTTGCTTCAGATGATAGGCAAATTATAGACTACAATATGTGATCAAACAGCAGTATGGGGAACTTAAATAGAGTGAGCCCTGAGGACGGAGGCTGCTCAAGACTATGGGGGATGGACTAAATGGGAGTTTTAGCAAAGCTATCGCTGATTCCAGCAGATAAATTATGCTCTGCCTTTTTGTATCTCTTTGGGACTGTACTACATAAATTATGACCAAATATAATTTAGGCTATCAGCCTATATTTCTGAACATCCATCTTGTACATTTTAAGTACAAAATTACCATTTTGCAGAAGTATAAAATTGAGACAAATTTTTTTCCATCTGTGCATTTAACTTCTGCATACTTTATAGCAGCTAAAGGGTTCGAGAGGACCTCATTGCCATCCAGAGGGGACGATAGCCCCGCGACTATATAACTGTATTAAGATCTACATAAATGGGAGTAAAGTTCGAGGGACAGTAGAATGTGGAATTATATATTCTTTCTTAAATGGAGATGTAATTTTTATATAAAACTGCTCATCTCTGCTTTCCTGAATAAGAATAACTATTTATAAATTCAAACTTGCTGATGAAGAAGTCTGTGTTTATGAAAAGCCCTTTGAAACATGCAGAAAAGGGCAGGCTCTCAGTGACCAAGAGTGTACCATGGGGGCTTCCAGAGATGTCTAGGGTATTGGTCCGGACTTGAACACTGGTGTGGTCCACAGAGATGGTAGGGGACCCTTGGAGCCCCACTCTACTGTCACTCAAGCCAACCTCAGCTTTCTTTTTTTTAATATTTATTTATTTTCTTTATTTTTCTTTTGGCTGTGTCAGGTCTTAGTTGCGGCATGCGGGATCTTTCATTGCAGCGTGCAGCCTCTTTTCTCCAGTTGTGGCGTGCGAGTTTTCTCTTTCTAGTTGTGGCGCATGGGCTCCAGGGTGCGTGGGCTCGTGGGCTCTGTAGTTTGCAGCACGTGGGCTCTCTCGTTGAGGCGTGTGAGCTCACTAGTTGTGGTGCGCAGGCTTAATGGCCCCACAGTATGTGGAATTTTAGGTCCCCGATCAGGGATGGAGCCCTCGTCCCCTGCATTGGAAGGCAGATTCTTTACCACTGGACCACCAGGGAAGTCCCCAACCTCACCTTTCTTAGTGATGTCAAGTGGGGACCTTGGATATCTCTTGTGCCTACCCATCAGGGGTAAGGCATGGGGCTCCTTGTGGCTTCAGGTCATTGGCTTCCCAAGAGGCCAAGGTGGAGCAGGGGGGCCATGCTTGACTAAGAAGCAATGAGGAGAGAAGAAGGGGGGCAAGGCAGTTTCCTTCCATCTGCCTGGCAAATGGAAGTCTTCCAAGGGTACTTGGTAAATCTCCAGCAAGGGACCAGAGCAGCCTCTAGCCTGGATTTCCTTAAGACTCGGGGTGACACTGCATCTGAGGACAGTTCTTCTAGTGTTGTACTGCTGGTCATCTCAGCTGAAGTTGGAGCCTCTAATGGTTAACACCATGGAGTGATAGCAGAGAGGGATGATGTAAGACTTTAGACCATTCAGGCCAAGTGGACAGAGCTGTTTAACCTTCATCTCATACCCCTCACTCCTTCACATACCACAGATAGTATTTTTTTTTGAAAGATCTTAGTGAATTTTATCTTAATCTTTCTTTGTTTCTATATATGACTCTTTGTTCCCCCTCTCAAACTACTTTTTCATTTTTATTTTCCCATGTCTTTTCTCTCTTCCTGGGTGTGTGTCTATTTCAGCCAAACAAGGTGGCTTGTTGGTCTACTCAGTACCTGCTATGAGCGAGCTCTGTTCCAGGTGCTGAGGGACGTGCCCCCAGCTTCGCCCTCAGGGGGCTGCAGCACAGGTGGAGAGAAAGGAGGTCCAGGGGCCCTGAGAATGGACAGTCAAGGGTTCTTATCCAGCCAGAGGTTTGGGTGTAACTCCTGTGAAACATCCAGACACGATGGCGATGACCCTGGACACTAGTAGGGTTTGTTTCATGTGCCAAATAACATGTTAGATCACCGTTTACTCACAAGTTTGGGGACACATCGAATGGGATCAAGGGGAAGAAGGGTTTTGAGAGGGGAGGGATGCCTGGCCCTGCTCTGTGGGGGTGGCTTTGGGAGGATAAAAGTCCCAGCTCCACCGCTTCTGAGCACACTGTTCTGAGAAGGCATCACCAGACGCTTCTTTCGTGGGGAAAGTCTGGTCCTATCTAACGTGGAGGACTTCTCATTTTCTCTAGGGGACATGGCACACAGGGGTGTCTGAGGGATTGGATCCAGGACTGGCTCTTCTAAAGGGGCTCAGGGCCACTGTGGGATCCATCCTTGTCTTAGGTTCCCTGAATTCAAAGTGGAGAGGTGTCTAGCAGAGGAAGTCCAGCTTTTACATCGTTGACAAAATGATTGGGGGAGAAAGTGACAAGAAGCAGAACCCACTGAAACCCAAGATCGGGCCCTTGAAAGCCCCTCCACCGGCACCAGCCTCGGGTGGAGGATGTCAACTTACCATTTTTTCATTCCTTCATTCGCTAATTAGTAACTGTTTATTGAGGACCTACTATGAGCCAGGCATATTCTACCTCAGACTAAGTTCTACCTAGAGCTTTCTTTTTTATTTTTTATTACCTAGACCACTAGGTAATAAATAAGAAATATAAGAAATAAGTTTAAAAAATTCCAGTTGGTAAAAACTGCTGTTCATATCTTTTTTTTTTTTTTTTTTTTGCGGTACGCGGGCCTCTCACTGTTGTGGCCTCTCCCGTTGCGGAGCACAGGCTCCGGATGCGCAGGCTCAGCAGCCATGGTTCACAGGCCCAGCCACTCCGCGGCATGTGGCCCGGACCGGGGCACGAACCCGTGTCCCCTGCATCGGCAGGAGGACTCTCAACCACCGCGCCACCAGGGAAGCCCCATATCTTCTTTAGAAAGTAGAACAGAGCCATCATTTAGAAAGTGACAGGGATTGGTGGCTACACTAGCATGGGCAGCAGGAAGTCCTCTCCGAGGAGGTGACGGCTGAACCTGGAAGGTGAGAAGAAGCCAGCCGTGGCTGGGGGCCCAGCAGAGGGACACAAATGAGAAGGGCCTAGGAAAGCACCGTGAAGACACCATCCCCGCCACCCCCATGCCCCCTGGCTATACCTCTGTCCCTGGTTTACTCACCTCATTAGAGCCTTGAATCAACCCACTTTTCCAAAGTCACCAGCAAGTGAGTGACGCGGGGGGCAGCCGAATGCAGGCTTCCTGCCTCAGACTTCCTCCCATCACCCCTCTGTGTGTTTAGACTCGGATGGAGCTCCTATGATTTAGGACAGAGAGAAGCAATGATTGTCCATCACCTCCATCACCTTCAGGTCCTTGTAAATCAGGGGCAGCAATTTTGAGAACAGAGCAATGTCAAACCTGTTTAAAGAGGGTACTCCTTCCTGATGGCCACCTCTCACCCCTCCCCAGGGCCGTGACATCACACAACTACAGGGGCTGCCCTATTCCCAGTGGAGTACATGTGAATGGGGGCCTGCGCCGTGCATCAGGGGTAGAGCCACCCCATGGCTCACGTGTGCCCTGGAAACACTAAGCCCAGAAGATCTGGAGGCCGGCTGTACCCATCATCAACACGTGACTCCTCTCTAAATCACAGGCTCAGATTAAGAAATGGTGCAAGTGGAGGTCAGCTTAGAGCAAGGACAGATGGACAGGGCTCTGCAGTATCGGGAGAGGAAGGTGGCTGACTCTGATCCTTTCTCAAAAGCCCAAGGTCTCACCCTTGGTAGAGCCTGGTCATCAGAGCTGAGACTGACTCTTACCAGTTGCAGATGCTGGGGGAACTAACGATTAATTCAACAGGAGGAATAGAATGACCTTGACCTGGAAATGCACCTCTGGTTGTTATCAGCATACTTTATCCCTGTGGTCAATCACCCCAGGAAGCCAGCCCAAACCAGCTTATCAAATCACCATGAAAGGCTTTCCCTGGTGGCGCAGTGGTTGAGAGTCCACCTGCCGATGCAGGGGACACGGGTTCGTGCCCCGGTCTGCGGAGCGGCTGGGCACGTGAGCCATGGCCGCTGAGCCTGCGCGTCCGGAGCCTGTGCTCCGCAGCGGGAGAGCCCACAACAGTGGGAGGCCTGCGTACTGCAAAAAAAAAAAAAAAAAAAAAAAATCACCATGAAAAAAATCGTAGACACTGGGCCCTTATCATGAGTACACGTTTTTTGCTGAAGGCAACCATCCAGTCAGCTTGGACCTAAGCCTGAAGTCTGTAGGAGAAGTTTTGGGTGGCACCTGGGGTGGCAGTTAAAATGGTGAAGGGGCGAGTATGTGCAGGGAAGCAGGATGGATGGTCAGTGGAAGCCTGAGGAAAACCAACATCAAGGGGCAGGTGGAGAATGCAGAAGCCATGGAGTGTTCAGGGAAGTAGAAAGAAAACTGATGGTCAAGGGGGTAGGTGGTTTCAAGGTGGCAGCAGTGGTCACCAGTGGTACATGCAGCAGAGATATCCAGCAGGTGTAAGGTTTGAAAAGTGCCTGTTAGGTGGCTGTAGGAAGGTCATGGATGATTTGAGTAGGTGAGGGGAGCAAGTGAGGCTCGAGGGTGGTTTGTTTAGGCTGGAAGAGCCTTGAGCCAGTGATGATGGAGAGACTGAAGGAGAGGAGAGAGAAGGAGGTTTGTCTTCAGCAGAAGGATGGTTTGCTGAGACAGGAGGGAAGGAGGTATGGTCACGAATGTTTCTAAGTCCATAGATGGCAGACCGCACACTGCATGGTGGGTGAGGAAGAGGATGGAACAGGTTTGAACTTAGATGGTTGGCCGCGGGGAAAAGATGGAGAAGGTGAGGAAACTGAGCCTGTGGCTGAGAGCAGTGAGTTTGATGAACTGACGCGGGCTCTGGGCTGAGCGTAAAGCGGAGAAGCCAGGAGGGGGCTGATACAGGAGGGGAAAGTTGGGGTCCATTTCCCAGAGGTCTCCAGGAAGTCAAAACCCAAGTGTCTGGAGACTGAGAGGTGAGGCAGCTGTGATCAGAGACATGGGCGTGGGCATGTCAGAATCCTGAGACCAGCCCCGCCTACCCTGGGACAACTCTGGTGGGTGGCTGTGCGGAGGAACAGTCAGCCTCGAATCCTGGGTCTCCTGTGCGAGTCACGCAAGATCCTTTACCTCTCTGGGTTTCCCCTGCCACGGTGATGCTGCTTCCATGATGGGGTTGGAGCTGCCATAATGCAAAGCAGAACTGTGTCAGGGATTGGGCGAAATGATTCACGTGATGGTCTCAGGCCAGGGCCTGGCATGGTGTGATGCTTAATACATGATGGCTGCTGTTACCACCACCACCACCACCATCATCTCATGGAAACAGGCCTCTAGAAAGCTCTGTGGCAGGTCCTAGGAGGGAAGTCATAGAAGAATGAGGATGTGCAAGGCACTAAGGGGGTGGGAACGGGAGCCTGCTCTGGGGGTGCTGAGCACGGATGGGCGCATACCTGAGTGTGTTGTGAGGCAAGAGGGTGGAGACAGGTCTGTGTAAACCCAAGTGTTTCTTCTTTCCTTGCTTCGTGCCTTAGTTTCCCTGTATTTGAAATAAAGAATTGGAGAAGGGGCCTTTTAATTCCCTCCAGTACTCTCATCCTGATTCTGTCTCCCTGTCCTGGGGTTTTGCTGAAATGTCACCCCGCCCACTCCTTCTGCAGGGCCTGAATCTCTCAGTGACAAAGTCACATGGTTCCAGGGGCCCCAGATGTTTCCCCAAACAGGAGGACGGTGCTTTGTGGCCAACCAGAAGCCAACTATTTGTACAGAACAAGGCTGCTAAAATGCAAAGTGGAAACGTGTCAGGGGAAAATATGTCCTGTCCCCCAAAGAGAGACGGCCCCACGGTGAGTCAGACCCACAGGGCAGTGGAGGACGCTATGCAGAGTTTCTGAGGCCTCCTTGTCTGTTAACTAGCGCTCTCACCTGACAAAACCAAGGGGTGACTAACAGTGGGTATGGGGCTGGGGAGGGACAGAGGGCCGGTTCATTGTCCAAGACTTTGGCCTCCGCTTTGGACGGCAAGCTTGACCTTGCGTGTGGTTATCAAGTGGGGTATCATCCTTCCCAGTGGGTTTGGGGGCAATGGGGAGCATGTCTTCTATCAAACGACCCATCTGTGGAGTCATCTGGCCGTGGGGAATGACCTCAGGGTCATTCAGAGTGAGCAGAGCTCTTCCAGCCACCATCCCCCCCCCCCACAGGCTGCCAAAGACTTGGACTTGGAGAGGCAAGGTCAGTCCCGGCCCCGCTGGGCAAGGAGCAGGGAAGTGAAATGCAAATCGACAATACAAACTGCTAGAGCCAAATTCTCCAAAGGCAGCATAGCCTGTGCCCACAGGTCCCATCTCTGCCTTGAGCAAAGGTGCTGGGACATGCCTGAGGCCAGAAACCAAAGCCTTCAGGGTGAGACCTCTTCCAGAGCGGCACGGCTTCCTGATTTCCAGCCTGTGCTTTGGTGTAGGAGCGGAAGGCCCGGCGAAGTGGAGCCCATCCTGTGGAGGAATGCAATCGTTCGCTTGTTTGCCCAGCACCCTGTTTGTTTCCCGCACAGAACAATGACCTCTCGTAAGCCCGTGCTTTCCAACTTCAACAAGGGTTACTGTACGGCTCCGATTCCTCCCCTGATTATCTTGAAGCCTGTCAAGCTGTAAGGTTCTCCCTCCGCTCTCTGCTCTTTCTTCCTAATAGACATGAAACAGGCCAGTCAATAATATTTTACTTGTCTTCCCACTGCGTGTCTCTTCTTCTGATCAGTTTAGGCGGGTTTGACTGCAGAAAGTCAGAAGGGAGGTTAAGATCTGAAAAGTTCAGCCAAATGTTATCAGTCTCAGAGATGTTGCTAAGGGAGAGGCCCCCCAGCCCTTGGCGACCGGAGCCAATAATAGCTGCGATGCACTGATAGCATCAACGCCTGTCAAGGATCCAGGCGTTTGTGGTTCGTCTGTAAACGCAAACACCTGTATCCAGTCAAGCTATGACGGTTATCCTCTCTTTCCCTGTCATTCCCTTCGGTTCCTTGAAGGGGCTGCCAGGATGTTCTAAGCTGTGAGTTGATTTATAAAGTGAAGGGTCTCTCCGAAACTTTGGCACGGCCAGGGAAATTGACTAAAGCGCGCCTCTCCTTCGGGGTTGACGCTGCCTTTTGACGATGGTGAGTGAAATCGACAGTCTTCTTTTAATTACATTTTTGAACCTGTGGCACCGACGGCCTGAGCAGTGGGAAACGGGGGCTCAGGCGGACTTTAATTGTCTCAACATGCCCCCTTGAAAGGGCGCTTGGTACTTGTTTGAGATGTTTCTGTGTGATGAATTAGATCAAAGTGACTAATAAACAGTGTCCGTGGAAGCTCTTCAGAACACAGTATATGAATATTTGAGATATTTCCAAGACTGAACAGGCAAGGTCCAACTGTGAAATAAACTTAGGGTATAAGGAGGAGACAGCTTATGTGTCGACCTTCCAGCAGGGTCGAGATTCGTGATGGGCATCGGGCCTTCCTCAGTGAAACATTGGGCAGGGGCTTTGATGCCTGGGTCATCAGCTGCAGCGGCCTGGGGTAGAGAGAGGAGTCGAGGTCACATTGTGTCCTTCCCAGGTGTCACCTCATGGGACAAGTGGCTCCCTGAGGAGCTCTGCCCGCTTCGGCTGGGAGGGTCCACGTGCACTCAGGGTCCACGTGCCGGAGCTTCCCATCTCAGCAATGTGAAGGCGCAACTGCTTGGGGCAGGGCGGCCAGTCCACACTGCCCCCCATCCATGTGGCCACCTGCACGTGACTGTTCATTGGGTATACCTGGTCTGACATGTTTGCTCATCCTCTGTCATCAGCAGCGTGTGGCTTGGGGAGGGCTAGGGAGACGATCAAAGGATTGGGGAATCGGGTCAAAGATGGGCACTTGAGGGTCGTGGGTGAGGGCACAGTGTCTGGAATTAGACCTGGGGCGAGCTGGGCTCTCCCACGTACTGGAACTGCGTCCTGGCACCTCAGTGTACTCACGCAAAAAGAGGGTGAAATCAGTGTCCATTAGCTTGTTGTCAGGCTTATAGGAGACGATGTATTAGGACAAACAATATAAAAACTGGATCCACAAAAATGGCCGTTTCCTAGGGCTGCAACACGAGAAGCACTTAGCAAAGCATCTGGCACTTAGTAAGTGCTCACCGGTGTCTCCTCCGCCACCTTATTACTATTATCCTTCATCTTCCAGCCCATGATCTGGGATTCATGGAAGAATTCAGGTGTCCAGCTAATATCAGCATAAAGTATAAAGAAAATATCCAACAGTGGTTTAACCAAGAACGTCCAACTCACACTCATAATGCCCTGTGGCGGTGTCCCAGGCTCCCCTCGAAAGCCCAGGTGAACAAGAGGGAATGTGGTCCAATCTTATGGCTAATTTCTGTGCTGCAACCCCACTGGGTCAGTGTGAAGGTGCTTGTGATACTCTGGGGTTTAAAAGATTGTAGGCATCATGAGTCTCAGAGCTATTAAGGTGACAAAACCCAAAACTGATTTTTTTTTTTGCCTGTAACGGTCCAGGTATACTGGTTCTATACTCTTTTAAAAAAAAATTTATATTGGAGTTTAGTTGATTAACAATGTTGTGTTAGTTTCAGGTGTACAGCAGCGTGATTCACTTATACATATACATGTATCTATTCTTTTCCAAATTCTTTTCCCATTTAGGTTATTACAGAGCATTGAGCAGAGTTTGCTGTGCTATACAGTAGGTCCTTGTTGGTTATCTATTTTAAATATAGTAGTGTGTACACGTCAATCCCAAACTCCCAATCTATCCCTCCCCACATCCCCCCACCCCGTAACCGTAAGTTGGTTCTCTGTGAGTCTGTTTTGTAAGTAAGTTCATTTGCATCATTTTGTTTTAGATTCCACATGTAAGCAATATCATTTGATATTTATCTTTCTATACTCTTAGTTGTTCCTATGAATTTTAACTAAAAATAGCAAGACTGTGATGCGACAGTCCTTGGGCAACATACGCTGGGGAGAGGATGTCATTCCATGTGGGAAACTCAGGTGAACTGTTTCTGATGGGGGCTTGGCTAACTGGTGAAAATCATATGAACTGCTGGATTGGAACCCTTTGCCAGATCTCTGTGGAGGAGAGTCTACGCCCCCGTCCACTGTTTTCCATTCTTCTTGCTCAAGTACTCATCATTTCCTGCTTTGGAGTCGGGTAGCAGCATGCGAAAGCCTCCGTCTTCTCCTTCCAGCGCAAGGTGGATTCCTTCTCAACAGCGATTGACTCACCTGTGCTCAGACTCCCAAGTAGGACCCATTTTCCACAGCCTGGTGAACGGGCTGCTACATCTGCCACTGCAAAATGGTGCGATTGTGTTTAATTTGTCATGTGTTGGGAGGCTTACACTAGACCGAAATGTTTGCTTAATGGAGGTGACCGAATCTACTGTTGGTCTGGGACTTTCCTGGTTTTAGCACTTAAAGTCCCACACCCTGGAGACCCTTCATCTCAGGTAAACCAGGAGTGAGAGAAAAACATCTCACTCCTTTACGTTTGCAAGGGAAAGAATAACAGGAGATAAGAGAATGAGATAACAACATAGGCAGGTGCCAAGAATTCAATAAAATCAGAAGCAATGGGTTATTTTGGGACACTCTTTACAGAGCACACGGATTGCTCTGAAGAGAACCAGAGGGAAATTTCTTTCTGATTGTGAAATAATAATAAAGGAAATTCTGTTCTATCCCTTCCCCACCAATCCCTTTAACACACCATTTTATTTCATTTCTAGAAAAATTTAATTCCTTTAGAAAAACATCATTTGAGAGGAAAGAACCAGGAATTTTTTCAGCTGTGGACCTGCCCCACACAGGCGAACAGGCAGCTCTGAGAGTCAGGCCCTTAGGGATGAGAGCCCCTTTTGACACAGGCTGGTACCCCTACTGGGACATCCAAAGCGAGGCAGCTTCCGGAGGAATGGCTGCATCCAGGTGGCAGGGTACCCAAGACACAAGCTGGGGGCAAACACAGCCTTAGGTTAGCTAATGAGGTAATGACATATTATAGAGGGAAGCCACCCAGCTCATGCCTAGACTTTTATTTTTCAAATCTTTCAAATAATATCATCCTCTAAAGTGAACATGTAGATATAGCAATTAACACATCATTAATATCTCTTCTGTTGTTGATAAAGAATTCTCTTTTTGTCTTTCGTTTTCAAAGCTGGCTCTCTGGGAAATTCTGAGGGCAGCCCATGAAGACTTGCAACGCAGGTGAGGGACCACTCGGGGGGCCACCTTGATGCTCGGGTCCATGGCTGCCACGGTTGCCTGCTCCCAGGGGCTCACCCGAGGATATAATCAAAGTGGAATTCACAGTTGCTGCACACCAGCCCCTAATTCTGATAGTGAAACTCCAGTCACCTTGGGGGTTACTTCCACAGCTGCAGAAAAGCACTCGACTCCTCTCCCCAGAACCCGGGCTCCTTAAGAACTGACCTTTGAGACTGTGTGCTCAGTAGTGTCACCAGCTTTGCTTGGTTAAACATGGAAAAATGTTCCTCTGGATAGAACCAGCTCCTCATTTATTTCAGAGCATACTGTCTCTGACGTCATGCCGCCTGGTTTATGGCCTCGCTGCTCGGCGTTTTGAGTTGAGTAATGCCTGCTTGTGCACGAGGCACCGCCTCCATAACCACAAGGAAGGGGTAGCATCCAAGGCGAGTCTCCCAGGCATCTGCTGGGAAATCGTTTCCTTTGTGCCAGATGGATGAATGTTTTCCGTCTTTCTCACAAAAGGAAAAGGGTTGCATGACGAAGGTTAACATAACAATCTTCTCTTATTACCATGATTTATATGTGCATATGTCATCCAGGAGGTCTTTAATTGGCAGACTTCAGGGACCACAGAGGGAGATGACAGAGTGAGCTCTGGAGAAATGAGTGTCGGCTGCCATTCCTGGCTCATCCTCGCGGAGGAGGTCTAAATAAATCTCAGGGGGAAGGCAGTCAACTTTTAAACTTTTTATTAACCTGATCTCTGCTAATGAAATACAAAGAGGAGGAGATGTTCTTCAACTTCAGATGATTTGGGTCTCGTGATGTGGCAAATGACTGCCTAGGGTTCTTGAGACACGAAGCATGAGTCCTCTGGCAATTTTCATTCAAAGACAACAATACTGCAATTTGCAGTGATTATGACTTCAGTGAGTCACTTGGTCTCGTCTTGCCACATAGGATATGATCATGTATTTTTAGGAATGTCAAAAAATGTATTTTCTTTTGCGAATATATTCTAAGCCCTCGGAGAAAGGCGTCATTTTGAAATGGAAGCGATGCTGTCTTCTGCACTGTAATGTGTTTCCGAGAAGGGTCTCTACCCACTGAGACTAGCTCCTTGGGAGGTGGGCATGCACAGGACTGGAGATGGACTTCTTGGACAGCCCGGTCCTAATCTGGGTGTCACTTTAAACAATGATGCAGTCTTTCTAAAATCATGATCAATGTCTATGGAAACATCTGTGTTTACATGGCCTCAGAGATTGCGTGGGCCTTTCTAGGCATTAAACTGTAGCACTATGGACATGTATCTGGAAAGGTGAAAACGCTAATTCAAAAAGGTACATGCACCCCAATGTTCATAGCAGCATTACTTAACAATAGCCAAGACATGTAAGCAACCTAAATGTACATCAACAGATGAATGGATAAAGAAGATGTGGTATGTATGTGTGTGTGTGTGTGTGTGTGTGTATATATATATATATATATATATATATATATATACACACATATATATATATAAAACTCAACCATAGAAAAGAATGAAATAATGCCATTTGCAGCAACATGGATGGACCTGGAGATTATCATACTAAGTGAAGTAAGTCAGCCAGAGAAAGACAAATTTCATATGATACCACTCATGTGGAATCTAAAAAAAATGATACAAATGAATTTGTCTATAAAACAAAAACAAACTCACAGTCATAGAAACTTATAGTTACAAAAGGGAAAGGGAGTAGGGATAAATTAGGATTTGAGGATTAATAGATACACATTAGTATATATAAAATAGATAAACAATAAGGTCCCATTATATAGCATAGGGAACTATATTCACTCTCCTGTAATAACCTATAATGGAAAAGAATCTATCTATCTATCTATCTATCTATCTATCTATCTATCTATCTATCTATCTATCTGAATCACTTTGCTATACACCAGAAACGAATAAAATGTTGTAAATCAACTATACTTCAGTAAAAAATAAAATAAAATAAACTCCAGCACCTGTGGTTCCCAAACTGGGCCAAGCTCCTTCATGAGCCACTGAGCTTTTGAAAGAGGAGTGAGAATATATAAACTTGCATTTATTTTCTAAATCATAATTTGCCAAAGACACAATGTCTTTCCGTGTTGTTCCCTCAGAAACCAACCCCATTACAAGAATTGGAGTGCAAGCTGTTTGTCTGAGGGTGCTCTTAGGACTCACTGGACTCACTGGTAGGAAGGGGTGAGGGAGGGAGGTGTGATGGTTAATTTTATGTGTCCACTTGGCTGGGCCAAGGTGCCCAGATATTTGGTCAAGCATTATTCTAGAGGTTTGTGTGAGAGTGGTTTTTGGATGAGATTAACATGTAAATAGGTGGACTTTGAGTAAAGCAGATAATGGGTGGGAGACCATACCCGTGATGTGGGTGGGCCTCACCCAATCAGTTGAAGGCCTGCATAGAATAAAGACGTACCTCCCCAGAGCTAGAGGGAATTCTGCCAGCAAACGGCCTTCGAACTTGAACTGTAACATTGGCTCTTCCCTGGGTTTCCAGCCTGCCAGCCCATCCTGCAGATTTTGAGCTTGATAGCCTCCGTAATAGTGTGAACCAATTCCTTAGGATAAATCTCTCTCTGTATACACACACACACACATCCTATTCCTTCAGTTTCTCTGGAGAACCCTGACTCTTAGAGGAGGGCTTTAGGTCCTGATTCCATCTGGTCTAGAGAAGAAGTGAAGGAAATGTGATACAGGGTGTGTCAAAGAGCAGATTTCTGCTCTGGGCAGTCGAGGCTCAATCAGCTGGGAACTCTGGGAGAGTGTTAAAACATGCCTCAGAGGTGTTCCAACTGAGCGGAGAGATGGTTGGGGTGTTAATTCACCAATTCCTGTCTGCCATTGGCATTAACTCCCTGGCACATGCTTGCAGCAGAATACCCTTGGCACGTGTACTAGAACTGTGAGTGCCAAGGGAATGTGGCAGGGCACTGATCGCTACATACAAAGACGACCATGTCAGGGTCTATAAAACTTTATGCTTCAAAAAACTTTATCCTTCAAAAATGATAGGAATATACATTTAGCAGTGATAAGGGTTCTGCAATGCAGGATTGCAAAGAATATATTACAGGCTATGTCTTTATGATAGGAAATATTTCATGTGCAACTTAGCTGTGGCTTAATGTGCCTTGGTTTATCATGGACCAGCACAAGTAGGGTGGCCAGTACAACCTCGATGGGACTGAGTTGTGTGGAGAGACTGATGGGTTTTATTGAGGGCTCCTCTACATACCTGACATGTATGTGGATCCAGAGAAGAGTTAAACCTAGAGCTGGCTATACCTGATGGTACCAGGGTGCCTGTCTTGGAGGATAGAATTCATTGGTTGAGGTTGGGTACTTAGTTTCTTCTTTGCAGGCAAACTCTTTATTTTCATGTTAATTCCTAAATGCCTGGTGAGCTAAATGAACTTACCATCTATAGTCTTTCAAGCGGACTGTTCCCTAGTCATGTGTTTCTAGCAGAGGCTCTTCTATCCTTCCTTTCTCTAAGCCAGAACCATGGGACCAGCTCTGATTCTTCCCTGCCACTCTCCTAGCCACACAGCCATAACATCCCATTTTTTCCTTTGAAGCCCTTCTCCATCCTTATAGCTTTGACTATTGCTCTTATTTGAGAGGAGGATGAGCTTACTAGCCCACATTTTACATTAAAAAAAAATTCCTTTGCTTATAGCTCAGATGTTCTAGGGGTCTACTATGCAGAAGGTAGGCTGTTTGCCTGCCAGCATCTCTGCGGTAATGGCTTTACCCTACCAACCTGTGAAACATTTGAACTAGCTCGTACATAATAGGTGGTAAAATGCACCCAGAGTAATAATTTCATATGTTTAATAACCAGTGTGCAAACAGGGCTGCCGTTCTCTGCCTCCTGCAAGTTCCAAAGAGTGCCATGCTTTTATAATCTTGTGGGCTGGGGGAACAAGTCCTTTAAAACTCAAAGTGGTTTGGGTGTTCTAATGTCCCTTGCTCTCCTTTTGTAGAATCCTGTGTGTCTGTGGGGCTCATGTGCTACTACTCACAAGGCGACAGCAGTGATCAGAAACATAATTTTCAATATTTATGATTGAAAATGTAATTTAGAAATGAAAGAAAGGGCACTTGTTCCTCCTTAGCTTGAAGTGAAATCATTGTCTTGAGACATGTTCTTTATACAGTTAATCTGGCCAGTATAATTTACCACACTGTGGCTGAATTGTAAGTCTGGCTCTCTGTTCATCAGGTAGGAACTATCTGTGCAAAATGCATATGAATTAGTAGGTGTTGTGTGGTGCCATGGTGATTTGATTTCAAAAATCTGGATAAGGCTTCACGGGCAAGAATCCAGTGAGTTAAACCTATAGCAGGTGTCGTCTCCAGGGAACAGGTTCGGTCAAGAAGTCAACAGCTGAGTTGACTCTAAGTGGGTCTCACATCAGGTCTGTAGGTCCTTATCCCACTTGGACTGCAAGGCATGGCTGCCCACTAGCCCATCTGGACTTGGTCAAGGGATGTCAACACACTTAAGGGAGAAAACCGGTGGCTGGTTGAAATTTGGCCTGCACTCTCTGGGTATATTTAACTTTTTGTTTTGAAGTAATTTAAGATTCACAACAAAGCTGTAAAAATACCGTGGCAAGTCCCTGTGTATTCTTCCCAGGTTCCCCCAGTGACAGTACCTTATGTAACCACAGTACATTACCAAACCAGGAATTGACATTGGTGAAATACTATTAACTAAACTACAGACCTCATTTGCATGACATATGTGGGTTTTGAAAATTGAATTGGTTGCCAGCATTGCACATTTGGGTGATGTCTTGCAAAAGTAAGATTTATTCAGACTGACCCTGTGTCCTGCAGGGTACCAGCCAGCAAGAGCTCACGAAGGAGCACATGCTTGTTAATTTGCTGTGGACCTCACCCCTCCGAATTGACATACACCCTATCTGCTTTGGTCATGGACTTTACCTGCTGTTTCACTGTAGGCATTTGAGATGGAGACCCCTGTGATAATTGCTGCCAGCCCCCCAGTGGTCTGCTGGGGGCTGAGATTCAGCACCGCTGGAGGAGGGCTTTTGCTTCACGGGGTGGCTTCCTCTGAAGTCTGCTGCTCAGCAGAGAAATTTCATTTGGAGTGAGGTGCGCTTTCTCTCTGCAATACACAGATGTAGTGGACGGTGGGACCACTCATTGCTGATGGGGAGGTGTTCAGGAGACACGGCATGTGCTTGTGGCCGAACTGCAGAAGCATGGCATTCTTATTAAAAGTTTCTGGTATTGCTGGGGGGAAAGCCCCAGCATCCCTTCTGGATCTCACTAGCTCTCTGGCTGACCTGCATGGTGTTCTGTGGTATAGGGTTATCCTTTTACAAAGCAATGGAGTAAATTTGGAGGCAGACGCATCCTCTCCCATTTCTCCTGTGATGACATTTAATTCATGATCAGAATAGGCATTAGATCTTGGTTTCAAGGACACTTTCCTGGCTTTCCAAGGACAGGGAAGATGGAAGATTTGATGGAGGTACCAGTTAAACAGAAGCTTATGAGATGCTGTCCTTGGAGAGGTGTCAACACAGGAGAGGGCTTTGTAAATATAGAGCCCCTGAGGGGGCATTGTCTCCTCTCCAAATTTAATTCAGCAAACACCTATGGATGCCCACTATGTGCCAGGCACAGTGTTGGTGCTGGGGCTGTGACAGATGGATAAGTCGTAGCCCCTTTCTTTGAGGAGCTCTTGGCGCTCTGGGAAACTGCCCTCTCCATCACTCATGACACTAACAACAGGGTGCAATGGATGCTCTTTGACCAGAGCAGCCGGGAGAAGGATGTGATGAATACCGTCCAACATCAGAGGCTGGGGAAATGCACACACTCTTTATACCATAAAAAAGAGTGACAGGAGCAGCAAGTATTTTCTAGAAGGCTGCAGTCGAAAGTGGCTGTGTAAACGGTGGTGTTGGAAGTGGAGAAGGAAATGAAATGAACATCTGGAAAGAATGACAAACAGAATCTCTTTAAGAGTGCCTCTTTTTCTGCAGAGCTGCTGTGCCTCCCCGGCCTTGCGGTGTTAGAGGATTAGTTCTGGATTCTCTTAGTAATTAATAGCATTTAAGTTCCAGGGCAGTCAGTTTTGATTAAGCAAACATTAAATTAATCCAATCTGCAAACACTCTCTAAGCACTACTGGGGCGGGGTGGGGGGGGGGGGAAGAGGCGGCTGGATGGACAGAAGGATGCATCCTCATTGGAGTGCCAGCCACCTCTGAGTAGTTACAGCTGGATCAATACGGCTCCTGGAGCTATAATAAAATGGCTTCGACATGCTCATCTGTGGCTGAGAACACAGTATACACATTGATTTCCTGGCCTGATATAACCCATTTACCTATTCAGCTACTCCGTTCAGGAAGGTGGAGGGGTCCCAAGGCCCAAGGGAGCAATGATGCCTGTAAGTAGGTTAGCAAATGCTTGGGAAATGTCTTAATCGGCTGCACAGTTCCTTCTCCAGGAAGACGTGTTTCTTTGTAAAGAAAAGGCCTCCTTAGAATCTTACTGGCTTCATCTGGGGGAAACATTGGAAGTTGGGGGTGTCACCTTTTCTGCTCATGAGGATTTGCCCTTCTCATCATTTAGCACTTTGATGTTGAACAATTGTCTTAGCTTCCTGCAGTGTAAGAGGCTCACTTACAAAATCATTCCAGGCACGTCTTTGACTCTAACTTAGGTGAATTTGGGGAAATCGCATAGAGAATTGGCCAGGATTGCTCACACGGGAAATATATCTTCCTGCGTCTATTTTTGCTTTCCCGTATAATTTAAAAAGAAACAGAGGCTGTTTTGATATAAATTAACAAGAGCGGCATGGTATATCACATTTAGGTCTCAATGCTGTTTAATTATTTGAGGAGACTGATGCTTTAAAACCAGCCAATTGGCCCCTGTAAAATAGTCATCTTATCTACATACTTAGTATAACAAATAATAAAGCTATTATTGTTACAAAGCATTAAAAAATTTTTTTATTGAAGTATAGTTGATTTACAATGTTTTGCTAGTTTCAGGTATAACAAAGCATTTTTAGACCATGAGGAATATGCCTGCATTTAAGTGTAAGCCTTGGGCAAGTGATTTCATTCTTTGAAAGTGTTTTAGGTGGGTTTCAGAATGGCCAGCGATTATTCTGAGTCTCATGCGGTGGTTAAATTGGGTTTGATCACTTTTGGTAAGAAACTATCTCCTGGAGAAAGTGAAACAGATGGTTTGTGGGGTCAAGGTGTTTTCCTTTTGCCTGGCACAGAATCTGGCAAGTGTGGTAGGATTTCCACACATGGCAAACTGGAAGATGTTTAAGACCCGAACGTGGAGGAGGAAGTTCGGCCAGTGTACCTAAGACCCAGTCACTGGGCTTTCCATTGAGGATTTTGTGGGAGGTCTCCTGAGTGTCGGGACTGAGCATGAGGATTTCTGACTGGGAAAGGATGTGTAGTGGTAGAGCCATATTGGAAAATCCACAGCTTTAAAAATAAATCATCACTGGCTACCATTTCCTTCAAAATCATGTTCCCCTTGAGAGAGCAAAATAAACGTCAAGTTTTCATCGTGTCCATTCCTCATTTGACATCCTTAGCAGTCTTAGGAGATGTTTTCCCTTCCACTGGAGCTTCTTTGTTGAATCTGTTTCTTCATCTAAGCAGAAGCCTGCACGTTGCTATTGTTCTTTCAGAGTTTGGAGGTGGCTTCAGGGTCATCCTGGACATCTTCCCGGTTCTGTTTCGGCCTCATGCTAAAGCTCTTGACAAAAGTCCACCCCTAGAAGCTTCTTGAATGTGCTGGACATTTTTTTGTAGTCTTGTTTAGCCCTTTGTTTCCAAATTGTGTTCACAAAATCCTGATCAGTCGTGAGATATTCTCAAACCCCTCAATCTGTTAAAGTCATGGAGAAGCAGAAACCAGGCCAACTTTGCTTATCTCCCTTAACTGATCAGGTAATTTTTTATTTGTCCTATGGAGCACCTATTAATATTCTGATTGTTCCATGGAATGATGGGAAATGGTGTAAGTTCACTATGAATTTATCCTTTGCCTTAATAATGAGGGTTAATATCTATTGATCATTTACTTTTTTTTTTTTTTTTTTTCCGGTACGAGGGCCTCTCACTGCTGTGGCCTCTCCCGTTGCGGAGCACAGGCTCCGGACGCGCAGGCTCAGCGGCCATGGCTCACGGGCCCAGCCGCTCCGCGGCATGTGGGATCTTCCCGGACTGGGGCACGAACCCGCATCCCCTGCATCGGCAGGTGGACTCTCAACCACTGCGCCACCAGGGAAGCCCGATCATTTACCTTTTTAAGAGACAATGTGCTAATTTGCACGGACTAGCTCCTTTAATTCTTACAAAAATCCTAGGAGGCTGGGGCTGTTATTGAGTCCCTGTCACAGTAAGGAAAGTGGGACTTGCAGAGGTTGAGTAACTTGCTGAAGTTCACACAGCAAGGGCACAGCACAGCCAGGGTTTGGTCTGGGAAGGTCTGCTGCAGAGCCCAAGCACAGAGCCACCACACTCTTCTGCCTCTGAATGGGCAGTCCCAGATCGTTTTTATGTCAACCAGAAACCCTAAGTTCTGCTTAACAGGCTCGGGACACACAGTTGAATGGTTGAAATATATTATAACATGCCCCCGACAGCATGTTCCTCCTTTGCTTCTAGAGGCCACTCAGGATATAAAGAGTGTCTTTCATCGCTGCATGCATTTGTTGGTATCTTCAGAAATAGCTAGGGCAGGTGATGCATGCTGCAGTGTGGACGTCACATAGTCGTGGGCACCGCAGTCCTGCCATCTTTCCATGGCTGCTCATAGATACAGGTAGTGAATGAAGGCAGTTTGGTGGCATCAACCTTACACCAGTTCCTTTAATCTCTTAAATGATTATAGTACACCTTAGATGTTCATTCTGGCTTTTGATGTGGCATCCTTTTTATTACGTTGTATAGAATACAGCTTTTAATATCAATGTATATCTTACACGTATGTTCAGAGAACACATTACGTTATCAGGTGCTGGAAAGAAAAAAGCTGCTAGTGCTCTTAAATACGTCCAAGTGCCTTTATGAGATGCAATCAACCATGTATTAATTCCCTCTATCCATCATTAGTTGAGTGCTGAAAATATATGCAAGAGAAAATGGAACCTGGGTAGGAAGGTAGTGAAGAGGTTTTTACAAATGAGATTATTTGAGTAAATGATTCCTCAGACAGAAGGGTATTGTCCAAAGGGCCCTTTAATTATTATTCACTTCCTTTGGCGCACAAGAGAATATTGTCAGGGCAGAAGGAGCACTTCACTGCCGTTGAATTAAAAGGATGAGTGTGAGGCCAAGGACCAGGTCCACACCGGATGCAATAGACTGCAAGGAAGGCATCTCTATGACTCAGTCTGAGACGTTTGCTGATGTGGAACCTTGGTCCATGCCCATTAATGGCTGGGCGATTGTCCTGAGTCTTCTCCCTCTGTAGGTGGCTGAGTGACCCCTGAGTCCCAATCCCCCTTTTCTTTAATGGCACGTGCTCTGGCCGAGATATATAAGCAACTCTGTCTATCAACCAGCCTGGAACATCCCAGCCATCCAAGACTATTTTCCATTTTCTAAAAATGTGAGTTCTAAGTCAAGAACGAAAAGAAAGCAAAAACAAACAAAAATAACTTGGTTTCCAGCCTCTAGATTCCTCCATCAGGTGACTTGCTGCTTGTGTTTCCTTAAAAGGCAAATGTCTGGTGGACAGAGTCATCCAGCAGGGTCGGACTCCTTCACCTAGAAGGTATTAGAAATGAGCCAGCTCTTTCCAAAGAATTTCCAGAATGATGCAGGTCGTTGCATTCTGAAAAAAAGCATAACCTAGAGGTTTTCTCAAAGGGTCAGCAGGAAACAAAACCATCCCAATGTCATGAATGGGCAAAGTGCCAAAGACACCTCAAAGCAGGGCACCAAAGAGGAAAACCAATGTGATAACTTCAAAAATCAGAGTGGACATCATGGGGAAAAAAATCTGGACTCTTTTGGACTTTCTTGAACTTGATGTACGTTTACTGTTTAGATTTTTAATTAGGTATTGTTGGGGGAGGGGAACCAGGGAGCCCTGCACTCTTTCTCCTGATCTTCCGGAGCTTGGCCTTTTCTGGCATGAACCTCACCCTGGGAGAGGCTGGCAGGGGCACCCCGCCTGTCCGCTCTCCTCTGGGACCCCTCTCCTACTCTCGGCTTCTGTCTGCAAGGTGTCCCGGGGCACAGCTGGGCATCTGATACTGTCCAGCAGGAGAGAGAGACTGAAAAAGTTGCTGAGAGGTGGTTATTAGATGCAGAGAAACTGTAATCTTGACTCACCTTATGGGTGTAATAATTACCAAAATGTGCTCCTCTACAGAGCACCTTGGAGAGAAGGAATTAAGCGAAGCCTTTATTAAACCTGCCTGAGAGGGTTGGGTGGGTGTGCATAACTGTCGTCCATGTCTGGGAGGTGTGCTAATGGGTTGGCGACTTTGTGTCCTTGCACCTTTTAGGTGGCTCAGACAGCAGTCTTTGTTCACATCCTGGCGTTTATAGTGACATAGAATTAAAATAAAAAATAATCTGATCAGTGGTCAGAAAGTAATGATAACAACAGTCTTGGCCTGGCCAAAAAGTTCATTCGGTCAATGAATCCATTGTTCAATGAAGTTCTTGGCGAAAATGAAAGATGTGTCTTTTAGTTTTGCTTAAAACCGAACGAACTTTTTGGCCAACCCAGTACCTGGAGACTTTACTTACCTCCACATTTATTTTCAATGTTCTGGATTTTTAGCTGCCGTGTGTGCTGATCCCACCCCAGGCATGCCCACATTTCCATATATGGAAATCCTCACCTCCCTCCTCACTGGCTTTCTGCCACAGGGGCTGGTGGCCTCCATCCGAGGTTTTCATGGTTACTGCTTGCCTGAGTATTGGGATTTGGACAAAGAATCATCTCACTGCTGCTAGGTTAGGTGTTTATCTATTTTACTTATTAAGACGTGGGCTAAACAGGTGGTGGGGTGAGGGGGGGACCTTCCCTGCCCTGCCACATACCACAGCTTCACTTTAATGATGCTTAAAGTCACTTCATGCTTCCTCTCATTAAAAACAAAATTCTTTTTTTCATATTCATCACTAATACATGTTCATTGTGAAAAATTTAGAACACACATCTAAAGAAAATTATCAAATTAAAATCATCTGTCGTCTCAGCATTCAGAGATGGGAACTCAAACTTTTGAAATATAACGTCCCATTGTTTCTTATGCAGAGACATAGGTACATATCCGCATATAGATTTCTTTTAAAAAATGGATCACAATTGATATTCAGTTTTATAACATGGACTTTTCATTTAATATACCAAGGGCTTTCCCTCCCAGTATTCAAGTAGTTTTATATTATTTGTATTTATATTGTCCACTTACTATGTCATGACTATGATTTTATGTCAAAATATTATTTAAAACGTTATTTTAAATGATTAATAAATAATTAAATAGCTACCTATTGCAAGGAAATTCCTTTATTGTTGGCCATGTCTACTATATAATTAAACTAACCTTCTTGGATTTCTAACTGAGATTGACTATTAAAAAGTGTTTACTCAACACCTGTACTTCTAATTTTTGAATTCTTTACTTTTCTATTTGATAATTGTTTGCCCATTTGATTTATAAAAGTTGATTATATATTAAAGACATACAAATTTTTATCATATATAATGCAATACATTTTTCCTTAAGGCTATTAAAACTCTTTTATTGTGAAATGTAACACACATATAGAAAAAATGAGCAAAACAGAAACATGCAGCTCCATGATAATCACACATGAACACCCATGTAACTACCATCCAAGCCCATGGCCTGCAACCTCCCTGTGTTCCTTCCCAATTACTACTCATTTTGCTATTAATTTTCAAGATGTTTCATACCTTTTTCAATTTTTCTATTCCTCTTTTACTGCCTTCTTTTGTATTAAACAAGCATGTTTAGTATACCATTTTAATTTCTCTATTTTTTTAGCTGTGTATTTTTTTTCACAGAGGTTGCTCTACGGGTTTAAATACACAGATTGAGGTAACACTATTTCAGGTTAACGCTCACCTAATTCAAGTAAAATTTAGCCACTCTTCTTCAGTATAGCTCCATTTACTTCCTCCCACTTTATGGTATTATCATATATATTATATGTATTATAAGCCCAGTGATGCAATTTTATAATTACTGTTTGCAATCTTATGCTTTTGGAAGAAATTAAAATAAGAAAAAGAAAAAAATTATATTTTAAATTTATATAAATTTTATATTTACCGACATATTTACTATTTCTGGGCTCTGTATTTCTTCCTATGGATTTGAGTTACTATCTGGTAGTGTCATTTCCTTTCATCCTGAAGAACTTCCTGTAGTATTTCTTGTAAGGCGGGTCAACTACCAACAGATTTTCTTAGTGTTTATCTAGGAATATATTTTGCCTTCATTTTTTAAGGATTGTTTTGCAGGTTATAGAATTCTTGGTTAACAGCTTTAAGTTGTTTCCCTAGCACTTTGAATATGTCACTCCACTGTCTTCTGGGCTTCACTGTTTCTGATACAAAGTCAGCTGTTAATCATATTGTTATTTCTCTACATGCTGAGTCATCTTACACTTGCTGCTTTTAGGATTGTTTGCTGTCTTTGGCTTTCAACAGGTTGAATACAATATATTTATCCTATGTTTTGTTTGAGCTTCTTACATCTGTAGATTACACTTTTTCATCAAATTTGGGAGCTTTTGGCTATTATGTTTTTGAATATTCTTTTCTCCTGCATCTTGCTCTCTCTTTCAAGAGCTCCCACTATATGTGCATTGGCATACTTGATATTTCCTACAAGTCTTTGTGTCTCTGTTCATTAAAAAATCCTTTTTTCTTTGTTCTTCATGTTGGGTAAGTTTTATTCTTCTCTCTTCAAATTTACTGATTTTCTATTCTGCCATCTCAGGTATGATATTGAGCTCATCTAGTGAACATCCATTTTGATTATTGTATTTTTCACTCTAGAATTTTCATTTTTCACTTAGGTCTTTTTTAATTTTAGTTTATATTTCTCTATGTTGGTTCTTGGTTTGAATAATTGTCTTTGTATATTCCTTTAATTCTTAATTTTTTTTTTACGGAGGTGAAATTCACATGCATAAAATTAACTATTTTAAAGTGTACAAATCAGTGGCATTTAGTAAACTCGCAATGTTGTTCTAAAATATTTCCATCACTCCAGAAAGAAACCTTGTACCCGTTAAAGAGTTGCTTCCCATTCATCTTTCCCTGCACTTGCCTGCACTTAATCTGTAGAATCTGTCTTCTAAGGGTGTGTAGCTGTTGATGTATCTGCTTAGTTTTTTAAATTCTGGCTTCCTAAGAGTTGAGGCAACTTTGCCTCAAGATTTACTTTCAGTTTCTTCTGGTCTCTCTTGTGTCTTACCTGCACATGCCGGAGGTTCTCCAGGCAGCCAAAGGTGTGTGCGTAGCTTATTTAGCTCTTCCAAGATCTCCCCGTTACATTTCTGGCTATTCCACCGCTCACCCCAAGTGGGACTACAATTTCACACTAGCACAGCTATGCATTTTTCCCCATTAATTTTCCTCTGAGTTTGCAACTTTTACTGACAGCACCACCAGGTACAGATTTGTCCTCCACTCAAAAACATGTCAGCCCCCTTTGGCAGTGAAAATAATGTTTTTCACAGCCAGTTTTGCCCTGACAAAACCACTGTGCCAACTGAGCTGGAGAAGTACATTGGGGCAACTGTAGTAAGAAAGCCACAGACTCCCACTGTTCTCACTCAAAGTTCACCCAGTTTTGCATGAATAAACACTTCCAATTTGTTGTTGCCCTTTGGTGCATTTTCAGAGCCCCGAAATGTTTGTTTTTGACAATTTTGCCCAGTTTTATAGTTGTTTTATGGTGAGAAAATTTGCTGATCTCTTTTCTCCATTATGGTTAGAAGTCCGGCTACCACAATAATTGTTTGACCTTTTCATTTTCACATGATCAAATATATCAATGTTTTCTCTAGTGTCATACTTAGATATCTTTATTCCAAAATTAACAGAAATTTTATTCTATAATATTATGGTTTAACTTTCCATTCAAATGAGCTGACTACATTCCAAATTCATTTATTTCATTGTAAAGAAGTCAGACTCTGCTTATTTTTTCTCCTTGTTGTTAGCTACTTGTCCCAGACCAAGTTTCGAATAATCTTTTCTTTTTCTGCTTACTTGAAAAGCAACTGTATGAATATTGGAGTGATGTGTTTGCTTATTTATTTGACCTTTGATTCTATTCCATTGATTTGTTTTTGTATCCACTCTTCATTGGAAATGCTACTATTTTAATTATTGTAGCTTTAGAATGGCTTCTAGTATAAAGTGGGACAAGATCCTCCCTTCTGCCCTCTTACTTTTCAAATCATAAAACAGACTTACATTTTTCACACCACAGAGTTAGCATGCATTCATTCATCCGCTCATTCATTGTTTCATCCTACAGAAATTTTTTGAGCTTGTACTGTGTGTCAAGCAACATGATGACCAGGAAAGTGATGGTGAGCAGCAATGGCCTGGTCCTGGCCTTGCCTGAATTTGCATCTTAGCGTGGAGACAAGAAAAAAAGCAAATGAGAAAATTAATAAAATAATCGAAAACTAAAGCATGTAACGTGAAACAAACAGTTAAGTTGGTATGACGGAGAATAGCAGAGGGAACCTGTTTTGGCTGGTGTGGTTGGGTGGGGGTTCTAGTCTGGAAAGTGGTGTTTAAGTCCAATCCTACAGGGGAGGTAGGAGCCTTACAGGAGCTAAAGGTTGTTTTTTATTTCCAAACAGTTAACCATTTATGCCAATACCATTTACTGTAAAATGTATCCTTTTAGCCATGGGTGGGAGGAAGCGGTCTGGGCAGAGGCAACAGCACGTGCCTGCCTACACTGCCGTGGAAAGAATCTGAGGAGTTGAAAGAAAAGCCACGAGGCCAGAACCTGGAATGTGGGAGGGCTTGAGAAGGGTGCAGTAGGTAAGCAGACGGCAAGTGCTGCCCAGCCTTGTGGACAGAGAGGGAAGTTTGCTTTGCATCCTTAGTACAATGAGCAGCTCCTAAAGGGGTGTCTGCAGAGCAGTGGTGCACCGTGTTTTCAGAAGACCGCTCCTGTTGTGATGTGGATAAGGGACTGGAGAAGGGAAAGAAGGAAGTGGGAACACAGCCTAGCGAGTACTTGCGTGGCTGGGGAGAGGTGCTTGTGGCAGTGGTCCAGCCTGGTGGTCCGGTGTGGCTGCCAGAGGATGGGCAGCAGGTCCTGCTGATGAGCCAGACATGGGGCAGATGGAAAGACAGGTAAAAAGTGTGGGGGCAATTTTGTTCACCTGTAGGATCTGGAAACAGGCCTCTAGTAATGGGCAGAGAAGGAATTTCTGCTTAGGTGAGCTGCCTTTTTTCAGGTAGCATCTATCCTGAGATTGGAGCAGATGTTGTGAGCGTCTTGGGAGATGATTGACGTGGGGAGGTAGCACACTTTATTGGAAATCCAGTGGTATGGAGAGTGACTCTGAATCTCTTGGTAAGCGTTGCACACCAGGATTGGGAAGGACCCAGCATCGAACAGAAAAGGTGATCAGTGTGAGAAGGAGATGGAAACAATTGACTGAATGTTACGTCTCTGCAGAAATGTCAGGGGATTCAAGTGGGTGTCTGAGAAAACAGAAAGTTGCAGTCTGAAATGATGAATAAGCCACTGCCAGTTGTCACAGAATGTGTGAGGAGCGTGTGTGAGCAGAGAGAGGTGGTGCTGCACTCCTGGGTGGCAGGCAGTGGTGGGCATGGCACTCATCCAGGCCTTCCTTCCAGAGGCTCTCCTGCAGCACCCTGTCCTCCACTCGCCACCTCTCCAGTCATATGTCCAGGCTCGCCCTCCTTGTTGGGATGGCAGTTCCACCAGGGCATTGCGGTAGGTGGTTGAGATTCCTGCTGGTGTGCACCCCCTGTATCACCCCCTCTCCTTGAGTGTGAGTGAGACCTGTGAATAGGGTGTGGTGTATGACGAAGGGGAGGGATTCTGCAGATATAATTAAGGTCCCAAATCCGTTGATTTTGAGTTAATCAAAAGGGAGATCACCCCAGGTGGGCCTGACCTAATCAGGTAACCATTTAAAAGTGGGTCTAGAAGTCAGACTTGAAACAGCAGAAATACTTTCTTGTTGGTCTTGAAGATGTAAACTGGTGCATTGTGGAGAAGGCCATGTGGCAGGGACCTGTGGTGGTGTCCGGTTACTGAGGGCCTCAGTCCTATAATTGCAAGCAACTAGGTTCTACCAACACCCAGTGAGCCTGGAAGTGGACTCTGGGCCTCAGGTGAGATACAGCTCTGGCCAGCATCTTGACTGTGGTCAGTGAGACCCTGAGCATAAGAACCAACTGAGCCATGCCCCCTGCCCCACAGAAACTGTGAAATAATGAATGCGTGTCATTTTACTCTGCTATGTTTGTGCTAATTTGTTATGCAGCAGTAGACAGTTTATACAGGCAGGGTCGCTTTGACTGCCTTGGTCGTTGCTGTGTCCTAATACCAGGCCCAGGGCCTGGCCCAAGTAGATATTTGATACGTGATGTGTGTTTACTGAGTAAATGGATGGATGGATGGCGGACAGACAGGAACGCATGTGTGCTCTATCCAACCATGGGGTGTTGTATGTGTCCTAGCAAGCCATGGGGTTCCAGCTGCCTATGAGCTCCATGGGAGGCCCACTGTGATGGGATTCCTAACAGATACTGATATGACCGAGGTCCCATTTGCCTGGGTCCAGGGTGAGGGGCTGCTGTGAGTGTGTGTCTGCCGTGTTGCCTTACGTTCCGCGTGCTGGGATTTAAAAGAGGCCCTGCAGTCTGAGAGTATCACGAGAGGATCACCAGATGAGCTTGGGGCTCATCTCAAGATGTGGTGAAGGGCACTTCTGGACTCCAGGATGGGAGGCTAGGGGTCGGGGGCAGGACACAATGGCATTGGACTTCTTGGTAGGGTTTGGCCTACTGGTGGGAGCCTTGGGTATATGGGGAGCGGATACCAATCCTGGTTCTACCAGGAGCTGTGTAAAATCTTCTGGTGGCCTCCCAATGCCTTGGAAGAAAATCTAGCTCCTTCCACATATGTGTCAGGCTGACATGCTTTGGCCTGGCCTTTGGATCTGGCCCCAGTTTGGGGCACCGGCCCCTTCTCTCACTTGGCGCTGAGAGGCTGGCCTTGTCTCTGTGCCCCAACATACCAAGCTCCAACCTGCTTGTCTGTTCCCTCTGCCTGGATGCTTGCCTCCAGCTCTTCTCTGAGACGGCCCCTTGCACCTCACCTCCCCAGAGGGGTCTTCTGGGCTCCTTATGTCTGAAGATACCTCTGCCCACCCGCCTACCCACCTGGTCACTTTTTATCACCTGCTTTGTCTCCGGCACAGCACTTATCACTCGCTGAAGTAACCCGGTGTACTCATTTGTGTACCTGCTTATTGGCTGCCTCAGCTGCTAGAATGTGGGCCGTGAGCTTGTTTGCCCACTGTTGTATCTCCAGCAACGTAGTACGATGTGCTCTGTACACAGTAGATGCTCAAACAACTTTTTGTGGAATAAAGCCGTTTTTCCTTCTGTCTTCATTTCTCTCCATCTCAACAGCTCGTCTCATTCTCCATGACCTCAGAGAGAGAACTCCTGAAACATTTTCAAAAGTGAACTGTGACCGTCATTGGAGAGAAGGAGATTGAATGAAGTCTGATGAAAATGGGAACAGGGCACATTGCAAAGCAGGGCTAGAGAACGTGTGGAGGTTAATATTCCCCAGAGCACTGGGTACCAGCCCCCATGTTTCCCTGACCTGTGCTCAACCCACAGCTCCCTGGGAGGTCTTGGGGAAACCAGCTCAAGTCCCTTCTTGTGGTTAGCACCATATGAGATGATCTGTTATCAAAAGCTCTTGGATTCTCAGAGGGTTAAACATCTTTGCCAGCAATAGTTAATGCTATAAAGATACAGGAAAACAAATGATGTGGATAGTTACTTGGAGTTTATTACACAGGAATTTAATTTATACAAAAAAGATACTGTTCCTGCCCTCAAGGTCCTTGTGAAATGACAGGTGAAATGGGACAATGATGGAACATATCTCAGAAAGCTTGGGATGGAAAATACTGAGGACCTCACTGCTACTAATCGTGTCATTCATTCTCTGTACAAAGAGTCTTCAACGGACAGTGATATCTTGTTTTTCTGCCAGTGTTCTTGGATAGTCTCATTTAGACATTGACTTAGATACACAGTGATGCTTGGTACTTTTTCATGACCAGATATATTAGGGAAAAAAAAATAGGAATCACTCTGATTATCTCAAGTAGGAAGAGATTTGATAAAGATATGATGCTTCTAAAACCACTGGAAAGGCTGGAGGCATGAAGGTCAGGGTAATGGCCTGGCTCTCAGGATGCTTCTGGCTTTCAGAGTCGAGACCTTGCTAGAAACCACCAGCAATGACTCCATCGGCCCCCAGCACATAGCCGGGTATTCTGCAGGCTGCTGCAAAAGTTCCTACCTGCAGAGCCTGCACGTTTGCCCACTGCTGTCAGAGGAGCAATGATCAGGCTTCTGCCTTTTAAATACTGGGCAGCATCCGAGAGGTTCCGGAAAATGTAGTTTCCAGGTTTCTAGCCCCTGTGAATCAGGGGAGAACATACAAGAGGGGGTAGAGGTGCTGTGTTGCCAGCAGACAGCATGGGGTCAAGAAAACCACAGAAAGTCCATCACAATCCAGTGTGTGCTTTGTCCCAGAGATGCAGTTACCTCCAACTATCTTTAGGCTCACAGACTAAGTACCCATTAATTCCTCTGATCTCATAACTGGGAAACTGGTACCAGGGAAACCAGCATCAACTCCACTGAAACATCAAGGAGCTCAAGGTCAGCACATGATTCCTTGTGTTAGATCAGATTCCCCGGCCTCAGCCTCTCCCAGTATCCTCGGCACCATCGAGCCATCCCTGCATGACTGGAGGAGAACTGGCAGTAGCCACAGAGAGAGGAGTGGGGATGAGAAAACAGGTCCACACAGAGACTGCGGGCACAAAGGGAACATAGCCAGTACCTCTCTGCGGCAATTAGAGCGGTCCAAAGAAAGTGACTCTCAAGTGAACCAGGCTTGAGGGCAACCTGTGAGGTTTCAGAGGCGTGACCTAGAGCTGTGCTGGTGAGTGTGTGCATGGATACACGTGCATGCGTTTTAAGTAAAGTACCAAGCAGAGTGAAATAAAGGGAGCGCCTTAGCCCTGGCGGCCAAGCCCCATCCTTCAGCCCGCGAATAGAAGGTCTGTTCCTGGGTCAGTCTCTGTTGCTTGTTCACTCCTGGTTTAGGGTCTGCCTGCCTCCTGAGAACCTGGGACGTGGCTCTGATGGAAGTTGGGAAGGAATTTATGTCGCAGCCTGGTCCCTGCAGCACAGGGCTGGCTCCTGCAAGCACGAGGCCCTGACCTAACACAGGCCTCAGGGAGGCCTTGAACACCTTTCCATTCAAGTTCAGATTGGTTCAAACATGGGAGCTCCCTTTCCCCGTGCAGGGACTCACCCACAAGCATGAGTTTCTGCTTTGAGGTCAGAGGCTCGGCCAAGTGAGGTGCAGGGACGCTGCTGCCTCGACCATGGGAGGGATGCCACGGAGAAAGGCTCCAGCGGGGAGCAGAGCAAGCCCGGGAGCCTCCCCTGGGGGTCCAGGAGGGGGTTTCAGGATCAGTTCCATTGAGCAACCTTCTCTGGAGGAAAGTCATGTTACCGCTGAGCACAGTGATGGGTGCAGGGCAGAGACAGCCTCCGAGTTTGAGGGTCAAAGCCATGCCCCAGGTATGGGCCCCCCACTCTCCACCATGCATGTGAATTTGACTTCAGGACATAAAAGGCAGTTGGCGGTTGGACAGACCAGCCAATCCACCACACCCCTGTCACCTTAAGCTCCTCCCCTTGTGGTACAGCCCACCCCCAAGCCACTGCAGGGAAAAAGGTTTCTTGGAGGCGGAATCCACCACACCTACTGCGATTTTGAAGTTTCTCCATCATCTAGTAACTTATCTAAAAGAAGGTCCTGCAAAGTTTGCATTCTATATTAATGGCTATATCTACTTTAATGTAAAAGGTAATGTTTGAGCCTCGTGACAGCTTACGAAATGAACTCCAGCAAGGCACGCCCCTTTCACCCTGAGGCTTCACCCTGTGCCCCTCCCCTGGCTGCAGGGTCCCCCCCTCCCCCCACCAAGCCCACGGGCCGGCTGGAGTCCTCTGGTGTGAGAGACTCTGCTGAGAGGATGGTGTCTTGAGAATGCCTGCAGCTGACCCTCCCCACCTCCCTCCGCCCTTCCCTCCCTCTAGCCAGGTTCCCAGCAGCCAGGTAGTAAGGTTTTGGCCGTGATTTTTCAGGGGAGCGTTGTATTGGAGTTCTCTAGAGAAATAGAACCAAAAGGACACACACACACACTCACGCACACACATATATGTAAAATGAGAAACTGTCCCGCATGATTGTGGAGGCTGGTAAGTCCAAATCTGCAGAACTGACATCCTAGTTTGAGTCCAGAGGCCGGCAGGCTACTGTCCGACCGGGAAGAGCTGAGGTTCCAGTATGAAGGCCTCAGGCAGGAGAATTCTCTCTTCCTTGGGGGAGGGTCAGCCTTTCATTCTATTCAGGTCTTCCATGGGCTGGGGGAGGCCTACCCACACTGGGGAGGGCAAGCTGCTTTACTCAGTGCACTGATTTAATGTTAATCTCATCCCAAAACACTTTCACAGACACATGCAGAATAACGTTTGACCAAATATCTGGGCACCCTGCGGCCCAGTCAAGTTGACCTGTAAGGTTAACCATAGCCGTGCTTAGGGCAGGAATTAGAGATGCCGAGGATTTTGTCTGGGTGGACACTGGGTTTCTCCTTTACTGAGCACCAGATCCTCAGCCCTCTCATCTGTAAGACCCATGAAACGCGATACGTTCTACACTGCCGGCCAGATCTGGTGACTGAAAGAGCAGGTGCTCAAGGATGAAAGGGAAGGGCTTACTGGTTTCTTCTGTGTCCAGGTGGGTCAGGCCTGACCTCTATGTGGTCTGAGTTGGGGGTCACAGTACAGAGCATGAAGGCGGCAGCTCTGCAGACTCTGAGGAATTTCAGCTCTCAGGTCCAACAGCAAGCCACGGCCACCCCCGGCGTGAGCCCCATCAGCCCCCAGACCACTTAGCCCCAGCCGATTCAGGGCTTGCCCACCACCCCACTCCCACCTGCACCGCTTGCCTGCAGCCAGTCGTGTAGCAGCTCTGGGAACCAAGACGTTGTTGTAGCAGCTGGGCCTGGACAGCACAGGGCAAGAACCGGGTTTGGAGGCCCAGCCTGACAGTCTGACTCAAGTAGGCAATTGCCTGAGTAATGTAGCAATAAACAAAACACACTCAAGGGCTTTTGTCTTCCTCCCTCCCTCCATTCCTTCATTCCTCCCTCCCTCCCTCCCTCCCTCCCTCCTTCCCTCCCTCCCTCCCTCCCTCCCTCCTTCCCTCCCTCCCTCCCTCCCTCCCTTCCTCCCTCCCTCCCTCCCTTCCTTCCTTCCCTCTTTCTCTCTTTCTTTCTTTTTCTTTCCAGCGAGGGGAAAAGATGTTTCTTTCAGCCTCGACTGATAGGGTTTCAGCCACACAACAGAACTGGGTTTTCAATTGCTCCTCACACTTCATATAGCAGCTGGTTGGGAAATAAACATCTTTCATTTAGATAAATAAGCAAAAAAAAAAAAAAAAGGCAGAAAATTAATAACCAGAAAGATACACTCATTTTATGATCCTATTTCTGAAACAAAACAAAGCATGGGCTCTGTAAAAGGCAGGCTTGTGTGGTAGAGATGTGAGGGGGGAGCTGGGAGCTGGGCCGGGTCAGGCGTGGCAGAGGCCGGGCTGACTGCTGGCCCTGGGGGAGTGAACCCTGACCTCATCCACTCCCCATCCGGCTCTCTGCTCTCAGCCAGCCAGGGTGGGGCTCAAGTCTTTGAAGGCCTGGGGTGGGCCTCCCCCGCAGAGCCAGCCCTACGTATCACTGTGACCTAATCCCACCCCCAGGACTGCTTTCCTTGGAATGTGGCCCCTGTGAGGTCGTTCTTGCACAGAAGGCTCTTGAAGCTCTCCTCCGCCTGCATGTCCAGCCACCTCCACCCACGGCCTGTTTCTGGCACGGTTTCTCAGGCCCATCTCCTGTTCAGGACACATCACTGACATTCAGGACTGAGCAGCCATTGACATGTATTAGCTCATTTAAACCTCATGACAACTCTGCCTGCTGGATGCTGGATTTGTTATACCCATTTTACAGATGAGGACGATGAGGCACAAAGGGTGCCCGGAGTCCACAGGTAAAGGCAGAGCTGAACTCCAAACCCAAGCATCGGGCTCTGGCTAGAGGTGGCCAGCTATAGGGTCAGGGGCAGAGGCCCTGAGCAAATTTGAATAAAAAATTAATAAAAAAATTAAAATGGGGGAATCCCAAAATAAAATTAAAACACTGAGTTATATTTGAGATGATTGCTTTACAAAATCTTGACACCTTGAGTACACAACATCCCTATGCATGGCAATGGTGCCAGTCACGGGGCAATAAAGGGGTTTACAGAAGTAACGTGACTCCCAGGGATGTGGTCCCGGGATGCCCCCGAGGTAGTAGTTGCTCGATGATTGCCTTTGCTTCCAGGGCTGTCTGCATGCTTACACGACTGTACATCGTCCGGAGGAGGTAGCAGGGAAATTCCCAGCTTCCTGTAGCCACTGCTGCTCCAGCCACCACCTGTACCCTCCACGCCCAGCTTTTCCTAAGCTGCAGTCAGGCAGGACCTACCTCGGTAACCGAGCACACCACTGCCCTTCCCTGCCCTCACACCTTTCCCGGTGTGGAACTCTCTCTCACCCCTTAACCACCTCCTCTTTCTCTCTCCCAGTGACCATCAGTGTATGATGAAATCCCACCTACCCTCAAGTCCTGCTGGAATTCTAGCCCCTTCTTGACTCTGTCTGAGGGTGTCCGCCCCCGGTGATGTTTTTCTCCGGTGACTTGTCCTGTGATCTGGAGATGATCACTCCGCCGGGGTTGTCATCTCCTGGAGGTCAGGGAGCTCGTCTGGCACGTCCATGCTCCCTGCAGGGCTTGGCAAAGGGCCCCCCGACCCCGCACACAGGTGCTGACTGGCCGGTGGCCCTGGGATCAATCCACTGGGAACTTGTCATTTGGCAAAAGTCCTCAGAGTTGAGACCCTGTGCTCAGCCTTGGGTGGGCACTGTGGAGAGATGTCCATGGGGCTCCGTCCTCAGAGGGGAGGGTAAGACACTTGCTCCAGTACCTCCGATAGAGGCATTGGCTCCTCTGCTTGGAAGCTGGGGTACATCGAGGCCTGTTCTCTGATGGCAGGATGCCAGGGTGGGCTATGTTGGGCATTCTGCGGGGAATGGGGGCTCCCACCTTCTTGACACTGACCACCTGGCACACACCTCCCTGGTCTGAGTGCCTGGGCGCTCGGCTTAAGGTCCTTCTTCACCACCTCAGGAGGCTTGGTGGGTGCCGTCTCCCCTGGAGCTGTCCCGGGAGCACCCCCTTCCCTTGCTCTCAGCTCACCGAGGTCCTGCCAGATTTTGGGGGTCCCCACAGTTTCCCACAAGAACCCCAAGTCCTGCATGTGGACCAGGCCATCCAGGAGACCGGCGGGCATGTGCACCAGGGGACAGCACATACGTCCCCTCTGAAGGAAGTATTGGGGGAGGGGTGTCCCAAATTCAAAAGGCTCCAGGCTCCAAGCAGCAAAACCAATGAGTGAGATGGGCCACGTATGACAAGTGGTCTTCGTTTGTTCTCCTGACCTTTTTCTTAAAGAACTTTAAAATTTTTGACTCATTTTTGATTTACGGGCAAGTTGCAAAGATAATACAGAATGTTCCCATGCTCTTCACCTAGCTTCCCCTTAACATTAGCAACTTACATTCCCCGGTTACATTGGTCAGAACAAAGGCACCAAGGTTGGTCGCTTACTATTACTGAACCTCAGATTTTATTTGGATTTCATCATTACACCCTTTTTTCTGACCCAGGATCCAGTCCAGGATTCTACATTGAATTTAGGCGTTGCATCTCCTTTCCTCTCCTCTGGTCTGTGACAGCGTCTTGTGTTTCTTGTGACTTTCTCTCGGTGAGTGCTTGCCAGGGATGCAGAATGTTCTCCCCACTTTTGGTAGAAACAGGAGGTAGGCTTAGAAAAATCCTGTTTTTTCCCCCCCAAAAAGACAGTATATTTTCATGTGGAATTTCCTAATATTTTTCATTTAAAAAAAAGTTTTATTGAAGTATAGTTGATTTACAAGGTTGTGTTAATTTCCTCTGTACTGCAAAGTGACTCGGTTATACATATATATATTCTCTTTCAGATTCTTTTCCATTATGGTTTGTCACAGGATATTGAATATAGTTCCGTGTGCTATACAGTAGGACCTTATTGTTTGAACTTCCTAATTTTTTAATGTCACTAGTTTATAAATGCTGGTTACTGCTAGTCAGCACCTCCAACTCTAGGAGGTAGGATTAGCATCAAGTCTACGGGAATGCTACCTTCTGAGCCTGTGTGCAGGTGTCAGGGAAGGCTCTGGAACGAAATCTAATTTAGCACGGGGAACTCTACTCAGTGCTCTGTGGTGACCTAAATGGGAAGGAAATCTAAAAAAGAGGGGATAGCTGTAACTGATCCACTTTGCTGTACAGCAGAAACTAACACAATGGTGCAAAGCAACTACACTCCAATAAAATTTTTTTTTAAAAAAGGAAAAAATCCCCAGGTACCAGTCAAAGCAAATACATCTGCAAGCCCTACTCAGCCATGTGGCTCTGGTCCATGTGATTCAAAGATGAAGGGTCTTCCTTGGCTGCCCAGAACCATGGATTTGGAAAGAAGCAACATTTTAGTTTTTGCGTAGTTCCCTCTCACTCTTGCTACTGCCTACTGTTGAATCCCATCGTTTGATCTGTAACCATTTTCCTGTGGCTTCCTGGCTTTATCTGACCCCAGTGACCTTGATCAGGAAACTTTGTGCTGAGATGCTTTTCCTCAGATGTGGGTTGAGCAGGTGTCTTCTGGGTTTATAATGAACTTCAGTCCCTCAGGGCTAGAGTCCGTTTGGAAGACAATCCTGTCCAGGACTGGCCCAAGAGAGACTTACTTTTAGAAAATACCAGTGGATGTGTTTCTGAACAGTCAGTCTGCTAGATTGAGTCTGCCCTCCCCGGCCACAGCTGGAGTCCAGATTCCTCCAATACCAGCCACTGCCGGCCCCTGTAACCAGGGCATTAGATATGGTGCTTGGCAGATCTCCACTCCAGCCACTGCCGTCCTCTCCTCTTTACAGATGAAGCCTAGGGAGAGTTAGTCACTGTGTTAAGATCAGTTAGCTGCTTGGCCTCAGACCTGAGGTTTGCCCCCAGCCCACTAGGTTAGGACCCAGACCCATCACCTCTGTGCAGTGCCCGAGACCCTGGCTGTTGTAACGGGAGAATGGCAAGTCTGCTTAGGGGAACATGTGTGTGAGGTCTGGAAGGAGGTGGCGTTTGGATGAACATCTGGGGAAGGGTTAACAGGATTTGTAGGTGATTTCCCAGGATGTACCCAGGTTTAATTGCACGAGACCCATCCCACAAAGGGGTATATATAGAGAGCTCGGGAGCTTAGATTCCCACTTCTGGGGTCACAGGTACCAGCCAAAGTTCAGAGAAAACAACAAGACTCAATGTTTGTGCAAAACACCAGCTACTAAAAGACCCCTCTGTTGGTAGATTTCCCTGCTCCCCACTGCAGCTTCTTGGGGCGAATGCTTGGGAGAGAAGAATATTTTGTGTTTGTAGAGTTGTCACACGACCCACCCCAGCCGGGCTCTGGGGCTGTTTGAAAACCCGCAGCTGCTTCTGAGGAGGAAGACGAGCCCTGCATGATCTGGTCGGAACCCTGAAGGTAATGTTTTGTGTGTCATTCAGCGCTCCGCACGGCCCGGAGATAGTTTTCAGTGGGAGCGACATTTCCAGGCCTCGTGGCATGCTGCAGCAATGTTACAATTGTCTTCCCCCTTATCTACATAAACAACATAACTTTGTCAGAAAATTGAAAATCTGCACTTTGTCCCATCAGCTAAAATGGGCTGTCAGATAAGCCTTTTTTTTTCCTCTCTTGCATCCGATGAATGATGTAAATGGTTTTTGGCTTTGGAGTTTTTTTGCCAGGCACTAGAGTAAATGATCAGCGTAGTAACATTTTTAACCTTATCTATCATACTGAAACATTTTTTCTGCCTCCAATAAAACATGTCAGAGTCGATTAAGGACATTTTTCAATGAGGTATAATTCACAGATTTTAGTAGTGAATCCAAGAGCACTGAAGTATTAAAGGGGCTGTGAATAGTTAATTAGGGATATGTTACCATCCTACCTTTTGCCTGAATTCCCTGAACGCTTTGGAGCTCTGCTCTGAAAATGCGCGGGGTCGGCGGAGCAGCAGGTACGATGGCCGGGGCTGTGTCACATCGTATCTGGTGACAGGGCTGTGAAAGATACAGCGTCTCAGTACGTTTGGCGGTGCTTATCTGGTACATGAGTGCACATTACTTCCCAAAGACCGGGATCACTTTGGACAGTATCATTAAATGTCACGTCATTACCTGTTATGGAGCAGTGCTTTAGCTTCAAGGGCCTCTTGGGACATGTGCAACAGTCAGAAGAATGATGGGCAAAGATGGAGCCGGCATTAAATTTTCAATGGAAGCAGTATTGGCTTTGACTTTTCAGAAGCCTTATCTGTTAGATGGTGTTTGTCACTGGGCCGCGGAGCTGTGGATGTTCGTCAGTTGAAAGTTGCAGGCAGTTGAACGATATGGACAGGTGAAGGCTCCGTGGGGACCGGGCCGGCTCGCGGAGAGCTGGAGGGGGTAAATTGAAGGTTTATTTATCCCATTCGCTGTCAAGGTCAGCTTGCTAGAGAGCTGTCCTATGGATGCTTACAAATGCCAAAATCCTGGCAAATTGTCGGAAAGAGCCTCCAAATCACTGACCTTTGTACAGCTCCCATCAACGTGCCTGTGTCTCTGAGCGGGGTCCTTAGAGGGAGTTAAATGGTTGGTAAAATGAGGCTTATGCTGTTGCTGTAATGTCAGCCGAGCTGCTATGTATTTTTTATTTTTGTGTTTTCAGCAGCAAGGATGAAGTTAAAGGTATGAGTATTGAAAGAGGGATGTGAGGGACTGTGCACAATAATTATGCTGGTGTGGGTTTTGGCAAATGAGCCAGTCTGGATTTCTGCAGTTGAGGGTGTTTCGAGCTTCAAGTCAGAGGCAGGTATGTCAGCGTCTCCATTGTTCTGTCCTTGTTGCAAAGGGGAATTTCCACGTTCCTTTGTCCTCTTCCCCACCCACAGCCCCTGATGTAGGGTCTCATGGCTGTTCTGAGTGATGGGCTCTCTCGCCATGGACTTCTGGTCTGACTTTGCCAGGACAGCTAATTTAAGGAGCCAGGACAGAGCCAATCATGTTGCCTTCCTTTGGTTGAGGGTGGGAATTTACTAAGCAACGTCGCAGTGACACAGACACCAAACATCGAGATAATTGCCAGGCAATTGAGGAAGAGCCACACAACAAAATATTATGTATCCATTAAAAAGAAGGCACTAGGCAAACACCTGTTGAATTGAAGAGCTATCCGTGGATCCTAAGAGAGAAGAGTGTGTGAATCCTATGATCAGACTTACAAAAGAATAAAACCACCTTCACCCAGGGGTGCCAGATAAAATATGGATAATATATTTCAATTTCAGACAAATGAGAAATAATTAAAACATAGTTAAAAATTATTTGTTGTTTATTTGAAGTTCAAATTTAACTGGAAGTCCCGTGATTTCATTTGCTAAATCCGGCAACCGTCTCCTTCCCCCCCACCCCGCCGCCGAATATGACTTATGTCTGTACATGATACGTGTGTGTGTTTATATGTATGTGTAAGAATGTGTATTTATATGTAGTTACATAGGCATGGAGTAAATAAAGAAGCACACATTCTAGATAATTAACAGGGTTTTCTGGAAAGGGCTGCATAGGGGTTGATAGGAGAGTGTGTGGTGGAGGAAGCAGGTGAAGAGAGGAAACAGAGGGTGAGGGAAAAAGGAAAAGCCCACAGGTGTTGGGTCATGCCTTCACTTGTTCACTCTACAAATGGTTGTCCAGACTTTCTGTGTCAGGGTCTGGGCTGGACGCCTGGGATTCCGAGAGGATGTGGCCAGGGGCTCCCCTTCTGGTGGGGAAGGCAGACAGGGAACAGGCATGCACTGTCCCGGTGAGGGCCGCCATGGGCCCTGCGTGGCTCACGGGAGGGGTCTCTGCTCGGGGCTGGACGGTCAGCAATTCCTCTTCTGTTGTTCGTTTGGAATAAAAAATGAAACACTGCCTCTTATGGGGCCTGCTTTCACTCTCTGGGAGTGCCTTCTGATCTCATCTTTCTCCTTAGCCCCCATGAGCTCAGGGGGATCCAGATGGCCTCGCAGTGCATGTTTGGGGACCTGGGGAGGGTGAGAGGGAGCTGCCAATGGGGGGGTGCTGCATTCCATCTCTGTTCAAGGTACACTGACGTCGCTCTGGGGACCGTGCATCCACTCTTTACAAGACTGTTCAAAACCCGCTTCTTATTTCCAAATTCAATTAAAGAGCTGTTAATATGTCCCAGGTTTGTTGTAATGAGCCCATAACGGAAACTGACATTATTATCAGTTCAAACAAAACACAAACGCTTCATCTTCTGTTTCCTCAGGGAAACCCCCAACTTCCCGAGCCCGGCCCCTAGCTGGCCGGGATGCTGGGAGGCGCGTCTGAGTTTTTCCTTTGCAAATACAAAGGGTTCTGAGGAGGGCCCTATCTTCCTGCTCCACGCTACTCCCTTTGGTCAAACAAGACTTGGATGATCATGGTTCTGGAATGTTCTTTCTATGGCCAATGTTTGAATTCCTTTTAGGGGAGGAGCAATTGCACAGAGACTGGAGATCAGGAATTTTCTGTGTCCTTGTGTGGCCCAAAGCTCTGATGTTCTGTGGCCTGGAGTATCAGCTTCTCATGATGCAAACTTTTCGAGGCTCCATCATCCAATCTCTGGAGAAGGAAGAAACCTGCTACCCAGCCAGGTAGCAATGTAGAAAGAGAAGGAGCATGGGGTGATGGTGGTGAGAGGGGACCAGGAGATAGGGCAGAGAGGGTGACCTGGGGATCCCCAACCTTCAGCCAGGGTGGGGCGTGTCCAGATGGGCTCACCAATCAGACCCAAGAACTCACTGGATTTTGTGGACAGAGCACTGCAGGAGAGGCCGCAATCCGAGTGTGGGGGATGGTGCAGTACCTGAGGGAGGTGCACCTTGACCTTGCTTAATTTTCTAACAACCCACAGACATCGGTGGTGACGGCCTCAGTATTTTCTGCTTAGGACAGTAGGTCACTGAGAGAGGTCATATCATTTGCCAAACCTTGAAAAAAAGCTAGTGAGTGGTTGAACTTGAGCTCAAAGATCTTGTATTGAACATTTTCTCCGGGCAGCTGAGAGATGTGAGGATTTGCAGAGAACACCCAACAGGTGTTCCTGGGAGCTGTGAACCCCTCCGCAGGTGACCCCGGGCCTCCTCTTCATGCATAAGCTACCCCCTTTCCTGGCCCCTTGGGTCCTCGACAGCTTAAACACATAATGTGACTTCCCTCGTGTGTCCTTCTCTGTATCCTGAACATCTTCCCTTCAGAAAGGGCACCGTGTTCCAGAGTCTCGCCTGGAAGCTCTCACATGCCCTGGAGTCCCTTGGTGCTCACCCTGATTTGGGGTGTGTGTCAGTGCTGATGAGGCTGTGAGCCTGAGCGCGGCCACGCTGAGAGCTAGCACTTCCCACATGCCCCAGGGTCCATGCAGCGGCTGGGCAGTACGTCTTGGCCCTGGCCCTGAAGCCAGTGCACAGCCTCTTTCTAAAGCCTGTTTTCCAAAAGGATCTGGTGCTTGGAGTCCTGGCTGCAAGACCCCATCAGCAATGCCTGGACAGAGCATTCTGATGTCCTTGTAATGGACTGAGTGCAAATTTCCTCATTTCTTCCATAAACTGCCCAGCCCCAGGGTCTCAGCAACTCTCCCTATGTAGGTCTGGAGGCCTCCATTGCCCTGACCATCACAAAGTGGAAAGTGACCCGTGCGCTCTGCACGGAGCCCATCGGCTCTGTCCTGGCTCACTCCCAGCTGCCTGAGCTATGTTTCTCATGCTGCTTCACAAACTCCTAGAAAGGGTGGACAGCCACCGATTGGCGATCTGTGATCCGTGCCCAGATGACAGAGGTCAAAATGTGCCTTTCCCCCACTCACTCCTAAAGCTACTTCTTTACCTATTAGCAGAGATTGTCCCTGCCTCTGAATATAGTGGAAGAAGAAGACAAGGTGCCTGCATTCATGGAGGTTATTGGCTTGGGGGAGCAGATGATAAATGAATAAACAAATAAAATAACTTCAGACTTATTGTGGAGAAAAATACCTCGGTGAATATGGTGGTCAGCTCTATGTAGGCCTCGAGATCTGAAAGTCCAAGGGAGGCAACCAAGGGAATGCAAAAGAACATCCCTGACTCTGGCAAAGTCATGAGCAAAGGTCCTGGGGTGAGAGAAGCTGGTGTGAAGGAAGCTTAGGCAACACAGAGGCAGGTGGTTGGTGATGAGTCGGGCAGGCAGGCAGAACTGGGTTGTGTAGGTCTTGTCCCTGGAGCTACGGTTGAGTCTTATTTTCATCCCGGCCCCTCTCAGAATCCCAAAGAGTGTGGGTACATTCCTGTGGTCCCTGCAACTCTGCTTGTGCTGTTCCCTTCCTGGGAAGATCTTCCCTCCTCTGCCTACTGAAATCTTACTCATCTGAGATGCCCCCTTGCCCGCAGAGGACCCATTTCTCTCTCCTCTGTGTCCCCATTGAACACTGCACCCCGTTTGCAGCACTGACATGGCTTTGCTGACTTGTTTCCGAGCCCTGGGCCAGGTCACGTTCATCTGTGTGCCCCACAGTACCTGGAGCGTGGCACGCCAGCAGGTGACTTGTTCAGAAATGAGCCTCTGCCCTGGGAGACGAGGCCAGAGCTAGGCTTCCCATGTCGCCTCGCTTTGGAGGAGCCCTAGGCTAGGGACCCATGGTACCAGTTAGGCATCTGTGCCAGTTATCTTTAGCTTTGAGTGAGCTGCTGCGTAAGTGATGGCTCAGACGGGCGAGCAAAGGGAGAAGGCTGTGGACATCAGCAACATCTCAGGTTGTGGCACAGCGTCTTTGAGGACCACTCAGCAGGGCTGCCGAAACCAGAGCTGTCGTTAGAACAGCCGATGGGGAGGTGAGTCTTTCTCACCATGGGCGATAAAAATGCATCAGTCCTTGAGCAGGAATTGCTAGTGGGGGCAGCTTCTTTCTTTTTTTTTTTCTTTAGCATTTTATTTTATTTTTAATTTTTTTTAACATCTTTATTGGAGTATAATTGCTTTACAATGGTGTGTTAGTTTCTGCTGTATAACAAGGTGAATCAGCTATACGTATACATGTATCCCCATATCCCCTCCGTCTTGTGTCTCCCTCCCACCCTCCCTATCCCACCCCTCTAGGTGGTCACAAAGCACTGAGCTGATCTCCCTGTGCTATGAGGCTGCTTCCCACTAGCTATGGATTTTACATTTGGTAGTGTGTATATGTCCATGCCACTCTCTCACCTTGTCCCAGCTTACCCTTCCCCCTCCCCATGTCCTCAAGTCCATTCTCTACATCTGCATCTTTATTCCTGACAGGAATAAAGAGGCAGCTTCTTGTAGGTTAATGCCATGTGGAGCCCTCTGTCCCTGCTGACAGGCCCCAGACTCCTGAGCAGGGCCCTGGCCTGAAGTGGGGTTTCTGCAGGGTGGGGTTTCTGTCTGACTGATTGATGGCTGGCCTGGGCCATCTCCTAGCTGGGATACATCCCACAGAGGGGCTGCATGGTGTATTGTTTCCGTGAGAGCCAATCCCAACTACCTGGTACCCTTCACGAAACAAGGTCTTCCTGGGACTTTTCCTGTGTGACCCCCTCCCCACCCCAATGCCCTTGCTTTGGACAAGCTCAGCTCCAGCCCATGGCGAGGTTGCACGTGAGTTCACCAGGAAGTATTTATTCTGCCAGAGCCCCCTGAGCACGTGGCCTGCTTTGACTGCCTGGGCCTGATGAGAAAGGGGAAGCAACACACTCAGCGCCCCTGAGGTCTGAGAGCCTTACATCCTCCTGGTACCCATCCTGCCTCTGCTTGGTTCCAGAGTCGGCCTTCTCCTCTGCCCACTCCCACCCACTGGCTCAGTCCTCTGGGCAGGATGCATGGACCAGTAGGGATCCCCCCACTGCCACAGCCTCTAACCTGTTCTTTACTGCACGTAGGTCTTTCCTCCCTCAAGAGACAGGAGACAAGGAGATCTTTCTTCTCCTCGGGCGGCCCCCATCTCCTGCTCCCAACTTTGGTGGCAGGTGCAGTGAAATCAAATGACAGAAAACACATTATGGTTGTAACTATATGCCCTTAACTCATATTGGACCAACAGCTAACAAACTGTCCTTGCTCGTGGTGGGTGCCGATCAGCCCATGGTGAGGGGCAGGGAGGTGGGACTTGTCTCAGCTCCAGGGTGTGGGAAGGTCACGCACGTCCTCTCTCTGCCCCAGCAACCGACTTCTCGTGATGGCCGACAGTCAAGACCAGGGTGCAGCGTGCTCCAACCAGCTCTGAAACCCCAAGCCCAGCAGAAAACCCGGCACTGAGTCATTGCTGAAACACATGGCCCTGTGGCCTTTGAGAGGAGATTTTCTCCATCAGTAGCTGACTCTTCTTAAGGAGGTGAAACCGTGACCTTGACCTTGCGGCAGCGCCGTTGTCATCAGAGCTGCAAGGCCATGCCCGGGGCCGCCTACCTATGCCACACAAAGTTGCAAAAAGTCCCAGGAATATTTACAGTTGGTCTTTAAACAGCAGTGGATATGAATAAAAGGGCAATACCTCACATCATTAGTCCATAAATATGCAGTTTAGTTTTATTTGTCAAATAAAATAAGCTGAGATTGAACTGCCTGGTTGAAAGACACAGACATACTTACACCCATCTCCTTGACCCGCCTCCTCGTCCATCCTCGTGTCTGCAGCCCTTCAGGAATGTTCTTTTCCCAGGTGTGACTTCTCCTCTCTCCCTTTCTAGCTTTCCTGGGAAGAAGCATTCAGGCAGGTTTCCTTCCCCTCCCTCCTGAGGAAGCCAGACGAATGCCTAACTGCCACTGAGACCATTGGCTCAAGCTCCCCAGGGAAGGGACAGCTGGAACCCCCTCCCCTCTTTCCCTAGTTAAGGGAGCCCTGTTTTCATTCTATGAGAGGCACGGAGCCTGGGCTGGGCTGAGAGTCAGCTCTGCTGGGCGAGGGGGACAGTGCTGTGCTCCCCCGCGGGGACAGAGCGGGAGAGGGTCGTGGCTCGCCAGCTGGGAGGTCAAGCCGTCCCTCCCAGTCCAGACGGCTCTGTGTAAACTGGTCAGAGCCTGGAATGCGAGCAGGAAGGCAGGAATATATTTCCCTAGGGATGTGGGACTTCAGATTGGGGGTGGGGGAGTGTGCCAGCCCTGTGTGCCCTGTTTCCGTCTGGCTCTGGGTATGAGAGCCCTGGGGACGCCGGTGTACACTGGGTGTTGCCAGTGGAGAGGGCCCCTTGTCCAGAGCTGGGTGTCACCGTGGAGTGAGGAGGGTGGGTGGGTGAGGCCCAGAGGTCCCGATGAATAGGTGTGGCTGGGTGACAGCCCTGCTTCTCCATGGCACTGCGTGTACATCATGTGTCTCTGAAGAGAAGACTTGAACTTTATCTAACTTGGATACTGCTTAGCTAGAGCCAAACATGTTCCGATCTGAACTTGAACAGTTGTTGGTAATTTTTAAAGCAGAAATATTAAAGACATCTTATCCTGTCAACATACAGTATCGCCAAGACTCAGTATATTAAGTCTGAACTTTATCTCAGAATGTCAGTTTTTTTGCAGAAAAGGACTTTGACTTTCAAATTAGTGTTCACTTTGTAGGCTTAGAGGCTGAGCTCTACCAGGGAGCTCCATCAGGGGTGAGGGATGGCAAAGGGGGACGCAGCGACTGTAACGTTCACCAGCCCCCGTTCAAGGGGCTGCTGGGTCACGTGTTGGACTTGCTAAGTTTGCTTGTGCTTTTCCTTAGGTGCCGCGTTTGCTTCTCCGTGTATTCTTAGGGCGACTGTGGTAAAACGGTCACATCTAGATTTTAGGGAGGTGCTTACCGGCACCCTCTAACGTGCAGGACCCCAGTACATAAATAAACCGTCATCTTCAGACTTTTTCTCATTGTGCCTCTTCAAGATATGTATGTTCATAGTTGCCGCATTTGCTTAAACTAACCTGTGCTACATTTTTAAGAAGGAAGTCGGTCATGCAATGCAATTGTACTTTTCCATTGTAATGCTGTGTCTTACAGGTACTTCAGATGCATAAGGCTTTTGCATTACAAGTTGATACAAGTGATACCTTGAACTGAGAATTCAGTCTTCTCAGGGATCCAGAAGCAAAATGGAATTGAGAAAATTATAAAAAGTGGAAAAAGGACCATAGCTGTACCGGTCTGGCTTTGCCGATCAGTTAGCTGTGGCCTTAGCACGTAAGGTGTGCGGAATTGTTAAACGGCGATGGGAGGTGTTGGTTTGAATGGGGTTTGATAAGAGCAGACCAGTTTTGACATGCTTTGTCAGGATGGTTTTGGGACATGGGAGGGGCTGGCTTTTCTATTGCACGTCTCCCATGAAATCCTACCCTTTTGGCATCCTTGTGAGTTTTATCTTTTCAAGTGATGGTCATTTTCTTGGTGCCAAGATACTGTTTTTGTGCTCAAGCACTTGTCAGAAATTGTGACATAAGACAGAAACTTACACTACTTGCCATGAACAAAAAAGAATGTGTCTTGTTAGCGGCACAGGCAGGATACACAGCCCGGGCTGGCAGCTTTTACTGCTTTTGCTGAGGAGAGGAAAATATCTAGTTCCATGATGCTCTATCCTTGAAGAAACGGGCAGGGTTTAACCTGAAGCGCCAGAATGATGGCTTTCTGATGGCCTGGTCCTGCCGACCCCCTGCATGGCGTTATTGGGGAGCGACTCTCGGGGTGAAATGAACAGCCCAGAGTACTTTGCTGCGCCAGGTGTCCAACGCAGGGCCAAGAGTCTCCCCCAGATGCATTCCTGGTGTAGCCCACTCCGTGAAGCCACTTCCAAGGCCAGGTCAACCCCGTGAGTTCCTTTTTCTGGGCTGAAACAGGCATTCATGGAATGCGGCTGTCATTGTCAGGCTCACAAACTGGTTGAAATAAAAGGATCTGGCGTTCATTACATTGTTTCTTGTAGACCTAAGAATGAGGGAAAGAGCCCCAGCTATTTCAGGGACTTGGGTTCATTCCCTTTCTGGCAATTGTGAGCCGCCGTGCAGAGCCTGGAGCTCCCTCCAGGAATGGAAGAAGATGCATTTAACAAGTATGTGAAGAGCCCACTCTGGGCAACACCTTCATCCACTTTAAGGTAAAGCCCCTCTTCACATGGGGAGACCAGGTAAGGTCGGATTGTGCTGGTCCTAGCGTATTCCCCAGTGTTCCGCAGAGTCAGTTACTGATGTGACAATCAGACGTGGGTCATTTAGAAAAGATACCAGATGAAAATATGGGGCCTCATTTTATCACCTTTGCTCTCCATCCTCCCATGCTCCGTCTCAGTTTCTGTTAAACTGCGGTATTTCCAGAAGGACCATGCAGTTATTATCTCTTGATAATTCTGAGAGTCCCTTGAGAGCAGGACAGTATCTTATATTTGCATCGCCAGCTAATAGCCAGAGTGTTTGGCAATAAAAGTTGATCCATAAATGTTGATTGACTATTTGATCCACATTTAATTGCCCCTCCCATAAGACTGTGCAAAGTTATGATAGGAAACGCTGTGAGTGTCAAGTTTTAAGAACACAAAGTGCGGTCTCCATGAGAACATAAGCGCTTTTTTCGGATTTCTGAACAAGCTTCCCATGATGACTGCACTAATGCAGTCATGATGCCTTAATCCAGAATTTGAATTTACTGCCCATCTGCTCTGGGAAGTCCTCTCTGTGTCCCGCAGGGCAGACAGGTACCCACAGTACATGCCAGCCACGGGGCATCATCGCCAGGAAGGAGACTGCCAGGGCAGGTCTGAAAAGAGGGGTGTGGACCATGGAGGAAACAGTCAAAAGTTGGGGCAGCCTGTGTCTGTGGCAGAGAGATGGAAGGGGATGCTTCGTTTTGGAAAGATGCGTGATGTGAGGTCGAGGAAAGAAGAGTGAGAAGGAAAACCTATTTGATGACTGAATTCCAGGATGACAGCCCCAGTCTTCAATGACAGGGACAACCAAGGCTGTGGACTTATGCTCAGCAGTCAATTAAAGTAGGAGGAAAGCTTCAAAGGAAAGGCATTCCAATAAAAATTTAACAAGCTTGGGGCTGCCTTTGAGGATGTGTGTGCGCTCACAACAGAACAGTTTTCCTTTTTTCTTGCTGAGCTAAATTCTTACAGTTCTTGGTGGATAACTGTTTGGAGATGGGACCGTTTTTTCCCTAAAGATTAAGTCTGGAGGCGTGGAGAGTGACTCTCAGATGAATCAGGAGGGGTGGTCTGGAGGGAGATGCCAGGAGGAAGGCCCTTGGTAGGGAGGCTGCAGCTGGTTGGGGGGTTGGGAAACACACCCAATGTCCCCCTCCTCTGTGACAGATGATGTCATCACGGACACACAACTTAGGACAGAGAGCATTAGGAACCTCTCGACAGCCAAGCACTGTCATGTCTCAGTGAAACTTAGCAGGCTTTTGTTGAAGAACATAGTAACCAAAGAAAAAAGTCAAATAAATAACAACAACAACAATAATAATTATACCAGGAGAATGGTCAGCGCCCTGATCGGGATTCCCAGAGCACATCTGCTGATGCGATGAACAATGCAGTGCCGTTTCAGTCGTCCCATTTTGTTCCAGAGACAGATCAAAAAGAAAAAAAAAATCACGAACTGCCTATCCCCCAATAACGCAGACACAACTGCAAATAAACATATCAGTGTCTCCACACAATGTGCCATTATGCAGAATCCATACTCTCAGCGATCCTTCAGTTATCAAGTAAGTGTCCTTTGGAGCCTGAGAGATGACGCCATTAATTCAGTCTTGGGGTTTGGGGTAAAGTTTGACGGTCGGTGAATAAAAAGTTGAGGCTAATTAAGTGGCATTCGCTGGGGATTTGGAAAAGAAGAGGCTTCTTGCGGGGAAGGTAATTATATCTTCATTGACCCTTGCGTGGTCCCCCCACCCCGGCGTCGGGGGTGCTCTGCTGGGCGGTGTGACATCTCCTTTCGAGATGAGCTGCCGTCACCTTGCCAAGGGCCCCTCTCCCCGGATGCATTTTCTAATCAGTTCACATGATTGAGCTTGCAGCAAGTGATGTTTTACTTAATTCCTTTCCGACCGTAGGGTGTGAGGCTTGGAGGGCCTCTCGTCAAAACTTTGGAGGGCTGTGTCAGTTTGAAAAGAACATGACCTTTAAATTGTATCAGTATGTTTGCTGGTGCATAAGGGAAAAGAAAAGGTTCGTCCTGATGGAAAACCACTCAGAGAGAGACCAAGGAGTAATTCAGAGGGAACCGACTAGGGAAGTTAATTTGTTTATACATAATTTGCTAAGTGGGGCGAGAATGGGGTCCAGGCACCTGCCGGCAAGGAAGGGCTGACAGTCGGGTCTGGGGACATTTAGCCCATTTTAGGGTATTTTTCTTTCCCTTGCCTCTCCTGTCTGAGTCACAGATGTTGCTATGCTGTTTGTGGAAGAGGGAAATCAGTATCCTCCTGTTACTGAAATTGAGGGACAGATCTAAGAAAGAATTTTCTTCTCTACAACTGTCTGCTCCGGAGCTGAATTGTTAACTCTTCCAGAAGGATTAGTGAGGGCCGTCCTGATGCTGTGTGACCGAGGCAGGAAGCGGAGGGCTGGTCTTGAAGAAGTGCATTAAACCCTGCTTTTTAAAGATCAAGGCCTATATTCTGATTTTCTTTTGAAAGTTTTATTAGAATAGAAGGAATTTAGGAAGTCCATCTGTTTTATACACACACACATACACATACACATACTTCTTGTGTATTGTGTATAGTTTTCACTGTGTGTGTAATTTTCTTTTCTGAAGCAGTTTGGCTTTGAGATTAGAAAACCTTTAACCATGACCCTTTGCATTAGGGTTTGTTACTGCTCGCCTCTTTTTTTTCCAGTTAAAAACTTTTGATTTATAATTCAGGAAAAAAAAAGGTTAAGATAATGGACATTTCTTGGTTGAAGGAGGTGACCAAAAATAGCAATTTGAGCTTGAAGCAGACATATATTTATTTAAAATTTTAAAATTTTGTAACCTTTCAGAATCAAGCAAGCTGCCCACCTTGCTGTTCCTCTCCACTGAGAGAAGAGAGAAACGGCTAACCCCATGGAGGGGAGTGAGTGCGGATGGAGTTGGCTTGGCTCTGACGCTGGGATAGAGCACCTTTCTCTCTTGTAGATGGTTAGGTTATTCCTGGATATTAATAATTTTGCAGAAAAAGGGTAGCTCCCTCAAAAGGCACTCACATGAGGAGCAATGTGGAGAGGAAGGTGATCTCCGCGTCTTACTCTTCCGCCATCTTCCCGGAACTCTATGTTCAGGAGCAATGTGTTTGGTGGTCTGTCTCTTTCTGTAAACATGCTGTGACTTGACAATGTATTTGCTTTTTGCAGAAGAAAAGAGAGGGGAGCAGGTTCCCTCTCCAAGCCCGTTTATCCTCATGCTGTGAGGCACCAGAATTTGTCAGCTTAGGTGAAGTTCCCGTGCCTGACCCTAGCACTGTTGCTGTGAGGTATTGACTGGGTCTGGGTTACTAATGCAAAGTGCAGAATGAGAATTGAAACACACTTGATGGAATTAAAACATTACTATTGGCTTTCAGCTCTTGGTTCTCTGGCTCCTGCAATAAATGCTGGGTATCTTAAAAATAAAAGCCAACAAACCCACAGAAAACAGCCACACGCTTTTGCTAGACAGAGGAGGCTCAAAACCTCTCCACGAGATCTGCGAATTGGTTTTCGCCGGTGTGGTTTCGCCCTGCTTCATCTCTAACTTTGACGTATACTTTTCATTTATTTTAAGTAGAATGCTTTCATTTTTACTACGGGTACATGAAGATGCTGTGGCATCTTAGATCATCTTAGATCATCTTAGATCAATGAAATAATCCCCGTTACCACATTAAGCCGTATATAGGGAATCTTAAGAAGAAAGCACCGTAAAAAAAGAACAGTTATACAGTTACTCTCATCTCAATGTTTATAAGCAAGAAGCACCATGGGATTTGGTGTCTGTCTCTTCCCAGGCAGTCCACGGGGAATTTAATATGAAATAGCCTCCTAGGGTACGTGGATCTGGGTGTGGTCCCTTGAACCCTGTCCTCTATCAGTTAGGTTTAACATTCATCCAGATGGAAGGAACCAACATGCGTGGTGGTTCCTCTCTGCCACTGGAGGATGTTTACGTCCATATTTAATCCCAAATCTTGGGACTCTGATTAACTGTGAAGAGCAGTCCCTTTATGCCCCAATTAATCCAGGTACAGTTCTTTAGTTATATTTCCTCAAGGCTTTGGGAAATTTGAGTCTGGGTTACCACCCTGATGCTCACCAATGGGTGGCATGATCGGGCCGGCGAAGCAAAATGGCCCAAAGGGCCACGTCCTGGATCCAGACACTGACTTATGCTCATGCAATTACCAGAGATCACAGCTGAAAGCAGAGAAAGCCATACTAATATTTTCGAAGCGATTTCCTTCTCCCCTTCATTTCAGAGGATGGCATTTCAGACCTCCGTCTGGTTTAGTCACTGATCCTCAGTCCCAATTCCTGATGCTCAGGCCCAGCGGATCCTTAGCCTTGGAAGGTGAGAGGGTAAATCGGAGAGGGTAGGAGGATGGTGGGAACCTTCATCTGGTCCCAGGCTGTCCGCTCAGCTAGAAAGCCTCCGGGGGAGCCCACCACTCATCCAGGCTCTACCTCCTCTGGGTCTCGGGCTGGCTTGGGGTTGTCTTATCCTGCTGTAACCCAGAGGTCTCTGGTCTCTTGTTACAAGGCTCTGCTGCCTTGGTAGGTTGCCCCTCTGAGAGCCAAAGGACCACGCAGCTAGATTTGCTCTTTTGAACCCAAAAGATTTCCTTGGCCTCAGAGCCTCATTCCTTCCAGACTCTGAGCCCCCAAGTTTCCAGGGTTGCCTCTGGCACTCCAGCCATATCTCTCCAGATTTTATTTCGAGGGTATTGCAGGGTGAAGCATGCAGTATGAGGAGGCCCTTTGACCTTTGCCTGCGGTCCCTCTGGTCTGAAAAGCTCAGGATAATTTCTGGCGACTGCCCCCGAGGGGTGGGGGTGGTGTGGCTCCCTGGTTGGCGCCTGCGGCTGGTGCGCCCTGCTTTGGGTCGACAGGGGGCAGCTTGGCCTATTGAGCAGAGAGTATTCTCCTGGGGTCTGAAACTTTCCTGAGACTTGGGCCTGTCTAGGCGAGGTAAATCTGTGACTCTCCAGACATATTTTGAGTGAATTGGTTTCAGCTTTCACAAAATGCTAATGTTGATATTGTTTACGTCTTGTTGCATTGTTTTTCACTTTAAAATTACAGCTTTAGTACATTAAGCTAATTTCATAATACTGTATTAACTTAATATTCTATAAATCACACATGTTAGATTGCATTGTTGCGGATGCACAAAATCCAAATTTACTACTCAAGCTCTCCCAAAACGTGTATTCATAATTTGCTCCAGCGAGCCCTGTGCCGCCATATAGGGTTAAGGAATTACACATTCCAATGGCAGGCACAGATCACGCCGCTCTCTCTCTCTGCAACTGTTCTCCATACAAATTGAAACAATATATTTCCAGCCATTTTCATAGTTGTAATTACTAGCAAAAATCGTAATACCGCAAACATATTTTAAACACCTGCACTTTGGGTCAACTCATTTTTTTCTTTTTTTTCTTTAAGCTGAGCGTTTCCATTTGAATATGGTTGAGAAAGCTCACTGGTGGTAGCCACTGCTGGGTACCTTTTTTTCTAGGGGGAAGATGATAACTTTTGACTTGGAAGGAAGAGGTAAAGGGACTGGTGGAAGGAACTCAGCTTGCCCCTCTCTCTCCATTCCCCCCTTCTCTCCCTCTCTCTTTTCACCTTGGCAAAAGGGATTTAATCAGAGCCGGACTGCCTTTTACACGCTGCCTGGCCCTTTTGCAAGGATGCAAAGTTCTGTGCTTCAGCCCAGCTTGCTGGTTCCGGGAACAAAGGGATGCTCTCCTTGGGGGACATGGGGGTGGGCTGGGGCCTTCGAGGAGCCTCTGTAGGTTTTTAAGCACACACTGTCTAGTCGGGCTCTGACAAGTCCATTGTAAATCAAAGGTCTGGTAAGTGGGGATGCCAGAAATGTTTGATCTCCGTCCAAGCCTTGAAACAACTTGCTTATTTTTTCTGCAGTTTGGCTCCTCACTAAAATAAAACATTGTGAGATGAATGTTCTGACGGGTCATTGTGTGTCAAGCTGTCACTCTGTAATGGTTACATATTTCAGCTGGATTGAGGTGGTGCCGGGTGGGGGAGGTCTGGGAGAAAGCGAGAGGCAGAGAGAGAGGGAAGGGAAGGAGACAAAGAGGAACAAGATTTCTGCTTTCTCCTTGTGGCTGATCTTCATTTAAACCAAACACTTGTCATGTTCAGGGGAAGTTTTATAAATTTTTAATGATATTGGGTACAACTGGTGCTTTGAAATTTGCTGTACTTTAATTTTTTCTTCGTTAGCAAAGGTTCACTAATGCATTGAAGTGCTAAGAGCGTATCCTAGGGATGCCACGATAATTGTGTTGTTAATAATATTGTGGCACTAGTAATGTTCTCCTGGTAATCAAGGCATGAGATTTTTTTTAATATATTCAGTTATTACACTGCATCTCGTACAAATCATGTCAATTACAATTGCCAGCCTGTGACAGTTAAAATAATTGTATACATTTTCTAGAATTTTCCATTGGCTTGGCTAATCAAGCTAAAAAAAAAATCAACACATTATTTGCATTAATTTTGTTTCTAGTCTATTTCCACTCCTAAATCATTTGTCCATCTACTTCAAAAGGCAGAACAGTAAGTATTTTAATAATAAATATACAAACACATTCACATCAACCTAATTTAGGAATACTTCTATAGGTCTAGCAAGATGGAATCATCGGTAGGAAGGTCTGTGTGACTGGGTTTATGACTTCCACTGGCGTGCATGCATGCTGCTACTGAGCTCACACTGTACACGCTTGGGATATGTGGAGTCTATGTTTATATAGCCAAGCCTTGTAAGGGCATTCACTTTAGCATTTTCTATTTCTGTATTCCATCCATAGTTCTGTCTAGGTCAGGAAAATTGCATGATTTTGGTCTTTCCTTTTTGGCTTCCCTGAAATAGCTCAATATTCCCCTGCACCAGGAAATAATGTATGTAATACTTTGCAGAAAGACCCTGCAAATTTGCAGCTCGAACTCTAGTCTTCCACGTCAACGAGCTCTACCTCCTGACCGGCACCAACGCTTTCTTTATTTGGAACTAAAATAGCTAAACACTCAAAAAGTACTGAACATGTGAGGCTGGCAGCTCACAGAATCCCCTGTGGTGTCTCAGCACATTTCCCCAAAGGCTGGCCTCTCCATCACCCAGAGTCGCTCCTTGTCACAGCCAAGAACGGGGAGGGATTTTGGTGACCTAGAGGCATTTTTGAATGAGGAGCCCAGGGTGCCCAGGAGCATGGGAGGAGGTGCTGGGCGGCCGGCAGGGGAGTCCTTTATTGCCTGGCTGCCAGCAACCCCATTGCAGTCGGAGACAGTGGGTCAGCACAGGGTGAGGTGTCCGCTTGAGGATGCTTCTCGGGCAGACCCTGAAGAGAGTCAGCCTGGCCTGTTTCACCTGCGGAAAAGAGGATCAGAAAGCAGGCAGGAGCATAGCAATTTCAGAAGGAGACCTCCAACAGGAAGGAATAGCAGCCCTTGCAAAATAACAGTGGCAGAGGGATCGGGCAAATGACAGGTGGACTGACAGGATTATTTGAGCAATTTTCAGCCAGCTCGGCGATATTATTTGGAGAATAATAAATAATCTCCCCAATTCCCGAGGTCCTCCACCCCGGCCCTTGCTTCCCACCCCCTTCTCGGCCATGTCTATGGTGTCAAGATATTGCATGAGGGTCAGTGGCTGCAGGTTCTGGGGGTCAGGGAAGCAAAATATATTTCCCCCTTTTCATGCAATCATATTCTCTTAAACATGGCTTGAACAAATCATCTCTCAAAAACGTAGAATTTATTTCTCAACTCTGCCTGGAGGTACAGCAAAGAGAACAGATTTCTTTCCTCTCTCCGGCCCTTTGAGTCCTGACCATGCAGAATGGATGGCTTTAGAACTGTACACAGACAGGAAAATCAATGCGTCATACCAGGAGGCTTCAGGGGTTAGGTTCCCATGTCCATGTCAACAAGGCTATTGGTTTTTTTTAATGCTCCAAAGTTATCACTTCCCGCCTGCAAGAGCCACCACTGTGACTTGTGTGGTCAAACCTTAACAAAAGAATTTCCTTTTGCCCGCCACTCGGTGGCCTGGAATTTAATTACTGTGCAGGGAGAATTTTTCCAAGTATGACAATCAGAAACAAACAGGCAGGCCCCCAACAGCAGGTGTCCCCAAGGGCAGCTGACTGGTGCATTACGGAGGGGCTCATGATCTTACTGGGGGCCAGGATGCCACATAGGTACCAGGCCTCAGGTCTGTGGCGGGGTGGTGACTGACCCCGGGGTCTCTGGTCCTTCTGGAGCTTCTGGGATACAACTTGCTGGGAAAGAGGACAGCTGGCCTTCTTCGGGAAGGTCACCTTTGTATCTGTTGGAATGTGGGCTGTAGAGAGAACTGGGACTGTGGGCATCTCTCCGGCTTTACAACACCAATGCTCTGTTAAAGATGCTTCAATCGGTCAATAGGTGAAAATAACACTTGTCATTAGATTTTAAACTGAGAATCCGAAAATGAAGCCGTGGCTAAATCTTTGTCAGTTTCATCAGTCCAGCACTTCACTTGGTTTACTGTGCTGGGAAGAGTCCCTGGACCCCAACAGCAACCCCGTCTGTAGACTTGGAATTTCTCAGATTCACCTAGATTGCAGCTGCACTGGGTCCAAACCCCTCCTGGATGCAGACACCGGGCGAAGCAAACCCCCGTGCCCTCCTAAAACAGCCCTGCGATTCCCCCTTCCATGCTGGCCACACCCTCCCCCTTCTGCTTTTCCCCGGGCTGTCCTGTCGGCGGTGACACAGTGCTAACGCCAGGGTGCTGGAGGCCACGGTGAGCATTGCTCACTCACAGCGGGCGGATGAAAAGGCAGTGCAGATGTAATTTGTTTTCAATGGCTGTTTCAAAAGAATAATTGTGGTGACATTGCGGGATCAATACTATAGATTTTTGTTTTCAAGTACACTGTATGCGTGGTGCTAAGAGGAGACAGGAAATACAGCACTGCAGCCTGAATACAATAAAAATGGACTGAGGTCTGCGGGTATTTGCCGGCTGCTAGCCGTCTGCGTCACGAGCATCATTGGCGGGATTACCGAGTTTGTCCTTTGGGTGGGTATTTCATGGTGACTGTGTGCACATTGCCTGTAGTTTTCCTCCTTGGCTTCTTTCGGGACCTGTTTCCTGAATCCGTGTAAAGTAACTGGAGATAGATGTCCAGGACCCGAGGCTTGGCTTTGCCTGCTACCAAGTGGAGGTGGCCAGGGCTGGCGTGTCCCTGTGTGCTGGAGGGGATGGGGGATGGCGGTTAAGATCTGTGGATGGGGCTGGACACTTCTACGTGAAGGCAGCAGCTTCTAACCCAGAGTAGGTGTGGGACCACTCGGGTGGCAGCCATATATTTCCCTTAGCTCTTCTTTCGGGGGGGCTTGTAATGGACAGCCCCCGCCCGCAGTGTTTTGGAGTCCTGCGTGGAATCAGGGACTTCTGTGATTAGGGGAGCACGTCCCCATGCTCCCCTTCAGAATATCTTAAGCTGCAGCCTCGACCTCGGACAGGATGCTCTTTAGAGAAGCACTCTGCTCAGGAAGCTGGTCTGAAGGTAACGACTGTCAGGTTAAGACCTGTCAACACCAGAGGAGGTGATCAAGGCTTCCCGAGTTCAGGTGGGTTCCCTGGCTTGGGGCAACTAGACGAAAACGCAGACCCCAGGGTGAAAATTATATGAACAAAGAATTAGTAATAAAGTGGAATAAATGTAATGAGATGTGAAAGAGAGCGTGGTGCCTGTTTTCCCCCCATTCTTTTGTAATTAGCCCTCGAAAGAAATGGAAATTCTGCCAAAATACCTTTCTGGTTGCTGGCTTCCAACTGTAATTGAAAATGATGTGTTTTGGGATGAAAGAATTGTCAGGTAAACAGCAGGATTCAGAAGGACGCCTGGGTTAGGAGAATTGGACCATCTGGCCTAATCGACTCATTTGACAGAGGGGGAAACTGAGGCACGGGCATTCCTGGGGACCTGCCTGGTCTTCCAGTGAGTTTGAAGAGGATTTGTAAGCTGACTTCCAACCTAAAGCCTCCTAAAGCCCATGAACTTGGCTCTCGCGTGGGCATATTTTGTTTTGTCACAATGCCTTTTTTTGCTTTCTTTTTCTTTCTTTCTTTCTTTGTTTAAATTAATGACAACTATAAAATTGGGAGGGTTCAATAAAACCCAGGTCTGGATTCTTTTGAAAAATCAGAATGTCCAGCAACACTGAACCCATATCCTGCAGGTTGGCATCTGGCATTAAGTCATAGCAGACTCTCCCCCACTCATTCAGCTCAGCCCAGGAAGCATTTGGGTCTGTCGACTCTGATACAAGGCACACGGCAGTGTCCATGGGACCTGAAACCTTTCTGAAACATTTCATTTGGCAGAGTGATGAACCCCAGGGGCACATTTCCCTCAGAGTTAGGCTTTCTGAACATAGAATAGAAAGAGTAGAAATGAACTGATCCGCAGTCTCTGACCTCAAACACTCTGTGTGAGCAGTGTGTGTGTGTCTGTGTGATACAAACTGTCTGGAAGAAATAAAAACATCTCCACATTTCAAAATAGCCAGATGTTTACATTCACACTTCCTGAGGATTTAATTCAATAAACATTCGCCAAGCTCCTTGCTTGAAGTTCAGACAAGAGGGAACTCCTTCTTTCAAGGAGCTCACAGTCTAACAGGAAAAAAACAAAACATATATTAACAACCTAAGATGAACATGCTGGTATTATGTACTGCACTTACTGTGTACTAGGTCCTGTGACTACCTCTTAAGTCACTGGACAAGGAAAATACCCACAAAAAAACACACTACAGTGAAAAAGACAGTATTTATGTATGGAGGGGTTTGAATCTAGTTTAAAGGAAGAATTAGCATATTAATTTAACAAATATCTATTGTCAGCTATGAGTTAGGCATTAGGATAGGTGCTGGAGCTGTCACGGTGAGCAAAATAAATGTTAATTAAATAATGACACAAATAGATCATTCGAACTATTAAGTGGTATAAAGAAAGAGTGCGTAGTGCTATGATCACACACAACAGAATGACCTGATCAAGTCTGGGGAAGATCAAGGGTTTCTCTGAAGAAGACTTTGGTCTGGAGGTTGAAGGGTGAATAGAACAGAAGACCCTTCTATGCAGAGGAATCCGCACATGCAGAGGCTCTGGGGCAAGAGAAGACACGTGTCATACCTGAGGAACACAAGGAAGATCAGTGCACCTGGAACAGAGAGAGCGAAATGGAGAGGTGTGCACAGAGGATCTGCAGAAATGGATTGATAGGTGCCAGACCAAATAAATCTTATGGGCCAGGGTAAGGCATTTAGGCTCTGTCCTCAGAGGGACAGGAAATAAGAAGAATTTAGGCATGTGTGTGTACCTGTGGTAATACAAACAGATATGTCTTTTAAAGAAGCATTTATCATAAGCCAAGTTTCCCAGGAAACGGATTCTTAGACTCAGGGATTTGTGTGTAGGATGTTCATTGGGGGGATGCTCTTAGGGATAACACCTGAAAAGAACAGGGAGCTCAACTTTGGGCAGGGGAAGAAGTTAAACCCTGTATGAAGTTGCATCAGAGGCCCCAGCAGATCTATGGAGCATTCTGTAGCTGGAATGGCTCTGCAGAAATACCCCAAATTGAAGCAAACGGTTGGGACCTTATGCCCCTACCTCCATCTCCTCAACCAGTCATTGGATTGGGCTTCCCCTGAGGAGGGGGTATGATCTTGGATAAGCCTACACTCTCCAGCTGAAGACAGTTTGCTAATACTCATGGTCTCAGGAGCTGGGATGAGTAGCACACATAGTCCAGGACAGTCCAGCCCTTGCACAACATAGATCTATTGGTTTCATATAATAAGTTTTGTGAACAGCTCTTGCAGGGTCGTGGTTGGTCATTTTTCCAGGGGAGACTTATAAAAGGAGAGTTAGTGGGACAAACCATAGTCCCCATCACTGAAGCTGGTCTTCGCCCACATCTGTTACTCATCACCTCTGTCCTCTACTAGCCATTACTCTTATCCTTGCTTAGCAATTCTGTTGGTCTGAGTGACTCATCTGGTGCAATGATCAGACTCTCATCTCTAAAGGGAATGGCCCTCTGGTCACCATGACCTTTTCCAGCCATGGCTGCTGCATTCATCCATCTGTTTTTAAGTTAGGGCATTAATGACAAGAGATGCCTCAGTAGATCATCTGGCTCCCTCCATTATATAACAACAGCCCTATCTCCTCCTTTCTTTATATGCTACACTCTCATCATAGGAACACCAAATGAATAGATGACAGATGTAGCTAAAAATGTAATGGGACTCTTACCAAGTCTCCTGAGGGTAGAGATCCTGGTCTGGGAATTAGAACCTATGGATCCATAGGGACAGCCAGCACAAATTCCCCAAGTGGATCACTGGGAGGGATGCTAAGTGGGGCCACCCCTACTTCCACATCTGGTTCCTGACCCTATGTCTTCTACCCATCAGGGACACAGAATCATACAATTTTCATTGCTTTTGAGTGTGTACTGAATCCTGCAGAAGGATCCTGAAAAACCAGGGTATCATCTCCAAGTTGGTGCCTGGGCTGAATCTTCAAAGGATCATTCTATTGCTCAAGCTGGAAGCTTCCTTTGTGGTGTGGGGAGTGAGGGTATCTCATGGTCAGATTCCCACTGTCACACCTTCTGTGTTATAAAGTGGGTCCCTCAGTACCATACAACGTTACGTGAAATCCAGTTTTGGTGTAAACCCTTGGATAGTAGTGCTAGCTAAAGTCAAACTCAGGCAGGAAAGGCAAATTCATATCCAGAATATGTCTCAATTCCAGTCAAGCTGAATTACTACTTTTTCCAGGGTGGAAGGTTTCAGTGTAGTCAAGTTGACCTCAAGTGGATGGCTAGCCTTCTTGGGGTACGATGTCATGTTAGGGACTCAACATTGGTCTCTGTTGCTGGCAAGTTGGACATTTGGCAGTTGTGGCAGCTAGATTAGTCTTAGAGAACAGGATCCCATAATATTGGACCCATGCATAACCTTTGTGCTTCCATGTCTCTCACTCCATCCATGAGGCCATTGTCCCAGCCAACGACAGAAGCCAGCTGACATTCTTCCATGTTTCCTGGTGGACGTTGTCACATGCTACAAAGATCATCATACATTGTGTCCTCCTGTAGATCCATTTATATGCTTCTTTTCCAGCACTCTGTCTCTAGTCTTCCAATTATTCACTTCCCAGGCTCTTGAACAACCAGCCAAGCCATTTGCCACTGCCCAGGATTCTATATATATTCTTATGTCAGACCACTTTTTCTTTCATACAAAGTGAATTTCAGGTTTACTGCCTGAAGTTCAGGCTATTGGGAAGATTTTTCCCTCCTTGTTGTCTTTCAAGACCATCCCTGCATGGGGTAGTAGTGCAGCAGTTGTCTCTTTGAAGCTTATTTTCACATACTGAGCTGAGAACTGAGCTCAACCTTTGTCCTTCTCCATCAGCTGGTCATAAGAGTACCTATGGTACCATATTTGTTAGCTGAGGGAGAGGTGCTGGTGCAACAGTGGTGGATGACACAGGTTCTGGGCTACCAGCTCAGGCAGCTTACCTGGGCCCTCTGGCTCTTCTTATGCTGATCCTGGGTGAGATTCTTCCATCTTACAGTGGGTTGCTGCTGGATCTACCTGATCTTATGACTTTGGGTCTAACAAAACCCAATTCACGATGGGTAGCTCTGACTGCGTGGTAATTTGATATTCCATGGGTAGGCACTCTGTCTCTACTAGGGCCCAGGAGTGTCCCATGAGTTGTTGCTGTGGGTAGTGGTGGTTTTCATGTGGTGTGCTTAAACTCTGTGTAGTCTTTCCCTACCTCAGCTACCTATAATAACACTCTCTCTGCCAGGTCATGGATCCTGGACTTGCCGCAGAGCCCTTTCCCGAGCTGGGTCCCTCTCAAAGTTGTAAGACTTTCCTGTTGCTCAGCAAATGGATTGGAGCAATATTCTGAAATGTGGAGTAACTGCCTCTAGAACCCTGGGATGGGGGTAAACTGACAGAGTGCTTTCTTTTTATTTGTGAGAAATGTGAGATGTGATAATTTGTCCTTTAATTTGGATGGGAAGTTCTGGTGTGTCTTTGGCCACTGGATCCCTAAAAACCTTCATTGATTCGCGGGTCTCTGAATTTTCTTAGGGTTTATCTCCTACCCTCTGGAGTCCATGTACCTTACCAACATTGGTCACTGTCATCCTTCAGGATCTGACTCTTGTGGCAGTCATTCTGGTGAATTAGATGAGATATGACAGAGGCCACCACCCTTTTATCATATGCATATTGACTCTGTTGGCTGGTGCAGGAGCAGTTTTAGAGACTTCCATTTGGCCTTCTGAAGTGTGATATTACTCACCCAAAGGCCCCAGGAAGAAATTTAGGGATTTACCAACTACCAAGGATGTCCATTCCAATTATACATTTTGGGCACTTGGAGATCTATCAGGTGGGCCTAAGTCAGTGCTGGATCTGGGCCAAGATTTCATTTTTGACGTGGCCTCCACGTGTGCACACTCGGGTTAGTTTGCTGGAGAGCAGGGAGGATGAACACGGAGAGCAGTTGGAGATGTGGACGAGGAGGGGCTGAACCTGATCTGGGTCTCAGTCTGAGGAGGCTGCAGAGTTTGATGAAGTAGCCTGGGGTTTCCCAATGTGTGGGACCTATGAATGGTATTAAATAGAATAGGACGTGGTATGCAATGAAAATGAGTCGCAAGGTAAGTTATTCCTTTTTCAGTTTAACATAGTTAAATATTTGCTGTGGTTCCAAAATGGACAGGTTGAAGCCTCTTGGGTGGGAGTTGAGATGAGAATACGTTTCACAGACAAATGTGGCCTGGAAATTGGCTGATTTTTATAGTATTGTCTTCTTCCTGAAGTAAGACTTCTTCTTTTATTCTGAGACAAGCAATATTAGGACTGATTCCTGCAGAGGAACTAATGAGCTTCTTTCTCCAGCCGAGTCCCCACCTTGGATATGATGTTTCCACCTTCTGGTTCTAATGATACATGGGTATGAGCTGTGAACTCAGGGGAGTCACCCAAATCTCTCCAATTTAACAGGAGAAAAAGAGTTCACCTTCTGGTTCTGAAATTTTAAATTTAAGAATAGTAGAAAATACTTTCCAGGATTTAAATGGACTAACTACTGAACTCTCTTGGGTCAGAGTGTCCTTTCTAAACTTGGCATGTTCTCCCTGGTCTCTTGCTTCTTTGCTCAGCTTAAGGTAGGGACCCACCTCATTGGAACTCATGTATTTCATGCTGGAGGTCAAAAGGTGAATAATCTTGGAACTCAGGGTTTTCTGATCAACAATTTTTCTTTTATTTGTGCAAGAAGTCATAAACCGTGTATTAGTCTTCTACTGCTGCTATACCAAATTACCCCAGACTCAGTGGCTTAAACAACTCAAATTTATTATCTTTTAATTCTGTTGGTCAAAAATCCAACACAGTTCTCACTGGACTGAAATCCAGGCCTTCCTTTTGGAGGTTTTAGGAAAAAATTCATTTCCTTGCATTTTCCCCACTTCTAGAGGCTGCCCTCATGCCTGGGCTCATGGCCTTCATCTTCAAAGACAACAGAGTTTCACCTCTCTGACATTTCTTTTGTCTTTCTCTCTGATCAAGGCCAGGAAATGTCCTCTTTTTTTTTTTCCCCAAGAAGTCAGATGGTTAGTTTGGGACCACCTGGATAATCCAGGATAACTTCCCCATCTCCAGGATGAAAGCATTGAATCAAGTTGTGAATGGAGTCAGTGGTATCCCATCCAGAATTGGGGAGAATTGTGGGGTAAAATTCTGAGAATTGTGGGGTTAAATTCTGAGATTTTAATCAAGTTTGTTTCCATCCCTCCTTTCCTTACCCCCAGCCCCTGCCCAGCTCTCCCTCAAGCTCAGGCATCCTACCACCGTGTTTCCAGAAAAGACTGCCAGTGCAAAACCAAAGGACAAAAAAAGCAATACTTTCTAAAATTTCAAAATAGTTTCTAAAACTCATGGCAAAAGGTTTTGCTTGGTTAGAGCCAGGCTTTGTGGATAGCAAAGTCCTGAAGAGCTCAGGGTGTGCAGTTTATATCGAACAATAGATCTATAAGGGCAGGTAAGCAGATTTCCTGCGTCCTGGATGAACATTCCCCCGGACTGGGGACTCCAGGGAAGCAGTAAACTCTCACAGAAAACAAAGACGAACGAACAACGCCTTTCCTCTGATGGAAGCCTGCTTGGTCTTCTCGGTTGTAAATGAGGCTTCTCCCTTGGGTAGTGACTGGTTTAGGTGGCGGTCGAGGGGGTAATTTTTCAGAAATGCTGCCTCCAATGGGCCAGTGTTCTAAAGGCTGCCCTGCTTAAATGGTCTTTTTATGCAGCAAGATAATGGCAGCTTACGCGTTGCTACATCAGGCCTATTTTCTGAGGAATGGTTGCATTCAGGGCACTTCTAATTTGTCACAAGAAATGCAGACCATCTCTCCAGGAGTCTGCTGAAGAGGACATCATTTCTCTGTGAGCTCTGCCTTGGGTCAGTGTGCAGCTTGGCTAGCATGCGGTCCCCTGTTGCTTCTACCTACTGGGGACACTCTGATTTATTAGGATTCAACAAGCCATGTCCTGCTCCTGACTCAGTCCTCCCTCTCTGTCCCCTGCTCTCTTGCCCCTTCCCTCTGGAACCACCAGACGAGGGAAGGGGCACTTTACAAATGCTCCCTGTGTCTGGGGTCTGGGGGGAAGTGGGACCGAGGAGGGTCCACTCCGCTGGGGCTGGCGGTGGTGCTTGAGGGGCACAGCTGGTCCACAAGCAGGGCCAGGCCGCCGGGCAGCAGGCTCTGGCGGTGCCTGTCCTTCTGGTTTTCTAACTGTGAGATGACAGTGCGATCACAGCCTTTTGAATATTGGAGAAGTGAAGCCGAAGCCTTGGTCATCGAATGCAATGACTTTCCCCAGTGTCCGACTGGGGGCCAGCGTCCAGCGAATCACACCGCTGAAAGCCCTCGAATGTCTGTCTTATAACCATTCTAATTGCATCTCCATTTGGGCCTCCCTCTCCATGAAGCTCGTTGCTGAACCACTGCTCTGGCTGAGCGTCCGTTTTCAAGCTTTTTGCTTGGCATGGACTCATTTCATCATTATTATTATCATTCTATAAGTAATATAAAGGTAGTCCAATTTGCATCTTGGGTCACCCTCTGTCACCTTATCTCCTTGTGATGGCCTTTATCCTTGGGCGCCCAGCAACAGAGCACTAGGGGGTCATGGCATGGACTCCCTGCTGACCGCTCTCAGCTCTGAGATTCTGGCCAAATTACTTAATTCCCCTGCAGGATAACCATGGAACCCCCTCACGGGGCAGTGGTGAGAATGACACTGAGTTCCCGCATGCACAGCAACAAGACTGGCCCCTGGCATGTGGTGAACTGTCCATAAGCAGGAGTTCTATTATTGCTTGGTTAGCTGGGGTTCCCCAACCCCATCGACTTTTCTGTGCTCGTGGCCCTGCCTTGCTTCTCTGCCTCTAGCAGGCTTCCCTCTGCTGAGACCCAGGAAATTTCTCCATCACTCAGGCTATTGCACAGCAGCCCTTGTGCATGAGGAACCTGGCCACACGAGCAGGTCAGGGGAGGACTGTGGAGGGGGGATTGGGGTGGAGAAGTCTTTGCATCCTGAGCGGGGCCTGGGCCCATCAAGCCTGTTCTTCTAACAGCCTCCATCTGACTGATGAGTACGTGGGGAGTCATTCTGCTCAGGGCTCGGGAGCTGTTGGACGTTGTCCTCCAGGCAGATTAGGGTCTGGCTGCCTCTGTCCTCTGACCCAGGGCTTGGTGCCAAGCAGCACAGCATTTTGGGAGGTGAACCTGCCAGCCCGCAACCTGGCGTGTTCTGAGAATCACTTCCTCCTTGGTCTCTCCATTTGAAGGATGTTGTTTTACCTCTTCTGGGTCTGTGTCCAACGGAACAGTCTTCCCCGTTCATCCACCCGTGTATCATCGGTTTATCCAGCCTACAAAAACATTTTGGGGACCCACTGTGAGTACAAAGACTTGGGAGGCATTTTACTTCCCGTTTATTTAGGTGAAGGCTGGCAAGGAATATGGATTTATTCATTTAAATATTTCTTCCTCTGACTTTATTATTTTTGGCCAAGTAATGAATTTGGCTGAAGCTTCAGTATTCTTAGGAGAGGTTGGTCTAGTTAGAGAACAAGGGCATGAGGCCCAATTCCTAGAAATATTAGATATTCCTTTCTTTCTTTCCTTCTTTCTCTCTCCCTCCCTCCTTCCCCCTCTTTCTTTCCCTTCCTTCCTTCCTTCCTTCCTTCCTTCCTCCCTTCCTCCCTACCTTTCTGTCTTTCTTTCTCAGCTTTTCTAACAGAGAAGCTGGATTGAAAACTTTCAGACTCGGTTTTGTAATCCAGCAGCTGGAAACTGTTGCCCTCCCTGACCCAGAATTCTTTTCAATGCCTGCATCCTGGCTTCTGCTCCAGCATATCAGCCCTAATGCTACACGGACATAGGGCGATCAGGGATGGCCCTCTCACCGGGCTGCAGACAAGAAAGCTATGTCCTTGTGCCCAGCTGTGTGAGCATGGAAGCAGGGACAAAGGCACAGAAAGCAAGAGGCTTTCAGGGTTCACGTTGCGAAGACCAGAGACACCTTTTCCGGGAGGAGCACTGACAAACCTTCCCTGGTAAGGGCACAGCATCCTTGGGAGGCCACAGGATGCAAGGCACAAGCTTTCATTGATTACAACCTTTATGATGCTCCCAGAATTCTGCTGTCTCGGAAACCATTTAAACTGGTGAGAAGAGAGTACAGCATTTGACAACGGTTGTTTTGTTTTAAGACACACGCATTAAAAATACATCTGAAATCCAGGGCACAAAGAATCCAAATAATGTTATTAAATTTCTCGTTGAAGAAGGGCCTGCAGGACAGCTGGCTCTGCTCTTTTACGAAAAACTTGCAGAACTCGACTTGTTGCACAAACAAAGCATATTCATTTTTTTTTCTTCTCCCTCTCTCTGGTTCTCTTTCTTTGCATTTTCCACTTTCCTATTTCTCCCGAGGAGACAAACAAATCTCTGAAGGACTATTAAGCTGCAAATATACCGGAGCCAAAAATAGAAGATGGAGCCGTATAAACATTTTGCATATTTTGGTGTAATTTGTTGAAAATAGTATAAAATATGCTCACAGTTGGCATCTAGAATGCAAATATTAGGAATACAGTCCCCTGATACATTATGGTTTTTCAGCAGTATAGTGCGAGCTCATCCAATAGCTATTGTGTGACTTTGTAGTTTGTTGGAGTGTGAATAATATTGGTGACTTGTTTGTACAGTATATTAGGGAGATACATGTCTTAAAGTGATATTAGCTCCTCTGGAGATTCCAAGGGATGAAAGCTGAGAGTGGAACTCGGGGGAAGAACAGATGCATATATTTTTAACATCACTTAACGCTACTTGCTTTCCTGCGCTATTTCCTTAGAGTAAAAAACCGGGGTGGGGATCAAAGCGTGCAGGGGCCTTGTGGATGCACGGCCCTCTCCTTTCATGTTCCAGAGCACGGGGTTAAGTGGAGAGCCTGTAAGTGAGAAAACTTGCAGCTCGTCTGTGAGCTGGTGCACGTCTCTCCCACCCGGAGGCTGACTGGTTTTACGGCTGATGGTAAATCCGTCTTCTCTCTCCTCTGACAGGTGAGGAGACATCCTCCTGTGCATGGGGCTTCCCACCGTACATCTGGCACCCACCTCACAGGTGAACCTTCCCGCTCCTAAATGATGACTGGTAAGAAAAACAAGATGTCTTTCTCGGTTATAAATTTAACTCTTCTATGATTAGTCTGGGCAATTAGGACACCCCTGAGGTTGAGTCTATGGCGGAGGCACAGGCTGGAAGTCTGATTAGCTCAAGTCTCCTGATGCTTGTTCCTGGTAGTAAATGCCTGGCACATATAGTATTGATTTCCATTTAGATATCTTAATGTTTCCAGACAATCCCGGCAGATGTGGGCTGAACTCAGATCTGCGGGAGCGCCGGTCTGCAATCTGCAAACATTTTTCTTGCCACTTTGTTTCATTTTTCCTAAACTTAACTGATTTGGAATCCGGAGATATAAATGAAAAATACTGAACCGGCCTATCAATCACGGCATGCACAAACATCGCCACTGCCCTTCCCTAACATCCTATTACCACCGGGTAGCTGGCTAGTCAAACAGGAATAAAAATTACACTGCAAACATCATAAGTTAGGCTTGATTTGTTGAGCAAGGAGCCTGCCAATTCGGTAAGAGTTATATACCTCAGCTTCGCTGAGAATCAGGCTTGTTATGGCTCTGGTACGTCTATAAAGATTGTTCATTTCATATAAAACAGCTACCTGCACCGAATGCCTTAGAAGGAAGAATGATGCCGGTTATAAATATAGAGGAAAATCTATTTGTCTGCCCCTTCATGCTGTTAGCAAGTCACGTGGAGGGGCCCTTTGGTGTTTCTCGGCAGCAGGGGGAGATCTCTGCGGCCACCTTCCCCTCTGCCAGGCTGGCTTGGATTGAAGCACAGCATCCCTCCCTGTCATAGGAGATAAAGCAGTGAAGTGTGACCAGTGCCACCGCCTTGCTCTCTGCCCACCAGGGGGATGCTAGTGATATTGAGAAACTAGACGGCATTGCGTTTAAACCAAATGTGAGGGGGAGGCTGTCTGTTGGCCGGCTGGGCTGGATAACAGTTAACGTCAGAAAAGATAAATAGAAATTATTAGAATGGGTTTGGAAGGGATTTTTTTATAGGGCAGGGTTGCATTCGTTTAAAGATACATTATTGGACTGTTATATCTGATTTCAAGCTGCTGGGTAATTGAAATGATTAACATCCCTTACTCATAGAGTTCAATTCATTAAAGTTTTAAGCACCCTTTGTGCTCAGAATGGAGGGATGAAACATCCACGTTGACTCACGCCGGGGATCAGTCAGTTCTGCCCTGTGTTTATCGTCACTGATCTTGCAAGCCACTGCGTCCATTGCTAAGCTGCGGGCGCACGTTGGGTAGAGAGCATCGGCCATGAACGCTCACCCCGTAGAATCCCTTGGTTCAGAGAGAGGAAGGGAAAGGAAATAGAGAAAATCCTGCCGAGAATTCTCATCCAGGTTCTTCTCACAGGCACTTGGTTCTTTCCAGCTGCTGGTGCCTGGGGAACCGTTCCTTCTGGGGGCTCAGCAGTTGTGACCCAAGCACGTGGCTAGCCCTCAGGTACACAGTGTCAGCAGAGGGGTTGAGGAGGGCTCTTGCAGCTTGCAAACACGCTGAAACGTGCAGTGGACCAATTCTCATTATTATCCCAATTTAAATGTGCTCAAAATATTGTTTCCTGTGCTGTATTTCTCAGTTTTACACTTATAAAGTAGCCAGCAAAGTCTTGGTGAATAAATGGGACACTTGTAAGGGCCCACTCATGTGATGGCAGAAGAAAAACGCTATTGTCTTTAGGGTATACTCATTTTTGCCACCTTGCCCCCCAGTGTTTGGGGAGGGAATGGCATAATCCTGTTTACTAGCCTCCTACATAAACTTTGACAATTAGGAAGAGTGATTTGCAAGACTGCTTAAGACACAAACTTAATTTTTTTAAGGCAAAGATAGGGCTTGGGATTTATCACTTTTCGGCAGATTCTGGGGGAAGTCAACACCAACGCTGAGCCCACCTGTGTGCAAGACAGTTAACCTCTCTGAGCCTCAGTGCCCTCATCTGTAGAACAGAGGTAAATATGTCTTCTTTATAGGATCATAAGGTTTGGACAGTATTATACGTAGAGATGCCTAGTATGATGCTTGTCCAGAACGGTGCTTAATGCGTGATAGCCAATATTCTTAGCATCTATTATGACGTGAATAATAATATTACTATTTTATCCATATCTGAACATTGTAGACACTGAGAATCAAAAGGAAATATGCCAAATGTGGCCAGGCATTCCCAGCCAGGGCCCTCAGGAGCGTGGCCCATATGGTGAGCTGTCATTTTCTTAGCTGGTTAAGAATTCCCCAGCCGTCTCCTTGCCCAGATCATTAGTTGACACGGAAACTTCTGGAAAGACTAGATACAGTCTATAATTCATCGTGTTAGTGTCAAAAAGCACATGTGAGAGAGAGACAGAGAGACAGAGAGACAGAGACCATAAATATTGCTGTACAAGTGGGTTTCAGGTCACCCTGTAGGGAAACTATAGGGAGAGAAGGATGTCAGCAGTCTGATGAGGGTTCCCACACGTATTGGGGTGCCAGGCCCAGTCTCCATGACTTTGCAATTATTCTGCTTTCTCTGGAGTGGGGGTACCTGAGGCCACTGCCAGCCCACCCATGACTAATCATTCCCCGCCCTTTTTCCTGCATAGTGATCCTGTGTGAAGAGGTCTCCATCATATTGAGCCTCTCCCACTTTTCTTCAGGTAGGACGGCCTTACAGCACAACTGGCCCAGGACAGTCAAGGCTAATGCTTGTTTTCCTGGTCAAACGATGGCCCTTTCAACCTGCAAGTGATCCAGTGGGTATGACAAGTTATACAACCACCCCAGGCCAGTAAGGGGTTTAGGGCAGCAGGCATTTTAGGTGTTGCCCCAGGAAACGTGGAGGACCTACCGAAATTACAGACCCGGAGTAGTGAGATCAAGGAGTTGGTCCCAAGTTTATCTGTGTGAAGCCAAGGCCATGATCAAAGGGCAGAGACAGTAATGCATCCGCTCCCAGGTGTGAAATCCATGCTCCTTATAAGGAAAAAAGTGTTAGAGAAAATGTCATTTTAAGTGTTTGTGACAAGTGTTTACTTCTGGGGAAAAGCTCATTTTCACTCTTAAGACCAACTTCCTGGTAAAGTTTAAAAAAAAGTCACGGCTCCCATTCATTTGATGACTTGTTACTCAAGGGGTTCTGCTCTGAAATTCTTCACAATGGCTTTGGTGAGTTCAGATCAAAGTCTATAGTTATTACATCAGAACAACTTTTCATTTGGACTTGGCAGTAGTCTAAAAGAATATCAGAAATTAAGAAGAATGGAGCATAAGTAAACAATGGTTTTCTTTCACCCTTTGTTGAGAGGGACTTTTTGGTCTTGGGAAAGAATGTGGCTGTCCCATAGTGATGTCATTCTAATCAAAATCACAAAGCCTCACACGTTGTGTTTCCAAAGTCGAGTTTCCAAGTCGGGACACAACTGAGCCAAGGCTGCATGGGTGGGTTGGTCATGGGGAGATTTGACACCAGCAGCGTAAAGAATTTTTCCCATGACGTGTTCTCTCTACCTCTCTTTAGACACTTTTTTCCCACATTGTCTTAGAGTTACTTGTGGGGAGTAGGGTGCTTCCATGTATCATGGTATCTGGTCTCTGGTTCCCTGAACATCAGAGGGTATAAACTGGTGCCTACAGGGAAACAATCAGAAAACAAACAAAACTGATAGATGGCATTTAAAAAGATTTCAGATTAAAAGAATGGATATATGTATATGTATAACTGAATCACTTTGCTGTACACCTGAAACTAATGCAACATTGTAAATCAACTATACCCCCAATATAAAATAAAAAATAAATTAAAAAGACCTCATATCAAGCTGGAAATCTGTCTTCTCTGTGAAAATAAAAAGAAAGGGAGAGGAAGATAAAGCAATATGGGGGTGCATTTCTGCAGAAAGTGTGGAGCCACCCTCTTTAAAGGGGCACTGCTCTCTATTTCCTTAAACCAGGGCTGCTGCTTTTGCTTACTTTCTCTGCCTGGCCTCTATAGGCACATAAGTTTGAAACCCTTGCTATACACTGTAGGTGCTTAATGAATGCTTAACAGATAAATGAACGCAGGCATCAACAAATGAACAAGAGAATAACGCAAGTCATTGCTGGTTGCTGGTGTTTGCTGGTGCGAGGTGAGGATGCTGGAGTCTGGGCCGGATAGCCCACTCAGAATGCAGTGTAGATGGCACCAGCCCCAGCACTGGAGCACATGCTGAAAAACATCTGTTTGTGGCCCACTGGCACCCCTTGATCAATGCTATTGGTGACTAAGAGGGGAATGAAGATGACCCAGGCCAACCTTTCCCACTTCTAGGATAACAAAATCATTGGATGGGTTGTGTCACTACTGCTCCCTCACTCACACGAGTTCACTGAGCCCAGGCTTCACATTAACTGCCATTAGACATGGGTACAGAGATGCAGAGGGATGGTGCCCACCCCCATGAGCTGGTGGGTAAGGAGAGACGCTAAGTAATGGAAATCACAGAGTCTGCAGCTGACTCTCCATATGGCCATCCACATTCACTCTTCCTCTCTACTCTGGTCTCAGCCCCAGGAGGCAGATGTGTATGCATTATATCAAGGGGTCCCAGGTCATTTGGATTCTGGTTGGGTTCTGACAGAGGGGAGCCCTGGCAGGAGACTGGAGGGGAGTCTGAGGTCAGAGTATTTAATCTGCTGGGTTCCTCCCTCTGTGGTTGCCTGAAGGTCTCTGCTCTTCTCAAGACAACGCGAGATTCTCTTTCTAGACCCCAGGGACCTCTCCTTCGCTCCTTCCTTTAGGTCCAGACACTGGTTCCTACACCATCCCTTGAGGTTCTCCTATAGGCACTTCTCACCTTGTAATGGGCCCCTTTGTAGGTAAACGCTCCCTGGAGAATCCTCACAGAGCGTACCATCTGCTTGCTGCTGGGACCCTGACTGAGAGGAGGTCACGGTGTGTGGGGGGGCAGGTGAAGAGGCAAAATGCCTGTGCAGCATCTGAGGAAGGAGCGGGGATGGTATGAGGGAAAGGATGGAGAGAGCAGTATGGTGCCAAGGTGCGAGGCCAGGGCAGGGAGAATGCAGATATAGGTTGACTTCTTCCAAAAATGAAGAGGGTCAAGAGTGATGGGCACTGTGATTGGAAAGTCAGGCTGGACTTGTTTGTAGAGGGACTGGTTTCTAAGTTAACGGTTTCATGTTGTTCACTATGAGTGGGGTAGTCCCAGAAGGCTTTTGGTCAAGGAGATGAAATAACTGGAGCTCACATTTTGATAGGGAAGATAAAACCCAAAAAACCCTCCAAGTGTGCATTTAGCATGAGGTTTCCTTTCAAATAGCCAAAGGAATGTAAATATAGGAAAAAATCTGTGTTCATGTTGGAAACTAAAAAAGGCAGCCAGTCATATTACAACGTTTTGAGAAAATTTCTATGAAATATAGAGCAAAAAGCACCAGACCAAGGGGAAGACCTGTCCACAGATGGCTGCATGCAAATGAGCAACTTACCTGGAAGGAGACTTAGTAGGATCCCACTAGGGGAGGGGATGCCGTGGGACTGAGAGGCTAGAAGCCTGGTGTCCTTCCAGGTTCCTAACAGCACAGACAGCCCGGGAGAAGGAGACTGGAATTAGATTCCAGTCTGACTACTGATTATCCATGTGGTTGGGCAAGTTGCTAATCTACTTGGTATCTCAGTTTCATCATCTGTGAAATGGAGTTAATCATGATCCCATCCTAATAGGCTTGAGTGAAGATCCATTGAGGTGATCCTTGTAGAGCATGTAAAACAGGACCTGGAAGAGGGGAAGAGCTCAGTGCATGCTGGGTGGGGTTGATAATACCTGTGCTTCCGGTAGTGTGCTGAGACTGAGAATCCCATCCTCATCTTTATTCCCAAATCCAAGAGTGAGAAGACAGTTTCCTATGAAAGGAATAAAGAGCTGAACATGATTGAGAAGACGAATAAAGAGATAAATTCAGGGGGTAAGTGCAGGAGAGTCAAATTACATATGCTAACAATTCCAGCAGGAAATGGCATAGAGATACACACACATACAAGATGGATGAAAGAAAGAAAGAAAGAAAGAAAGAAAGAAAGAAAGAAAGAAAGAAGAGAAAGAAAGAAAGAGAGAGAAAGAGAGAAGAAAGAAAGAAAGAAAAAGAAAGGAAGAAAGAAAGAAAGAAAGAATCTCTGAGCTCAATAACATTTTTTAAACTTCAAGGTTAGACAAAATAAGTTAGAAAGCAGTAGGAAGGCAGGTGGGGAATCAAATTGCTATCTGAATTTTCTTCTGTAACACCAAATGACAGGAGCTCAACAGATATGCTTACAGGGATTTGGAGAAAGACAGTGCCTCAACAGTGCCTCAATAAAGATACCTAAGAAGGTGAGCAAACAAATCCAGAAGATATGGCATTTGTCCCAATCCATTCAACCACCCACCCTCAGAAAAGGGACTTCTTCTAGATTAGAAGTAATTTAAGGGAATAACCACCTGGATTGCCTTTAGTTGAGGCAATCCATCTGTAAAGGACAATCAGGGAAAATTGAGTGCAGCCTGGGCACTAGATGACATTATAATTTAATGCTATGAAAAGGTGGACACTTATTTACAGAATAAAAGCATGTTTTAAAACAATGTGCACAGGATGATTTTACTTTGATAAACATACAGATCCATGTATGTGTATAGAAAAAGACCTGCGAAGGCATAGTCTAAGCTGTTAACAGTGAAAAAATGATGGTTTTTGTTTTCTTTTACTTATCTATATTTTCTAATTTTCTACACTGTACGTATACTGCCTTTATAATAATGAAAGGTATTTTGAATTGAAAACGCAATTCTACATTCTCTCAACCTCTCATTCCTGAGGCAAGCTTGTCAATTTTGAAACATGAAAAAAGAGCTTAGAAAGTATACCACCCATGTGCCCTTCATTTAAAAAATACTCAAACTGACTGATTCGTGGATGTTGAACAATCCTTGCATCCCTGGAAATAAATTCCCCTTGATTATGGTGCATGATCATTTTAATGTGTTGTTGAATTTGGCTTGCCAATAATTTGTTGAGGATTTTTTTGCATCTACGTTTGTCAGGGATATCGGCCTGTAATTTTCTTTTTTGTGGAGTCCTTGCCTTTTTTTTTTTTTTTAATCAAGGTAATGCTAGCCTCATAAAATGAGTTTGGAAGAGTTCCCTCATATTTTTTGGAAGAATTTGAGAAGAATTCACTAGTGAAGCCATTTGGTCCTAGACTTTTGTTTGTTGGGAGGTTTTTGATTACTAATTCAATCTCCTGTCTAGTAATCAATCTGGTCCAATTTTCTATTTCATTATGATTAAGTCTTGGTTCAGTGTATGTTTCTAGGAATTTGTCTGTGTGAGTCCTTCAGCTTTACTTTTCTTTCCAATTGCCTTGGCTATTTGACCTTTCATAAGAATTTAAGAATCAGCTTATAAAATTACACACACTAAGAATCACACTTGGATTTTGATTGGTATTATGGCAAATTTATAGAACAATTTGGGAAGATTTGTGATTTTACAAATCAAGTCTTCCATTTATTTAGAACTTCTTTAGTTTCCCTCAGTAACGTTGTGTGGTTTTCAGTGGAGAAATCTTGTACATTTTCTGTTAGATGTATTTCTAGATATTTGTTGCCCTTTGATGCTAATGTAAATGTTAATGATTTTTAAATTTTTATTTTCTCTGTTTGTTGCTGGTATACAGAAATAAAATTGGTTTTTTTCTATTTCCTGATCTCCAGCACCTTTGCTAAGTTCTCTATTAATTCTAATTGTCTATAGATTCTTTTGGATATTCTTTTTACACAATCACGTCATCAGAAAATAATGGTATTTTTTTCCTTTATAATCTAGCTGTCTTCTATTTATTTTTCTTGCTTTATTGCACTAGCTAGAACTTACAGTAAAATGTTGGGTAGAAGTGGTGAAATTGGACATCCTTGTTTTATTTATGATCTCAAGGAGAAAAATACTCAGTTTTAATCATCAAATATATATTTACTATAGGCATGTTTATATGTATGTATGTATATATTTGTGGTTTTGATTTAAATTTCCCTCATGACTAGTGATGTTGAACACATTTTCATGTACCTGTTGGCCATTTGTATGTCTTCTTTTGAAAAAGGTATATTCAAGTCCTCTGCCCATTTTTTAATTGCATTGTTTGGGATTTTTTTGTCATGGAGTTGTATGAGTTCCTTATATATTTTTTATATTAAGCACTTATCAGATAGGTGGTTTGCAAATATTTTCTCCCATTCTGTATGTTGCCTTTTCTTTTTGTTGATTTTTTTTTCCTGTGGTGGTGAAGAAGCTTTTTAGTTTGATGTAGTCCCACTTGTTTATTTGTGTTTTTGTTGTTTGTGCTTTTGGTGTCATATCAAAGAAAATTGTTGCCAAAACCAATTTCAAGGAGATTTTCCTTGATGTTTTATTCTATTAGCTTTCCAGTTTTAGGTCTTATATTTAACTCTTTAATCCATTTCAAGTTAATTTTTGTGAGTGTTATAACATAGGGGTCCAGTTTCATTCTTTTGCACATGCATATGCAGTTATCCCAATACCATTTATTGAAGAGACTATCTTTCCCTATCACATCATGTTGGCTCCCTTGTCAAATATTAGTTGACTGTATAAACACGAGTTTATTTCTGGCCTCTTGATTCTGTTGCATTGGCCTTTTTTTTTTTTTTTTTTTTGGCCAGTACCATACTGTTTTGGTTACTATAACTCTGTAATACAGTTATAAAGTTTGAAAGTTGGAATTGTGATGCCTCTAGCTTTGTTCTTTATTAGGATTGCTTTGGCTACTTGGGGTCTTCTGTGGTTCCATAAAAATATTAGAATTTAAAAAATACTGTTTGAATTTTAATAGGAATTGCATTGAATCTATAGATGGCTTGGGTAGTATAGATATTTTAACAATTAACTCTTACAATTGATGAACACAGGGTATCTTTCCATGTATTTGTTTCTTCCATTCCTTTCATCAATGTCTTGTAATTTTTGGTGTACAGATCTTTCACCTCCTTGGTTAAATATGTTCCTAAATATTAAAAAATTTTGATGCTATCGTAAGTGGTATTTTTCTTTATTTCTTTTTCAGATAGTTTATAGAAATGCAACTCATTTTTATGTTGATTTTATATCCTACAACTTTACTGAATTTGTTGACTAGTTCTAACAGTTTTTTTGGTAGAGTCTAGAATTTTCTCTATATAAGATCATATCAGGCTTCTCTGGTGGTGCAGTGGTTAAGAATCTGCCTGCCAATGCAGGAGACATGGGTTCAAGCCCTGGTCCAGGAAGATCCCACATGCCGCAGAGCAACTAAGCCCGTGTGCCACAACTACTGAGCCTGCACTCTAGAGCCTGCAGGCCACAACTACTGAATCCCACATGCCTGGAGCCTGTGCTTCACAACAAGAGAAGCCACCACAATGAGAAGCCCGTGCTCTGCAACAAGAGTAGCCCCTGTTCGCTGCAACTAGAGGAAGCCCGCACGCAGTAACAAAGACCCAATGCAGCCAAAAATAAACAAATAAAAAATAAACTAAAATTTAAAAAAAGATCACATCATCTGCAAATAGAAACAATTTTACTTTTCCTTTCTGATTTGAATGTCTTTATTTTTTTCTTACCTAATTGCTCTGGCTAGTACTATGTTGAATGGGTGTGGTGAGAGTGAATACATTTGTCTTGTTCCTGATCTTAGAGGAGAAGCTTTCAACCTATCACCATTTGTAGGCATGTTTTTCAATCAGTATTCTTCATCAGGTTAAAAAACATCTATTCCTAGTTTGCTAAGAGTAGTTTTTAAAAAATACATTGAATGAATACTGCATTTCTACCTTTCTTATTTCCCTTCTTTTAATTCAAAGGTAATGACTTGTAGAGTAAACAAAGAAGCAAACAGTTTGTATAACTAAATAGTTAGGGAAATTAAGATGCAAAAAATTTATAGTAGCTTGAATCGTGCTTGTTCTGTTCACTTCTGAATATTAGATCTAATACATGGTAGTTGCTCAATAAATATTTGTTGAGCGGATGAATGGGATTGAACTACTTCATGGATCAAAAAATAAATTGAAATTAAAGTTTTTTCCACTTAGGAGAAACACAAAGGTAAATTTTTAGAGAACATATAAGAATAAAGGTATTAGCAGGGATATGTTAATAATATATAAACCAAAAGAGAGCTGCATTGACAGTATTAGAACCAGAGAAAGTAAAATGTAAGATAAAACAATTGAATAGAATATAGTTATCTTACCTTGATAAAAGGTTCACTTTATTGTGAAGCTACAGTAGTCATGAACTTTTGTGCCCCAAACAACAGCATCTAAATATATAAAGCAATTTTAAAGTTGTTATTATAGTCAATAAAACCAAAATTATACTGAAAGCTTTATACAAACCATCCAGTCTTTGACAAGTCAAGCGTATTAAATAAGGATATAGAAAAAAAATTATTATATAATTCATCTTTGCTATTATACAATTAATCTTGATTTACTTGATAAATGTGTAGAACTTGTCAAAAATACACAAATGGTTTTAGTGTCTTTAAAATGATCATAGAACATTTAAGAATGTTTTATCCCAGGGAATTCCCTGGTATCCAGTGGTTAGGGCTCTGCACTTCCACTGCAGGGGGCATGGGTTCAATCTCTGGTCAGGAACTAAGATCCCGCATGCCACATGGCGTGGTCAAAAAAAAAGTTTCATCCTAGCAACCTAATACAGGGCTATGGCAGTGGATTCCATTAGCAGGAGTGGTTGCGATGAGCAAAAGATGAAGGGTGAAGAGGAGGTACATAGCTGGTTACACTTCGTGCTTTCTAAGATCCTGTGGTGGTGAACAGATAGAAGTACAAACAAACAAATGACAAACAAACAAACCAAAAACTCCTGTAGAAAGAAGAATAAAAGGGAGCAGGCAGCAGGGAGAAGGTCTTCAACCAGGAGGAAAACACATTCTGAATGATCATGAGTGGATAGGAGTAGGCTTGTGGATGACATAACTGGAGAACAGTGAAGACCAGAAGATGAAACAAGAGGGCTGCAGAGGAGGTGGGGGCTAGATGGCCTTAGGGATCCCTGGTTCAGTATAGACTGTCAGTCAGAAGACAGCAGATGGAAGTTGGTCTAGAAACAGGGGTGTAATTGGAAGTCAGTGCACAGCATAGGGAACTGGTTCATAACATGAGCCCTCCCCCACTTCTACATGCTGAGCTGAGTTCAGGTTGCTGGAATTTATTTCTAGGGGAGGGTTGAAGGATGGCTTTATACCAATCAACAACAAACAAATAAAAGGAATGTATGATCTGGGAAATGCTAAGTCTTCTTTGAATAATAATGTCTGGGACCAACTAAACTATTCTCATTTTGGTAAGTATTATGGTCTTCTCCCCAACACCCTCCTCACCTAATCCAATACCAGGCACACAAATTGCCCTGCCATTTCCTGCTTCTCAACTCCCAGTCAGAAATCACTCTGCAGTGAGGCAAGGAGGAACTTGTCTTGCTAATTCAACGCCAGAGGAAACTTACCCAACTATCTTATCCTTATATGTGAATAGACAACCAAGGATCCCTGTGTGTGTGTGTGTGTGTGTGTGTGTGTGTGTGTGTGTGTGTGTGTGTGTAGCTGATAAAAGAGGAAGACCAAAATAAAAAGCAGGACAAAATAAAATACTCTAAAAACACATTCAGCAACATTCAAGATGTTACATTCAAAGAACAAGAACAGTAGCTTAGGGAAAAGGATCACTCAGAAAACAAGAAGTATCTTAGAGATTAAAAACATGATTGTAAAATAAAAGAAGCAATAAAAATTCTGGAAAGAGAAGGAAGTATAAAATAAGAGGTAGAAGAAATAAAGGATCAATCCTCAAGAGGTCTAATCCTTATTACTGGAAGTACTAATAGCAAAGAATAGAAGATGCTGAGACAAAAAAAAAAAAAGGACAGGAAACAAGAGAAGAAACTTCCCCCCAAAGGATAGTGGTCTTTATATTGAAAAAGTTCTCTGAGTACTCAGAACAGTAATGAAAAAGACATTGTAACTAGATTTATCACTGAGAAATTTCAAGGCACTGGGAATATTGTACATAGAACAGGACTTGGAACACTGTAAACTCTCAGCAAGAGTTTGTTAACATCATTATCATAAAATTTTAAAGAAAGAGGAAAACGTCACCTCATAGGATAAGCAAAACTGGATTATAGAAGATAATGCCTTCAATGTTTGCAGGAGAAAATACTATTTGACCTGAAATTCCATACTCAGTTGAACCATCACTTGAAAGTGGAGGTTGGTTGAAGGGCTTAAGAAAGTTTATCGGCTAAGCAACCTTTTAGAAAATTAGCTTTACTGAAGTAAATTTACATATAATCCAAGTTTCCATATTTTATCTTGTAATTGATAAGTTTGATATATGCACGATCATGATTCAGAACTTTTCTGTCACTCCAAAAAAATCTCTCCTGTCCCTTTGCAGCCACCCCCCTTTCCTCCACTCCTTTTCCTTTGCTAGACTTTCATGGATAGAGAATCATGCAATATGTAGTCTTTTGTGGCTTCTTTCCTTTAGCATAATGTTTTTGAGACTCATCGATATTGTTTATCTAATACTGTGAGCAGTGCCTTCCTTTTTATTGCTCTATAGTATTCCACTCTATGTAGCATCCTGTGCTTATCTGCTCACCAGATGGGGCCATTCAGGTTGTTTCCAGCTTTTGAATTTTAAGAATAGAGCTTCTCTGAACATTTGTGTATTAGGTTTTGTGTGAATTAATGGTTTTATTTCTCTTGAGTAAATACCTAGGAGCAGAATAGCTGCATCATATAGTGAGAGTATGTTTAACTTTCAGAGAAACTGCCAGCCTATTTTACAAAGTGACTGTACCATTTTGTATCTCCATCAGCAATGCACAAGAATTCCAGTTGCTTTACATTCTTGGCAGCACTTGGTACTTTTTAAAGTTATTCTAATAGGTGTATAATGGTGTCTCACTGTAGTTTTAGTTACCATTTCCCTAAAGATGAATAATACTGAGCATCTTTTCACATGCTTATTTGCCACCTGTACATCTTCTTTTGTGAAATAGCTATCAAGTCTTTTGCTCATTTTTATTTTTTAATCACATTGTATAGTTTCTTTATATATTTTGGATACAAGTCCTTTCTCAGATACTGTTTTGCAAATGTTTTCTCCCATCTGTGCCTTGCTTTTTCATTTTCATAATTGTGCCCTTTGAAGCACAAAAGTTATTTTTGATTTTGGATTTTTTTTTTTAAATTGAAGTATAGTTGATTTACAGTATTGTGTTAGTTTCAGGTATGCAACAAAGTGATTCAGAAATATATATATATATTTTTGGATTATTTCAGATTATTTTCCAACATAGGTTATTACAAGTTATTGAATATACTTCCCTATGCTATACACTAAATCCTTGTTGCTTTTCTATTTTATGTATAGTAGTTTGTATCTGTTAATCCCATACTCCTAATTTCCCTCCCCTCCCCATTTTTCCCCTTTGGTAGCCATAAGTTTGTTTTCTATGTCTGTGGATCTGTTTCTGTTTTGTATATAGATTCATTTGTATTTTTATTTTTTAGATTCCACATATAAGTGATATCAGAGGCATAACCCTTCCAGACTTCAGACAATACTACAAAACTACAGTAATCAAAACAGTGTGGTATTGGCACCAAAACAGACATACAGATCAATGAAACTTTGTAAGAATGTCTTGTATATGATGTGAACTAAATTGCTCTATTATTTAAACAATTGATGCAAATTAATAAGACTCCATTTGACTTTAATGCTAGGCATATTCTTCTCTGAATGGCCCAGGAGTCATGACATTGATGTTCTGAGAAGGAAATGGAATTTTAGCATATTCCATGACCAGCACAGAATAGTTATATAGCAATAACACTGATTAGTATTTTTCAGGTTTTAAGGTCAGCCTAAGGACAAAGTATGGACGGCTTGACTGACTGCAAGATGAAAGTCTAAACATCACCTTCCTTGACGATGTAAAGTTACAAAGTAGCTAACTGAAGGCAGGTTGTGGAGGTATGTGTGTGGGTGGAGGGGGGGAAGAAGATGTAGAAAGAAGAGTTACACCATGATGTCTTGACTTTACAAAGTGGGGACTCAAGACACAACATCAAACATTGATAAAACAGAAGTAGAACTTTTAATATATTATTTAAATTTCTAAAGGTAACCAATCAAAAAACCAACAGTAATGAAATGAAAAAATATGGGGTAGAGAATAAGGATGATATCTGAATGTGTTAAATTAATGTTTAATGCTGATTGGTAATAAAGCACAGCCCTTAAGAACACATATTCTGTCTCATATATTGCTAGTGGGAGTATAAAATATTTCCACAGCAGCTGCTGTGGAAAACAGTTTGTCAGTTCCTCAAAAGGTTAAACATAGACTTACCATATGACCCAGCAATTTTACTCCAAAGTATATACTCAAGAAATTTGAAAACATATGTTCACATAAAAACAAAAGTTCGTAGAAGTATTGTTCATAATAGCCCTGTGATAGAAACAACCCAAATGCCCATCAACTGATAATGGAAAAATAAAATATGGTATATCCATACAATGAAATATTATTCAGCCATAAAAAAGAATGAAGTACTGATACATGCTATAGCATGGATGAACCATAAAGCATGCTAAGTGAAAGAAGCTGGATACATATTGTATGATTCTATTTATATGAAATGTCCATGACAGGCAAATACATAGAGACAGATAAGGGGAACATTGGGAGTGGGGGTTAAGACTTACTGCTGATGGGTACAGGTTTTTTTTTTTAAGCAATGGAAATGTTCTGGAATTAGATAGTGATGATGGTTGTACAATGCTGTGAATATACTAAAACTCACTGAATTGTATACTTTGAAGTGGCAAATTTTATGTTGGGTGAATTATAGCTCAATGAAAAATGATTTAACAAAAGAGACTCTGGAATCTGGGTTGAAGAGCACTTCTGGATTTACTCTCTGTGTGGCTTAGGACATATTATTCAATCTCTGTGCCTCAGTTCCTTATTTGTATAATGGGGATAATATCTACCTCATAGATAGTTGTGGGGATTTAATGGCTTAATATGTGTAAGATGCCTGCCACAGACAGCACTATACAAAAGACTGTTACATAAAGATTTTAAAAATAAGTGGGACACATCTATTAGAAGAGCCAAAATGGAACTCCGACCACACCAAATTCTAAGAAGACTATGGAGCAACAGGAATCCTCATTTACTGCTGTTGGGAATGCAAAGTACAGCCACTTTGGAAGACAATTTGTGGCTTCTTACAAAACTAAACATATTATTATAGTACCATATAATCCAGCAATTGCACTCCTTGGAATTTACCCAAGGGAGTTAAAGACTTATGTCTACACAAAAAGCTGAACATAGATGTTTATAACAGCTTTATTCATAATTGCTAAACCTTGGAAACAACCAACATGACCTTCAGTAGGTGAATGGATAAACTGTTGTACATGCAGACAATGGAATATTAAGAAACTGCTAAAAAGAAATGAGCTATCAAGCCATGAAAAGATATAGATGAAACTTAAATGCATATTGCTAAGTGAAAGAAGCCAATCTGAAAAGGCTATATACTGCACTATTCCAACTATGTGACATTCTGGAAAAGGAAAACTGTGGAGAGATGAAGAAGATCAGTGACTGCCAGGGGTTGGGGAGGAGAGGGATGAATAGGAGGAGCACAGATGATTTTTAGGGCAGTGAAAATATTCTATGTGATACCAAAATAATGGATACATGTTGTTATACATTTGTCCAAACTCATTGAATGTACAACATAAAGCGTAAACCATAATGTAAGCTATGGGGTTTGGGTGATTATTATGTGTCAGTGTAGGGTTTTCAATTGTAACAAATGTACAACTTTGGTGGGGGATGTTGATAATGCATGTGTGGAGGCAGGGGGCATATGGGAAATCTCTGTATATTCTCCTCAATTTTGATGTAAACTTAAAACTCCTCTAAACAATAAAGTCATAATAAATAAAAGGTTTAGAAAATGGGTGTAAAGAGTCCCAGAGTGATGTAAGTCACAATTCAAAACAATGAGTAACTGTCATGGATGGTTATGCACAAAATTACAAAGTACTAAATTATACAAAGGAATAGGGAGAAATGAACAAAAGCACAACTGTGATGATGGAGCCTAATGAATGCACATTTCTTAGTCCTTGAGCCACCAAGCAAACCAAAGAGGTGTTCAGTCTGAACTTTGAAATCCACACCAAAAGCCTTGACCTCTGCAGGTGAACGCATTCTCTTCTCATTGAACACAAACTTGGCCATCAAAATGTCAGTAGACTTTAAAAAGTAGATATACTACAAGTTACATTCTTTGACCATTTAAAAAATAGTATCACTGGCGGTCCAGTGATTAAGACTTTGCCTTCCAATGCAGGGGCTGCGGGTTCAATCCCTGGTCAGGGACCTAAGATCCCACATGCCTTGGGGGCCAAAAAACCAAAACATAAAATGCAGAAGCAATATTGTAACAAATTAAATAAAGACTTTAGAAAATGGCCCACAGCAAAAAAAAAAAAAAAAAAAAAAAAAAAATTAAAAAATAGTATCAGATAGCAATAGAAAAATGCCCTCTGTACCCAACCATTTAGAATTTAAAACAATGATACTTGTCTTCAGAAGCAAAGCAACACAAAACCCTTGGGCTGAAGATAAAATCAAAACTGCAATTGCAGAATATCTTCCTTTTAGTCCTGCACCGAGAAAAAAATTCATATTGTTTACCTTTTAAGAATCAGGAAAACAAAAAGGAAAATAAGCTAATTAAGGATTCAACTCAAAAAGTTGATTAAAAAGCAACAAATTAAACCCAAGCAAAATAGAAAACAACATTAACAATAATAAAAGCTGAAATTTGATGAATTAGGAACCAGAAAAACAATTGACTAAGAGCTAGATTAAAATATAGTAAAATAGCTAAAATTCTAGCAAGCCTAAATAAGAAAAAATAAATTAAAGCACAATATTAACAAGGAGAAAGGAAAAGAATCTCAAACACAGAGACTTGAAAGACTTAGAAGAGACTACTGTGTAAAATTCTGATATTAAAAACTAGATGACAACATGGATGAAATTGATAATTTTACAGGGAAATATTGGATTGGCCAAAAAGTTCGTTCAGGTTTTTTTTGTAACATCTTACTGATGCAAGAAAACCCCAAACGAACTTTTTGGCCAACCCAATATGAAGATTGACCTTGATGAAAAAGAAAAGCTAAATAGGCAAGTAATTGTGGTATAAATTTAAAACTTTGGTAAAGAAACACCTCAATCAGTTGTAAGCCCAGGTACTCCCCTTTCTTTTCAACCTTCAAGGAACATCTATGAAGTAAAGAGTATTCTTGTTAACACAGGCAAAATAAATACACGTGTTAAAAACAATAGCTGACATTGCGCTTAATGGCAAAACAATCAAAACATTTACAACAAAATGAGTAACAAGGCAAGGGTGTATTCTATCACTACTATTACTTAACATTAAAAAAAAATTAAATGCGTCTACTGAATTTTCTCAGTAAAATAGGTAAAGAAGTATTCTTCCTTAACACGATTAACAAATGTCTATCTCAAGTGACAGCTAGCACCAGGTGAGATACTAAAAAAGCTCTTTAAAATCAGTAACGTGATAAGTATGTGCTCAATTGTTGCTGTTATTTAGTATAATTATGAAATTGTTAGGCAGTATAATTAGATAGGAAAATGACATGAGATAAAAGTCGAAAAGGAAAAGGTGTATACGTCACTATTTGCAGATGATATATTTATATTCTTAAAAAACTGAAGATAATCAGCTAAAAACTATGAGCATCAAGCACCTGATTAAGAAATATTTGTTGAGTACACACCTCATGGCTGGCACTAAAATTACAGTGATGCTCAGGAGAGAGTCCCTGCCTTCATGGAGCTTATATTTCAGCTAGGGAGATGGACAATAGCATATAAAACCCAACCAGTGAATAATGGAATGTCAGGTATTGATAGAGACCACAAAGAAAACCAGGGGAAGAACGTGAAAGATGGAGATGCCGACATTAGTTAAGGAGAGCAGGGAAGGCTGCTCTGCTAAACTACTTTTACCATTAAAACAATGCCAGTTAAGACTCCGATATAATTTCTTCCTTCCCCGTCTCTCCCCTCCTTACTTCCTTTTTGAAATTGACAAATTAATTTAAAGTTTAGTTGGAAAAATAAAAGTGGAAGGATAAAGCCAAAACTTTGAATAAAGACAAATGGGGGTCAATGGGGAGGGAATTAAATGTATTGACATATCTTTTTTATTATTAAGCAACAAATATCAAAATGGTGTGGTACTATTTCCATAAATACAAAATGAGACCAATGAAATTGAATATGAGGTCCAAGTTTATAAATGAGCTGAGTATATAAAAATCCTTGTGCATTAGCTGGAGCTCATGTAACATTCTGTATCATTCAGCAGACCTAAAAATGTTAACATATATTAACACATTTCATTTATCCACATATTTCATTTTAAGTACAATTGGCAGTTTCATATTTCTCAGGTACTGCACTTAATGACTAATAAATGCTTTTATTTTTGCTTTTATTTCCAGATTCAAAAAAATGTTGCTATGATTTATGTTAAAGAGTGTTCTGCCTGTGTTTTCCTCTAGGATTTCTATGGTTTTCAGTCCTACATTAGGTCTTTAATCCATTTTGAGTTTATTTTTGTGTATGGTGTTAGAGAATGTTCCAATTTCATTCTTTTACATGTAGCTGTCCAGTTTTCCCAGCACCACTTATTGAAGAGACTGTCTTTTCTCCATTGTATATTCTTGCCTCCTTTGTCATAGGTTAATTGACCATTAGTATGTGGGTTAATTTCTGGGTTCTCTATTCTGTTCCATTGATCTATATGTCTGTTTTTGTACATGTATCATACTGTTTTGATTACTGTAGCTTTGCAGTATAGTCTGAAGTCAGGGGTGTGATTCCTCCAGCTCTGTTCTTTCTCCAGATTATTTTAGCTGTTGGGGTCTTTTGTATTTCCATACAAATTTTTTAAATTATTTGTTCTAGTTCTGTGAAAAGTGCCATTGGTATTTTGATAGGGGTTGCATTTAATCTGTAGTTTGCCTTCGATAGTATGTTCATTTTATTTGAAAAGATACAATCATCCCAATGTTCATAGCAGCATTATTTACAATTGCCAAGATATGGAAGCAAACTAAATGTCCATCAAGAGATGAATGCATAAAGAAGATGTGATATATATATCACAACATATGGTTATATATATGTACACCATAACATCTTATGGAAAGAGCCAAATGAACTTTTTGGTCAAATATATATATATATATATATATATATATATATATATATATATATATACACACACACACACACATACACATATATACACACACACACATATATACATGGAATATATGGAATATTACTCGGCCATAAAAAAGAATGAAAATTTACCATTTGCAACAACATGGATGGACTTGGAGGGCATTATACTAAGTGAAATAAGTCAGACAGAGAAAGACAAATACTGCAATGATATCGTTTACATGTGAAACCTAAAAAATACAACAAACTACTGAATATAACAAAAAAGAAATAGACTCAGATATAGAGAACAAACTAGTGGTTACCAGTGTGGAGAGGGAAAGGGAGGAGGGGCAATATAGGGGTAGGGGATTAAGAGGTACTATTATGTATAAAATAAGCTATAAGTGTATATTGTACAGCACAGAGAATATGGAGAATATAAGATGAGAGTAATCAAACTTTATTACAAAAAAATATCCAAGACTATAGGACTCTTGCACAAATGAATAAAATAGAAATGTTTAAAAATTATCAAAACTTTACTTCCAACAATGAGCAAACACAAGATGCTTTTATCAGAAGTGTATTTTTTACATAAACAGTTTTAGAGCATAGTAACCCCTAAAAACACTACCCAGTTTATTTTAAGAAGCTATGGTAACTCTAATACCATAGCTGGGCAAAGACAGTTCAGAAAAGGGTAACTCACTTTTGAGTATAATATGAAAATATTAAATAAAATATGATGAAAAAATTTGTCAGGAGAGTAAATTACTAGTATTGTCTGATTAAATAAGTTTTTTCCCATTAAGAGATTCAAGGATAATTAAGTATTTAAATATATTAATATAGCAAAAGAGAAAATTTACATACATCTCCTATTGAAATAATTTATAATAAAATTTGACACCCATTCCCAAGAAACAAAATCCAAAACTAATATCTATGAGTATAATAGAAATTAAACCTTCTTTATCAAGAAAGATGCTTTCATTTCCAAAATAACAGCTGAATCACATTTTAGAATGAAAAACTAGAGGCATTTCTATTTAAATGAGAATTCTCACAATCCCTGGCATATTTAACACAGTTCTTTAAATTATGGCCAATGGAATAAAACAAGAATAAAAAATAAGAGAGATGACTGTTTGAAAGTAGATGACACAGTTATTGTCATTTATGGGTGATAGAATTATGTAGCTGGAGAAGCCAAGGGAATACACTGAAAAATTACTACACTGTTTAGTGAATCCAGAATAAAGTTTGGTCAAAGTAAACACATAAATAAAAAGTTATAGTTTTTCTACATACCAGTGATATAATGATATTAAAAAATACCATTCACAATAGCAACCCAAACATAAATGTCTAAGATAAAGTTCACAAGAAATGTGTAGAAATGTGATGAAAAAAGAATAAGGGCTGAAAATGGAAAATTGTGTCATGCTATTGAATTAAAATTAAAAAGAAATATAAAGTTATCGATTATCTCTATAGTACCTAGAAGTTTAATGGGATCCAAATCAAAATACCTGTGGAACTTTGGAGGGGGTAGTGCTTTATAAAATTATTATGAAATTCATCAGGAACTTCAGAATGCCAAGAACATTTTGAAAAATATAGAAGGATGAGGAGGGACTTGAAAGACTTGAGTAAGCAACATGCAATGACGTACTTGTAACTTTGTATACAGTGGCCCCCACTTACCCGTGAGAATATGTCCCAAGACTCCCAGCGCGTGTCTGAAATCACTGTTAGTACCAAACCGTAAATATACTATGTTTTTTCCTATACCTACATGCCTAGGATAAAGTTTAAGTTATAGATTAGGCACAGTAAGAGGTTCTTAAAAATAATCAATAAAATAGAACAGTTATAACAATATACTGTAATGAGTTGTGTGAATGTGGTCTCTTTCTCTCTCAAAATATCTTGTACAAATTTAAATGCTTTGGGTTTCCCTGGTGGTGCAGTGGTTAAGAGTCCACCTGTCAATGCAGGGGACATGGTTTCAATCCCTGGTCGGGGAAGATCCCACATGCCACAGAGCAACTAAGCCTGTGAGCCACAACTACTGAGCCTGCACTCTAGAGCCTGTGAGCCAAACTACTGAGCCTGTGTGCCACAACTACTGAAGCCCGCGTGCCTAGAGCCCGTGCTCTGCAACAAGAGAAGCCACGACCATGAGAAGCCCACACACGGCAACAAAGAGTAGCCCCCGCTTGCTGCGACTGGAGAAAGCCCGCACACAGCAACAAAGACCCAATGCAACCAAAAATAAATAGATAAATAAATAAGTAAATTTATTTTAAAAAATTAAATGCCTTTTCCATCTTAACTAAGCACTTATCATGCTCTGTGGCCATAACTTTTGCAGTCTGAGATGTGACAGCAAAACTAGCATGAATTCCTTTTTCCTCCTTCACAATTTCATGATAGATTTGTTCTCACCGTAGATCTTATGAATCTTGTTTTTCATAAGAAAGAAAAAAAAAAGAAAAAATATCTTTTTTCAGCAAACAATTTTTTCTTTCCTTATTAAGTTGAGAACGTCCACCTTTTCACTTAAGGGAAGCACTTTATGGCTTCTCTCTGGAGTATCTGAATTGCCAGCACCACCACTCTTGCGCCAGTATTAAGTAAAATAAGGGTTACTTGAACACAAACACCGCGATACCAACATGGTTGATCTGATAATGGAGCTGGCTACTAAGTGACCGTTGGGTGGGAGGGATATGCCGGACAAAGGGATGATTCACATCCTGGGCAGGATGGAGAAAGACAGATTTCATCACGCTACTCAGAACAACATGCAATTGAAAACTTAATGAATTATTCATTTTTGGAATTTTTTTCGTTAATATTTTCAGACCACAGTTGACCGCAGGTAACTGAAACCGCGGAAAGCAAAACTGTGGATAAGGGGGCGCTACTGTATATTCAAAAGTCTGGTTTAATTGTAGGGGTAGACAGATAAATCAATGAAACAGTACAAAAAAACAGAAGCAGGCCCATATAAATATGAATTTCATATAAGATAAAGGTGACATTTCAAATCACTGGGGAAAAGATGAAGAATTCAGTAAGTCAAATTGGGTCAATTTGCTTACCATGTGAAAAGATAAAAGATCTTTGCAGCACAACAGGAACTAAAAATATTTCAGATTGAGAAAATATTTAAATATGAAATCTGAAACCATAGAAAGATTTTAAGAAAATACATGAATATTTATTTGAGGTCAATGGTGTGCAAGTACTTTCTAAGAGTATATATAAAGGCATAGTCCATAAAATAAAAGACTGATAGATTTGACTACTACAAAGTGACAAAATTCTTTATATCAAAATGATCATAAACAAAACTAAATATTAGACCACAATCTGGAGGAAATTTTTTTGCAACAAAAGCATTTAGTATCATCATTATATGAGTACTTACAAATCAATAATTTAATGACAAACATATAAGAGAAAATGTGCAAAGAAAATTAGCAGGAAATTTTAAAATGAGGGATCACAGTGGCCAACGAATGTAAGTTCAACCTCACCAGATTAAGGAGTTACCATTAAAAGAAATGATATATGCAGTGCATTTAGCTCAGTGCCAGGAACATTGAAAGTTCTAGATAAGTATTAATTCATTACAACATGATGATGATGATGATATTAATGATGGTGGTAGTGGAGATGATTATGATGGAGATGATGATGTTTCTTTTTTTTTGCTTTTTAAACATATTTATTGGAGTATAATTGCTTTACGATGGTGTGTTCATTTCTGCTTTATAACAAAGTGAATCAGTTATACATATACATATGTCCCCATATCTCTTCCCTCTTGCATCCCTATATCACCCCTCGAGGTGGTCACAAAGCACCGAGCTGATCTCCCTGTACTATGAGGCTGCTTCCCACTAACTATCTATTTTATGTTTGGTCGTGTATATATGTCCATGCAACTCTCCCACTTTGTACCAGCTTATCCTTCCTCCTCCCTGTATCCTCAAGTCCATTCTTTAGTAGGTCTGTGTCTTTATTCCTGTCTTGCCCCTAGGTTCTTCATGACCATATTTTTAGATTCCATATATATGTGTTAGCATACAGTATTTATTTTTCTCTTTCTGACTTACTTCACTCTGTATGACAGTCTCTAGGTCCATCCACCTCACCACAAATAACTCAATTTTATTTCTTTTTATGGCTGAGTAATATTCCATTGTATATATGTGCCACATCTTCTTTACCCATTCATCTGTTGATGGACATTTAGGTTGCTTCCATGTCCTGGCTATTAAAAATAGAGCTGCAATGAACATTTTTGTACATGACTCTTTTTGAATTATGGTTTTCTCTGGGTATATGCCCAGTAGTGGGATTGATGGGTCATATGGTAGTTCTATTTTTAAGGACCCTCCATACTGTTCTCCATAGTGGCTGTATCAATTTACATTCCCACCAACAGGGCAAGAGGGTTCCCTTTTCTCCACACCCTCTCCAGCATTTATTGTTTGTGGATTTTTTGATGATGGCCATTCTGACGGGTGTGAGATGATACCTCATTGTAGTTTTGACTTGCATTTCTCTAATGGTTAATGATGTTGAACATTCTTCCATGTGTTTGTTAGCAATCTGTATATCTTCTTTTGAGAAATGTCTATTTAGGTCTTCTGCCCATTTCTAGATTGGGTTGTTTGTTTTTTTGATATTGAGCTGCATGAGCTGCTTATAAATTGGTGTTAGGGAGTGTTCTAATTTCATTCTTTTACATATAGCTGTCCAGTTTTCCCAGCACCACTTATTGAAGAGGCTGTCTTTTCTCCACTGTATATTCTTGCCTCCTTTATCAAAGGTAAGGTGACCATATGTTTGTGCATTTATCTCTGGGCTTTCTATCCTGTTCCATTGATCTATATTTCAGTTTTTGTGCCAGTACCATACTGTCTTGATTACTGTCACTTTGTAGTATAGTCTGAAGTAAGGGAGCCTGATTCCTCCCACTCCATTTTTCTTTCTCAAGATTGTTTTGGCTATTCAGGGTCTTTTGTGTTTCCACACAAATTGTGAAATTTTTTGTTCTAGTTCTGTGAGAAATGCCAGTGGTAGTTTGATAGGGATTTCATTGAATCTGTAGATTGCTGTGGGTAGTATAGTCATTTTCACAATGTTGATTCTTCCAATCCAAGAACATGGTATATCTCTCCATCTATTTGTAGATGATGTTTCTTTCAAATGATAGTATTGACAATTGGCATATCAAATAGTGGTATAGGGATTATTCTGTTGGTGAAATAATAAAATAATGCATTTCTAAAGTGTGATTTCACAATATATAACCAAAGTGTTGAAAAGAAAATCTCTTTTGACAAGTTATTCTCATCCATATGTTTATTCTAATGAAACCTAATGAAATTCATTTCAAAGACTTATTTCCAGGATGTCCATTACAGTATTGATTATAACAGTTATCATAAAATTGGGTACAACAGATGATTGGTTAAAGTACTGGACATCTACACAGTAGAAAATTATGTGGTGGTTAACAGTCACATTGTAGAAAATAATTTACTAACATGAACATAGTCCCAGTATGTTAGGTGAAATGGATATAACAGTTAAAGCATATATATACATACCCAGAAGAAACCTGAATATGCATTTAGAAGTTATCAGCGTTTATGTCTGAGTGGAGGGGTCATGGGTGATTTTTATTTTCTTGTGTGAGTGTGTGTTTCAACATTTTCTATAATGAGCAGGTAGTAATTTTGTAAGCAGAAAGATAGAAACCCCGCTGATAAACAATTATCTTTCAATTTTCAGAAGACTCTTGGGAATTTGGGAGCTGAGATTTGGGGCAAATATTTAGGATTTGCTATGTAATCTCCCCACTATGACAGTCCTTAATTAACAGAGGTGAGGCTCACTGGGAAGAATGGCTGGAGCCATGCAGCTGCCAGGGGCTAAAGACAGTCAGGAAGCTTAATCAGTCTGGGATACGTGAGGTGCTTCAAGGTGGAGAAGCCCAATTCATCCCTCCTTATTGGCATTGTGTCAATAGGAAGAGAGGCATTTAGCTGTGTAAACACAGGGCTTGAGTGACCAATAGATCAGGAATTAAATATAGACCCATAGACTAGAGTTAGAAAACTCTCTGGGGAGAATCTGGTCCAGCTCCCCAAATCTGCAGGAGTCCTCACAGCATTTGTGCTACCCTCCATGGCTGGCAGACCTACCATCCCTGCCATCCCAGTGATCTGCTCCTGGATGGGAGGCATGGAGCCTGACAAATCCCTCTCTGCAAGGAGTGTTGCTACTGCAGGGGGCAAGGAAGGTGCAAGGAGATGTTTGTAGGAAATGGATTCTCTTTGAAAGCTGTCCAGAGAGTTGACGCCCAAGATAGTTGCCTGTGGGACTGAACATATGCGTCTCGGGTAACAGGGTAAGGAAAACCCTGGAAGGTGCCACCTGCGCAACTACCCATTTGCTCCTACCTATCTTAGTTTAGGTCAACAAACAGAGCAGCCACTGTGGTCCAGACCTTGTTCTGAGCCTGGGCACACCCAGCCCCTGCTTCCCGACTCCAGTTCTGCTGGGCTTCATTCTCTGGCTTAAAGTCTTCAAGTAACTTCCTTTGCCTCTATGATAAAAGTCCTGCAAAGCCCCCATTATTCTTTCAGGCTCTCTGATTCTTCCTCTACCGTCTCCTTCTCCCCACAGACAATTAATTTTTCACGTCTTTAACACCTGCTCACACTTCCTTCGGGAAGCCTTCTGTGTTTTCTTAAGACTTGATGGTCTCCCTACCACATGTCATAGCACTTTACCCATGATCCAAACCCAAGGTTTTGCTTATTATTCCTCTAGTTGTGTCTTTGTTTAGGCCACTCAGTCCCGGGATGTTGTGTCTATCTTGGCTGGTACCTAGTATGGTTCACAGCCTATTGTAGGTACTCAATTTATCGAACAAACAATTGCATAAATGATTGAACTTAAAATGAGGAAGATTCAGCCTCTCTTTGCAAGAAGCTTAGAGGGGAGAAAGAGTTGTGAAAGTGTGTGCTAGGGATGGCCTCAAATAGATGTTCATTCAAGGGATGTTCGTCGGAGAGGAGAGACGATTGATTAATTCGGTATGAGAGCAGATGATTCTGGATCATTTCTCAGACAGGAGGAACCTAGTGATCAGGTCCCTGGAGGGATGACTAGAGCATGTTCTGGTAACATGGCCCGGTGTGGAGGGCCTGGGAGTCAGAACACACTTGGCAGGAGTGAGGTCTGGAGCATGTCACTGCCATTTCAGACTGAGCTCGCAATTGTGTGTCTGGCCCCAGGTACCGTGAAGCCATGGTGGGTCCAACCCCTCCAGCCCCCCACCCCCACCCCCGTGCCTGCACCCTTGGTGCCCTGGTGGTCTCTTTCAAGGCCTCTTGACAGTCAGGCCTGAGGATGCGGGCTGAACTTGGGCAGCCGGGGAGGGAGGGGAGGGCTGGCCTTACCCACCAGCAGCACCATATGCCCATGCCTTGGCCTATTCTAGTCATGTCCCTGGGCTGCCCAGCTGTCACTGTCATAATTACTGCAGCCACGGCTGGGGGAAGTGTGTGGTTGTGGGCACCCTTTGGTCTCCTTAGAACTTTACTACTGTTGTTATAGCTCAGGACAAGGCCTGCCTTCTGTTAGTCTCTTGAAAATGGCTGTAATTCCCATCCATCATGGGGGTGAGCCAGCTGCTTCAGGGGCAGCTGTCAGGGAGAGGGCTCTGCATGCTTCTGACATGCTGGCCCTGACCTTGGGGAGATGGCCGTTCCAAGCCCAGTGCCTTTCTTGGGACAGCATTTGGGCCATCTCTTTTTTCTTAACCTGGGAGCTGATCTCTTTGTACTTTATGCTGTGCCCCTGACCTGCTTGTCCATTGCCTTACGTCTGCCCTGGATCATGAACTCCCCAAGTGAAGGGATACTATATAGGTCACAGGCAATCTTCTGCTGTGAAAGGCTTTACCTTAGATTTTAAAATATCTTTCCTTCCAACATTATAAAAGGAATATCCAATGATAATTTCAATAAAAATAGATAATATTTATTGGCTGTTTATTATGTTCCAGGCATTATACTTATAACTTTAAAGGATCTTTTAATTTCTTACTTTGAACAGCACCATGAGATAAGCATGTGTTTCCATTTTACATGTAAGGAACCCTGTCCAGAGAGGTTACATAACTAGTCCAGCGTCACACAGCTAATGAGTTGGGGGCTGGGATTCAAGACTAGAGGAGTCTGCTTTTCTGGTCCAAGTATGTGCCTTAATTAAGGAAATTTGGAAAACAGAAAAGGGGAAAAAACCCACCAATTTCACTTCCCAAACACACTCATTATGATCTTGATATATTTCCTTTCATGATTTTTTTCTGTTCGTTATTTATACATAATTGTGATTATATTTGTGTAATCAATTCTTTTAGAATTAATGTTATCACATAAACATTTTCTCATGATTGTATCATATCCATTTTGTGGGCTTACTATCTTTCATTGTTCCTTTTTTGTTGCTCATTTGGTGGTATCCAATTTTTCCCTAGTGTAATGAACTAAGTAACATTTGTGTGTGTGTGTGTGTGTGGCTCTGCAGATGTGTGTTACTTACTGTATACTTGGTTTCTTGTTAAAGTTTTTACAGACAGTATATAATTTATCTTTGAGTAGCCTGTGAGGTAAGGAAATACTAACTCCCCCATCATACAGATCAAGAAACAAAGGTTTAGACAGTTAAATAAATCACCCAAGGTTACACAGCTGGCAAGGGGTAATGCCAGGATTGAAATGGATGTCAGTTTGACAAAAGCAATGCTTTGGGCCATTAGTCTGTACTTTGACTATAAAGCTTTTTCCCATATTATGTTTTTCCTTTTATTCTTGGCTATACTCCCATAAGTGGAATGATGGAGTCAAAGGGGGTAACTATTTTTTAAATGAGTGAGAGGAATTTACGTTCTGTTTCTGTTGTGTCTCTCCCTTGCCAGCACTGAGCACGATCATTGAATCTGTTGGTAGGCTTATTAGTAACCCCAGTCCTTAATGATTTGTGACACCCAAGTTTACTTCTCGTTCATGCTCATGTCCACCCTGTGTCAGCTGGGCTGTGCTCCAGGTGTCCTCACTCTGGGACGACTGAGCAGTCACCGTCTGGAATGTGGCTTGGTCACTGATACAGATGGAGAGAGAGCTCTGGGCATCTCCCACTCGGTGAGCTGGCTCACAAGCAACCAATGTCTCCTCTGCTTATAGCTTATTGGCTCAAACCAGTTACACGGCCCCACCCACATGGAGCCAAGAAATGCAGATCTTCATGTGTCCTAGAGGGAGAGAGGGCTGAGAATATCTGATGAAGGCCCTAATGATGAAATAAATAAATGATGAAATAAAACTTTCTCATTTGATAATTGACAATGAGACAGGCTGGGACCTGGGACCTGGGACCCTTTGCTGCAGTGCTTGCACCTGGACAAACGTCTCCCTGAGCAACAAAATACAAAGAAACTATAAGGGACTAAAAATAACTGCGTGCACAGTGCAGTTGGGGCAAATTATGGACAACAAGATACAAAAAGACAAATAAAACCCAACCGCCATTTCCGAAGAGCCGGGAGCAAAAGCAGGGTACTACGCATGCCCTCACCACCACCAAAAGGGGAGGAGGCAAACCACCTAAGCCCCTCCTCTGGCCCGACTGCTGGATACACCCCTACCCTCACCCCATATAAGGAACAAGCTCACCACCCTCAGGGGGTGAGTGAGCAAGGGATACTGTTACTTGTTTTCACTCCCCCCTGCTGCAGCAGGGGCCCCATAAGGCCCTGCCTGAATTTCTTGTCTGGCCTCTTATCAATTTCTGTTGGTTGGGGAAGGCCAAGAACCCTAGTCGGTATCAACAACAGTAACACGTTGTTTTGTTTGCCATTATTTTTCTTGGTAAGTCTCAGTATTTACTAATATATTCTTGGCTGGTTGGACCTCCTTTTTTGTAGCTTGTTTGTCCCGTTCAAAGACCATTTATCTGCGATATCTGAATGCATTTCACAAATGGTTTCCTGATGGGGCAAAGCCCTTAAATGAGTGAGTGAAAACACATGGTGTCTCAAAAGCCAATTTCCCTCAGATATTTTTGAACCTTTATATGTAAATTACCCTATTCATTAATTCCTGTTTTCCCAAAGAAGTGGCCCAGAATTTACATTAATTTCAAGTTGAGTTAATTTATGTTAAATTCAGCTTTTCAGTTAATCCATGAAAATGGAGGGAGTTTTCTGAGTTTCTAGGGTTTTCAGCATCTGGGTTTTAACTCTCTGGTCTACTCTTGGGCTCCTTCTCCTCCCTGGTCACACATAACCTACAGGGCACCTGACTCTGGTATCCATTCTCCAACCATATTGATCCTCGAGTCCACCTTCTCCCTGCCATTCCCACTCCTCTGTCCCCAGGTTAGGGGGACACATAAACAATTGAAATAGCTTCCTAGCTGTATTGTAGAGGCCATTCTAACTATACCATCCTTCTCCACAAAACCCTTCACAGTGAGTCCCCTTTCCCAGTGGGCCCATTTACCATGGTCATACACAGCAGATTTTTAGGTGGGACACAAATGAACGGTTTTATAGTCATAAATAAATCTTCACATGTATTAGAAACGTAATTACCTAACAGAGTCAACTTGTGCATTGGCACACATTATTGCTTATGATAAGGCTATGAGTTAGGCAAAACATTCTCTGACGTAAATCGTACCAGTGTTTTCTTAGGTCAGTCTCCCAAGGCAATAGAAATAAAAGCAAAAGTAAACAAATGGGACCTAATCAAACTTAGAAGCTTTTGCACAGTAAAGGAAACCATAAACAAAAAGAAAAGTCAACCTACCGACTGGGAGAAAATATTTGCAAATGATGTGACTGACAAGGGCTTAATTTCCAAAATATATAAACAGTTCATACAACTCAATAACAAAAAACCAAACAAACCAATTGAAAAATGGGGAGAAGACCTAAATAGATATTTCTTCAAAGAAGACATATGGACGGCCAACAGGCACATGAAAAGATGCTCAACATCACTAATTATTAGAGAAATTCAAATCAAAACTACAATGAGGTACCACCTCACACCGGTCAGAATGGCCATCGTTAAAAAGTCAACAAATGCTGGAGAGAGTGTGGAGAAAAGGGAGCCCTCCTACACTGTTGGTAGGAATGTAAATTGGTGCAGCCACTGTGGAAAACAGTATGGAGGTTCCTCAAAAACCTAAGAATAGAACTGACATATAATCCTGCAATCCCACTCCTGGGCATATATCTGGAGAAAACTATAATTCGAAAAGATAAGGTTATAAGTAAAAGTGAGTAAGATGTAAAAATTTGAAGGAAACTGTTGACTTGGTAACATTATAGGGAGTACATGGTTTTGTCAAAGATAATGAGAGGGCATATAAATGACAGAAGTTTGGGAAAGACTGTTCTACAATCTAACATCAAAACTTTATGGTGTCCATGAACCAGCCCCAACTTAGCTCCTGCCCCTCCCCCCCCATATCCTATTCCTAGAATATAGAAATACTGATCATCCCTCGTGGCTCCTTGGCCATAAAGCCTTCCCCCTTTCTTCCTGGCAAAGGTAGAATTCTATTTGTCCTTTTTTTGGTCCTCGCTCATTTTTTTACCTGCATTTTCCTTAATTATTCAATGTCTTACTTTCCCCTCTAGATATTTATTTGGAACCACAGCCTGGGCTTTCTTTCAGTGGCCAGCATTAGCCTACAGAAGGCATTTTACAACTTGGAAAGTTTCTGGATAGCTGTGTTCTAATGGCTTCTCACAACAGCCCCTTCAGCTTGTTCATCTCCATTGTACAGAGGAATTCATCGAGGCTCAGACATTGTGAAACGCCGTCAAGCTGATTGTTGCCAGGATTCAGACTCAGGAATACGACCTAGCAACCATGCTTTCCCGACCCTATCACACGGTGCTACTGCTCCCCTACAGAGCCTAGCGCAGTGCCTGCATAGAGTAGGTGCTCAGTAAAGGTTTGTGGAGTGAAGGAACTATTGGCACATTCTTATTTCTATGACTTTTGTTCAGTTTATACGTGAACACATTTCCTACCACATTTCTTTACTCAACACAATACTTCTTTCCTCCTGCCTAAGTACTTGAGTGATACTTTGGAGACAAGGGCATCTCCCTCCAAGTAAGGATGGCTCGATTGGAAATGCAGGTGGAAGAAGAAGAACCCTTGAAAAACAATATTCTGAACTATGGTCTGAGAACTCCTTGAATGGGTTCAGCTATGTCTTCCGAGGTACCCAGGAGCACCTTTCATACTTATGTGGAAGACTGAATGTTGAAGAATTAACCAGTGATTTAAATGTGACTATTATTACCACAGATGCCTTCCGAACCAGCAGAGGCATGCCAAAAGGCTTAGAATCAGTGAGTCAGGGCACAGGTATTGGGGCAACAATGATGTAGTAGAGAGAGCAGGAGATGCAGGTGAGCTAGGTTCTGCTCTGGTCCTTGCTACTCACTCCCATGAACGCTGGCATAAGTAATCCAGCTGGGATGTGCTTGGCTTGATAAAGGAAGGAAAGGGACTATATACCCATAGCCTAGGCAGCAGGCACCACAGGGGCTGGAGGAGTGTGACATGGCTTGGATTCTGAGGGGGATTCATGGGGCCAGATTAGTAGGTTTCATAAGGGAGAGTTCTTTCTATATTGGACCACTCAGGCATGCCAAATTGCCTCTCCTTGACAAAGACCCCAGGAGTAAATGAGGTTGAGAGGCCAGAATATTCATGGAAAGCTGTGATAGAAAGGATTAAAAAATTCAGAGAAGTAGCAATGTTAAATGTGTGGACCATGAAAAACTGATAAACCCTCCAGGGAATTATGTTCCAGGGGAAGACCCAGAAGGCACTCACGTTTTCAAAGCCACCAGGAAGGTGCTGGTGGGAAGGGCACCAGCATCCCTAAAGAGTTTGGTGGTGGCATGTCTCTGTTGGCCAGGGCTGACTTTAGGAGAGCTGTTAGAGGTCTAGGTTCATAACAGCAATGGAGATGTAGGACCCCTCAAAACAACAGAGGCCAGGTGGCCCTGTTTAACCACCAGAAGTCAGGTAGGTGTGATTATGTTGATGAGTACCCATGATGGTGGGACAGCCGGGTTGGCCTGCCCCACAGAGAGATACGGAGATGGTTAATAGTACAAAGTGGTCCCTCGGAGCAACCAGCATGGGTAATACTCAGCAGTGCTACTCAGTTTTTCTTGATTTCAAAAGAAATCAAGAATGATTGATCAAGAGGCTGAAAGAAATTACCCCAACAAAATGACAGAATACCATGCCTGGTTTTTGGACCTGAGTGATTTTTTGAACCTGGTACCCTTGGACTGAAGAGAAGACAATACATTGCTGTCCACCACAAACTAACACAACATTGTAAATCAACTATACTTCAATAAAATAAATTTTTAAAAAAAGAGAGAAGACAATACACCCAGGAGGAAAGACCCTGCAGCCCTATGGTCAATGTACATGGTTATGAGTCCCCAGTCCTTTCCCAAAGAGAACAGTAGTCATATACTCGGGTAACTAAGTCCTGGGAAAAGGGAAATAGCCAAACATTTCAAGGAATATTGGGCTCAGGGTCTGAGATTACATCCTGTTTGGGGTGTTATCATGGCCCCTCTAGATGCATGGGGGTACAATGGGACTAGGTAATAAATGGAGTCGTGGTCAAAGGCCACATACCTAGGAGTTGTTCGCCTGGTACATGAATAGACGGACTTGGTATCTGGCACAACTCCCATAGTGGGCCCTAGGACTACAGACTACGAGCTATTATAGTGGGGAAAACAGCATTATTCTGGGGAGAAGAATATAGTTAAAATTAGTTCCAGTCTTAAAAATCTAAAGAATGTTGCAAGGGTGGTAGTTTGCATCCTATCCCTATCCCGTTCACCAGCGTAGTCCCTGTTAAAACCAGGTGGATCTTGAAAAATGTCAGTGACAACCACAAAGTCAACCATGTAGTGACCCTGACCACAGTGGCCATGCCAGATGCAGTCTCTTTTCTATGATGCAGGTTACCATGGCCTCAAGTTCATGGTGGGAAGCATTGATTTGGGAAATTTGTTCTTTTTTCTAATCCCTATTGGAAATGATCAGAAATAGTTTGCATTCACATGGAACAGACAACAGTATAATTTATAGTTTTACCCCAGGAAGATGTTAACTTTCCTACCCTGTGTTATAATATGGTCCAAAGTAGTGTGCTCCATGTGGGGCAGAATATCACTGCACAATATCGCATTGATTCATCATATCGAGAACAAGCTAATTGGACCAAATGAGCAAGATGTATCTAGCATGTTTGTGGCCTTGCTAAGACATATGTGTTCCAGAGGTTGGGAGATAGACCCTATGAAGATTTGGGAGACGGCCACATCAGTAAAAATTTCAGGGTTTCCATAGTCAGGGTAATGTCACAACAGTCTATCCAAAGTAAGGGAGAAATGATCACATCTTGCATCTCCCATGACGATAAACGAAGCACAATGTCTGGTAGGCTTTTGGGGTTCAGTAGGCAGAAAAGCCTGCACCTGGGAATACTGCTCTGACCCCTATACCAGGTGGCACGAAAGGCTGTCAGATTTAAATGGAACCTAGAACAAGGAAGGACTCTACTGCAGGTCCTGGCTCCACTGCAAGCAGCCCTGCCCTTTGGGCTAGAAAACCTAGTAGACCCAGTGGTATTAGAGTGCTCCAAACCATGCCATGTGGAGTTTATGAAAAGCTCCAGTGAAAGAATCACAAGTGCCCCCTAGCGTTCTGGGTCAAGGCCATGCCATCTGCCCAGGAGAATTATATTCCATTTGAAAAACTACTCCTGATTGTGCTATGTGCACAGTTAAGAGGAAGCACCTGACCACGGGGCACCAGACAGCCATGTGGCCAGAGCTGCCCCTCGTGAGCTCATCTGTTAGACTCACGAGCTCATAAAGCTAGTCACACCCAGAAAGAAACCATCACAAAGTGGAAATGGTACACTGGGATCAAGTCCAAACAGGACCAGAGGACACAAGTAATTAGCATGAGAAGGTAGTTCAGACCCACACTGCATCCTCCACTGTTGTATCAGTACCTCCTGTGACCAGCTGATGGAGGATAAAGAACCTGAGATTGGCTCATGGACAGGTTGGCTCTGCAAGGGGGTGCAGGCTGAAAACTGATGGCAGCCACACTACAGTGCCTCTCAGGGATGGATGACCTTGAAAGACAGTGATGGGGGAACAGCTTCCCAAAAGGCAGAGCTTCAGGCAATGCTGGTCACTACCAGAGGACACACTATACAGCAAAGAAAGTGTGGGATTAGGTTCATGCTGATGGTATCCACTGGTCATGCCATGTACTGTCCCATCCAGAAATTGCTAGCCTAATAGAGTGTTGGAATAGCTTATAAAAGGCACAGCTAAGGCACCAGCTCAGAGGTGATAACTTATGAGGATGGGGCTCCAACCACCCTCCAGGATGAGAAATACATTTTGACTTAAAGATGTTTATTGGATGTTTTGTCCTCATATACGATTATATTTACTCCACAGATAAAAAATCCATGTACCTAGGAACCAAGGTGGTAACATGGGTGTCCAGCTACCATCACTCCCATGAGCCCCCTTAGGGAATTTGTGCTTCCTGTCTGTGCAGCTCTGGGTTCTGCAGGTTTAGAGGTCCTGGTTTCCAGAGAGGAAACACAGCTGAGTCCCTCAGTGGAGAGGGGAAGAAAAGCGAAGAGGGAGAGAGACAAGGAAAGGGCCTTCTAAGGGGACATGGAGGCAGCCTGGGCAGTGGCTGGAAGGTGACCACACAGAAAAATGTACTGACAGTTTATACCTGACATTCTGGCCAATTGTGGATGAGATCGGGTCCTTAATGGGATGGGTAGGGCCAGGGGTTTTCGAGTTATTGTTGGGGGGTCGCCCACACGGCTGTACCCCCGCTTCTGTCCTCAGCACCTTGTAAAGTGTAGATTTTTCTAGTGGACCAGCTGGACTGTGCCAGGACTATATTTACGCATGTTCTGAAGGTTCTGAGTTTGACTAATTGATTACGCTTAGCAGAGCAACACTGCGGCTTTGGCCTGTAAGAAATTCACTTAAGACTGTATCCGCTCAATGCGGCTCGGCATTCACCCACCTCAGGAAAGTCTGCTCTTTTAATTAGTGGTGTGCACGAACAGATCTGGTGTGTGGATGCAGTTAATAACAGAACCGGTTCAGACTACAGGGTGAGACTTCTATAACGGGCTTAAAACATGGAACGTTGCCGCTAAAGACCTTCCCAGATCTTGGCCGTGTGGATGGAGACTGGGCTGTGTTCACCATGTGTGGTGATGCATAAATATTAGCCTTAAATAACGGTGAATACCTTGTTTCCTGAAAAGATTAGTGGCTCTTCCCTGTGTGATAAATTGTGTGAGTTACAGCGCAGACCTGTCTTCCCAGTGTATCATCCCAGAGCCCTTTGAATAACCAAGTCCGTATTACGCTCAGCAGATTGTGGGGAACGCTTGGCCAGGCTGTAGGCAGAAAAGTGTAATTTGGGTTCATTATTCTGTTTCCACCCTTTCTCTCATACCTTCATTTCACTCTCACCTTGATCTTTTTCTCTAATTCAATTTCCCCCTATCTCTTACTCCTCCTTTCCCTCCATCTCTGTCTGAATCTCTGACTGTTTTATCCTCGTTTTCATAGAATAATAATAGCTAACTTTTATGAGTTGTACCAGACACTTACCAAGTTAGTTCTAAGGCCTTTACCTCTACTGTCTCATTTACTTCTAACAACAACCTTGAGAGGCAGGCCCTTTGACTGTACTCATGATGGAGCTGAGATAACTGAGGCACAGAGAGGTTAAGGAACTTGCTCAAGGTCACACAGCCAACAAGGGAGAGGAGCCAGGACTTGCAGTCAGGCCTGTTTGACCTCCGAGCCAGTGCTCTTAGCCTCTGTGGGCCCTGCTGCTGCCCTGTAGGAACCTGTCCCCAAACAGAGGGGGTGCCATGCTTCTTTCTCCTGGCAGCTCTGCTAAATCACCCTTCGTGGTAGGGAATGAACGAGCTGCTTCATTTTGAAGGCACATTTCAGGGATGCACTGAGATATCCAGGCTCCCTGAATGAAGTGGCAGGGTCACAGGTGCCATACCCTCTCCCTCCCCACAGGCATCAGAAGGGGAGGAATCAGCACTGAGGGAGGGGCCGTACCTTGTGGTCAGCGCAGAGTCCTCCCCTCTCTCCTCTCTATCTGCATTAACTGGTTTTCTTGGGGCTTGAGTAACAGACGGACATAAACCTGACTGTTTGATGGCCTGGGTGCACCCAGTGAGAAAGGACCACATGCTTGGTCTTAAAGAGATATGTCATTGAGCCCTCAACACCTTGGGCCCAGCCCTTTCCCACTGAGCATAATCTAAAGTGATGAGGGAAATTTTGTCATTATTGTTTTTTCTTTTTTAAAATCAACTTTTTAAAAATAAATTTACATAAAATAAAATGCACAGATTTCAGGTGGACAATTTGACGAGTTTTGAGCAGTGTACATATTCATATAGCCAACCCCCTTTTCAGATTTAGACCATTTCTGTTCCACGGGAAGTTCTCACCAACCCTGCTGTAAGTCAGCCTCCACTGTAAGTCAGTCCAAGGCAACAAGTGACACGATTTCTGTCACCATAGCTTCCTTTGTTGGCAATAGGACCTCCTATAAAAAAAAATCATACAAATATTTTTGAGATTCTCCCATGTTGTTGCATATATCAGCAACATGGGGGAACAACGTGATGGGAATAATGCCGCCATGAACATTTGGGCACGTCTTTTTTGTAAACAATTTTTATTTTTATTTTTTGCTGTACGCGGGCCTCTCACTGTTGTGGCCTCTCCCGTTGCGGAGCACAGGCTCCGGACGCGCAGGCTCAGCAGCCATGGCTCACGGGTCCAGCCGCTCCGCAGCATGTGGCATCTTCCCGGACCGGGGCACGAACCCGCGTCCCCTGCATCGGCAGGCGGACTCTCAACCACTGCGCCACCAGGTAAGCCCTGTAAACAATTTTTAAAAATAAATAGCTAGGAGTGGAATTTCCTGGGTCAAATTGTAAGTGTTAGATTAGCTTTATAGCTGTTTTCCAGAGTGTTCCATTTTTCATTCCCCTCAGCAATAGGTAAGACCTCTAGTTGCTCCACATCCTTGTCTGCATTTGGGGTTGTCAATTTTCAATTTTTGGCACGATGCTAGGTATGAGATGATATCTCATTGTGGTTTTAATTTGCATTTCACTGTAGAGCATCTTTTTCATGCGCCTATCATTTCCTCCTGTTTTGTGTGTGTGTGTGTGTGTGTGTGTGTGTGTGTGAAGTATCCATTCAAGTTTTTTTTTGCCCACTGTGTACCTTGGGTTGTTTGTTTTTTTATTATTGATTTGTAGGCATTCTTTACATATTCTGCAACCAAGTCCTTTGTCACATACACGTGCCACGCATACTTTCCCTGAGGCTCTGGCTTGCCTTTCTGTTTTCTTAATGGTGTTTTTGGGGAGGGAAACTTTGAGAGCTGTTCCCACAGCATAAATATTGAGAACTTTAGTAACTAGCGTGAATGTCTGGGGTGACATCCACTTATTCTAATAGGGCCCCAGGGCTGAGTGGACTAAACGTGACCAAGGTCAGCAGCAGCAGGCTGGTGATTCTTCAGGGCAGGGAAGACAGCCTCCTAGTGAATCACAGATTTCAAGAAAGCTGGGCAGGGAATGTTTCAACTTTACAAGAGACTAGAGTTACAGTGTGAGCTGGTGAAAAGTTAACAGTCAAGATAGTCTGCCATTAATCTCAATGGAACCTCACCACTTCCCTCAAATATAAGGCTTGGGGGTGCTAGTTTTCATAAACCTCTCTCTTTAACATTCAGCAGCTAGGTGCATTACAAACATTTCACTAAATCCTTTCAACAGGGATTGAGCTGAGTCACAGCAAAATGGAGTATTTGCCCAGGATCCCACAAAGTAGCAAGTGGTGGGGCTAGGATTGAGGCCACGGCTATTTTGCTCTGGGGTCCCACTCTTTCTACCATCTGCCCTGCCTCCCCACTTCCATGCCCTAAGTGTGCTCTCTGCATCTCTACAGAACAATTTAAATCCCTCTCCCTCCATCCTATCTTGCAAATAATTGTCATAATTCCATTCAGTCATCTTTTCCTTCCAAGCTCAACATTCTTAGTACCTTAAACCAAGCCTGGAAGACTCACTTTCCAGAGTCCTCGTTCTTGTCACAGTTCTTCTCTGGTCCAGCTCGTTTCTCTGCAAGGTGCCCAGAGGTGAGCACAATGTGCTGGGATGCTCTTTCTGCACGTGGCAACGTGGGATTGGTTACAGGACTGTTGTGTGGCCCCGAGGAAGAGGCACAGAACACATCGCTTTCTGAGCTGGTACCCAAGTCATTTTGTTGACCAGTTATCCACTGAGAATCCACTCTTGGCAAATGAAAGGCCAGAGGCCACAGGCTGAGCAGTGGGCATGGCAGAGAGCGCCTCTGTCCCCCCACCTCCCAGCTTCTCTTAGTGGCTCACACAGAGGACATAAAATAAACAACTAATTGAAATGAACATAAGTTGTGTATGTCTCTCTTAAGTAAGTAAAGGAATATGATACAGAGAAAGGAGGGAGGAGCACTGCATGAAACAGAGTGATCAGAGAAAGTAGCATCTCAACTCTCAGACCCAAAGCCTGAGAGTTCTGTAGGGTGGGAGCAGAGCGTTGCAGACAGAAGAGCTCCATTTGGAACCCAGTGGGTTAGAAATGCCCACTGGTCATCAAGAGTAGACATCACTGAAGCTTCAAGCTGTATACACCAAGAAGGTCTGGGCTGGGGGTTTCGGTTGAGGAGTCCTCAGCCCAGAGCTGGTGTTGCGTGTCCTGGGACACTCAAGAGGTTGTCGTGGCATTGCTATAGCAGCAAGAGATGCACCCAGCCAAGTGCCGAGTGCTCAGAAGAAGAATGCTGTGCTGGGTCCATGCATTTATGTCTGTAGCCCCGGAGAGGGACTTATTTCTCCAGCACTCTCCTTGGGCCAGTCTTGCACCTGCATTCCCCCTACCCAGACCTTCCGCAGTTGCATGCCCACTCTTAGTCAAAACTTTTCTGAGGAACGGGAGATAGAATTCCAGAGACTTCATTTGTTTTCATCCTCAAAGGAAGAGGCAACCAAGGTCTTATCCCTTCAGTGGTCACTTGTCTGAGCTGGATGCTTGTGGGTGGACAGAGGACCGAGATGCTTTCCCTCCGACCCTCACTCCTCCTTTGCTTTGCTAAAACCCCTCACCTACCTTTCCTTCCCACTTCTCTCCAAGTGCATCTTGATGAAGAGCTTTCTGGGTGAGAGCCCAGTGTCAGATTCCCTTGATCTGAAAACTCCTCTCCCTGTCTTTGCACTTCGGAGTTTCTGAGGTTCCATTATACACAGACTCTGCCCACCGCTTTCATTAATAAGATGTGAGAGGTTTTCATCAGCAGGTAGAAGGAGAGAGCTAAACATGAAGCAGGCAAATCAGTTACATTGTTCCCAACATCATAAGGAAATCAGCACAAGAGCCAGAAGCACATGCAAATGATGAAGAGAGGGAACGCGGTAACTGTGGTGGACCCCTCGGATACCTCCACCCCTAACACATGGTCAGGACCTGCTCAAGGTGGGTCTCCCGGTAACTTTCTCTCTTCACACGGATCCTGACTATCTGGACTTGGAAACAAATGCTTTAACCTTGAAAGATTAAAATATTTTCATACAATCAGTAAATTCTGTTATTAAATGTTAGAACGGCTAAATTAAATGATAAGAATAATTAGTGTTTTGAAATTCTGAACATCTTCTAATTAGACCAGACTTTAAAAAATATTCCAAGTTAAGGCACATTAGAATGTATTCCACAACATGGAGACAGCCTGACAAAGAAACATTATTCTTAGATTTACAATTAATTACCCTTATGTCTATACCTTGCATTCAATTTGCATATCTTAAAAGTGCTGTAAATTTCACAGGACTCCTTGTTATTTAAGATCGGACAGCTTAGAAAAAGTTTCTTCAGTGATAACTTTCTCTTGATTATGCAGTTGTGAGGTCGGTAAAGCTGGCTCTCTTTTGCTCTCCAATGTTATGATTTTTCTTTTGTGTGTGTGTTTTTCATTATTTAGCTCCTTGTTCCTTTCTGCCCTCTCATTTATTATTCCCTAAAGAACCACCCGATAGAGAAGCCGGCTGGAAGACTAAGTGAGTGGTCAGAGTCGGAGATGTTATCTTCTCCCCACTACGCATTGGGACCGGGTGTCTGACATGTTCTATACATCTTTCCAGTGCCAACCTCATTAAACAAATACAACTTGATGTATAGCTCTCAAGAAATGAAATTTCATGCAACAGATTCATTCTTGCCCCGATGGGTGTGCCCTGCCCCTTCGCTTGTCCCCCCATCTCTCCCTCTTCCCCTCCTTTCCTAGCCCCTCACCCACAAAGTGAGCTGGTGCCTTGTTGCAATTTCACGTGGTCACCACTAATTCCATAACCTTTCATTTGACTGAGCTTTTATGCTCACTGTTAATGTTATATTTTAAAGAGACTGCATTGGGTTTCCTAAGCTCTGCATAAGGAGCCATTAGCACCACATAACATATTCTATATTTTCGTGGAAGGCCATGAAATATGTTTACCTTGAGCGACACACAAGCTACACAGGCTTTAATCCACACCTACCTGCTGTCACGTGTTGTGCTTTCAGAGGTGACCCCATATAAAAGCGCTTTATGAGGGATTCCATCCGTGAGGGACTGTTCCAGCCTCCAAGGGGAGGCACACAGATGACTTTGCAGAACTGTAAATATCAATTGGAGCCTGTTACAAATAATTTAAAAGGATTTGAAAAAGAAATAAACGTTTCAACAAAAAGCAACCAGTCCTTGAGTAAGACCAATTTTTTGTTCGTTTTTCAGAAAAAGTCACAAACAGAACTGCTGGGTGAAATTTTGAGTTGCTTTTTTGGTTGTTCTGTTTTGTTTTTCTTCCAATGGATTTTGTTGCAATCATTTGCCAAACCTAGGATAATATTCCACTTTGAAACTGAGTAAATTGTATCACAGATGAGTGTGTGGTGCCAGGCAAGTATGGATTTTGTCTCAGGAGGGTTTGGTTAGAAAATTGAAACATGGTGTGTCAGAGCCCCATCCTTGGGCTTATGGAGAAAGGAGGAGAAAAAAGGCCGCCTCCACTTTTAATTTTATTTTAAGCATGACCAGGTAATTTTCCGTGATTTCCTCTTCTCACTTATGGATTGGCAGTTTATTAAAGCATTTTTTAAAGTAAGTACCATTGTCATTTCTTCATTACGGCTACCAGAGAACTGAGTGGTAAGGCACGTAAGGGAAGGAAAAAGAAGCTGTCCAGGCAGTGGAGGTCCTGACAAACACACCAGGCTCTGAGGGTGGCAAGGACACCCGCCCCCGGGGAGAGTGTGACTTTGGCAGAGAAAGAGGAGCCTTACCTCTGTCTCAAAAAGTCTTCCTCTCCCTCCTTTCCCTGCCCTTGTACCCCGGTATCTTCTTCCTCCTTCTGGGAGGTGGGTGAATGGGAGACTTTTTACAAATTTATTCATCTCTGACAGTGACATTCTTCCTGACAATTTAATATGAGAGTGAGTCCCCGTGACTTCAGAAAGCCCATTTATCCTGGCTTTTGATAGGCTGAATGCAAGCAAATGTGAAAGTGGCTCTCTCCTCGTTGATTATAACATAATATTTCTATTAAAATCCTTTAAAAAAGGCTTCGGAAAATTTGAATAATACTTTTGCAAAGAATCGAGAGCTACGCCTCAGATTAGCTGTCCTAGAATACCTTGGCAAAAGTATCCAAGTAGCAAGAGTTTTCCTAGTCTTATGTCCTATATACATCTGTTAAATTACTCTGAGATCTCATTAAATAAAGCTAATGTACTTGTAAAACAGTAGGGAGAGACAGTTTATCATTGTAACTGTTAGAGAGAGCCATTCAGGTAGGGAGGGAGACAAGAAGACTAGGTATATGCTGGTCAGTGTAGATGTTTCTAAGTCATAAATCTTGGCCCTTTCCCGCCTAGTTATTGTGTATTTCTTTAGGTGAGAGATTGATTGTAGCAGCTGAAGATGAATTTGCCCATAGTTCCTTTCTTCTTCTTCTTCTCCTTCTTTTTTTTTTTTTTAATACTCTTCATGCTTCGCTAAGGTGATAATGCTTTTTCTCCCCCGTGTAATCATTTGTTTCAGATTAAAAGCATGAAATGGCATAAGCAACATGGGGAGGTTGGTCCCTGTGGCTGGGCAAACATGAGGGCATGAAGATGTATAATGTCCCAGGCAGGTAGAAGTCCTCGCTGGGCCCCTCAGGATTTATAACAGACTCACCTGAAGGAGAAACAGGGGCACTTACGCCATCAGGTACCTGGAAGGGCACTGTTATTTCCTCGCTGAGGAGTTTTCAGGCAGATGGTAAAAGGGGTTTAATTTGAAAACACTGAGACATTGTGTACGCTCCAAACCATGACAATAGCAGTTTTATTGTCTCCACTCAGGGAAATGTGTGTCTGGATCATCTTGTGGCCCGAATGGGGAGAAAAGGTACTTTTCATGAATATACATAGATACTGAATTTATAAGGATCAATATAGTCGTCAAATGTTGTACAACGTGTCAGGATATCATTAAAGCAGGCAGTTCTACATAAAATACCAGCTTAATCTTGGCGATTTTAAAGGCTCATTAAAATGTGGATAAAGTCCATATATGGAAAGTCAGCCTTCAAAAGGTTGAAGTTATATATCTGTAGGGCAGGGATTGTAACTGCCACTTCTGAATGTCAGTGACCTTGTGGGTTGCGATGGGTGGGGGATCAGAAGCTTCAGCCTGGGAAGTGTCCTAGTCTGGGGGGTGGCACTGCAGGACGTGGAACCGAGTGTCTGTCCATGCTTTGGGATTCCCCACCCTCCCCTTTAGGGCAACAGATGTAGTTGGAGAAGCCGCAGGGGACAGGTCAAGTCTTGCCCTCTTTGGCAAACTGGCACTTTTGTGGATTTAATTATTTGTTAAATTGGAAGTCGACTCCCTCTGCAGCAGAGTGGAGGCCAAGAAGGTTACTTCAAGTTCTAGGTGATGTGACCGGGAGGCTGCATGATCATCTGCCGGTAGGGGGAGAATTGACTTCCTCAATGGACCCCTACACCCCAGGGGTGAAGTTACTCCCCAGGAACTATTCCTGCAAAGAGAACAAGGCTCTTGTTCCTTGGTGACGGGCGTTCTACCCTCACCTAACACACAGCTTCTAATTGATACAGCTCCTTTGTGTAGGACTCAGACCACGCCACAGCCCTCCTGCCGCGAAGCTGGAGTTTGCACCCTTATTGGGAGTCTGAGTGGTTTGGGCTCGTTGGCTTGTTTTTCCGGAGGAACTCTGAAAGTCAAGCGAATACTTTTCTCCTGCCCTTTCTGCAACACTGGCCCATCCTCAGTGCTTGTCAGCAGCACCAGTCGGCCAAGAGTCATCCGTCACAGCCAGCCGCCACTCCGTCACCATTCCCATCAGCCCTGTTCCCCGGGAGCAGGAGCGATCGGAGGCTGGCGTCGGAAGGATCATTAAACTTGAGGCACCCAGGTAGCACAGGTAGTCCAGGGGCCTGCTGTTATTTATAATAAAAGAAAGCGCAACGGAAGCACTGGACGGTGGCCCAGGAGGCTGCAGAGGATGCCTGAGCGGTGTCATCTCTGAAGGACAATTAAAAGTGGACTCTCCCCCCTCACTGGAAGCAAAGAGGATTTATTGAACATCTGTTCTGTACATGGCTGGGAAGATTGATTAATTTAATTGCTCACACTTTGCTTAAGTAACATTTGAATACTTAATGTCAAATTTGAAGGATATTCCAACGTTTGCCTGCACACCTTTTCCTATGGTTTCCGAGGGAGCTTTGGAAGGGGGTGGGTGGCTTTGTGGAGCCACTTGGAAATTCTTCTGTGAGAGCCTGCAGGAATTGCCAGTGGGAAAATCTGCCTCTTCTCCTAAAAGCAACTAGTTACTTTTCACATTTTCCCATTGTGATAAATCATTAATGTAATGAGGTTGGATCTTCTTTACTGAGTGATGGTAATTTTCCCTCTGGTATCAACTGTAGAGACAGTTGAACATGTTATATATTTCTGTACCCTTTAACATAATACTGTAACCGTATGAAAGTACCAGATGAGTTAAAGCTGTAATAATTTATGGCAGGTTACAGTCAGGCAGTGTATTTAGAAGGAACTCCTGAAAGTTCTTCAGGAAACCAGACTTGAAAACGGTTTTCAGCTCATCAACACTTGCCCTTTCCATTATCGGTTGGTTTTTCCAGGTTTCAGTCTTATCCAGTTGAGCAGACGAGGGGCTTTGGAAAGTGTGAGATGTTCCTTTAATGGAACTTTGTTTTGGGAGGGCCTGGAAAACTGCATCTCCTGCATTGAAACTGTAACATCTAAGCCTCATGTCGAAAAGCAATCTGAATAACAAACACCCAGGCCACAGCGTGGAAGTTAACGTTGTAAAAGCATTCCACAAAGATTTTCTTTCCTCACCCCTCGAAGTTCTTAAACATCTAAAGTGGGGTTCCATTTCCAAAGCAAAGAAAAAAAGAATTTTACCCAAATTTTCACAAATATGTCTGCAGTGGGAATGAGGCTGGCTGAGGTCTAGAACAATGAAAATCCTCTGAACTTAGCCTGAAAAATGACTAGGAAGGATTTGTTTAGAAAAACAATCCCATTTATTTGTTCATCCATTCTTTTATCCTTGCGGGCGTTCATGTATTCGTTTATCCATTCAACAACCATTTCTCGGGCTCTCAGCTCTTTCTAAAGCAGAGAACACTGCTATTTTGTCGCAGACTTCTTTCAGGAGTTGATTATTAAGGGAGGCTTTCTAGTTTAAATTTTTTAAAATAAATGATGATATTCTTGAGACTGGGGAAGATGAGGCAGAGGTGGGTTATGAGGAGGAGACAGGTGATTATGCAACTCTAACCGGAGAATGGGACCAACCTTGCATTTCCTACTGTAAGAGACGCTGTGTATAACATGCTCACAAAAACACTTATATCTGGGAGGGCTGAGATCGAGGAGGCTGCACTCCTAATCTACTGCCACAACCATAGAAAGGAGGAAAATCACAGAGCTGAGGGCTGAGAAGGACTCCACCCACTGACAGAGCTCTGTGTTCCAGGGAGGGTCCTTAACAGGGGCATGGGAGTGGTGTGAGGGACTCTACCAGCAAAGGCGATGCTTAACCAAGGGTGATCTTCAGTCACATCTGATTGAAGGCAGGTGTAGCATGGGCCGATTCTTCGAGAGATGCCTGTCTGTCCCCTGCTCTGACCGCACACAATACATCCTGCACTGGGCCTCAGACTGTCAAGGCCAGAGCCAGGTGCCTGGGCTACGCGTATCCTTCTCCATCAGTCATACTGCAGGGAGCAGACAATTAATTCTAGAGCAAAATTGAAAGTCAGAGGCAGAGTCTGAAAGAACAGAATGACAATAATAAAGTGCCCCAGCCTCGCATTAATCTCCCTCACTTCAGGCCTGTCACAGCCGGCCTGGCTGTGACTAATGCCAAGCTTTGCATACAGTGGTCACAGACACGAGCCACATGCTCCCTTTACAGCGCCCGCGATGCGCTTTGTTGGGTTTTTGACTCCTGTGGAATCGCTGGGAAAACATCGCTGCTGGTCATAGGTAAGGGGGCAGAGACCTCCATCCCGCATCTAGTGACGGATGCTCAGGTCTGGGACCCACTGCAGGAGCCATGGAAAGATGCTCCCTCCTTTCCTCCCTCCCTCCCTCTCTCTCTCTCTACCTTGAATATATATTTCCCTCCTTCTCTTTCCTACTTTTCTATCTCCTCTCTCGTTCCCAAGCTCTTGGTTAGGTCAATTCTCACCATCTAACTCGAGTTTCCCACCTCTCCCTGTTGGTCCTGTGGGTTCTTTCTTTGCTTTTCCCAACGAGCCTCTCTCATCCAGGGACACATGGGGAGGGCAGGTGGGAGAGGTGAGTTCACATGTGGCTGACTGGGCAGGTGGTGGGGGTCATGTTCACAGAGGGGTCTGGACCAGTCATCTGGATCGACTCCTGCTTACCTGGGAGCTCTGAAGAAATTCAAGTGGGGAATGGTGGCATGTTGGTCCAGAGGAGCAGCAGGTCCCCACATGGCCAAGGGATGAGGGGACCCTAATGATTTTCTAGATCCCAGTGAGTTTCACGACCCCACTGTGAGCTGGGGGAAAGCAGCAGGGGGTGATTCGTCAGGAGCCGGATCAGCGAACATCTAAACAAATCCAACCCACAGAGGAAAGGAAAATGATTTCTCTAACGGAGAATCATGCCTCCCGGATTCAATTGAGTTTCTCTGAGTAAAAGAGAAGGGAATTAAGGGGGCAGGCATTGTGACAGATTTCAGTGAGACATGGGAAATTTTCCCTCCAAAAACTGTTAAAGCCTTAGCGCTGGGGGAACTTTGCATCCGTAGGCATTTGTTTTGGGAGGGAAAACAAAAGGCAGGGTTATTTCTTAGATGTAGAATTACATGTCCCCGGGGAGTGTCCTGCTGAGTTTATGGGAGGGGCTGCAGGAAAACCCCACCAACCAAAGTAAGTGAGTGGAAAAACGGTGGGTGGTCCTCGGGGGGTGATGCGGTCTGGGGAACATCAGGTCCATGGCCCAGTAGAGAGGCTCTTTCCGGAAGTCATCAGCTCATTCCCTTGATGCAGCTCTAAGAGGCAACAAATTGCTGGGGTGGAAGACAAACCGAGAGCATAATGTCACCTCAGCAAGACCCCAGGCATGTCCCTCTTCCCAAGGGATGGGCCTCTGAGTAGGAATTTAGCACCTAGAGAGGGCGCATTTCGTTGGCTCAGAGCCTGCTGCAGAATGTGCACCCCACACAGCCCTAGTGACCACCGTGGTCACGCCAGGGGCGGTTCAGGGCTCTACACGCACAGAGACGGCCCAGAGCTGGCCCTGAGGGGATGGCCCAGACCGGCCGGAGCACCAGTGCGAGGGTGGGGCATGTCCTTTCCAAATGGCCTTTTGTGTCTCATTCTCTGCTTTTTGCTGTCCCTGGATGCCCCATCAGTCAGAAGCGATCTTACACTGACAGACCGGGGCTGCTCTGCCACAATTGTGGCATCTCTTTTGGCTTTCTCTGTGCCCTCTCCTGGTTTCCATCCAGCCCCCCCTTCCCCCCCACACATGCCAGGGTGAGACAGCTCCGGCTGCCCTGGGCCCACACGGTGGCTGCAACACCACAGTGCAGTCTGTTTGCACCACTCTCCTACCGTCCCTTGCCTTCACCCGCCTCTGTTCCATCAAGCCTTTCCCATCCCTATTCCTGCTTCTCCGCTGCCATCAACATCCCCGTGTGATGCTGGTGAATAGGTTGAAGGCAGTGTTGGCCGCAGTGAATTCTCCTTCCGATAATCCTTACCTCTTCTCCCACCCAAATGCCTGGCTCATAGACATTCTAGAAACACTGGGCAAGCAAAGTTAGCACAAAGCTTATGGTGAGACTTCCCAGAACCTTTAATTTGCTAGCATATGCCAACTGCCCAGAACAGAAATTTTTATGGATCCTTCCCCAGACCTCTCTGAGCATCCAAGCTCTGCTGGCTCTTGTATCAGTCACACGACTAGGAGTACAGAACAACCTGCCCTCCTGGCTGAAGGTGTCACTTTGCTCTAGACATGTCTGTGTTCTAAGAGGGAATGCTGCAAGGGAAAAAAAAAAAAAAATCATTCCCTTCCAAGAGCAGAGTGGTGGATAGAATTTTAGAACAGGAACCAGAAGATGTGGTTCTGGGTGTGACTTCATAACTTCTTAGCTGTGGGGCCTTGGGTGGGCCACTGCCCCTCTCTGGACATGTGTTCATGTCTCAGGATAATGGGGTTGGACCCGTCAGTCCCTCTAAGTGCCAGCCGGCTCCGAGGGTTTGCAATTTCATGTACTTGTCAATCTGCTCTCACCCTCCTCTCCTCATTCCATCCATTTGCTCATCCCAGGGATGGAGCCAACTTCTGAGAATGAATGAATTTGGCAAACGGGGGTTAGCAGGCTGATAAGAGAAAGAATGTTACCTTGCTGGAGCTGGGCGTCCACTCAGGGTAGCATGAGATTATACCTCTTAGACCCACCGATCCATTAACATTGCAAAAGACTTTGATGGACTTTGGGGAATTGTGCAACATTGATTTTATTGTCATCTTTTTGCACAAGCAGTAAATAGGCTAACATTTTAAGTACCGAGTAATTATTCCCGAAAAGCAAGACATTCAAAATAAAGTTTATAGTTGGTGGCCCGACGTTTTGACAGCAGCTGTGTGGAACTCCCAGCCATGTTTCTGAGCTACGGAAAAAGTTAAAGGTCAGTGTGCTGCAGAGGCAGGAGGGAGATGCAGAGGTGGCCCCTCGCTGGGGCATGTGGCAGGGACAGGGATCCCGGGCTGGTTCCCGTACAGGCTGACGTGGGGAGGGGTTGGGCGGTAACGTCGTGTCCACCATTGAGCTTGTCCCCTCTGTGAATGCCACAAGACTTCTAAGCACAGTCTGTGGCACGAGCACACCTACTGTTGCTCCCACCTTCCACCTGGAAGCAGAATGCATGGGTGCAGGAAGTGGATCCACCCCACCCAGCAAGTGGAGGATGGGGGAACCCCAGTAGCTTCCACGAGCCAGTGGGGGATTGAAAGACCTATACCCCTGGCTCCTGAGGCATGCTCTTTTTGGACATCTGACTTCAACCAGATCCTAAGAGATCATTCAGGCTTTGATTACAGGACAGGATGGCTTTGCCTTCTTAGATGCTATCCTTCCAGTGGGGCCATGTCCTGGTCCTCTGCTATGCCAGCCAGGAAGGGCTTCTGGTCCAGACATTTACACCACAGATGGAGAGAGTGTGGCCCCTGCGTCCTGGGCAAGACCACTGTGTCTGGCCTCTGAATACCTCATGGTCTGACTGCCCTCCTCAACTACCTCAATGACCCAAGTTCCCTGCCTGGTCTTCTAGATCCTGAAATCCTGACACCGTTAGCTATCCTCGTGTGTTTGTATGACGTGGGAGATGTAGAAGACTTACCTGAGTGGACTTCAATACAATCCCCAGGATAGTTCTTCAGCCTGGACGTCCTTCTCCCTCCCAGGGGTGATGATTCGGGAATTTTTTGTTTTTCCTGGGCTCCTTTTGGTTTTCTCCCCAATGCACTTGTTTTGTTTGCAGGTCTGTGCAGTGCCTGGTCTCCTTGCAGTCCAAATATAGACAAATGTGCATCCCTCCAGTAGCTGGTAGCACCCCTTCTATTTGATTCCTGGCATGAGGCAAACACTCACCTAATGTCTTATTAAGGGAAAGACTCATTCCAAGAGCACATGTGAAGGAAGCTCCTGCTTCCTGTGTCTGAGTGACTCAGCTCACGATCTTCCTTCCCTTTGCCCAGCTCCTTCCATGAACTCAACAGAGAGGTGGCTGCAAAGTTATTCTCAAAGAAGAATGGAAAAGGGCTTTTCCTACAGCCATCCTAAGATTCTGCTTTTTGGAAGGGACCTCTTCAAATGGCAGAAGGAGGCCTAGGAACTCTGGGCTCGCCCGTGGCCCTGGGAAGCTCCAGCTACACACTCATCTCGGAATCTTTTGTACCTGTTCATTTGTCTGCCTGGATGTGTCCTTTCATCCCTGCCCCCTGTTCTTTACACTCAGGCATCTTTTCCTCCAGGAAGCCTTCTCTGACACAGACTGATGTACCTTCACCGCTTTGTCCTCACCAGGAACTTGCCTCATTGCCTGATGTAGCCATGTTCCTTGTGCCTCTGGAGCCTTTTGCTCTGCCATGGTTTGGGTCCCCTTTCTCCCCTCCCATCTCAGCACCTATCACAGGTCATGGCACCCGGAGCGTGATCCCTGAGGATCTGTTGAAGGTGAGTCAGTCCTGCACATCTAACCAATTACTCTTTGATTGTTTGTTTGTTTGTTGGTTTTGCGGTACGCGGGCCTCTCACTGCTGTGGCCTTTCCCGTTGCGGAGCACAGGCTCCAGACGCGCAGGCTCAGCGGCCATGGCTCACGGGCCCAGCCGCTCCATGGCATGTGGGATCTTCCCAGACCGGGGCACGAACCCGCGTCCCCTGCATCGGCTGGCGGACTGTCAACCACTGCGCCACCAGGGAAGCCCTAACCAATTACTTTTTTTTTTTTTTTTTTTTTTTTTTGCGGTACGCGGGCCCCTCACTGCTGTGGCCCCTCCAGTCGTGGAGCACAGGCTCCGGACACGCAGGCCCAGCGGCCACGGCCCACGGACCCAGCCGCCGCGCGGCACGCGGGACCCTCCCAGACCGGGGCACGAACCCGTGTCCCCTGCATCGGCAGGCGGACTCCCAACCACTGCGCCACCAGGGAAGCCCCCTAACCAGTTAGTCTTGATCGCATTTGTGGGGACCGTGGGTGTGGAGAGAGAACTGTTTTGTCAATTGTCCAGGGATCTTTGTGATTTCTCTAGCCCCTTCTTTGAAGATCCTCTTAGATAATCTTTTATCTCCACCCCCAGGAAATTCCAAGGAGAAGCTACAGAAGTAGAGGTTTTGACTGTTTATTGTAAGAGCTATTATTATTTACAATAGTAACTCACTATTATTATTTAAGATGTCAGTATAGAGGCTTTTTTCCCCCAGCTTTATTGAGATATAGTTGACCTATTATATTGTGTAAGTTTAAGGTGTACAATGTGTTAATTTGATACGTTTATACATTGCAAAATGATTACCACCATAGCATGAGCTAACACCATCATCACATCACATAATTATCATTTCTTTTTTGGAATAAGAACATTTAAGATCTACTTTCTTAATAAATTTCAAGTATATAATACAGTATTATTAGTTACAATAATCACCATGCTGTGCATTAGATCTGCAGAACTTAATCCAGTTAATCTTGTAGCTGGAAGTTTGTATCCCTTGGCCCATTTCTCCCACCATCCCCCCCACCCCCACCCCCAGACCCTGGTAACCACCTCTCTCCTCTGTTCCTCTGAGTTCAGCTTTTTTGGATTCTATATATAAGTGAGATCATACAGGATTTGTCTTTCTCTGTCTGGCTTATTTCACTTAGCATAATGCCCTGAGCATTCATCCAAGTTGTTGCAAAGGACAGGATTTTCGTCCTTCTCATGGCTCAGTAATATTCCATTGTGTGTGTGTGTGTATGAGTGTGTGTGGGTGTACACACACAATGGAATATACATTTCACATTTTCTTTATTCATTCATCTGTTGATGGACACTTAGGTTGTTTTCATAGCTTGGCTATTGTGAATAATGCTGCAATGCACATGGGCATCCAGATATCTCTTTGAGATCCTGTTTTCATCTCCTTTGCATATATACCCAGAGGAGGGATTGCTGGATGGCGTGGTGGTTCTATTTTTAATTTTTTGAGAAACCTCCACACTGTTTCATGTGTAGTTTTTTTCAAGGCAAGGCAGTTCTTCAGGGATGCTAAAGGGAGCTGGATAGACATACCATAAGATCCTAGTGCCCCTGAGCCACTTGTGAGGTTAAGGGGTTCAAACCATGGAACATTTTTAATGAATCGCTTCCTGGGCTGAGAAGGTCCCAATTACTGTGTCTGTGCTCCATGCGGGAGCTGCAGCTTCCCTGTGGTGGGAGTTCTGCTTTCCTCCATCCAGAAAACAGGGAAGAGGGGATCCCCCACCCCAATGTCACTTTTGACTCTACTTGGACTCCATGGAAATTGTCCCACCTGCCAGTGCGGTTGCCCCTCTCCATTCTGGTTGGGCCACAAAAGGTGGCGTTTGAGACCAGTAGGAGCTGCTGAGAGTCTGAGGCCTGGGTCCTCATCCTGTACCTGGGGAATGCTGCAAAACCAAAACGTCCGCCATCCAAATGGATGTTTTGTCTCCCCAAGGCCAAATTACCAAGTGAAATGCAATTATTAGATGCCGTTTCCTTTTTATTTCATTATGTTTTAAAGTCATATTTCATATTATAGTTTTTAGCATCATTATTATTCCTACTACCTATTTTTGCTATTGAAAGTGTCAACTAGGTCATGAAATGTCACAGGTCTGCTCCACATGTGACGTTTATCTGCTCAGTCTCAGTTTCACTATTTGTAAATAAGGAAAATATTAACCCTGACTTCCTTGGGTGGCTGCTAGCATTAAATGGGCTGATGGTGCAAAATGCTGGGGAGAGGCTGCATTCCTTAGCAGGACTGATGGGAGGTATGGGTTTGAGAGAACTCTGCTTTTTCTTTGCACAACTTGACGTGAGGGTCCTATTTCTGGCATTCAAATACTGGGCTTCTGATGCTTTCATGTGTCTTGAATTTCTTGAAGAGTCTGGAAGAAAGGCCTGAACCAGCACGGTCTCTCAGCATGAGCACCAGCCCAGCCATCTTCCCAGGCCATGGGAAACCAAAACCAGGACATTCACAATGAGACACGCCATGGTTATTCTTCTTCCTTTGAAAAAAAAAAAAAGAAAAAAAATTACATCGTTCTCCTTTTGTGCCACTGCAAACATTGCGACATTTTTGGCGGGAAGGGGAAGTTATTTTGTGTATGTGTGAACTAGAATTTTGATAGACAGGGTAAGTTGCAATCCAATTCTAAACTATAGATTTTCAAGCAGATTGATGCAACAAATTGTTAGCAAATAGCAGTTTGCAATTTGATGCTAATTAGACATAAGGCAAATATGTGCCATGACAAATTAGCAGCGAACCATACTGCAGAGGATTAGCAAGAGCTGGCACAGCTTGAGCCCGGCTTCGCACACCTCCCTGTCGCCGTCATCGGCGTCACCGTCGGGGCCTGAGCCAGCCTCGCCTCTCTCTGAGCAGGAAGCTGGGGAGGGGCCCAGGAGCATCCCAGGCCAACGCTCACAGTGATGCTCTGCCTCTTCACTTTCCAGCCCTGCCTGCCTGCTGGTCAGCGTGTTCTCTCCTGAGACCTATGGAAGCTTCTGGGACACTCACATGATATACATGTATTTAGGTTATAAATATAAAAATAATCCTGGTAACATTAGAACATACACACAAGCAAACAAGAAAAGCAAAACAAAGCAAAGAAGAAAGAAAGAATGAGAGAAGGAGAAAAGAAAATAAACCCAAAGATGACCATTATTACCACTATTAGGAATTTGGTATTCATCCACTGAAATCTTCATTTCCATGAATAAAATTATATATATATATATATATATGTATATAATGTGCAATATATTATATATGTAATTATTATTTAAAACAAAAATGAGCTCATACATATGTTGTTTGCAACCTTTGTTCTCACTTAATTTTACATTATGTATCTTTTCTCAAGTCCATGAGCACAGATTCATATTAAAAAAATAGCTACATAGTGTTTTCTTTCATTAATTCAACACTATGTTAGTCACCCATCCTTTACTGTTGGACACCTGGATTGCTTGTAGCTTTCAGCTACTGTAAACACTGTAGCATTAGAGGGCTTGAAAATTCATTTCTGCACACCTGTAATTATTCCTAAGGATAAATTCCCAGATAAGGAGTGATGGAGTCACAGCAGAGAGTTTGTATGAAATTTTTTCTCCCTCAGAGTAGCCATTTCCTAAGCCCTGACTAACACTGGTTATTGTTTGAAATCTTTGTTAGCTAGACCTACCTCCAAATGTTGCCCTGTTGACATTTGCTTACCTTTGTTTATTAATAGGGTCATGTCTCAGGTCCTCACACTCCCTACAAATAATCACTGGAAATTGAATTCATGCTCAAAATTGCTTTGCTAAATTTCTCTGTCATACAGATTTCCATGGAATTTTAAAACCATGGGTTCTATGGAGATGATGCTAATACTGTGGCTGTCAGGCTCGAAGAAAGTGATGCAGTGTTTCTCAAACTTGACTCATCAGCGGTGCCTGTGAAGGTCTTCAGAATTCAGGTTCCCCTTCTTACTTTCAAGGTTCTGGTTCAGTGGGCCTTTGGAGGGGTGGGGATGCTTTCCAGTTACTTCTCATCTTCAGAGCATCTTTGGTAAACACAACTGGAAGGTGCATAACGTGTGTAGCATAGTCCTTGCCTCCACCATAGTAACTGTTGCTCCTGGGAGGTGAGGGGACGAGATCCTGGAGCCAGAGGGCATGAGAGAGATTTTCCAGGCTGTCCTTACTGTGGGAAGAAGGGCAGGATCTCCAACGCTGGGCCCTGGGCCTCTTGGCATGCAATATAGAGACCTGGGTTCAAAGCCCCAGATCTGGACCCTCCTATTTTTGTGAACTTAGAAACATACCTTAACTTCTCAGAGCCTTGTGTCCTTGTCTGCAAAATGGAACAAGAGAGGCATAAATAATGCATCTCCAGCATAAAAATTCTGTGTGTACTTTCCCATTTGAATGAGCATGGCACGTGGACATGTGTGATGAAAATGTATGAGAAGTTGTAAAGTGATCTGGAATTTCGTCAGGTACCATGAGGATTTGTATGGAAGTTGAAGATCTCATTATTTTCAGTAATAAGTTTGGAAGTTGTGTTGTTTTGGTTCATATATTTATAAATATGTGTGTCTATGTCTGTTTCTGCACAGACACATTCAAGGCCCATATACGGGTAAGCAGAATCCCACGTGAAAATGAGTAGTAAGCTCTTCAGAGGCATTACATTTTTCTTTAACTTTAAAATTTGTATTGAGATATAATTAGTATATCACAAATTCACTCTTACAAAGTACATAATTCATTAGCTTTAAATCTGACATCCAACTTAAAACAGTTAAGTTTAACAGTTTAATGATTATTCTCATCAGAATGGACTACCTTAGTGTAAAACTATTTGTAAATCTCCTTGACTATTTATTGCAATTTTAAATTTAAAAAATCATTATAATAATTTTAAAAAATATTAGAGAAATAATCATGCTATGAATACCTTCATAACCTGAGGATGGATATGGGAGTGATATACATATATATATAAAATCATGTTTGTGTTGGAATTTTCTTTTGACCCTAACACTGTCATTTTAAGTATATTATTGGTTAAAATTTTTTTTTAAATTGAAGTATAGTTGATTTATAATGTTTCAGGTGTATTATGTTTTCTAACTGATCATTGCTTTCCTTCAGGAAAGTGATTCATTTCTTAATGTTTAATATTTGGCCACCTCTCTAAAGTTTGTTATTAGCTCAAATGTATAGTTTTCTTTTTTAGGTAAACATTCATAAAGTGTGTAAATAATGACCCTTTTTCCTTCTCCTTTCCTAAATTTATATTTTTTATAGTTTTTCTTATTGCTTTGGATAGAACTTTCAGAAAAATGCTGAATAATGGTGGTGATAACAGGCATCCTTCTAAAGATTTTCCCCCTAAAGGAATGATCTGGGGCTTCCCTGGTGGTGCAGTGGAATCCGCCTTCCAATGCAGGGGACACGGGTTCGAGCCCTGGTCTTGGGAGATCCCACATGCCTCGGAGCAACTAAGCCCATGCACCACGACTACTGAAACCTGGGCGTCTAGAGCCCATGCTCCGCAGCAAGAGAAGCCACCACAATGAGAAGCCCACACACTGCAATGAAGAGTAGCCCCTGCTCGCCACAACTAGAGAAAGCCCATGTGCAAAAACGAAGACCCAAAGCAGCCAAAAAAAAAGGAACGATTCAAATGTTTTATTACTAGGTATAATGGGTGATGATTGGTTTGAGAAAGGTTTTTTATTTTTTGAGTCCTATAAAAGAGTTAGTATTTTATTTCTAGTATTCTATGCATTAAAAAAAATGTTAGGAGTGACTGTTGAATTTTATCAAATGTCTTTTCCTTAACTTTGAATAATATTATATGTTTCCTTTGTCATACCCGATATTCTAAATTATATTAATATTATATTTCCTAGTGTTGAATCATCCTTACTTTCCTTGAATAAAACAAACTTGATAATGGATCATTTGCCATTTTAAATATACTGCCAGATATGATCAGTCGAAGCACTTTAGGCAGAAGGACTAGAAAGTCAAAGCTATGAATATAGAAAAGCATCTGGAATGTTGACTTAACTGAGTAGATTAGTTGGTTTGGAACACAGGGTATGTGAGAGGATAGTGGGAAATAAAACTGGAAAAATAAACTGAGATATGGGTACATAACACCTTGAATCCTGTGTCAAAGGTCTAAATTCTAGATATATAGATTGATGATGACATTTTGAACCATGAGAGGAGGTGAGAGGCTCAGGAGAGTGTTTGGAATGAGATAAGAAAATTCTGATTCGAACTTTGAGAAGTGCCAAACTTTTAGAACTCTTGAAAATGGTGACAAGGACCTATGAGGTCAGAGAAATAGGAAGAGAACCAGAAGAGAGCAGCAGTAGGGAAAACAAAAGGGGAAAGAGCTTTAAGAAGAGCCTGTGGTCAATGGTAGTGAAGTGAGATGAGAAATGAGACATAGGTTTGGAGTTGGTTATTAGAAGATTTTGATGGAGTAGGTCTAGGTTAGATTGAAAGAAATTAAAGAGTTAAGAGATTGGTGAAAGGGAGGCACTAAGGATACTTTCTTATCATGATGATTATTATTATAACATTATCATAGTTATTCACACCCAAATTGTTGACATATGATCCAGACATTGCATGAAATAATTCAACAATATTAAAACATTATGTGGTTATAGGAACACACATAATTATGGGAGCAAAACCAATGAAGTGGAAAAACAGCAGGAAACAACTCAGGAAAACAGTGTTTAATTTCCTTCTTAAGCCCTCTGGGGGAATTCTCCAGACAGTTTTGAGAATGATCAATAATGAATGTTGCTGTGAATTTATTTTCCTTGCAAATCTTTACTTAAACAGTATGTAATAGGCTGTAGCCTGCCAGTACTCTGGACTGCTTGGACTGGTGGGAATCCCTGGGGTTTGGGGAGTTGGTTATGACCAGAGAATATCTTTCTTTGCATAATAACTAGGCCAGTCTCTGGCTGCTGTGAGCTTACAATGATGGTGGTATCATCACTAGTGTATCATTGTTTTCTGAGTTTTTAGAATCATTGGTCACTGATGAGAGTCAAATAGGTTTGTGAGTGATTTACTTGAAAGATATCAAAGAGATTTGTATTTATCCCTATCATAATATTGTTCTAACTTCTTGAGTTCAATTGCTTTTTAAGTAGGTGAGAAAAGGGTGGATGTTACAGCTAGAAACCTAGAAACAGGCAGAACCCACAAAAGGTCCTATGGGTAGTTTTATGGGAATGTATCATTGTGGTATTTGAGGATGATGCTAGTCTTTTACTTCTTTGGGATATGCACATGGGAAGCTGCCACCTATTTGACCTTAACCCTCAACATATGTGCCACATAAAGAAAAAGCATTGTTACATCAGTTGCCCCTTACAAAATGCCTGGCAAGTTATTTCCAGAGAGAACAGATTGAGACTCCTCACATAAGTTAGTGGAGCACAACCTCCTTTTATTTTTCTAGTCATAAAGCTTGGAGACTAGCTGATCCTACTCTAAGACAATGCACCTTGGGCTCCACTTTACATCAGTCAGCTGAACTGTCTTCAAAAAGGCAAACCCCTAGTATGTTCTCCTCCCATATCAACCATGAGATTCTGAAACACTATGATTGGGGTAAGGCCTAGGAATCTAAATTATTGACAAGTTCCCTGTGGATTAAGACATGGGTGATTCTCAGTTTACTGTTTTAATTTCAGCAGGGTCTGTAGTGATGTCCCCTCTTATTCCTGATATAGACGATATATTCCTCTTTCTGTCTCTCTATGTCTCTGTCTGTCTTCTTTTTCTTAGTACATTTGGTGAGAGGTTTATTATTGTTTTATTGATATTTTCAAAGAACCAGATTTGGTTCCATTAATTTTCTCTTAGTGCCCTATTTTTAATTTCATTGATTTCTGCAATTACAGCAAATCCCCTACATATGAACAAGTTCTGTTCCAAGGGTGTGTTCGTAAGTCCAATTTGTTCGTAAGTCCAAAAAAGTTAGCCTAGGTACCCAACTAACACAATTGGCTATATAGTACCATACTGTAATAGGTTTATAATACTTTTCACACAAATAATACATTAAAAAAAAACAAACACAAAAAATAAAGAAAACATTTTTAATCTTACAGTATGGCACCTTGAAAAGTAGAGTAGTACAATACTGGCATGCAGGGGCTGGCATCAAGTGAACAGGCAAGAAGAGTTACTGACTGGAGGAGGGAGGGGAGGTGGGAGATGGTAGAGCTAAAGGATCGTTAGCAATAGGAGACAGAAAGCAAGCTTCATTTTCACTCACGCCTGATGTTGATGGAACGTATGTTCTCATCTTTGAAAGTTCATGACTTGAAGGATCGTATGTAGGGGACTTACTGAATTATTTCTTATACTTGCCTTGGGTTTTATTTGTTCTTTTTTCTAGTTCCTTAGAGGCTTTGGTTATTAATTTCAAACATTTTTTATTTCTGTACAAACATTTAATGCTATAAATTTTCCTCTAAACACTGTTTTAGTTGCATCCCACAAATTTCAATATTCTGTATTTTTCATTTCTGTTCAGTTCAAAATAGTTTCTAATTTCCCTTGGTTTAACTTTTAACTCATTTGTGTCTTTGAATTTAGGGCAAGATTCTTTAAGACAGAATGTAGTTGGGTAATGTTTTATTTTTTAAATCCACTCTGACAATCTCTGCCTTCTAATTGGGTGTTTAGACCATTTATGATTAATGTGATTGTTAATACAATCATGTTAAATTTACCATCTTGATAATTGTTTCCTATTAGTCCCACCTGTTCTTTCTTACTTTTCCTTTCTGAATTTAGAGTAATAGAAGATGTATTATGATGATTCCATTTCATCTCCTTTCTTGGCATATTAGCTATTACTCTTTATTGTTTTATTTTAGTGGCTGCTTTAGGGTTTATAGTATATATCTGTCACTGATCACAGTCTTCCTTCAGTGATATAATACTATTTTTCTTATGGTAAAGAACCTTACAATCACTTCCATTTCTCCCTCTCTTGGCCTTTTTGCTATTGTTATAATATATTTGACTCCTACATATGTTATATATGCCACAATATAGTCTGCCTTCCCTCCTTCTAGGATTCCAACATTAGTCCACTTAAACTCTTCCTACATAACAATCTTTATTTTTTCAGTTTTTTTTATTTTTGTGTGTTTCGTTTTGGATAGTGCACTTATTTTTCCTCTTTAGTCTAATCTGCTGTTCATCACACCCTGTATATTTTTCATCTCACACGTTGTATTTTTCGTCTTTAGATGTTCAATGTGGGCCCTTCTATGTCTCTCCTTATCATATTCATTCATTATTTTACTTTATTGAACATATGGAGTATATTTATAATATCTCTTTCAATATCTTCGCACTTAAACTTTGTAAGACGGGTAAGGAACAGCCTTTTGACTGAGGCTACTATTGCCCCAATATTGAGGCAATACTCTTCTAAGTACTCAACACAATGTCCTGTGTGTTATGAAGCTTCTCTAATCTGGCTGTTGTGAATTGTTTTTAGCCATATGTGACCTTTGAAAATTTTTGCACCTGCTGCTTTCTGGTGGTTTTACCCTGGTTTGGGGTAATTTCCTCACACAATTGTACTGATCTGTATTGAGCTGAAGAATTGAGGGGACCCCTCTATAGATCTCAAGAGCAGAAATGTTTCCTCCTGAATTCTTCCCTGTGAATTCTGGCTTCCTTGGCTTTCTGAAACTCAAAAATTTGTCTTCTTACTCAAGGGGCTTACTGGGTTGTTTGGATTCTCCTTCCTTGTTGCAATGTAGTCTGGGAACTCTCCAGGAAGTAACCACAAGCTGTTGTAGGGGTCACCTCATTTGTTTTTATTCATTTCAGGGTTACTGTCTCGTGCTGTCTGAAATCCATAGTTTCAAACAGTTTACAAAACTTTTAAGGCAGGAGAGTAAATTTAGTTCTTGTTTCTCCATCATGGTTATAGATGGAAGCTACCTTCGCTTTTAAAGATATTTTCAGTAATAATATCTATTATTGATATTTATTGATAATTATTGAAACTTATTTCCTGACATTTCCATTTTGTCCTGATGTCCATCATTTTTCTATAGACTTAGCTGTCAGTTCTACTCTTGCTCCTTTTAAAGTAATATTTCTTTTCTTCTCTGGATGCTTTTAAGACTTTTTCTTTGTTACTATCACTTGAACTCTGATGTTCTGAGGTGTAATTTAAAAAATATATTTATCATGTCTACAATTTGTAGAGCTTCTTGAATCTTGCTTGGATATCTTCTAATGAGTTGTTGCTGTTATCTTGGCAAATTATTTCCTCCAATTATTCTTGGCCATTATTTCTTCAAATATTGCTCTTGCTCCATACCCTTGCTTCTCCCTTCATTGTATTCAAATATAGGTATATTAAACATTTTCAGTATTCTCTATATGTCCCTTATATTTCATTCTGTATTTTCTACACATTTTTCTCTATGTGCTTCTTTTTACTTATAGTCTACGTTTCTACTGTTCTACTTTCCAGTTCACATTTCTCTCTTTAGCAGTGTTCAATTTGTTACTAAATACTTCTTTTGAGTCCTTAATATCATTTAGTAAATCTTTTAGATCTAAAATTTACATTTTTCTTTAAAATATATTTTAAATAATTTTATAAAATAAAGAAATAAATAATTTCTATAAAATAATTTTATAGAAATTTTAATAAGAATTGTATAATTCTTATAAAAACATTTTTTAAAGTTCTCTTGGGAGAATCTCATCTTGTTTATTTCCCTAGCACATGTTAATCACAGTTATTTTAAAACTAATGTCTGATAACTCTAAACCTATGAGAATGTTTCTATTTAAATCTTTTTTCCTCCTCTTGGTTTTATTTCTTTTTCATACTTGATAAGTTTTTATTGTATGACAGACATACTTCCTGAAATAATACAGAATCTTTGGGTGATATTTACCAGTGCTCTGCCTCATTGCACAGTTTTGAACTTTAATTTTTGTATTTCCAATGTGGTAAAATTATTGAAAGCTCCCCTCAGCTTTTCTCCCACTTTCTGCTTAGGCTCAGGGAATCTAGCTTCACAAAACTTTGGAATCATCAAGTGTCTCAAGGAGAAAACTGATGTAGAGTGCCAGGCAGTCACTCTTAGGGAATTTGGCCATTTACATGTAGCTACAGGGGCAGTTCTGAATTCCAACTTTTGTCTCCTCACTCCTGTGATATAAGAAGAAAGTAAGCTCTGGCTTCTCAGGCTCTTGCCCTTTGTAGCCTAGAACTGGTAAATTCTTCAAAGGAAAAATCAGTAAGTGGAGTTTGGGGCTCATTTTCATGGCTCTCCCCATTTTTTTTCCAGAATTAGGCCCTTCAATCTTGACTACTTCAGGAGCTCTCTGATTAAGCAGGTATTTCTTGTTGCATTTTACCTGGATTTTATAGTTCAGTAGAAAATTAATATGCCATTAGCTACCACATGAAAGTCCAAAGGGGACATCTCCTCGAAACTCCACAGTACCCTTTGGACTTTAATTTTTTGTCAGTTGAAACAATGGATGTGATATCATTTTGTAAACTCTTAAGAGCTAGACCTATATGTGAGGAAAGGTGACTAAATCCATTCCATTCATCTCTGTAAGTAGCATTTGTATCCCCCATCCGAGATTGAATTTTACATAATTTAAAACTATAAGAATGGAGAGGTGGCAGATATTTGGGCAGCTTCCTCTCTCTTCCATTATTGTACTCAATTATCTCCTAAAATTCTTAGCAAAATTTGTTCAAATATACTGATTTGTTATTTCTAAACAGCCTGTTTATGATTGTCTAAAAGGCAATTTTTATTTCATTTTTTCTTTCACAATTTTATAAATATTGCTTAATTGTCTTCTGGGATTGAATGATACATTAGTAATATTTGGGGACAGCTTCATCCCCTTTGCCACCAGCTACCATAAATATCTTTATTCATGATGAATAATAACTGTACATGTTTATATCCCCAAATCAATCATTATGCACTAATATTCCCTGGGACATATGAGCCCTTCTGGAAGATAGCTTCACTTCTTACTTCCTTGCCTGAACTAATTCTAAGCTGGTATTTTCTGACCTGGGATCCCTGCATCCATAGAGATCTTAAAAAAAGGAATGGGGATTTTCCAACTATTTCAAAAATTTTAATGGAAAATAGTAAATTTTCTTAAGAGGTATCTTAAGGATAAAGAAACTATCAAGTATCTAGTCCTTGTCTTGAAGTGTATCAGTTCAGCTAATGGTGGTCATCTCGGGGTGATCTGCATACCTGATTGGCAACCACAAACCTTTGATTATAAAAAGAGTAAGAAATGCATTAATTGTTATGTTGCTTTGTGTCATAGGTGAAGTGTTTCAAAGCTTGGGGTTCATTAAAAAAATAAAAGTAGGTTGTTGATCACATAAAGTTTGGTAACCACAGCTTCTTCCAAGGGGGAATAGTCTTTTGTCTCATTCTGAAATATGTCCATTGACAGGTATTATCCTGAATCAACAGTGAAGTAAGGAAGTTCTCCATTCTTCCCATAACATAGATGTTCTAACTGAAATGTACCACTTAGCTACGTGGTTCTACTTTGTGATTCACAGATTTTATATATATATATATATATATAAAATTATATATAATTATAATTTTATATACATATAAAATTCTCCTTTGTTTTCTTTGTCTGTTTGCCTCCTCCAGAGTTACAATTATTTCAGGATGATGCTGATGTAATGTAAAGATGTTTTGGCACACAGGAATGAGGTTTGAAGTACAAAGCGTATAAGCAATCAAGATTCTAAACTAGACCATTACTGTGCAAAGTTTTCTTTTGGTTTTGATCAACTGTATTTCAAGAAACCAACTGAATTTTCATTTAATGTGTGCATAGTAACAGTGGCTCATATTTTCATTATTTTCCCCACCATTTTTTGCATACAAAATTATCTCTCCTGAAATTATTCAAAAGAAAAAGAATTATTACTCCCAATCCCAGTGATTGAGGCAGGATTTGCTTAATTATGTCTCATATGCACCTTTGTGTGGGCTATAAGACAGATGTTTAATGAAAACTGATGTTTGCTGCCTAAGAGATTATAAAATTTTTAAGGGATTTAAAATTACTACAGGTAATTTATTGAATATTGGGTTTAATATTGGCTTATATACATGAGACATGCTTAATCTTAACTATTATCTGTACAGTGGTTTTGTTCAATCATCTGGATGTTCGTATCTGTCAATATCTCTGTTCCTGAATGTAAGCTCCTGGAGGTCAAACTATACCCTGTGAATTATTTTAAACTGTATTTTCTACATAGACAAGCAGCTCTGAAATTTCTTCCCTTTATTCCAGGTGATGTTGTCTAGAAAGCAAACACGTTTCCACTGACACTGAAAATTCTTTCAAGAGATCTAATGCACCAGGTATCATTCAGATAACTGGTTATTTATCTAAATTGTTTAGCTTTGGACTGAAGTAATCAGAACTTTAAAATGTGTCTCTGAAAGGCAGGATAAGGTCTAGGAATAAGAGGTAAATAGAAGTAAGTAGCACTTACAGAGCATGGGGAGATTTTTGCTTGTACAGCAATTTCTAAAAATTATACCAATATCTCATTGAAAAAATGAAACACCAGCTGGTCCCTTTGACTCTTTTGTGAATCTTCAGAACACATCAACAGTGAGATTAGCCCTTCCAGGTCATAAAACTTAGTTACCATTGGTGTTATATTGGGACTGTCATGTTCATTAATCCATCCGTTCATCAACCCCTCTAACCAGTGACATAATCATGTCATATGTGAAAAAAGGCAGTTTTGTTTCTTCCCTTTCAATCATGTATTTTTTTTTCCTTTTTATTTCTTTTTGCACTAGGTAGGACTTCCCAATCAAGGGGAAAACACCCAGTTTCTTACCTTAAAGTGTGATGTTAGCTGTTGTTTTTTGGGTAGATGTTCTTTATCATATTGAGGAAATTCCTGGTTAGCTGAAAGTTTTTATTATGATTGGGTGTTGTATTTCGTCAGATGCTATGCTGACCTAATAGAGTGAATTAGGAAGTATTCTTTCCACTTCTATTTTCTGGAAGCAAATAGGTATAGTTTCTACTGTAGATGTTTGGTAGAATACACCAATGAACCCATCTGGGCCTGGTGCTTTCTTTTTCTGAAGGTTGTTCATTATTGATCTAATTTCTTATCAGATATAGGCTTATCCATAGTATCTGTTTCTCCATGTAAGTTTTGGTAATTTGTGTCTTTGAAGGAAGTTGTCCATTTCATCTAAGTTATCAAATTTATTGGCATAGATTGGTTCACAGTATTTCTTAATTATTCTTTTAGTGTCCATGGATCAGTAGTGATGAGCCCTATTTACTTCTGATATTGGTAATTTGCATCTTGTTTCTTTTTTTCTTGGCTAGCCTGGCTAGAGGTTTATTAATTTTATTGATTTTTTAAAAAAACAGCTTTTTGTTTCTTTCCTCTCCTTTATTTTCTTGTGTCCATTTTATTGATTTCTGCTTTTTAAAAAAATATTTCCTTCCTCCTGCTTACTTTATGTTTATTTTGTTCTTCTTTCTCTGGTTTCTTTCTTTTTATTGATTTTTTAAAAATTCTTTTACAAATTCTTTTCCCATTTAGGTTGTTACATAATACTGAACAGAGTTCCTTGTGCTATACAGTAGGTCCTTCTTGGTTATCTATTTTAAATACAGCAGTGTATAGATGTCAATCCCAAACTTCCAAACTATCCCTTCCTCCCACCCTTCCCCCCTGCTAATCATAGTTCATTCTCTAAGTCTGTGAGTCTGTTTCTGTTTTGTAAATAATTTCATTTGTATCATTTCTTTTTAGATTCTTCATATAAACAATATCATACAATATTTCTCTTTCTTTGTGTGACTTACTCCACTCAGTATGACAATTTCTATGTCCATCCATGTTGCTGCAAATGACATTATTTCATTCTTTTTAGTGGCTGAGTAATATTCCATTTTATATATGTATCACATCTTCTTTATCCATTCCTCTATTGATGGATATTTAGGTTGCTTCCATGTCTTGGCTACTGTAAACAATGCTGCAATGAACATTAGGTTGCATGTATCCTTTTGGACTGTGTTTTTCTCTGGATATATGCCCAGGAGTGGGATTGCAGGATGATATGGTAGCTCTGTTTTTAGTTTTTTGAGGAACCTCCATACTGTTCTCCATAGTGGCTGTACCATTTTTCTGGTTTCTTGAGGTAGGAACTTAGATTATTGATTTGAGGTATTTTTTTCTTTTCTAATGTAAGCATTTACTAACATAAAGTTCCCTCTCAGCACTACTTTAGCTTCTTCCCACAAGTTCTGATATAGCCTACTATTATTTTCATTATATTCTATGCATTTTTTATTTTCAGTGAAACTTCCTCTTTGACTCATAGATTATTTAGAAGTGTGTCATTTAATTTCCAAGTGTTTTGAGTTTTTCTGTTGTCTTCCTGTCATTGATTTCAAGTTTGATTCCTTTATGGTCAGAGAACATAGTCTGCCTGATTTCAATTCTTTTCAATTAGTTGAGGTTTGTTTTATGACTCAGGATATGGTTTACCTTGGTAAACAATGGATACTTGAAAGGCATATGTATTCTGCTGTTGTTGCAGGGGAATGTTCTATAATTGTCAGTTAGATCATGTCAGTTGATCAGCCCTTCTATATGCTTGCTGATTTACTGTTTAGTAGTTCTATCAATTGCCAATAGTGGGGTATTGAAGTCCCAAATATAATTGTAGATTTATCTATTTCTTCTTTCAGCTCTGTCAGTTTTTGTTTTGATGTTCTGTTATTTGGTGCATGCACATTTAGGATTGCTAGACCTTCCTGTGAATTGATTCATTTATCATTATGTTATGTCTTTATCCTAAACAATTTTATTTGTTCTGGTCTATGTTATCTGATATTAGTATAGCCATATTTTCTCTCCTTCCTTCTTCCCTCCCCCTCCCTCTTTTCTTTCCTTCCTTCCTTCCTTCCTTCCTCTCTCTCTCTCTCCCCCTTCCTTCCCCCTCCCTTCTCTGCTTCTTTCTTTCTCTCTCTCTCTCTTTCTTATCTGGATTAATGTTTCCATGATATACTTCCCCCCAACCCAGTCTTTTACATTAACTTACCTAGTCATTATGTTTGAAGTGAGTTTCTTGTAGACAGCATAGAGTTGGGTCTTCATTTATTCTGCCAATACCTATCTTTTAGCTGTTGCATTTAGACTGTTTACATTTCAGTAATTTACATTTACTTTAAGTAATTAATAGTATAATAAGATTTAAGTATGCTATTTTATTATTTATGTTCTATTTTCCCCTTTGTTTGTTTTTAACTCTATTTCTTTTTTGTTACTTTCCCATGGGTCAATTGAATATTTTTAGAGTTTCATTTTTATTGATTTATAATGTTATTGAATATATCATTTTGTGTAATTTCCTTACTGGTTATTCTAAATATTACCATATACATAATGTTTTACCACTTCAAGTGAAGTGTAACAGTCTATTTCCCTTTAGGTCCCTTTACTCACCCCACTTTTAAAATATAATAGTTTAAAGTAGTTCCTGTATATACACTGAGTGCCATATCAGATGGTGTTACAACTTTTGTTTCAACCACAAAGAAACTCATGAGGTAAAGAATAATCAATTATGTTTACTTCTATTTTTACCCATTCCATTGTTTTTATTTACTTTCTTAAGGTCCCAGCCTTCTGCTATTATCTTTTTCTTTTTATCTGTTTTGAGAACTTCCTTTAGCTGTTCTCAAAGGGTAGGCGTGCTAACAACAAATTCCCTTAGTTTTTATTTGTCCAAATGTGTCTTTATTTCTCCTTTATTATGAAGGGTAGATTTGCCAGATATAGGAATCAAGGTTGACAGATTTTTTCTTCCAGCACTTGAAAAATATTGTGTCACTTCCTTCTGGCCTCTACAGTTTTAGATGAGAAATCCACTGTCATTCAAATTGGAGTTTCTTTACAGGTAATGCATCATTTCCCTCTGCCCCTTTTAAGGTTATTTTTGTTGTCTTTAGTTTTCAGCAATTTGATTTATTATGTGTCTTGGTGTGGATTTCTTTGGATTTATCCTTATTTGGAATTTGTTCAGCTTCAGGAATCCACGGATTTAGGTTTCCCACCAAATTTGGGAAGTATTCAGCTATTATTTCTTTTAATAGTTTTTCAGTTCCACTATCTCTTTCTTTTCTTCCTGAAACTTACAGTATGGAAGTTAGGTCTTTTGTTACTGTCCCACAGATTCTTGAGGCTCTGTTAATTTTCTGGTGTTCTAATTGAATAAACTCTATTAATTTGTCTTCAGGTTCATTGCTTCTATCCTTTGTCATCTCTAACTTACCATTGAGCCCATCAGTGGATTTTATATTTTTGTTATGATATATTTTAGTTCTATAATTTCCATTTGGTTCTTTTTTATGACTTCTATTTCTTTGCTTGTATTTCTTATCTTTTCACTTGCTTCATGAAAATTTGTAATCGATTTTGTTGAAGCATTTTTATGATTGTCATTCTAAAATCCTTTTCAAATAAATTCAGCATCTCATTCATCCTGGCATATTGGCATCAGTTGCTTATATTTCTTTGTTCAAATTATGGTTTCCCTGCCTCTTGGTATGAAGAGTGGATTTAGATTGTATCTTATACATTTTGACTATTATATTAGGGGACTTGATCCTATTTAAATCTTCTATTTTGGCATCTGTTTAGGCTATTGTACAGTCTGGACTATTTTTATGGGCTTCAGTTCCAATGGCAGTTTAGTTTTCTGAGCCCTTGCAAAGCTGCTCTGGTCTGCTTCATTCTTTTGATGCAACTAGGTCTCCCAATCAATCTCTGCAGGTATAATTTGTAGGGACAGACGGTGCTTTCTTGGGATGCCTGCTGATGCTAGGTGACATTCTGAGAGGAGAGGCAGAAGTTAGTGGACCTGGGTCTCCTTATTCCCCTGATTGGAGACTGGGGAGATATAGCGCTTTGCTGCTGCTGCTGTTGCTTTCAGATTGGACTGTCCAATTCTGTTGCTGACATTGAAGACAGATCGGACCCTGGTTATAAAGCAAGGGTTGGAACAGCTGGGCTTTGCTACTACTACTGCCGCCTACAGATCAGAACTTGGGGCCCAAGTTGTGAAGCATGGTTGGAGTTTCCCACCAGGTTTTTGTTGGGCATCCCCCTTCCCAATCTCTTGGCTTCGTGTGTGTGTGTGTGTGTGTGTGTGTGTGTGTGTGTGTGTGTGTGTGTGTGTGTATGTGTGTGTGCATATGCCTGTAGGTAGTTCCAGGTTGCAGGCTTCTCTGAAACCCAGTCTAGAATTATACGGAAAATAGAAAGAAAACCTGGGGGTACTCATCATGCCATCACTCAAGTTCTGAGATTCTTGGCCATTCCACCCTCTTCTTTTCAGTTTTCAAAGCTCTTTTATCTTGTGTGTTGAATTATTTCCAAGGCATTTAGTTGTTTTTAGAGGGCACAGGCAGAGGAATATGAGTCTATGACTCTTGTTCATGAAATGGAAATCTGGTCTACATTTTAAAAATTGAGGTATAATTGACATATACCATGTTAGTTTCAGGTTTTACAGCATAATGACTCTATTTTTATTCATATATTGGGAAATGATCACCACAAAGTGTCTAGTTAACTCCATAAGAGTTGCAATATTATTTTCTTATGATGAGGACTTCTAAGATTTATTCTCTTAGTACCTTTAAAATATGCAACATGGTGTTATTAACTATAGTCACCATGCTGTACATTATATCCCCATGACTTATTTATTTCATAACTGAAAGTTTATACTTCTTCACCTCCTTTACCCATTGCTCTCATTTTGCACCCCTACCCCTGCCTCTGGCAACACCAATCTGTTCTCCGTACCTATGAGCTTGCTTTCTCTTTTCTTTTCTTTTTATTTTTTAGACTCCACATATAAGTGAGTTCATACATTACTTATCTTTCTTTGCCTGACTTATTTCACTTAGCATAATGCCCTCAAAGTCCATCCATCTTGTCACAAATGATAAGATTTTATTACTTTTTATGGCTGAATAATATTCCATTATATTTATTTATTTATTTAGACACACACACACACACACACACACACACACACACACACACACCATTTTCTTTATCTGTTCATCCATCAATAAAAACTTAGGTTGTTTCTATACCTTGGCAATGAACGTAAGAATACATATATCTTTTTGAGTTAGTGTTTTCTTTTCTTTCTTTTTTTTTTTTGATAAATACCCAGAAATGGAATTGCTAGATTATACGGTGTTTCTATTTTTAATTTTTTGAGGAACCTCCATATTGTTTTCCATAAAGGTTTTACCAATTTATATTCCTATTAACAGGACACAAGGTTTCCCTTTTCCCTTGCCAACACTTGTTATTCTTGTCTTTTTTATGATAGCCATTCTACCTGATATGAGTTGATATCTCATTGTGGTTTTGATTTGCTTTTGCCTGTTGATTAGTGGTGGTGAATATCTTTTCATGTACTTGTTGACCATTTGTAAGTCTTCTTCAGAAAATGTCTATTCAGATCTTCTGACCATTTTTAAAAAATTGAAATAGTTGACATGCTATATTCTGTTAGCTTCAGGTGTACTAAATAGTGATTTGCATACATTATGAAATGATCACCATGATAAGTCTAGTAACCATCTGTTCCTATACAATGTTATTACAATATTATTTACCATATTCCTTTTGCTGTATACGTATAACATTCCTTTGGCTGAATTGTTTTATAACTGAAGGTTTGTACCTCTTAATTCCCTTCACCTATTTTGACGACCTCTATCCCTCCCTTCTGGCAACCACCCATTTGTTCTCTGTATCTATGAGCCCCCTTTCATTTTGTTTGTTTGTGTTTTGTTTTTTAAATTCCATGTATAAGTGAGATCATATGGTATTTTTCTTTCTCTGTCTGACTTATTTCACTTAGCATAACATCTTCTAGATCCATCCATGTTGTTGAAAATGGCAAGGTTTCATTTTTTAAATTGAATTGTTTTTTTTTTCTGTTGAGTTGTATGAATTCTTTATATATTTTGGATATTAATCCCTTATCAGATATGTCATTTTCAAATGTTTTCTCCCATCAGTAGGTTGTCTTTTTATTTTGTTGATGGTTTCCTTTGCTGTACAGAAGCTTTTGCGTTTGGTGTAGTCCCTCTCGTTTATTTTTGTTTTTGTTGCCTTTGCTTTTGGTGTCAGATCAAAAAAAATAATGACCAAGAATGATGTAAAGGTGTTTACTGCCTATGTTTTCTTTTGGGAGTTTTATGGTTTCAGGTTTTACATTCAAGTTTTTAATCCATTTGAGTTACTTTTTGTGTATGGTGTAAAATAGTGGTCCAGTTTCATTCTTGTGCATGTGACTGCCCAGTTTCCCCAACACTATTTATTGAAGGGAGTGTTCTTTTTCTATTGTATATTCTTGGCTCTTTGTCTACATTTTAAACATTGAAATAAAATAAAACAATGGTCTTTTGTCTTTTAATCCAATGGATGTGCCTTTCCATTGGGTAAGGAAATCTTTGGGATCCAAATGGAAGAATTGTTCTCAACTCACATAGGGCCCTCTTTCTCCACTTCTGGTCCCCACTAGAGTCTTCTGACCCTTCTGCTTGCATTTAATGCAAATACTTTGTAACTTTGCCTTTTGGCTTTATGCCTGCCTTAACTAGTTCATCTGCTTTATTACTGTCTATCCCTGATGGACCCTCACTTCTGTGATGGGGACCTTTTGTCTGCTTAACTCACTCTGTCCCAGGCCTAAATTGGAGCTCTGTGCAGATGGAGTACTTTATAAATGGTTTTGATTATGGTGGCGTGGGGGACCAGAAATGACAGTAGCAAGAAGGAAGTTGATAAATCCTGCAGCACTTATGTTGGCCACAGTCCCTGTGTTGATAGTTTTTGACAGTAAAATCCACCCTTATCTGGCTGCTGGTTGACTCCGTGGGATGCTGGCTAGTGTCCAAAATGACCCTGGGAAGGAACCAAGGCTGCTAGCCCATCCAAAGGAGCAATATTTAGGGACAGTTACTCCTGAGAGCTTTCCTTCAGGAGGGTTGCCCTGCACTGTAAGCCACTTCAGAGAACTCTCCAGGGAATGTTTTGATGACCCCACTTTCAGGGGTCAGGGACATCACCTGTTACATTCTCTTATCCCTAGAGACGGTGAGTTGCGAGGATTAGCCAACTGATGAACAAAGGGGCAGCAGGCCAGAACATGTATATGGTTAGGAGCAACATATCAGCCCCTGATTTGGAGAGGGGCAATCTTAACTGGGCTCCTGGATCCCAATGAGACAATCAACACTGAAACATCCTTCCAGGCCCAGTCCCTGGAAGGGGCATCCAGGACCACCTGGATCACATTTGCAGTGGGCTGGCCAAACTCTAATCAGAGTGGCCCTAATTAAGAAGTGGCAGGTTTGGGGAGGGAATAAACTCCAATCCCAAGCACAAGGAGCTAGGAGAAGACAGGGTCTGGGAGCTGCCTTGGTGGTGGCTCAGAGTCACGGCCCTATTGATAGAAGGTGTCACGTGAAGTGGGAGCTTGGGAGTGGAGGCTTGTGCAAGGACCTCAGGTGTGGCAGAAGGTAGAATCACCAAATGGTCCATGGGGTAGAATCATCCCTACACAGGGGAACCAGTTCTCCATCCACTGCCTCCCTGATTTCCTCTCTTTTTCTCTTTTCCCTCCCTCACACTCAACAGACTGCTTCAGCCTCAGGGCCTTTGCATATGTTGTCCTCTCTGGCTGGAACACCCTTTCCCTAGATCTTTGCATGCTGGCTCCTTCTGGTCCCACAGGTCCAACACAAATGTCACTGCCCCATGGAGGCTTCCTCTCCCCACCCATCATACCTGGACTCTCTATCCCATTGTCCTGCATTGTTTTGTACCACATGATCTCAAGTCACTTTGCTCATCACTCTTCATTCTCAGCCTGCCCCCACTAGAATGGAAGGCCCTGAACATGGGAACTCTACATGGCATTCACTCTGTGTCTCCCTAGGACCCAGCCTTATGCCTGGCATCCTCAGTTGAATAAACGAATGTGCCCACTGTACACCAGGTTATTTTTCCCAAGACATTGTTTGACACAGCAAGAAAACTGCAGATAAGAATCTCAACCCTGTCAGAAAGCAGAAGGATTTGTTTGGGAAAATGAAACAAAATATATTTTTAAGCTGCATAAACATATGATGAATGCTAACAAGGTATTTTCAAAATAAGAAGCACATAGAAACAGCTTATGTTTCTGGTCAAGTGAAGTTGTAATCAAATCGTTATCAAAGCAAAAGAAAAAAAAAAGAAATCAAAATGAGTCAGAAGAGTTTTTTGGAAAGAGTCGGCAACTTGACTGATGTGAAGAGGTTTTCCATGTTAATTCTTGTTACTTCTGGGGGACACGAGTTCTCAGGAGAAGCAAGGTGAGGTCCCAGCCCACTGGCACTCTGGAGGGGCAAAGAAACATGGCCTGCCATTAGCCACCATCTTGCTCTCAGGCCAAAAGAACTTCCACACAAAGGCTTGTCTTGGAGGCTGTGCTTTGCTGTCCAGACCAGCAGAAACAGCTTACCAGCAGAAATGCTTAATGACTGAGCCCGGACTGGGGACGCCACGCGGTTGCAGCTTTGTTCCTAAGAAGCCAGCCAATTAGCAGTCCTGGTTATTATTTACATTTCATGCAATATATCACTAAAACTGTGTTGATGATTTATCATTTATATTATGGTATTGTCAGCATAATTTATTCAGATCGTGCTGAGATACCTGCAAATTAAGTAAAAGAAAAAGAAATGGCTTTGAATCCAAAGATATTTCTTAGCTGCTTCTCTCTTTCTCTCTCAATGAGGATATTTGTTAAGAAAAATCATGGAGGGACTTCCCTGGTGGCACAGTGGTCAAGAATCCACCGGCCAATGCAGGGGACATGGGTTCGAGCCCTGGTCCGGGAAGATCCCACACACCGCGGGGCAACTAAGCCTGTGCACCACAACTACTGAGCCTGCGTGCCGCAACTACTGAAGGCTGCGTGCCTAGAGCCCGTGCTCTGCAACAAGAGAAGCCACCGCAATGAGAAGCCCGCGCACCGCAACGAAGAGTAGCTCCTGCTCTCAGCAACTAGAGAAAGCCCGCACACAGCAACGAAGACCCAACGCAGCCAAAAATAAAATAAATACATTTATTTAAAAACAAAGAAGAAAAAGAAAAATCATGGATCACTTAGCTATTAAATTATCCCAGGATCATCTGTATTAAAAGTTTACTTGGTATTCTTCTTTGGAGGATGACTTGGGCTTTCATTTGATTTTCTTCTGTATCATTTGCTTTCAGTCTCACTGTTTCAAAGCAAAACAAAACCCCACAAAAATCCCCCAAAACACCAACAAACAAAAAACAAAGTAAATGCAATTGTTTTTAGAGTAAATTTGTGTGGATTAATATGAGACTAGAGGCTTCTCTTCCAATTTATAAAGCATCCTTATCTTCCGCCTTATATTCTATCTGCCCCACCCCCTGGGAAATAATTGTAGCTTATCAGAATTAGAGATAAAATATTCTGGCTGTTGAAGCCCTGAATCATCTAGGCATTATAGAAAAATAGTCACTGAGCTAGAGGCAGGGTTTGGGGGGGTCAGAGCCCTGGTTTCTAGTCCTGGCTCTGCTCAGCCTGTGTATGGCACCGGGTGTCACCGAAGCTTCTGATTCCTAAGTAGTGGGCGTGGCGTTTCTCAGAGTGTGATTGGTGGCTGTTCAGCACTATGCTCATGGGGCCCGCCCCAGCCTGTGGAAGTGGGTTGTCTGGGAAGGCACACGGGGTCTTTTTGACACGTGTCGCACGTGATACTTCTGCACACTTGAGTTTGACAATCAGCAGGCTAGGATATTCCTATGGTCCCTTTCAGCTCCAATCTTCTTAGAGTTCTAAATATAACTATATGTTGTATTTTACATATTCCTGAAACTTTGTATAAGAAACAAACTTCTGGGGATTGGTTCTTACTTAAAAAGCTGAATGGTTTCTGGATATATATATATATTTTAAATATGTATTTATTTATTATTTATTGTTGGCTGCTTTAGGTCTTCATTACTGCGCGCGGGCTTTCTGTAGCTGCGGCGAGTGGGGGCCACTCTTCATTGCGGTGCGCAGGCCTCTCATTACGGTGGCCTCTCTTTGTTGCAGAGCACGGGCTCCAGGCGTGCAGGCTCAGTAGTTGTGGCGCACGGGCCCAGCTGCTCCACGGCATGCGGGATCCTCCCGGACCAGGGCCCGAACCCATGTACCCTGCATCGGCAGGCGGACTCTCAACCACTGCGCCACCAGGGAAGTCCCGGTTTCTGGATATTAAAGAGGACTCTGAAATCAATTGCTTATGGTATGAATCGTCTTTCACAATACGAATCCCTCCCCCACGTGCCACTGATTGATTAATTTTGGGTTTTTTTCAAGTGAGGCCCCTGTGTGTCTCCAAGCACACCTGGCAGGTGTGTGCAAGGCAAAGGGTGAAAATCACAAAACAGCCATTTCAATTTCACAATGCCAAGCCAGTGGTTTGCACCCGGGGCAAATCTGATGATGGTTTGAAACCTCAGGAGTCCCCAGGCTATGCCTTTGGACAAGAACATGTGCTTCTCTGAGCCTCCCAAAATGCCAAGTCCAGACCGAATCATCTCCCCGGGAAGTTATGTAAGGACTTCTCTTAGGTCCCAGGGGAAATAGCACTCTATACACTTGCCAGAAGATTCGGGTAAGGACAGAACCTTTAGTTTTCACCCAGAACTTCAGGGGACATGTGGCATCAGCCTTGGGATGTAGACCCACTGGCTACACCATAAACACCAGGTGACCTGCAGGCGGAAACTACCCCCACCTCTTCCCTCTGACTGCCCCGTGGCCCCTGCTTTGAGAGCTGTATATACAAATCCCTTTCACACTAGCTACGAACTTGCCACTCTTTGACCAGGCTCATTATTCGGCTGTTACCACCAACAGACACCACAAAGCCATTCTGTCTCTAGCAGTGCTTGGTGGGAATCTCTTTCTCTACCCGGAGACTCCAAAACATGGTCAGGGCCACGTTTTACCTTTCTCTCCTGCTGGTCCATGTTGCAAGAACTTGGCAAAGGCTTTGCCGATTGCCTGAAACCATGGTTTAGGTGGTGCCTATTGTTGTTCACCAACTATACCTGGTGATGGATAATTGAAAGGTGGTCACAATAACTACCAGTGGAAGTCCTGCCTGTGTGTAGAGAATACTCTATGTTTTCTCTACTTATCCCATTCGTTCTCCCTCTTCTTTTAGAATGTATTCCATCCTTTCCCTTCCACTGGATCCCTATGGTGGTCAGCACCATTAATGTTGTAATGCCGATGGGTTCAGTCCTGGATACTTGCCAACTGCACTTTTCTGGATTGGGGATGCAGGTAGACAAGCCTGTTTCTTTCCAGCAGTGGAAATGTGGGAATGTTTGGCAGCCTTGGTACCCATTTGGCAGAGAGAGGGAGAGGGAAGCAGTGAGCAGAAGGAACAGTGATGGGAGGGTGAGGGTCCTGAATGTTCTGCCTCTCAGGGTTTCTGAGATCCAGACCATTTCTATACTTGGCCCCGTGAGACCCCCAGAGCATGTTCCTGAAAAACCAGTTTTTTTTTAACCTGAACTGTCTTGACACTGGTTTCTTGCACTTGCAACAAAACTCAGAAGTGCAGTGAATTTTCTATTTTACGAACTGTCTCTTTCTCTTTCTTTTCTCCAAATCTCCAAAATTTAATAGAACCATCTGAATAGATATGAGCACCTAAGTTTGCCAGATAGGAGAGGTGTGACATTTATCCCTTATGTTAGAAATTTTTAAAAAAAGGACCTATAATGTGTCATGAATTTTATTATGTTATGGTTTCAGATTCTTGTCTCAGTTGAACGATAAATGTCATAATCTCATCTCAACTAGTCCTTTGTATATTTTCTCTTTTGTCTCCTAGGCTGGAATATATTTATTTCCTTTTGCCCTTGAGAGTATTTTAGAATGATTGCTGTCCATTGATATCTGAAAAGCTATCAGATGGAGGAAACATTCTGGAGGTGGGGGAATATGCATGTGGATAGCAGGATGCATTTATGTGGTATTCTACCAGGGTGCTGGCCCAAATTCCAGGAACTGGAACTACAAAGTCCTGATGACCTTCAGCACTTTGTCATCACTGAGCAAGTGGAAGGGACCCACTTTGGCACTGACCACGCAGGAGCCACATGCCTCCCATTACAGAACAGCTGAGGCATTTTCCCCACGCCCCGGAAAAAGTTTGCTCCTAAAATGCTTGAGGGCTAGGGTCTCTGGGCAATTAAAATTTCTAGTTATTTGGAGGACAACCTCCCTAACATTTGCATTTTTGACTTTCTGAAAGTACTTTTTAATATCTGCCTGTATTTTGCTGCTCCGGTGCACAGCAGAATCTGCATGAGGGTTGTGTGTCTGTGAATCAAGTTCTTGTTCACAGTTGGGAAGGTGTATCTTATTGTCTAAGACAAACTGATGTAGACACAGAAGGAGGAGGGGAACAGGAAGGAGTCACCATTGGCCTTTAGTACCTAAGTCAGAAGCTGACTTTTCATATAGATCTCAATACCAACTTTTTCAAAAAATTGAAGTGTAGTTGATTTACAACGTTGTGTTTATTTCTGCTGTACAGCTAAGTGATTCAACTATCTATCTATTCTTTCTTAAAATATTCTCTTCCATTATAGTTTATCACAGGATAGTGAATATAGTTCCCTGTGCTATACAGTAGGACCTTGTTGTTTATCCATTCTATATATAATAGTTTGCATCTGCTAATCCCAAACCCCCAATCCTTCCCTCCCCCATCCTTTCTCTCCCTTGGCAACCACAAGTCTGTTCTCTACGTCTGTTGCTGTTTCATAGATAAGTTCATTTGTGTCATAGTTTAGATTCCATGTGTAAGTGATATCATATGGTATCTAATACCAGCTTTTTAAAAAAATATGCAGGAAAGGTAATAATTTTATTTTGATATGTTCAGGAAGTCTGTTAACTTTGAAATCCTTTCAGTGATGTCCAGTTAAGTGAGATCTTTGAAGGTATACATTAAAATGGGCATGACCTAGTGTTTGATTGAATGCTCTCTTGGGATTCAGTGATTTATAAGGATTGGTTGTGGTTCTTTTGTAGGTTCTCCAGTAAGCAGGTGATGACTGGATAGACATTTTGCCAAGGGTTCATTTGCAGGTGAGCCTGGAGCTCACCTGTGGGGTTAGCTTTTGTTGTACAGGATGGCCTTGCTGGTGTGGGACAGAGCACCACTTCTGTATTTCCTTATTCGAGATGCTAGCTCAACCTGATCACTAGTAGGTGTCATGAATTGTCTTTAAAGAGTGACCAAGACTTTGTTTTCTAATCTGAATGTACTGCTTAGGCCTCTGGCATGCAAAGCCATCCATCAGGGATTGTCTAGTCCAAGCTGTGAAGTATACGAAGTGGTCCTGAGGAAGAGGAAGAGAAGAAAAAAGTGGGAGCCATATGGGACGATGAAGGAAGGGCCCACAGTGGGTCTGAGGCTCAGAGAACAGGTAGGTAAGGGAGCTTGGAGAGGAAGAAGCAAGAGCAGGGAATTGTCACTTTGATCCAAGAAGCCACCGGTGAGCCCCAGCTGACTCAGGGCAGCCTTGGTCCATCTGGTGTCTCAGTTTACCTCAAATATACATACATGCAAAATATGGCACTGGGAGATATTAAGATGGTTTCCAAAAAGAGTCTGTGTCCACAGGAATTTCAGTTTGCAAAGACAAAGTCCTGTTTACAAGGACAGAATGAATCTCTTGGGTTCCCCGTCCCTCTTCCTGGGATATTTGTTCTGTACACACTCAGAGTCTGAGTCCATTCTCAAGGTAACTACCTACAGTCTGCAAAAGGAAAATGCCTCATGGAACACACTATGTCTTAGCATGTTGGTATTTTTGAGTCATGGAGAAATGGAAAAAGCCTTTTATAAACTAGCATTATGTTTTTCCAAGCAAAATTTTTCAGCTATGTAAGAATAATCACTCCTCATCTTTATAAATATGAAATGAGATACTCCACAAATGCACACACTTACAGCTCCCCTCTACACCCACACACATGCATACACAAATGTGCACACACATGCACACTTGCACACACACACAGATGCTGTTAGTGATTATAACTTGGTCAGGTTGGAACAAAAGAAACAGACGTTTCCCTGTCACCAAGCAGACACCCAGGGCTTGTGCCTGCCCATCAGCCTTTCTAGCAGCAATTACACCGTCCATGGGTGTGATGAGCTGCAAACTAAACATTTGTAAAAAGGCTGTAATTAATGCAATTAGCTATTTACGCGATAGCCCATAATGAATCCAAAGGCATCGTTATTGACTATTGAGTAAATAATCTGACATTAAAAAGTCAATGATCTGCAAATGAAAAATTCTCCCTCTTTTTTTTTTAAAGGAGGAAAGATGAAGGAAAGAAAATTAAGGAAAAGAAGAAAACAAGCAAAAAAGCTCAGCAAAGATATCATGACATAATAGTCCATTATGCCTCCAATTGAGCTGTGGTGAACTATCAAAGAAATAATTGCACAATAGACCGTAATGGCTTAATCGTGTCAACATCTTTGCCATTTACACATTTTTTTAATTAATGAAATTAAGTACAAAAAGGGGTCTTTGGGTTTCCATCCTGATTTCACCTTTGTGATTGGGGGTGGGGTGAGTGTGGAGGTCCCTCTGCCATCTTCAAGTAAGGCAGCAGTCCCTGGGAGTCCACCAGATGTGTCTGTTGCTGGCTCGCTTGGCAGACACTGGAAGGGCACTGGAGGGACGCAGGCAACCCTGATGCTGGGTCTGGAGGATGCACCCCAGTGCGTTGCTGGTCACTGTGGCAGGGCCACCAGTGGTAAGCTTTGGTGTTGCCCCGGGTCCTGGCTCGTTCTCTCTCACCCATGCCTACCTTCCAGGTCCCAGCCATTTTTCATGCATGCAGAGAGGCCCATAAGCAAGGCGCTTCTCTCCAAAGAGAAAACCAACGATTCAAGTAGCTTGACCTCTGAGTCATTCACCATTACCCTGGCCCAAACTTGATTTTGCTGTGGCCCTTCCCACTCAGGGTTTGGCTAGTGTAGCTGGATGGCCTGCTGGGGTGAAAAACAGCAGTACCAACTGATCCTTCTCTTCCTTCTTTTTCCTTCTCTCTGTGGCCTCTTTTGGGGGAAGGATTGGTTCAGTTTAGTTTTGTAGAGTACACCCTAACCCTCCCAGGGCCCTCCTTAAAGAACTGTTACAGTAGGTAGGCAATCATGGATCCTTATCTATCTATCTATCTATCATCTATCTATCATCTATCTATCACCTATCTACACATACACATACATATATTATTTTTAAACATTTGTTTTTGTTTTAACATTATATAATTTTAAATTCTGGTATTTATGCTGAAAGCTGCAGTGAGCAGAGAAATGCAAGACAAAAAAGGAACCTTGGAACTTGGAGGGAGAGAAAGGTTGTCATTGCCATCTGCCCTTTCAGGGCATGGATGCTGTGTGCAGTTAGGAGATGGGGCAGGAACTGGTGGCAGCTATCCTAAGACACTGAGAGAGGTCAAGGGTAACCAATCAGCCTCCTCTTAGAGTATGACCTGTAGAAGAAACATTAGCTGACGTCTGCAGAGAGCTTTATATTTATAAAACACACCAACGTATTTCTTTTTAACACCTTTATTGGAGTATACCAACATATTTTAATTCCAGTTGCTTCTCAGGACAAAACTCATTAGCAACAGTAGGAGTAATAATTTGCTTAACGCTTCCGTGAGGCACTGCACCCTAAGCAGTTCCAACATTTGTTCATTACCATCGCCAACACCTGGAACATCCCCTGGAGCCCAGTAAGAGTTGAGTAAGTATTTCCTGAATGACTAAGTGAATGAATACACTTGGAGATGGAAATCTCCATTTTACAAGCTCAGAGAAGTACATTAAGTTGCCCAGAGTTGCATAGCACATCAGTGGCAGAGTTAGGCTTTGAAATCAGATTTTGCTGTCTTTCAAGCCTGGGCCACTATCCCTCCCTTTTATAGGGAAAGCAACAGATTCAGAGAATTTCCAAGCCCTGGGACGTTGGAGCCAGAGTTGTGTTGGGTCTGTACCAGTGTGCTCCCACAAGGGACCCCGACCAGATGGAAGAGCAGGCTCACCTCCCCACACAGCCATCCTGCTGGGAAAACTCTGTCCTTCCCTTCATCCCCTTGGATGGTGAGGAGGGCTGATGGGACGAGATTCCTGGTCTGTGGGGGCGGGGATGGGTCTGAAGTTATCAGCAGGGTGGTGTGTGTCCAGAGCTCCCCTGTGCAGCTGGGGGCGTGGGCAGGACTGAATTGTGCACCTGCATTTTTAGGGAACTTTGTGGCTTTTCAAATGCTTTTCCCTCATGAATGTGCAAAAGCAGCTTATCTCTCTGCTTGGTCAAAACAACTTCTTTATTTGGGAGATTCTGATTCAGGGAGCAGGGGGTAGGCTACGTGGGTGAGGAGTAGACCCAATGCTGCAGGCAAAATGAAGGCAGAGTTGTGCTTTCAGCAAATGATGGCGCCGGGGCAGTGCTGCCTCCCAAGCAGTAGCTGGGGCCGCTGTGCCACTTGCTCCAGGTAAAGGTGGATCTAAGCCAGGTGAGGCTTGCCCAGCTAAGGGATGGCTCTGATGATTCTCCGCGCTTGTGCACAGGCCCAGGGCCCTCTGGTTCACCGTACAATGCCACCTTTGTTCCTATTCACGTACCCAAGATGGAGGAAGATGAGCCACACTGGCCAGGCTCTGGCGTTTCTGATCAGGGCTATGAGTTTTTGTATTTTTCTGTGGTACCTTCAGCTGGAGCCTATCTCTGCCATCGCTCACTGGCGTGATGGCTTTCAAGCACTGTTGTCCGTGCTGTTGATTAAACAAAATGAAGCTGATTGCAGCAGGTGGCTCAGGGTAGACAGGAGTAGGTATTGCTACCAGCGCACCGAGAAACCATTTATCAAAGTTTTATCTGATCTGAAGCTCTGGATTTATCAGTCCCTGCTCACAAATGGCAGCAAGCCAAGCCCTGTATGAGTGTGTCTGGAGCCAGCTTTGCTCTTCCAAGGAGTTGCGGCCAGTGCAGACATGGCCTTAGTAGCCTGGCTAATGAAGTACCCTTGGGGGTGGGGGTGCACAGGGGATTTCGCCCCAAGAGGTAGGAACGTGGAGTGATTTTGAGATGGGTGCTTTCTTGGTGAGGACTGGACAGGCATCCTGCCTGGGTACGTGCACTTCTGATTGGGGAGGGGGAAGCACACAGATCAACTGTAAATCCCAAGAATTACCAAGGACTTGCCACCTGGTGGGATGAAGGTTCTCAGGGAAGGGGTGGGTAGACGTTCAGAGTTCTGACTTTCTTTATCAAGAAAATGTGTTGGGGGCTTCCCTGGTGGCGCAGTGGTTGAGAGTCTGCCTGCCGTTGCAGGGGACACGGGTTCGTGTCCCGGTCCGGGAAGATCCTACATGCCGCAGAGCGGCTGGGCCCGTGAGCCATGGCCGCTGAGCCTGCGTGTCCGGAGCCTGTGCTCCACAACAGGAGAGGCCACAACAGTGAGAGGCCCGTGAACCGTAAAAAAAAAAAAAAAAGAAAAAAGAAAATGTGTTGGCTAGAGGATGCCAAACCCCTAAAATAGTGGTAACTAGAAAGCATGATCCAGGGGGTTTCTCTTACAGGATTTTAAACTCAGTAGACAGAAAGAGCCACAGATCTGCTTACATATAGAACAAACAACCCACAACCACTCCATCTAAGGGAATACCATACACAGAGGCAAAAAAGCCAGTGTTAGACTGGAAGAAAACCTTTGCAATGTATTATTTTATAGACAACCTTTTATAAATGATATAAAATGGGGTTTTGGTCTCCCTCCTGCAACTGTACTGAAAGGACAGGAAAGGGTATTTTTTTTTTTTTTTTTTTTTTGCGGTACGCGGGCTTCTCACTGTTGTGGCCTCTCCCGTTGCGGAGCACAGGCTCTGGATGCGCAGGCTCAGCAGCCATGGCTCACGGGCCCAGCCACTCCGCGGCATGTGGGATCTTCCCAGACCGGGGCACGAACCCGTGTCCCCTGCATCGGCAGGCAGACACTCAACCACTGCGCCAACAGGGAAGCCCAGGAAAGGGTATTTTTAAAGGCACATGGACAGGAGAAATAGGAGGTGACATTGTAGCAAGAGAGTTTTGGAAGGTGGCAAACAGAAGGGTGAAAGTTGTGAAATGCTTGGAGGAGTTAAAAATACCAATTCCACAAAAGCCAAAAGTGTGCATCAATACTAAACTGACTGTAAAAGAAATGTTAAAGTGTCTTCTCTAAGTGGAAAAGAAAAGACTACAGCACGAAGAATTTATAGGAAAGGAAAAATCCCACTAGTAAAGGTAAATATATAATAAAGACTGTAGACCAACCGCTTAAGTAAGCTAGTATGTAGATTTAAAAGACAAAAATTGTAAAATCAAGTATAATTACAATAAACAGTAAAGGTATAAACATGAAGATGTCAAATATGACATCAAAAATACAAAATGGGGGACTTCCCTGGTGGCGCAGTAGTTAAGAATCCGCCTGCCAGTGCAGGGTACACGGGTTCGGTCCCTGGTCTAGGAAGATCCCACATGCTATGGAGCAACTAAGCCCTTGAGCCACAACTACTGAGCTCACATGCCACAACTACTGAAGCCCGTGCACCTAGAGCCTGTGCTCCACAACAAGAGAAGCCTCCGCAATGAGAAGCCCACACACCACAACGAAGAGTAGCCCCCACTCACCGCAACTAGAGAAAGCCCACAGGCAGCAATGAAGACCCAACACAGCCAAAAATAAATAAATTAAATAAATAAAATTTTAAAAAACACACAAAATGGGTGGGAGGGGAGTAAAAAAAATGTAGATCTTTTAAAATGTGTTTGAACTTATATAACTTCCAGTTTAAAACAGATAGATATAATTATATGGCAACATATATGAATCTCATGGTAACCACACATCAAAAACCTACAATAGATACACAAAAACTAGAGAGAAAGGAACACAAGCATAGCACTAAAGAAAATTATCAAACTGCAAGTGAAGAAATCAAAAGAAGAAAAAACAGAGAAGAGCTACAAAAAGAACAAGAAAATAAGTAACAAAATGGAAAAAAACCTCTCAATTCCTAAGCCAGTAGGGAAAGCTGGATACCCCCAGGGGCTTGGGAATTGGCTGAGTCTGATTTAAAAGCTACCAGATCTTCTGATTCCTCCCCACCCCATGTAGCTAGAAGATATACTTGAGGGAATCAGCCAGAAAACAGGGCAGAAAGACCAAGAGATAGAAAATAGGAGATAAAGGGTAAAAAGAATATATTAGAAGGCTGCTCTAGGAATCATGCAGAACTGAGTTCCAGAAAGAGATACTGGAGAAAATGGAGGTGAAGAGGTCATTGAGGAGATGATTCAAGAAAATTTCCATGACAGCAGTGCAACAGTTCCCCAATTGAAAGACCAGTTCATTGCATGAACATAGGCCCACACAACAGCCTATCACCGAAGTTTATGAGTGATGAGAATGGAAAAAAATAATCTACAAGAATGGGGAGAAGGAGAGAGTCTTCTCACCAACAACACTGCAACCTGGAAAGCCATGGAGCAATGCCTTCAAAATTTTGAAGGAAAATGATGTCCATCTTGGAATCCTCTACCCAGCCAAACTATCAATCAAGTATGAGGACAGAAGAAAGACATTTTCAGGCATACAAGGTCTCACATAACTTACTTCCTGCTTATCAGAAAGCTATAGGAAGAAGTAATCCACCAAAATGGGGGAGTGAACCAAGAAAGAGAAAGGCATGGATACAGGAAACAAGAGATCCAAGCCAGGAAAGAGGCGAAGGAAGTAGGTGTTCATTGGGTATGGGAGAGAGATTTCTTCAGGAAGTAGAATTTGTGATGCATTTGAACTTCTTGAGAAATGATTTAAACAATTGAGGAAAAATTTAGGGTCATTTAGTGAAAAGTGTATGGAAAACTAAGAAAACAAAAAACACCTACACAAAAAGAAAGCTAAGACCTCCAAGGAAACAAAAAGTTTTTCAAGAAAGAAAATGTAATGATGATTTATACATAGCTCAGATGTGAATGGCATTTACATGGTCATAATAACGTAACACCAAATACTGAACTAATCAACATTATGATATATTATTTGGGGGCGAGGTAGGGAATGAAGAGAGGGTATGTGTGCAGTAGAGCAGGGAGAGAAAGAATTAAATTTTCATTTTCCAAAGTGAAAAGTTCATAGATAACACCTAACTGAAAAAAAGTCAAGAAGCAGTAATACAGACCTGTCATTTAGCGACATGGAGGTAAATACCAAATTAATCAGCGAGAAGTAAAAGTGGTTGTCTCTGCGGATGGGAAAAGGGAGAGGGTATGTGTACAGGGACTGCTGATTTCTACAACAGACTTATTGTGTTTAAAACTATTATACTTTTAAACTAGTGGGTTGAGCCATATAAACTTGAATTGTTTGTGGGTCAAAAATGATAAAAAAATATCACCCATTATGCATGATTCAATCTAATACATGCATGTAAAATCTTGGAAAAATACTAAAAATAGGTACTAGATTAAATTATCTAATTTATTGTCCCAGCTTTATCAAGATATAATTGACATACAACGTTATGTAAGTTTAGGGTGTACAATGTGTTGATTTAGTGCAGTTATATATTGCAAAATGATTAACACCATAGTGTTGGCTAACACGTCCATCAAGTCACATATCTTTTACCATATCCTTTCTTTTCATGATGAGAACATGCATGATTTGTTCTCTTAGCAACTTTAAAGTAAATAAAACAGTATTACTAGCTATAATCACCATACTGTACATTAGATTTCCAGAACTTATTCATCTTACAATCAGATGTTTGTACACTTTGACCAATATCTCCCCATTTCCCCCACCCTTTAGCCCCTGGCAACCACCACTCTACTCTCTGTTTCTATGAGATTGGATTTTTTAGGTTCCACATGTAAGTGATATCATACAGTATTTGTCTTTCTCTGACTTATATCCCTGAGTATAATGCCCTCAAGATTCATCCATGCTGATGCAAATGGCAGAATTGCCTTCTTTATCGTGGCTGAAGAATATTTTATTTTATATATATATATATATATATATATAAAATATATATTCCATTCATTTGTTGACATTTAGGTTGTTTTCATATCTTGGCTATTGTGAATAATGCTGCAGTGAACATAGGGATGTGGGTATCTCCTCAAGATCCTGTTTTAATTTTCTTTGGTTATATACCCAGAACTGGGAATGCTGAATCATGTAGTAGTTCTATTTTTAATTTTTTGAGGAACTTCCATACTGTTTTCCACATGGAAAATAATTTATATTTACATTCCTACCAGCGATGTACTAGGATTCCCTTTCTCCACATCTTCACCAATACTGGTTATTCCTTCTTTTTGATAATAGACATTCTAACAGGTGTGAGGTGATACCTCACTGTGGTTTTGATTTGCATATCTCTAATGATTAGTAAGTTGAGCACATTTACATCTACATGTTGGTCATTTGAATGTCTTCTATGGAAACATATCTATTCAGTTCCTCTGCCCATTTTTTAATGAGATTTTTTTTGCTATTGAATTATGTGAGATCTTTATATATTTTGGATATTAACCCCTTATCAGATGATTTGCAAATATTTGATCCCATTCCATAGATTGCCTTTTCTTCTTGTTGATCATTTCTTTTGCTGTGCAGAAGCTTCTTAATTTAATGTAATCTCACTTACTAATTTTTGCTTTTGTTGCTTGTGCTTTTGGTGCCATATCCAATAAAATGTTGCCAAGATCAATGTCAAGGAGGCTTCCCCCTGTTTTCTTCTAGGAGTTTTATGGTTCCAGTTCTTATGTTTAACTCTTGAATCCATTTCAAATTGATTTTTTGTGAATGGTGTAAGGTCAGGGTTCAACTGCATTCTTCTGCATGTGATTATCCAATTTTCCCAGCACCACTTATTAAAGAGACTATCCTTTCCCCACTGAGTATTCTTGGTTACCTTGTCAACTATTAGTTGACTGTACATGAGTGGGTATTTCTGGGCTCTTGATTCTGTTTCATAGGTCCATAGGTCTATTTTTATGCCACAACCATACTGCTTGATTACTATAGCTTTGTAGTATAGTTTAAAGTCAGGAAATATCATGCCTCCAGTTTTGTTCTTTCTCAGAATTGCCTTGGCTATTTGGGGTATTTTGTGGTTCTATACAAATTTTAAGACTGTTTTTTTCTATTTTTGTGAAAAAATGCCATCAGAATTTTGATAAGGATTGCATTGAATCTATAGATGACTTTGGGTAGTACAGATATTTTAACAATATTAATTCTTCTGATCCATGAACATGGGGTGTCTTTCCTATTGTTTGTGTCTTCTTCAATTTTTTTCATCAACATCTTGTAGTTTTCAGTGTACAGAATTTTACCACCTTGATTAAACTTATTCCTAAGTATTTTATTGTTTTTGATACTATTGTGAGCAGGATTATTTTCTTTATTTCTTTTTCAGATGTTTTATTGTTAGTATATAGAAACACAACTGATTTCAGTATGTTAATCTTGTATTCTGTAACTTTACTGAATTTGTTCATTAGTTCTTACAGTTTTTTGGTGGAGTCTTTAGGACTTTCTAGATAAGATCATATCAGCTGAAAACAATGACAATTTCCTTTTTCCTTGCCAAATTTCTTTTTCTTGCCTCATTGCTCTGGCTAGGACTCCTAGTACTGTGTTGAATAGGAGTGGTGAGAGTAGATACCATTATCTTATCCCTGATCTTAGAGGAAAAGTATTCAAGCTTTCACCATTGAGTATGATTTGACTTTATCATATCTGGCCTTTATTGTGTTGAGATATGTTCCTTCTATATCCTATGTGTTGAATGTTTCTACCATGAAATAATGTTGTTTGTCAAATGCTTTTTTTCTTTTTATGCATCTATTGAGATAATCATATTTTTCTTTCATTTTATTAATATGGTATATCACATTAATTGATTTGCATATGTTGAATCATCCTTTCATCCCATAATTTTCATCTCTTCATACTGTGTATTCATTAACACATTTTTGTAGCTATGGCTATTTTCAACCTTTTGTCCTTTAACATTTAGAGTAGTGTTAAGTAGGTAACACACCACCATATTACAATATTAGAGTATTCTGAATTCTGACTATGTGCTTTCCTTTCTCAGTGTTATATATTTTCATGTTACTAATTAGTGTTCTTTAATTTCAGCCTGAAGAACTCCTTTCAGCATTTCTTGTAAGGTTTGTTTAGTGGTGATGAATTCCCTCAGCTTTTGTTGATCAGGGAAATTCTTTATCTCACCTTCATTTCTGAAAGACAGCTTTACTGGGTAAAATTTTCTTGGCTGGAAGTTTCAGTCTTTTGGCACTTTGAATGTATTATCCCTGGCTTCCGAGGTCTCTGATGACGAATCTACTGATTGCCTTGTGGAGGTTCCCTTGTATGAGATCAATCTTTTTTCTCTTGCTGCTTTTAAAATTCTTTCTTTTCGATTTTAGACAGTTTTATTATAATGTGTCTTGGAGAAGATCTTTTTGGTTTGAGATTTTGGGGAAAGCTATTAGCTTCATGAACTTGGATGTCTAAGTCTTTCCACAGGTTTGTGAAGTTCTCAGCCATTATTTCTTTAGATAAGCTTTCTACCCTTTTCTCCCAAAGAGGTAATAGGTTTAAAAAAATATAAGTAAATCAAAAGAGTAATCTTAGTTTTAAAAAAGTTCTACTTTAACTTCTATAGTTGGGAAGTTGTTCAAACAGTCAGTTTGGGGTTATCTGATGATATTAAAGATATTGGGAAATAGCAGCTGATTTTGCAAAGGTTTGATGATGCCAGAAAGAAGTGGTAAGGCCTCAAAGAGGAAATTATCCTAGAGCTTCAAAGAATAGAATCTCTCCTGTACGTTGGGGAATGCATTGTAAGGCCTGTGCTGGAGTATCGATCATAGGAAACCACATTGATCCCGTCCTTTGATTCTTAAGTTGACAAAATTCAGCTTGGGCTTGTCTATAGTTTCCCTTCCCATGAGATATGAAGAAGACGTTCTCCAAGGAGACGACATTTGAACCAGGCTTTACAGCCTGGTTTTATTTCTTTTATTTAAGTGGAATGCTTGATTGATACTCTGCTTACAAACATTATGAGTTCCTCAAACAGAGGGCCTTTCTATATTGTTCACTGACATTCATTAAATATTTGGTGAATGAGCTGGTAGAAAATCATAGGCCCAGAAAGAGCTCAAGTGGACATCATTCTGTTGGTTGCTAGTTTGTAGCTTTCTATTCTGATAGACAAGAGTCTCTAGCCCATTCTCCCCTTTTCCTCCACTTGTCCGAATTAGCTGACGTCAGCCTGGACACAGGGCATCTGGAGCATATTCTCACAGGCAGAGCAGTGCACTCCTTCAGAGAGGGGCGTGGGGTGTAGAAGAAGCCTGGTAATTGTGTTAGAGAAGGAGAAGTTGCTGCTGATGACCTTTGATAGAGAAAAGTGCAAGCGGCCCCCTTGGGAATATAAAAGAATCGTCCCCTGCACAGATGAAGAGACGGAGGGGAAGACATTGAGTCACTGTATACTGCAGCCAGCATACGAACTAGAAAATGGAAAAAGTGTTGGTTTCTTTGAGTGTGGAAGCAAAAATACAAAACTCACATTACATTTCAAACTTCCTTTAAGGTTCACCTTAGGAGTCATCTCTCCCTAAAAATTTCCTTGTTTCTATATCATAGCGTTCATCATCTTCTCATTCTCTGATTCCTTCCACCCTAAATATATGCTGAGTGCCCTCTAAGTGCCAGGCATTGGGGATACACCAGTGAATGGGGGAGACAATGTTCCAACCCATGTGGGGCTTACTTTCCAACAACGTCTATGGGGTCAATGCTAGTGTTCTCGCCTGGAAGACACGTTCAGGTGAGGACACTGAAGCCAGAGATCCAGGGCACACACCTGGTAGGATGGAACCAGCATTCTGACCCATAGTGCCTCAAACTTTATTCCAGGAGGTAGTTTTCTACTGGACCGTGCTGGAACCTGCTGATTTTTCTTTTTAAAGTTACAGCCTGCAATTAATTAATTAATTAATTTTTTTTTTTTTTAGGCTGCACATCTTGCAGGATCTTAGTTCCCCAACCAGGGATCGAACCCAGAACCTCTGCAGTGGAAGGGCGGAGTCCTAACCACTGGATCACCAGTGAATTCCCACCTGCTGATTTTTATGTTCCTTGAAACCACTTCTTAGCACTGTCCAGTTAGACTCCGAACAGCCAGGGGAAGCAGCAGGATATCCTTTTCATGTGTCTTTTGGAGTGTCTTTGGAACAGCACAGTACCATAGAGCTCTTCAGATGACCTGCATTGATTATGACATGGATTATTGGGAAAGAGTTCTCCCTTCTACCTGACACCAAGCATGACCTAACTGTTAGACTTTTGATCCCAATTCTGGCCACTGTACACTGAAGAGAAACAGAGGAAAAGAAGACATTTTGCAACGAATAGGGCAGCATCTGCTGTGGGCCAGGAATCAGGCTGGGCCTGGGCTGCTGGGATGAGGGGCGCATGGTGCCAGGGCAAGGCATTTAGCAGCTTGTTCTGGGACTCAGCCAGAGTCACAAAAACATCTCGCTGGGAGGCATCAGGAGGATGGCATGGGCCCAAGGAGACCCATGGCAGAGGGGTGGCTGATTTGGGCTGTTCCCCCAAGAGATGATTTTGAGCTAGACAATGGAGAGAGAAAGAAGGCTGTCCAGGCATTGGACACACGGGTAAGCAAGAAGAATGCAGGTGCGTGGACCACTGGTGGGGGACAGTGTGTCTTACAGTACAGTCATAACATAGCCTTCCTAAATCTCAGTGAGGGCACATGCTTCCCGAGAGCACGGAGACCTGTGTGTTCTCTGTAGGCCACTCACAGCCATTTGGGCAGGGACAGTGACAGGATCCAAGACACGTTTCAGAAAGACCATCCTGGGGGCAGGAGAGATGGAACGTGATTGCAGCCGTGGATGAGGAAGCGGCTGAGGACCTGTAGTGGGGCATTTTCCAGGAGGACAGATGGAAGGGATGGAGATGCTTCACAGGTGACTCTCTGTGAGACTCTGGGTTGTAGCCTGCCTGCCTGCCTGGTGTTGAGCTGAGGTGCAAGATCAGGTCAGAGGCTCCCAGATTCCAGAGAAAGGTTGGGGCCAGAGATGTAATTTTGAGAATTTCCAGAGTGTAAGTACGTGGAAGCTGTGGGCACAGATGAGTTCAGCCAAGGAGAGTGAAGAGACAGAGTCAAAGTAAAGAGTAGAAATGTAGGTGACACCCACATCAAGGACCTGGGAAGCAGGACTCACCAAAGCAGGCAGAAAAGCTGGAGAAAGAGAGGATTATCTTAGAAGCCAGGGTGGCAGAAATCTTCTAGAAGGAGGAAGAGAGCAAAACTTGTAATAAAACTCTCATGTTGAAGATAGATCCATTTTCAAGAATATTCTGTCGTGTTTCATGCTGTGCTCCTCACTGTAAAACTCATGTATCTTATTAAATGTCCTCTCAGGCTCCCCCAAATCCATGTGCTTGAGCACTACGGGGGTGTCCTGAACGGGACTTCTCTTTATTGGAAATTGAGGTCATGTCACTCAATAAAAGACAGCGGTCCCTGAGAAAATGGAATATGCTTGGCTGTGCTCAGAGTCATCAGGAAAAGAAAGGCTGGAAGACTGTCACTGTTGCTAGCTCTCAAAGATGGAACCTACTTTTGGGCACCCCATCCTTTGTTGAAAAAATTAATCTGTGAATAGTTTATTAAGGTCGGAAATGCTGCCAGCGACCCTTTGAAAACAGATACAACATCTTTAAGAGATTGCAAAGGTAAATCTTATTGTCTGGGGAAATGACTTCTGCACAGTTATTTCTTTTATTGCTCTGCTGAATGTGACGGCACTACTCAGTTTAATAAATCCTAGTGTATCTCTCAGTCCATGTAGGCTGATATAAATATCTCCAGTTATGTCACATTACCACCTTTGTACAGCTATACTGGGCCCTGATGACTGGGGTCTGATAAATGCAAAACCTCATTTGGTTTGTGAGTGATTGAGCGCTAACACTGTTTAGATTTCTTAATATACTTGTATTAGCATGAACAAGTAATGAGCATGCCAGCCTTTTTTGAATATTTGATTGTATCTTTGTAATGGATTTGTGTCTCTCTCTTTGTGCTAATGTCATTGTAACTTTGTTGGTGTCATATCTCCAAGCCACGGCAATTGATCTTTATCACCCCATCTTGAGTCAATCACCCTCTCCTTGCCGAATCACAGCGTGTTTGTGCCTTTCTTTCCTGCACAATTCTGCATTTGTCTTTTTGAGAAGAGGTGCTGGTCACCACCCCGTCCTCAGGAAATGCCTTTCCTGTTTCATGTAGAGTAGGTTTTAGATTTTTCCAAAGAGGTCGATAGAGCCAAGGCTTGAAAGTTGACCATGCTCTCAAGTAAGATCACCAAATAAGAGCCTTGTCCAGACCTTACCTCCAGCAAAACGCTATCAACCTGTTCATTACTGCCGGGTTGATGGGTTTACCATTGTACAAGTAGCTTCCATAAGCTGGAGTCTCTGAGGCAGAGAGGATCCCTTTTTAAATATAGAAAAGACTCCTTTAATAAGGGCTTCCTTGCCTGAATAGAGCAAAAAAGTTACCATTATATGCAATGGCCAATATTTTATGCTTGTGGGAGTAATCTTCTTATGGAAGATTACTTCATGTTAGACCTGTTAGCAACTGATATCCCAGGTCAAACACCTAGCAAACCAGTTCACATGTTACAAGCCTGAACAGACTTGCAACTGTGGCTACCAGGATTAATAGTTCCCTGAGTGCCCACCAAGAATGTCAGTGATAGGGCAGAGCCACATGCTCATGGGGCAGGGAAGGTAGCACAGGGATAGTACTCTAAATTTGGAAAGAACCATGAGCACACTTCAAGCACAGAGACCTGCTTGTATTTCCACTGTCACACTAAGTCACTTAGTTAAGTAGAAGCTGTGGCTTGAACTGAGTCCATTAGTGCTGATGAGGATATAAAAATGTGTTTGGGGTATTCCTATCTTCTGTGTCACAGCAGAAATCTAGGCAGAGATGGTACTTTCATGAAATGATAACTGTAACGTGTTCATTGAATCTCTGATAAACAAATAAATCATAATTATTATTATAGTGATCATTATAATAAACCTGGTTTGAACTTCTAATTGATTTTCTCTAAACCAATGCTTTTGGTTTTTAGACATAGTGCATACGAATTGAGTAAACTGTATTAGTTTGGCTTTTTATTTTGTTTCTTCCGGTACAATTATCCTTCCTTACCCCAACTCTCAGTATCCTCAACCTGGCCTTCTCCTTTTGCCTCCTTCTTTTTGATCACTCAGGAATCTCCTATGTGCCCTTGGCCTCTGCTTTTCTCCCTCCTATTTAGCTGCTGAGATCACGGTAATCTGGTTTCTGTGCCCAGCACTGCCGACTTCATTTTGCAAAGGCACCAGGGACAGCCTGATTGCTGGATCTCCTCTCTGCTTTCACTCAGCTTGTTCGCCCCACAGCCCTGGTTTCTAGGGATCAGCCTCCCCTGCTTGAACCCCTCCAATCTTGACTTTGGGGACCCAATCTCCTTCTCTTCCCTTCCCAGACTGTCTGGGCTCCCCGGGACCGACTGCTTTCCTTTCCTCGCTGGTGCACACTGTTTGGATGATCTCACATGTGAGAATGGGCTGGATTGTGTCCTCCCCAAATCCATATGTTGAAGTCCTAACTCCCCAATATCTCAGAATGTGGGTGTACTTAGAGAAAGGTCTTTAAAGAGGTCATTAAGTTAAAATGAGGTCGTTAGCATGGGCCCTAATCCAATACAACTGGTTTCCTTATAAAAGGCGGAAATTTGAACAAACAAAGAGACACCAAGGCTGTGTGCACATGGAGAAAAGACCATGTGAGGACAAAGAGAGAAGACTGTCACTTACAAACTGAGGAGCGAAGCCTCAGGAGAAACCAAACCGCCCAACACCTTGGTCTTGAACTTACGGATTCCAGAACTGTGAGAAAACAAATACCTGTTGTTTAAGTCACCCAGTTTGTGTGTTTTGTTATGACAGCCCTAGCAGACTAATATACCTGTCCTCTGAGCTCTCAGGTTCTGGGAGGCATGTGAACTGCAGGTGTCTCTCTTGGACCCCTGTCCTGGGTATCCAGTGGGTCGTTGGGCATCTAGGATGCTGAGCCAATGGGGGAATTTTTATTCCTTTTCAAGACAGGATTAATCTGAGTATGACAGGAGAAGGAACCAGCAGGAAGGAGGAGATTGAAGCTTCTGGGGTGAGGGGACATTTAGAGATCTGGAGAAGGAGTGAGAGAGGGGATGGAGTATAAGGGTAAGAGATTTCGACTGGTAAGGTGGAAAACACCTCTTTCCTGAGGATGGGAGCTTCTGCTTGGACTGACTCTATTAGTGGTGAAAAGAACATAAAAATGTGTTTGGAATTTTCCCAAGTCTTCCAATTTACGGCAGAAATTCAGGTAGAGACGGGAGCCCTGTACGGAGTACAGGTGACAGGTAATTGTGGAAAGGTGCCTGCTGTCTTTGCTCTTTCCAGGAAGTTGGTTGCGAGTCTTGGGAAGCATGGGGAAAATGTGTGTGGTCGCTGGGGGGCTCCGGTTGGGGGATGGACAAGACCCAGTGGGGATGGAAGGAGGGTTGAGATGGTGTTGTACAGCACAAATGTGCAGAGGATGTGAGTGAGATCCGAGATCTTATGAAATGCTTTGTGGCCCAAGGCAGGAATGGGGTAGAGGTGCATTGGGTCAAGGAAGCACCAGTAAGCTTGGTGCAAACGTGGGTCCCAGAGGGATCTCCAGGATGAGAGTAAACCAGCTATATCTTCCCTGATGAATGAAAGGAGTCAATGGGACCCTGATCCAGGGAAGGGCTGAGTCAATGGAGGTCCCAAGGGAGTAAATAAGAAATATATTGGTTTGGGGGAGGGGCAGAGGTGAACAGTGATGAGACTTTTGTGAGAAAAGAAGCAAAGGTTCTGAACCTCAGAGGAGAAATTATAGAATGACAAAGTCCAAGGATAAAGATCAATGCAGGATGAAAGAGAACTTTCCCCAGTGGATTAGGTGTTCCATGGAAAGAACAGCCAGTGGTGGGGACTCAACAGGGCAATCCTACTTCATACCCTCAAGTTTTCGAGCACCTTCAAACGAAGGTGATGAGAAACCCCCACCTTCTAGTCATATATGTCGGTAGACCCCAGATGCTGCTGTTTGGAGCCTTATTGCTGCTTTCCAAAAAGTGACAGGGCCTGAAATTCATCCCTTATTTCTCTATCAAACTACATGGTGAATTTTCTAGTAAAAGATTCAAGGATCGTTTGAGGCCAATGGGATACTGTACATGCATATTTCATTAAAAAAATATAATGACATGACACAAGTCCCATATTCCAGTGTCATCATTTCTGCTTCGCTTGGGGTAGGAATTTCTTTCCCTGATATTTTCATTTTTATCATGTAAATGAATGAGTCACCCTGAACCTTGGTGTCACTCTCTTCTCTTTTTCTCTATTTCTAAATAGTCTTTTCCTCTGGTGCAGTAGAGGAAACACACAGGCACACAACATAGCCAGATGCATTCTGATTTCCTCTGTTCTACTGAAATCAGGTCTCTCCCACTATATGTCACATGATGATCGGGGAGGGATGTGCTAAAAGGATCAACCATTTGTGTGGGTCTCCTTCTCTATGACCCAGTAGAGCTGAATGCCTATGGCAAACCGATTGCTCTGTAGATTTGGTCCTGATTATTAAACACTGAATGTGAAAAGCTAAGCATATAGGAGGAAGAGTTATCCTCTAGTTTATGTGAAGTCAGCAGTGAAAATAAAAATTGTGGCATGTAGGTAGTTGTTTATTTGCTTTACCTTATAGTCCTACTGCAGAGCTTTATCTTCTGTGCCAAAGTTTTTCTCCCCCCCCCAGCGATGACAATGGATTATTTCTGTAAGCAAGTGCTCTATCCATTATTAAATTGATTATTCAAATCTCATTTAAAAAAAGAAGCCAGATGGCAATTTTCCATTATTTGTTGCTACTGACAACCACCAGCCCTAAACTGAAAGATTTTCCTTTTTTTCTTTCTTCTACTGGCTAAACAGCCTGCTGAATTTTCATGCAGACCAAATGTAGATCCTATATTGGAAACAAATAGCCAATTACCAAACAAGATTGTCATTATTGATTATTTTAGAATCATCTTTGCATTGACAAAGCTGTTGTTCTTTTGATGATTCCATAATTAACTTATCTATATTCAGGCAGAATAACTGTGTTCCCTGTAGTCATTTGGATGTGAGCATTATTGTTGTTATTTAGTTGTCATGACAGCAAGAAACATGTTTTTACATGTCCAGCATCCTGGTTATTTTAAGATCCTAATAAGTATGCCTTGCTAATGAATCAGAATAATGGCGATCCTGCAAAATAATGATTTTTTAAATTCTAAGGGAGTCTTAAAATCTAAATGTGAGATAATTGCTTGTGCTCGTGATAATCATGAAGTATGTTCCTTTCACTACGCTCACTCACGTGCGTGCTCACACATGTGACCTCTCCCTCTTCTCTAGGTGAATGCGTTTGTGTATTTCTGTTTTGGAGTTAGCATCCTCTGTGGCGATGGGACTTCCTCTGAAGCACTTTTCAAAACCAGCATTTGTCAGATCATCTCATGGCTGGGGCCACGCTCAGTGTGTTAGTAGTCTTAGAAACCTACTGTGGGACTCCATCTCCAAATTCTTGAGTGGCTAATTTTTAACACTTTATTTTGGCGTGTGTCAATTTAACTGTTTAGATGTCTTCTGCATGTGTGCAAGTGGGATTTGTTTTAAGTAACTGAAACTAGGAAGATCATACTCTAATTGATTGGATTCTTGCAGGTTAACAGTTTTCCCTTTCATGACTCCAGTTTCACCCTATGTTTTGGGTTGGTTGATCTTGCCAAGAGAAATGACATTCTAGTTACATTAAAGAGACTGGCCTTCAGTATGAAATATATGGACACAAAAGTCCTTGGATGCATCCTCAGAAGATTAAAACCATGGCCTCTGTAAGTTCAAGAGGATTTTGGAAACTTTCCAATTCATAGCCAGCTCATTCCCTGGGTGGGGGGAGGAACTAATAAACATTTTGGCCAGTAGTGCTAAATTCAAATTCCAGCCAAAAGAATGAGAAAATTCTGCCCCCTTCTGCCTTCCTAAAATCAGGATTGTTTTGTCTCTTGGAGAATGCCTGATTGTTAGGGGAGGGCTGGGGAGGGAGATGGGCTGCCTCCTTTCCTAGTGGTTTCTGGAGAACTCTCAAATAATTTAATAGCTAATAATGAGGTCCATACCGAAGGTACCCCATGGGCTACTTCACTCCACTCTCCAAAAATGAAACACCTCTTCAGCATCAAGAAACACTTCCTGGTAGAAAGATTGTTTACATATTGTTCACCAGAAACATACTTTGGTTGTGCATTTCAGAATCTCTATTCTGGTAGTTGTAAGAAACAAAATTTTAACATATAAATGCTGTAATAGTAAAAATGTGTTAGCATACATGTTAAGTTTTTAATCAAACATTGCAAAAATGCATTAATCAGTATTTCATAGTTCATTACAGTCTGACTAATTTTGAAATCCCTCATGTAAATTGATTAAATGTCTTCTGCAGGCAGATAAATGGGCTTTTGTTTTAAGCAAGCTTTACTGAGAAAACCATAATTCTCTGTGACTCAATTCTTTCACATTTGTGACTAGGCTAGCTGTAGATGATCTAGAATTTTCCTGTTTGCAACTGGACCTACAAGCCCATGGTAACATACTCTATGGCAGCGGTCCCCAACCTTTTTGTCACCAAGGACCGGTTTCGTGAAAGACAATTTTCCCACACACGGGGAGGGTGGGTGGTGGGATGGCTCAGGCGGTAACGTGAGTGATGGGGGGCAAGGGGGAGCGGCTGTAAACACAGATGGAGCTTTGCTCGCTCCCTCACCGCTCACCTCCTGCTGTGCGGCCCGGTTCCTAACAGGCTGCAGACTAATACTGGTCCAGTGCATGGCTTGGGGGTTGGGGACCCCTGCTCTATGGGCCTAAGTATCTAGTGAGTGTCTACTTGGTGCCCAAGATTGTGCTAAATGCCAAGAGAGAAGCGAGGGCAGCAGGAGACATGATTTTTTCCCTTATGGAGAGAGATGACTCATATGTGCACAAGTAAAAGCAAAAAATATACACACTTAATCAAGACTGGGCTGTGCAGCACAGCCTATAAGCTTTTTCTCCTTTCCAAAAATATAAACCAACTCGGGATAGCTTTAAAAAGAAAAAAGCAGGGTGGTTACTTATTGGCAGGATTTTGGAGGTATTTTCATGTTAGGTTACAGAGAGGGAAGGGGTATCTGGAACCAGAGATTCAAAGCTCTCAGGACTTCCTCTTTTTATCTTTGTCTCTCTGACCTGTTTCCCTCAGTGTCAGCCTCCCCACAAGGCTGGGACCTCCTCCCAGTTAGTTCTGAGCTTACCTTCCCAGTGGAAAAAAGTTTTTCCCACCACTTCCAGTTAGAAACTCCACAGGAATGACTCTGATTGGTTCAGCTAACTCACTTGGACCAATCAGCGTGACCTCTAGAAGGATTCTGATTGCTTCACCTGATTCACTTGGACCCGTCACTAAGGGCTCCCAAAGACTGTGATTGGTTTAGCTAGGTTCGTTTCCCCACAACCTCAGACAACAGGGCTCGGAGAATAAATAAATCTAGGTCTCTTGCCAACTTCCTGGGCCATAATGGGAGCAATGGGAGTCAGATGTGCTGCTTGAAGAGGGGGACTTGGTCATATAATTATGAAGGGGGCTTCAGGGACAGGAGTGGTGAGAGCAATGGGGAATGTACATAGGTGGTCTGAGTATACCCATTTGGGGAGTGGTGGAAAGATCTGTCCGAGGAAGATAGTGTAGTCGGGTCAATACGAGATACAGGTGACAGGACTGTGTGTGGTCAAATATGGCTGGACTTGGAAGTCTTTCAGAGAACTTGCTCTTGAGTGGCCAGAAAATAGGGAAACATTGGCTATTACAGAGCAAAGGAACAGAAAGGTGATCTAGGCCAATTGGATGGATGGGGTAAGTGATGCAACTTGCTGGAGGCTGATTCTGGGACCAGGGAATGAAGTGAATAGAGATTGGTCCAAGAGTGGGAGTACGGTGGAAAAGAGAGGGTGGTGTGTTTATGTCAATCCCAGTCTCTCAATTTATCCCTCCCCCCAACCCCCCTGGTAACCATAAGATTGTTTTCTACATCTGTGACTCTGTTTCTGTTTTGTAAATAAATCCATTTGTACAATTTTTCTAGATTCCACATATAAGCGATATCATACTATATTTGTCCTTCTCTCTTTGACTTAACTTCACTCAGTATGACAATCTCTAAGTCCATTCACATTGCTTCAAATATCATAATTTCATTCTTTTTATGGCTGAGTAATATTCCATTGTATATATGTACCACATCTTCCACACACTAGTATATATAAAGTAGATAACTAATGAGGACCTACTGTGTAGCACAGGAAACTCTTCTCAGTACTCTGCAATGACCTATATGGGAAAAGAATCTAAAAAAAGAGTGGATATATGTATAACTGATTCACTGTGCTGAACAGCAGAAAGTAACACAACATAGTAAATCAACTATATTCCAATAAAAATTAAAAAATTTTTACATGACAATTATATCTCAATAAAGTGGATAAAAAATAAAAATGAAAAAAAAAAAGAGAGAGGGGCTTCCCTGGTGGCGCAGTGGTTGAGAGTCCACCTGCTGATACAGGGGATGCTGGTTCGTGCTCCAGTCTGGGAAGATCCCACGTGCCGCGGAGCGACTGGGCCCATGAACCATGGCTGCTGAGCCTGTGCGTCCGGAGCCTGTGCTCCGCAAAGGGAGAGGCCACAACAGTGAGAGGTCCGCGTACGGCAAAAAAAAAAAAAGAAAAAAAAAAAAGAGAGGGTGGATTTAATGGCTTCCTCCCAGGAAGAGACAGCAGAGCTGGGTAGAAGACAAGGAGGGTGGGGATTGAATTTGAGACCTTTGAAGAATGGGGTGTTTGGGAAAGATCTATTAAGTGGGATACAATAATAAATAGTAACTATAATGATAGCTCACACGTTGAGGATTTTTCTGTTCTAGGTACTGTTCTAAGTGTTTACATGCATGAACTTATTTGCTCGGCCCTACCTGGCGGTTAGTATTATCATGCCCATTTTGCAGATAATGAAAATAGGGTGTGAAGAAGCTAAGCTGTGTGCTTGCAATCACACAGGTGTAAGTGGTGGGGCTGGCTTGTGAGCCCAGCAGTCTGGCTCTACCATCTACTCAGAATGGGTTCAGTTGTTGCCAGGTTGAGCTTCAGGTGACATTGGCCCACCCCACTCATCGTGCCCTAGTCAGTAGGGAGAGGCTGGAAGAAGTTGAGGGGAGATTGGATTAGAAGAATGAACACAATCTGTGACTCACTGGCACTGAGACAGGAAAAGTCCAAAAGGATTCTGAGTCTCAAAATTGGAGAACTGAGCAAAGACACCCTGATTCATCAAGGCTGACTTGTTTCCCCCCAAATGTGGCTTCATTTGAGTAAAAATCTTTGTCATGGTCTTGCTTTTTGGCAAAAGAAAGGCTAAGGAATGATTCCCAATGTAGAACCTGCATCCCTAGATCAGTGGGTTAAATACTTTGCGGTGGTAACAGAACGATGTTTTGGGATAATATTTTCATTAAAATAAAAATACATTAGAAGATTTGTAACTAGCACATGAAAATTATGAATTTGATAGAGCTCATTTCTTAGGGTGAGGATGGATTTTCTTTTTAAGTTAGGCAATTTTTTTTTAGTAAATTTAAGAACAGATGGTATGCAGACATGACAAAAATTTCCAAGATGGATTGAAAATGATAGTTTGGGGCCAAGGTCAGATTTCCACTGGCCTGGCCCCAGAGAGCAGGTCCCATCTTGCCTCTATTTATAATCAGACTCTTACCTTTCCACTTGTGCACATCCCTTCCTTTATGACAGCTACAGCTGACCCCTCACCATTCCTACACACCCCAGAGAACACCCTTATATTCATCCTTTCATCCTTGCTTTCCTGCCATCTGCACTGCCTCTGGATTCATTTCTTCTTATCAGAATCCTACCTTTCATTTCAGTATCCTATGGTTTTATTCACATATGGCAAGGGTGACAAATGCAGAAGCCTACCAGGGCCATTCAGGTAATGTAAATTGAACAAAGTGGATCGGCTATAAGATTACAGGGTGTGGCAAGGATTCTGGGGAACTTGAGAGCAGATGCCTCACAAAAGGCAGTCAAATGTAATCTCTAAAAGGACTGGCTCTCCAGAGAGAATGCAAAGTCAGGCTAGATTTGCTTTTCAAGCTGTTCTTTGCTACTTCTATCTTATATTTATGGGGCATGCATTAAGTGTCAGACACAGGTGACAAAGGAGGTGCACTTACACCACGGGAGGGGTGAGCACATGCTCCGTAGAGGTGTGCAAACTTTGTGAACACCCACCTGTGCCGTGGGATCATAGCACAGACAAGCTCTGCCCCCTCCTCCGTGAAGCCTTCCCTGATCGCCATTCTCTCCCTCTGCATTGGGGCTGATTTCTCTCTCCTTTATGCACCCAGGTCCCAGTGAAGAGGACCCTGGGGAGTAATAGCATCTTACCTAGTAGGAGAGGTCTCCAGGGGAATTTACACCTCCCATGTTACATGCTGAGACAGAGGGTATCTACCAGCTTGGATGTCAAGAAACGATCAGGGAGAATCCAGCCTCACAGTTAGTTCTGAATCAACCCTCTCTTCAAGGCAAAACCCACCACAGGACTCTGCAAGGTGGCCCAGACCTGCCTGTGGAGCGCACCTCCCAGCTGCCCAGGCTGGAGTTTCCTGGCTCTCCCCATCGGCTGGCCCTCTGTGATAACACCTGAAAGTAGTTGGTAACTCTTTTCCTGTGCCTGTCATCCTGGTCTGGGGCTGCTCCCACTCAGCAACTTAATTCACTCGCCTGCCACGTCCCTGAAGGCAGCCATCCTGGGCCAGGTGCTGGAGGGAGATGAAGACCTCAGAGCCCCAGCTCACAGGAGCTTGCAGCTTGGTGTGGGAAGCGGGTTCCACTCAGTGTGTACAATGAAGGGAAACATAATAGATGCTGTTCCCAGGGCGGGGTGTCCCAGGGGAGAGCAACAGACAAGAAAGGGGAAAACAAGGGCGGAAGGGGACGGAGAGAGAAGTCTTCCCGGAAGAAGCCTTCTAGGATCCAGGCTTTCCAGCAGGTAGGACTGTCCTCAGAGAGAGATCTGGGGAGAGAAACACCCCAGGGGCTTAGTGACCCCAGGCCTATGTTCCAGACCAAACTATAAAATGCAGTTGCAATGTATGTATGAAATTGAAAGTCTAATTATGAAATACAGTGTCGGATGCTCTCTTTAACATTTTATCCTTAATAAGACACCTTTTTTCAGCTGATAGTCTGGTAGTAGATGGTCTTTGAAGGCCCTCAAGGATCTTTTTTTAAAAATAAATTTATTTATTTATTTTTGGCTGTGTTGTGTCTTCGTTGCGGCGTGCTGGCTTCTCTTGTTGCAGAGCACAGGCTCTAGGCGCCGGACTTCAGTAGTTGTAGCACATGGGCTTAGTTGCTCCGCGGCATGTGGGATCTTCCCGGACCAGGGCTCGAACCTGTGTCCTCTGCATTGGCAGGCGGATTCTCAACCACTGTGCCACCAGGGAAGCCCCCTCAAGGATCTTAAATGGTTCTGCTAGTCAGATAGAAAATAAAAACCAGTTTTAAGAAAAGGGCAAGGCAAGCTGTTTCTTTTACTGACTGATTTTGTGGCTGAGTTTTCACTCCTTTTGGTGAACATTATGGAAGTTTTGATGGATACTTTTTTCTTTTCATTCTTCACGAGGCTCAAGTAATTGGTGGGGTTTGAAGTGGCCGTCTTAAGTGACTTTCGTTCTTATCACCTGGATTGACTGACGTGATGGGTACCAGCAGGACAAGCCATCTCTGCAAGGGGCATGGGGAAGTGGTCGGTTTCCTTTGAACAAATCACAAGGACCCCTGGAGCTGGAATCTGCCCACAAAATGACCTCTGGTTTATTTTGTTTATTTTATTTTTATTTCTCTTTCAGATTCATCTGAGAAGAAAAAGCTCTATGCGGAGAACAGAGTGTCCCAGGTTTACTTTTTTTCTTTTCCTTTCTTCAACTTTTCTGTCTGATCTCTTCATTGCCAAGTTCTGAGTCTATGGAAAAATTGATCCCATCCTCTGTGTGTCATTAATAAAATTATGATTTAAGTTTTGTCTCCAAGGATGTTATGATAGAGAAACCACAGATACATAGTTAAGCGCTTTCATCCTTTTGTCTGAAAGATAATGCTTATATCTGAGTAATTAGCTCATCATGTTATCTGATGAAGGAACAAGATGCAAAGGTGAGGCTTTTGTTTTTAATGATGTTAGGAATTTGTTTACCTGGATTCTTCCTCAGCAAGCAATGAGTCAGCCCTGGAACACATGCCTTCCACATTTAAAATATTAATAAATCTCGGGTGCCAAGTTGCTCTCACTGCGTGTCTAACATTTCCCTTATCCTGCCTTCTAAGGGAAGCTTTCATGCCATGCTTTAGTGCCAAGAGCATCTTCCGACCTAAATGGTAACCTCAGCAGAAAGGATGGCTCACAGGTTGGGTTTCGCATCTTGACAAATCAATAGCTCCAAACCCGCCACCCCTCTCTCTCACTCGGCTCAACATTCAGCTTCAAACCCACGGAGGCCATGCTCATTCCTGTGCTTGTCTGTGGGCTTATTTAATAAAGGAGACTCTCAATTAATTAGCTCCAGGGACTTACATCCAGGTGTGCTTGTATCAAGTTCATCTTCATGTTCAGAGGCAAGAATCAAACATGCGTGGGAATGGAGTGGGGGTGGGGAAGACTGAGTGAAGAGGCCAGATATTGTCCCTCTGGAGTGAGGTGAGGAAATGCTGACTGGAGAGGGGTCCCAGGGCATAGGCCTCAGAGCCCGGAGGACGAATGATGCCAGGCGTTGTTCCTGGCCAGAGGACTAAGTGCCCCAGCCTTCTCGTCCACCACCTTCTCCAGTGGTGGCCTTCTCCTTTGTCTGGGATGTCAGAACCCTCTAAAGGATGGGGCCTTATTTGGGAGGCTGTGATGGAGTACGAAGTGAATCCTGGATTGGTGGGGGTATTTCTACTTTCTGTGCTGAAGGAACACACAGCTATGGCCCCAGCAAAGGGCAGACGGGTGCATTCTGGGGTACAGTGTATGGTGAGCATTTGTTGATTCTGCCCATTCAGCCCCCAATATCCTTGTGACATTCTTGGGAGTAATGATACTCCGATTTCCTTTTAGAAAAAGACGCTTCCTGTTCCCCCACTGTGGACAGCCTTAGTACGCCTGTCAATCAAAGTGTCATCCCACCCCGGCCAGGGGTCAGCATGTGGTCCCAGCCTAGCCAGTCATATTCTCTCCTGGGACTTCGAATCTTGAACAAGGTGATGAAGGAACTGAAACAAAAAGATCGGTACAGATTGTTTCTAGAGGCCGCACTCGGACAGGAGCATGGATTAACCCCCGCTACTAAGCCCCCAGATTTGCCTTGGTTCTGCCATTTGCTGAGCCTGGTTTAACAGCCTTCCTTTTTGATTATGGAAGCTGAGGCTGCCCCACAGCATTCTAGGACACCCTCTTCTGTTTAAGAGTGGATTCCAGTCACTTACAACCAACCCTAACTAATGCAAGTAGTTTAAGGGTCTGTGGCAGGCCTTCACGGAATATAACTTTTTATTTATTGGGGGAGGTGTTGTTAATACTAATCACACAGCAAAGGTTTCATGTGATGGAGGACAGCTGGTTAAAGGGATTGGAACATGTGTGTTAAGCTGTGACAGAGACCATTTTCCTGATAATAAATATTACAATAATAATAGGTGATATGTGATTTCTTATTGTGTGGCAGTTGGTGCTAAGAACATGATACCAGTGACATTTTAACTCTGGTGTAATCTTATGTGGTCGGCAAGGTGAGCATCATCCTACTTTACATATGAGAAAATTGAGACCCAGATGGGAAGTCATTTGACCAAGGTCACCATAGAGCTGGTGGAGCTGAGACTTGAACCCGGGTTGGCTCTCTCCAAGGCTCTGGATCTCTGCTATTTCTTGTGCATTGATTCTCAAGTTCACCTCTATGTCCAGTCCAGTGGTTCTCAACCAGGAGTTATTCTGTTCCCCTGGGGGACATTTGTCCATGTCTGCAGACATTTTGTTCTCACACCTGGAGAGGAAGGTGCTCCTGGCATCTAGTGGGTGGAGACCAGGGAGGCTAGAAAGCATCCTACAACCCATAGGGCAGCCCCTGACAGCCAAGATTTTCCAGCTCCCAAGTATCAATAATGTTAAAGGCTGAGAAAGCATTCCTCTGCACAATTTGAGCCAACAAAAGCTGCAATTCTTGGACCAGAAATTGAGGCAGGTGAAACCCAAGAGGGAAAGAATTGTTTCCTTTGTAATCACTTGTCTCCAACTTGTTTGTCTTTCCTTTTCCTTTTTTTCCCTACCTGCTGTTTTGAGAAGGACACAACCATTTCCTCCTCCCTTATTCTGCCCCTTTCCTTTAGCCGTTAGCCACTTTAGAAATGTTTTTGCTGGCTTGGAGTCATCCAGCCTCTGCTTATTAATAATTTCCTTTGGCATCTGCTGCCGCCTTCATGTTAATGGCTCGGATCGGAGCGAGACCCACTGCGAGGAGGACCCCATCATGTTGGGCGTCTGCTCGTCCAAGGGGTTAACACCTTTTTTGCTTCCCAGAAAGTGGCCTAACTAAGTGAAAGGGAGCTAAGTGCTCGAAGATCACACCACAGGGCTAAAGGCACCGAAGGAACCGTTATGATCTATCAGATAAATAAATATGCTTTTCCGAAATTGTCTAAAGCTTTATTTATAGAAGGGGCTCAAATGGCTTGGAAGGAATCTGCTTAAGAAGCTCTTAGCTCTTCTGGCAATCCTCACGAAGTCAAATGAAACACTTTAGCGTTGTTTTCTATGCCTTAATGATGCTGTGAGGAAAGCCAAGATGTCCCCACCCGCAGTGGGCGGGCACGTGAGGAGGAAGGATTGTGTCTTCCTGGGAGATAAGGAGCAAGATGGCCCTGGATTCTTCCCAGCCTGTGACATCTTCCCACCCCCAGGCCACAGCTCGTGCACCTAGGGGGAGAGGTGGGCACCTGCTGCTTGCAGGGAGCTGCCCTCTATCTCCTGGGAGGGAGCATGCAGCCTATAGGCCAAGGGCTGGTTTCGCCACCAGTAGACTAGTTGGCCAACTCATGCTTAAAATTGCTATCGGATTGGTTGCCAACTCTAGGGGATTTCACACAAAAATCCTCATTTCTGGCTTTAATATTTTTTTAGTAAAAGAACATTTGGCAGCACTGGTCCAACACAGCAACAGCTGCCCACTTTAGTCCCTCCATTCACAGCGTCCTCACCCAGTCCCCTGCACGGAATTCCCTGTCTGGCCCATGCAAGAACCCAAGTCCATGGTCCCTGTCCTGGAGAAGCAGCATTCTGTCTTCTGTCTCTTTAGTCACCGTTTGAGAATAGTTAAGGAACAAAACCAAAAAAAAGGAAAAAAAAAAAGAAAAAAAGGAGGGGAGGGAGGGACCATGGGATTTTGGAAATGACAGAGCCATCGGGAAGGGCAGGGAGCTGGCCCTTGGGGCTGTGTCCACAAGGATAGGAGGGGAGGAAGGAGGGTTCTGGGTGGCATTGGTGGGGCCAGGAAGGGGCATGAGGATGAAGGCAGGAAGGGAGGGATGAGTTTGGCTTGAGTGAGGAGAGGAGGACAGGCTAGATCAGAGGGTTCGTTTGGGAAAGGAAGGGGATTGTGGGCTTGAAGCCAGGAGCAGTGTGTTGACCTAGTGGTCCAGGCCACATGTCTCGTAGTCATATGCCCATCTGCATGTGTGATTTTGTGGGGGCCAGATTGGAGCAGAAAGGTTGGATGCAGGAAGTACCAGACTTCCTGTCAGACTTCTTTAGACAGTCAGCTGCTCCCATCTTTTCCTCTTTGATCCTTCAACCTCAACCCAAGATTAGGTCTTCTGCTTGGGAGCCCAGGACTCTGATGAACCCAAGTGCTGGAGCAGGGTGGCATAGGAGAGGAATAACACACACTAAATGACCAGGGAGAGCCCTTGCTTGGTCCCGAGGCCCTGAAGCCTGGTGGCCCCAGCGTGGGCCATTTGGGACTGAAGCCTTAGCCTTCTACCCTGGGTCTCCCAGGCCTCTGATTTCTGCTCTTCATGTCGGCCTTCATCTTTCTCTTCTTGGGCTGAGAAAAGACTTAGGGTCCTGTGTCTCCTGCTGCTGAAGCACTGCTCCAAAGCCAAGGGTCCCTGGAGAAGTGATTTCTATCTGGTGGCTTTACCTGCCCAGGAATGGCCAATGGAAAATTTGAGTAAGAGATAACCAGGATGTTCCCACTGACTCAATTGCAATCCCAGTCTTAATCTGCTATATACAAACGTGTATCAATTTAAAGCTTAGTTATGATTTTTTTTGTGTAGGCATCACTCTGTTTGCTCAGGAATTAGGCACCACATGAATGTAACGTTGTGGGATCTCCTATGGAGAGACAGACGCTCCAGATACCAGGAGTTTGAGTCCAGCATGGATATGTTCCTTCTTCCATGTCTTCTTTTTTTTATGGCTTCTTTCATCTTTTTACAAAATTGGAGTATAGTTGCTGTGCAATATTATTTAAGTTAAAGGTATACAATATAGTGATTCACATTTTTAAAGGTTATAATCCATTTATAGTTATTATAAAATATTGGCTGTATTCCCTGTGTTGTACAACGTATCCTTGTAGCTTATTTCATACCTAATAGTTTGTATCTGTTACTCCCCTACCCCTATATTGCCTCTTATTTCTCTCTCCCCACTGGTAACCACTAGTTTGTTTTCTATATCTGTGAGTCTGCTTCTTTTTTGCTATATTCACTAGTTTTTTGTATTTTTTAGATTCCACACATAAGTGATATATATAGTATTTGTCTTTCTCTGACTTATTTCACTTAGCATAATGCCTTCCAAGTCCATCAGTGTTGCTCCAAATGGCAAGATTTCATTCTTTTTTTATGGCTGAGTAGTATTACATTGTATACATACCACATCTTCTTTATCCATTCATCTTGATGGACACTTAGGTTGTTTCCATATCTTGCAATCATAAATGATGCTGTTATGAACATTGGGGTGTACGTATCTTTTTGAATTAGTGTTTTTGTTTATTTTCATATATATACCCAGAAGTGGAAATGCTGGGTTCTATTTTTAGTTTTTTGAGAAATCCTCCATACTATTTCCCACAGTGGCTGCCCCAATTTACATTCCCACCAACAGAGTATGAGGGTTCCCTTTTCTCCACATCCTTGCCAACATTTGTTATTTGTAGACTTTTTGATGATAGTCATTCTGACAGGTGTGAGGTGATATCTCATTGTGGTTTTGATTTGCATTTCCTTGATGCTTAGCGATGTTGAGCATCTTTTCATGTGCCTGTTGGCCATCTGCATTTCCTCTTTGGAAAAATGTCTATTCAATTCTTCTGCCCATTTTAAAATCAGGTCATTTGTTTGATGTTGAGTTGTATGAGCTGTTTATATATGTTGGATATTAATCCCTTATTGATTGGTCATATCATTTGCAAATATTTTCTCCCATTGTTTGTCTTCTTGCCATTAGAAATTGTCTGTGTCTGATGCAACCACTTTCTTTCTTCTCTTCTTTTTTTTAAATTAGCCAAACCACATGTGTGAGTCTTCATGGAAACAGTCATTTTCTTGGCAAACTTTGCTCCCGTAATGTGGGAATCCAGGGTAGGGCACTTGGAATCGATATGGAGAGGCAGTGGGGGAGTTTTTTCCCTGATGGCTCGTGCCATGGAAGAGTTCAGTGTGATAAAAAGACCTTGCATGAACTGGGATCGGGTGGATAATGGTCAAAAGGAAGCTCACCAACCTGCAAAACTGTTCATGATGGGGGGAAAACTCAGAGCCCCAGAACCCGCCTGGTCACGGAGATGTAGTCAATCCATCTGGCATATGAACAGGCTGGGCGTAGAATCTCATGTTTGAGGCCACAAGGAATACATGCATGATTTCAGAGACTATTTTTGACCAGGGCCATATAAATTGTATGTTACAGGATTTGAACAGATTAAAAACATTAAAAAAATGTTCTTCTTCTGCTTCTATTGTATTTTTACTTTATTGCTGGTGCTTCCTCCTTTGACTTGCTAACGGGAATGTATTTTTTCTTGGTACTGCCATTACCTCTTCCTGCTACTTTCCAGGTCACTAATTTTTCTGCTTAGAGTTCATTCTGTTTAGACCGATGTGCTGTCTCTTTTAATGAGGTTATTTCTGGGTTATTAGCCTTCCTGTTATATGATACCTTATGTGGAGGCCCTAATTGATGTAAATCAAACACAGCTTGCAGAAAGAAATCAAAGTCATTCTTCAGATATTTGGTGGCTCTCTGGGCATCTGAGGATTTCAGTATTTAAAGCTACTTTGTTGAGAAGAGGTTACACGTAGCTAATAAGACAAATAAATCCTTTCTTATTCGTAAATTAGCAGGTTCAAAGAAGTGGAAATTGAAGGAGAGTGTTGGCATTTTGGTTTGCTGAATAAGCTTTAGACAGAAATTAGACTGAAAAGTATTGAGTGGGAGGGGTTTCATTGTACAGTTCAATAACCTTGCCAACATATTTTTATTAAGGCATTCTTACATAAACCATTAAGCTTTAGGTTAATTTTTACAGATATTTTCTAGCTGTACATAACGAAGAGGGTTAGAATGAAGCAAAAGAAAGAATTTCCTTTAGAACTCTCAGAGATCTCCCAGCATAGCTGCATGCGGGAGGGATTTCTGGGGCTCTTTGGTTGTCAGACGGGCCCGTTGTTATGTTCACATTAGAAAGAGGAGGTTGCTATTTTCTCATTTTGCTCCTGGACATTAGCTCTGTCATGGGAGATTCTGACGTGCAGGCATATTATTTTTATCTCAAAAGAAAGAAAAATATGGTTTGCTCTCTTTCTTTCCTTAAGGTCTTGTTCATTCATTATGTTCCCTGCCTGTCTCAGGGAGAAATTGCTCTCTGCCTAGAAAGGTGTGGCCAGCATGGGACTCTTCAGAGGGAGAAGGTATTTCCCATTAGAAGCGGGGTTGGGTAGGAGAGGGGAAGTTGGGGGGATGGGGTAGTCCCCGGGAGGCCACATCCACTCAGGGAGGTCTTGGTGCAGAAGACGGTATTAGGAGGGTTGGGATCAGAGCCCCTGGGTTTAAAGCCAACTCTGTTCCTTAATAACCATGTGACACTAAAGAAGGGCTTTACCTGGTTATCAAGGCATAAGAAACTCAGAGGTGATTGGACCTGACCCAACTCTCTGGATACCCAAAGTCACCACTGCCTTAGCTCTCCTGAGACACACACACACACACACACACACACACACACACACACACACACACACACACGGCCCCTGGCTTGGCACAATGGTCATATCCCCTGCGTAGCTTTGTTTGGGGGAATCCATGAATGTGAATAAAAGCAATGTGTAAACTGCCAGACACCATATAAAATGTTTGCTGTGGGGTCTTTTTTTTTTTTTAATTGGAGTATAGCTGACTTACAATGTTGTGTTACTTTCTGCTGTATAGCAAAGTGAATCAGTTATACATATTCATAAAGCCATTCTTTTTTACATTCTATTTCCATATAGGTGTGGGGTCTTGCTGACGACAGTCAAGGAAGTCTAAGGAGGGTCCAGGAGGATATCTCCATGGCCTCTTGTAGCCCAGTGTCGGTGGGTGCTCCATCACAGGGCACCTGGGGTTCACATTGGGGTCAAGGCCCTCGGGAGTTCTTTCCTGAAGCCCTGAACCTTGGTCTTTATTCTGCCTGAGAAGGTGGAGAGAGAGTGAAGGGGCCACAACACAATGGAGACCGGCGCTCCATCCTCGGAATTGTGGTTTTACCTACGAAGAAGGCCACTAGGAGACACTGCTTAGCAGTGTTGGGGCCAGGGCCTGGGCTGTCCCCTTTCCTGCCATGATGTCACTGGGGTCAGCTGTGCCCATGAGTCCTGCCAGCCCCGGGGTGAGAGGGCCATCCAGTTTCAGACTGACTGGTCAGAGGGCCTACTAATTCTCTCTTAACTCTTTATTAATATTGATAGTAAATTTCGTCATAGGTCTTTTAAGTTTCCAGAAGAAACGCTCAGCATTTTTATCACAGAATCATGGAGGATGAGATGATTCAAAATCCTCTAGTATGGGGTTTCCCAAATTTCCTCCTAAAGGATTATCCACTTTACATATTTTGTTTAAATAAACTTCCTTTTAAATGTTTAAACTTAGTTTTAAAGGAAAATCTATACCAATTTTGTACCTGGAACTCCATCTCATTTGCCGTAAGAAGGGGATAATTCTGAAATGGCTACGACGCCATTCCCATCAGCCTGCTTAACTGACCACAGAGGCTCCAGCCACACCCAGAGCCACTCACACAAACAATACACACACCCACAATAGCACGGCCTGCCCAACACACACCCACCTCCCACACGCGCCCACACAATGCACAAACACAAAATAACACACAACACACATGACAAACACATGGTACATACAATAGATACAACACATGCACAGCACACAGCACACGATACATACACCATACACCCCATGCACACATACATTACATCCACAGCACACTCATACACCCACCATACGCAAATACACAGGCACTAATTCTGCTGCACACAGAACACACAACCACATAACATCTGCAACACTAACGTACAATGCAGCAACATATGACACACAACTCACAGCACATGCAATCTGCACACAAATTACACACACTCCACATTTTTATGAAAAAGAAATGTGGAAGGAAAACGCAAAACGTTAGCGGTAGTTTTCGTTAGGTGGTGGTGTTCTGGGTGGTATTATCATTTTCTTTGTTGTTCATTTCTACACTGTCTAAATTTCATAGAAAGGGTGGGTATTGATTTGTGATTTTAAAGAAAGTCACCATTTTCTAATTCAGTGGTCTCTTCCTGTGGCAGCCCTGGCCCACAGGGATCAATGGCCTGATGCCCGTCATGCTGTGTTTCTGGCAGAGGAAGGTGCCAGTGACCTGAGGAGTCCAGAGATTCTGAGAGGGCATCACTCAGCCCTGGGTTCTCCATCTCCCCAGTCCCAAAACCAGTTTGGCTACAAGGATGACAGGGTAGGGGGGCCCAGGCTCTGGATCCCTGCAGGGTCTCCAGCTTACTCCCCCACCCTCCCCTGGCTCCTCTTTCCTACTGTTTCATTCCATTTAAGCTGTTATTTTGTCCTCAGTACTCTGGTTTGACAGAATGAGCTGTTACTGACCTGAGGTAGATTTCATTTCTATGCCTGGCTGCTGTCTCCATGCAACAGACTCCTGGCTGTGGGCAGGTACCTGACTGCAGACTCTATATTTCAGTAAATAATCAATTGTCATTGTGAATCAGGCACTGTGCTTGGCTCTAGGGTTGTGGAGGTAGATTCTGGCCCCCTTGTAAGAAAAGGGCAGGCTCTAAATTACTAAAATATATTCATTGGTTAAAATTGCAGAGGGCTGGGCTTCCCTGGCGGCGCAGTGGTTGAGAGTCCGCTTGCCGATGCAAGGGACATGGATTCGCGCTCCGGTCAGGGAAGATCCCACATGCCGCAGAGCGACTGGGCCTGTGAGCCATGGCTGCTGAGCCTGTGCGTCCGGAGACTGTGCTCTGCAACGGGAGAGGCCACAACAGTGAGAGGCTCGCGTATCACACACACAAAGAAATTGCGGAGGGCTGACTTGATATTCAGAGACTTAATATTAGCCACGATGACACATAATATTCAAACAGAATTGCAATTGTGGATGGCAAATGTTTGTCTTCTGCATTCTCACACATCACCTCCACTAGGCAGGAGAACACAGAAGCCTAGATGTTCACATTCTGGGTTTACAACTTGCTCTTTTTTGTCTTTACTCCAACTAATTTCTTCTGGACTCCCATAGCCATGCTGCTCTGCCTTCTGATGGCAACTCAGGTTCCCTGAGAGGTAAGCTTTGCTTTAGTAACTTGAGAACTTCCGAGCTCCATGCAGCCCTTTTGAGGCAGTGGTGTTAGGCATGTGAAGGCCCAAGGAGTGAAGGCCCAAGGAGTGAAGGCCCTGGGACATGTTGCAATTATGAGGTGAGAAACCAGGACAAGATACTTTAACACTAGGGTTTCCAAAATCTTTGCCATTTTCTCTCCCTGAGTGAGGCTTGAACATTGTGTCAGTCTCCATTGGGGTGGCAGGTACTGTGTGATGAATAAAACCAAGTTTCTTATTTTGTCTATGTTTCCCAGAACCCAAGGAGGTCTTGGCCATTAAGTATATGGTGGGTGTTTTTGATTTTGTAAATAAGCTATGAAAGTGTAATGACACACAAGGATGCACCCACCAGATGGACTTTAGGGATCCCAGGGAAGAGGAAGGGCGTCTTTGGAGTGAGACCTTTAAACTGGAGCCTGAGGTTTAAGCTTGGGCTGAGAAAAGATGAGGTGAGAAAATATTTTATGCCAGCGGAGCCACAAGCATGGAAACCCTGAGGCAGGAGAGGATGGAAGATGTCTAGGACCACAAAGGAGCCCAGTGGTGACAAAAGAAAGAGCAAGGGAGATGATATTGGTTGAAATTGTAAACCTGGATTGGGATGAAAACCAGGTGGCCATATTAGGCTTTGGTGTTTATGAACAAGGCAACTTAACACCTGAAAGATGTATTTTCAAAATGTATTCAGCAGTATGTAAGGCATTCAACAATATGAAAAATAATACAAGCCACACCAAAGAGATGTGCTCAACATCTCTTTGCCTGCAGATCAACTCTCTACCCTTCTCCACCTGACCTGTGCCCCAGAGGGCTGACTCTTCTGGGCCTCCTTCTGGCTTCCTGCTGGGTTCAGAGATTAGAGGAAGCAATGTGTGAGGGTATGTTTATGCCTCTGGCTCCCGCCCTACAGCCAGGTTTTTCCTGAATTCAGGTCCCTGGAACTGCTCCCCTGTCCTTTGTCTCCTTAGCCCAGCTGGTGAGAAAAACCCTAAGAACACTGTGGTCTCCCAGAACCCTGTCCTCACCTTTGTAAACAGTTCCTTGATTTATCCCGTTGAGTGTGCCTGCTGTTTCCTGCAGGTGCCCACCACCTGGCATCAGTGCATTTGTGTCTCTCCTCATTAAGTCCCCTTCTAATCTCAAGAGTAAACTCTGTACTTGATGCGGCGTGCTCATTCCTCTACTGGGTTTATACTCTTGGTCCACTATGTACAGCAGCCACTGTCAGCACTCTGCCCATATCCCCTTGCCCTTCCCATTTCAGTGTGGTCTTGGGATCAACTCCCACTTGCCAGCAGTAGCATTCTGCGTTTTGCCTAGACTTTCTCTGGCCATCAGAGTCTACTTTGTCCCCATTGTGGTTGGCCAGAATTACTGGGGAATTAATGCCTCTTCCCAGCAGCCCTCAAACAAAGGGGCAGGAATTGGTATATAAATACTCCATCCAGGTCCCTCATCCTTCTGGTGAGATATCCTGGGGCACTGAGTTTCTCTGCAGGATTCAGCTCCAGTTACCTTGATGGTAGCTGGCTTAATAGTGCACCCTTATTGGCTACCTTCCCTGCCTTCTCACGTCCCTTCTCTCCTATGGTGTTTGCTAGGATCAGCTCCCAATAACCTATCTGCACTTAAGCTCTCATCTCACACTACCCACTATGATAATACGTATGTGTCTCTAAGTAAATACCGTGGTATGCTTACTTTTAGGCTTCATAAAATTGATATTACACTATCTGAAATTTTTTATACCTTGCTTCTGCTCTACATAGTGTTTGTTAGATTCATCTATAATGGTATCAGTTTCTGTAATTCATTCATTTTCTTTTACTTTTCATTTTTTAAAAATTTTATTGAAGTATAGTTGATTTATAGTGTTGTGTTAGTTTCAGGTATGCAGGTATAAAGTGATTCAGTTATATATATACATACATATATATGCATTCTTTTCATGTTCTTTTCCATTATGGTTTATCACAGGATATTGAATATAGTTCCCTGTTCTCTACAGTAGGACCTTGTTGTTTATCCATCCTATGTATAATAGTTTGCATCTGCTAACCCCTAACTCCTAATCCTTCCCTCCCCCACCCTCCCCATAATTCATTCATTTTTGCTGCCTCATAGTATTCCATTACATGAATAGTCATACTCCTCTGATGAAACTACAAACATTTTTTTTGCAACTATAAGCAATAGTTCTATGAACATTCTTATATTTATATTTCCTTATTGGCATATAGTTGATTTACAATGTTGTGTTTATTTCAGGTGTACAGCAAAGTGATTCAGGTACATATGCATATATATGTATATTCTTTTTCTTATAAATGTATATAAAAGTTTTTCTCAGCTAAAAACCTAGGAGTAGAAATTTGGGGTCATGGGATATGTAAGTTTCAAATATCATTTTTTTCCAGAGTGGTCATTTTAATTCATAGGCATATTGTGATTCCTATTATTGCTCTATATCCTGCCAACACTTGATATTGTCAGACTTCTCAAAACTTTCCTATTTATGGGGAAGAAATTGGTGAATCATTATAGTTTTAAATTGCATTTCCCTGATTAACAAGAGGTAGAGTATCTTTTCATATTTTTATGGATCACTTTTATGAATGGCTGCTTTACATTTTTGATTTCTTCTTCTTTATTTTTTAAAATAATTATATATTCCAGATATAATAATTTGTTGACTAGATATGTTACAAATATCTTCTCCCAGTCTGTGGCTTATCTCCTCACTTTTTTATAGTGTCTTTGAGTAAACAGAAACATTAGAAGATCTTAGGAGTGGAAGAAGTGGTATGATGTGGCTGTGCTTTCACAAGGGTTTCCTTGGTGCTCTGGGATGAATAAACTGGGAAGGGGTTCAGACAAAGTGGGTGGAGGAAAACCCATTGGGCATCACTGACTATAGCAAATAAGGAGGAAAAGTTGATGGTTTGAACTAAAGTGAAGACAATGAAAATGAGGAGAAATGAATACTACCAAGAGATAATTTGGAGTTGAATTCATGGAGTTTTATGGAGGTGAGAAAGAAGTAGGTGTTAAAAATTACTACCTAGAATTCAGGTTCCAGCCAAGATGGGGTAACAGGGTCTGGACTTATGTTCCTGCCAGAATAAAAGGACAAAATCTACATCAAAAAATGGCATTGAATATTAGGCAATAAAAGACAAATATTTCTAAGAGAAAAAATGAACCCTATGCTTGCCCCAGCTCACTGCCTGGAAAGAGGTTCCAGGCCACAGTGTAGGCAAGAGGAACTTCATGGCAAAACAGACAAATATACAATTATAATCAGAGATTTCAACATCCTTCAATCATTAATTTTTTTGAAAGTTTTTTTTTAAATGTGGACCATTTTTAAAGTCTTTATTGAATTTGTTACAATTTTGCTTCTGTTTTATGTTTTGGTTTTTCACCACAAGACATGTGGGATCTTAGCTCCCTGACCAGAGATTGAACCCACATCCCCTACATTGGAAGGTGAAGTCCTAACCACTGGACTGCCAGGGAAGGCCCTCTCTCATTAATTGATAAAATAAGTTGAGTGAAAATCATCAAAGACATAGAAGATTTGAAAAACACTGTCCACCAACTTTACCAGATTGACATTTATAGAACATTGCATCCAAGAACAGTACATGTGCCATTACCAAGATAGAACATATTCTGGACCATAAAAATGAACTCAGTAAGTGTGAAAGGATTCAGATCATATAGAATATATGTTCTTTAACCACAGTGGAAGTAAATTAAAAATCAATAACAGACAAATATGTGAAAATCCCCAAATATTTGGAAAATAACAAACAACACACTCAAAACTTAAATAATGTCAAAACTTAAATAAAAATGGAAATTTGAAAGTATGTTGAACTGAATGATGAAAACACAGTATATTAATGTTTATGAGATGCTGATTAAAGCAGCATTTAGAGGGAAATTCATAGCACCAAACATCTATGTTATAAAAGAAGAAAGGTCTCAAATCAATGACCTCAGATTCCAAATTAAGAAACTAGAAAAAGAAGAGGAAATGTAACTAAGAAGAAATGAAATAATATAGATCAGAGTAGAAATCAATGAGCTAGAAAACAGAAAAAAATACAAAAAAATGAAACCAAAACAAGGTTCCTTGAGAAATTTAATACAATCAGCAAATCTCTAGCTATTCTGATCTGGACAAAAAGAGCAAAGGCAATAATTTCCAACATCGGGATTGAGAGTACAATTTCTACAGATATCAAGAAGATAGTAGGACAATATTATAAACTTTCATAACTTTATGAAACTAAATTAGCCAACTTAAATGAAATAAAAAAATTTCATAAAAGACACAAGCCACTAAAGATTTCTCAAGAAGAATTAGATAACTTGAATAGCCTTATATCTATTAGAGCAAATCAATTTTTAGTTAACTTTCCCACCAAGAAAACTCCCAGCCATGAAGTTTCACCTGTGAGTTCTGCCAAACATTTAAGGAAGAAATAATACCAGTTCTTCACTGCAGAAAATGGAAGAAAAGAGACTATTCTCCATCTGCAGAAAATGGAGAAAATGGAAGAAAAGAGACTATTCTCCATCTCCTAGACCAGAATAACTCTGATACTAAGAATCAAAGACAGTATAAGAAAGTTGCAGTCCAATACTCCTCATGAACATAGATGCAAAGGTTCTTAACTTTATTTTTTTTTAAAGCAAATCAAGTTCAACAAGTAAAAATGGTAATATATCATGAGGAGAGTGTTGGGAGATAGCTGGGGATGGGGGGGAGTTGAGGGAGGGGTTTTCATAGTTGGAGACATTTGTCTAAATTCTTAATAGGAAGGAATCAGCACCCACAGAGCAATAATGAATCACACAATCTTTTCTAGATCATAATTTCTCAACTCTGGTCATGCATTTAAATTGCCTGGACAACTTTGAAAAAGTGCTGATGTCTCAGCCACTATCTTTATCCCCCAAATCTCCCTTCTGGAGTGAGGCTGGGACGTATTTTTTAAAAATAAAAGCTCACCAGGTGATTCAAATGTGTAGCCATTTCCTAAAAGACAGGTACTGGGGTCCCAAGCACAGCTGAAGCAGTTGGTCTTAGGTATGAGGAAAGCTGCTCACTCTAACAGGGAGGAAGGAAAGAAAATAGAAACAGTTGCAGGTAAGTTTGAGAGTTAGGTGGGGGAACACTGAGATGGATCCTCTTGGTTGGTTTATATTTTTATGACTCTTTACACAAAGTGACTCTATAATTCTAGACTCACCAACCAAATATTGTCCGATAAGGAAAATGAGGGAGAATGAGAGTGAACGACTTATTCATGTTTACACAGTGATTGAGTTGGGATAGGTAACTAGATCTCCTGGATCCTGTGACACCATGGCATCACATGTCTAAAGGGACCTAGTCTCCACAACCCAATCAGATAAACAGCTGGGTTTAGGATGAGTTTGAGAAGGAGGCAGTTAGGAGTGCGTTTGTCAGTCTCTGGAATTCTCTCCTTCAGCAAACTCCTAAGTGTTGGACCTTAATTCATTTCAAAGTAGCAAGGATTGATGAAGACTGACAGATCACCAGGAGACAAATAATGGCTGTAAACATACAAAGGACTTACCTGAGAGAACATAATCATTTTTTCTTATCACTATCTCTTTATATTGGCTTTACCATGAAATTAATAATTTGCATTCAACTCATTCTAGAGTTTGAGGATAGTGCAACTTCTGGGTCTAAGAAGATAGATTGATGTGTGCTACCTACATGTTTGTCTTTTAGACTAAGGATGACAATTTCACTGAAATTCCAAAACAAGCAGAACATCATTGGTTGCATTTTACTTTTCTTGCTTAACAATTTAGAAATTGACTTCTGCAGCTTTTTAAAATTATTGATTAGCATGATTGGAGAACTTGTTTCAAAGAGAAACTTGATGTTACTGACCCAAGCCCAAATATGACTTTCCAACTCTCTTTCATTTCAAGAATTTTTCATCTGTTGTCACAGTCAGGAAGATGGATGGGGTGTAGGAAACTGTGAAACCTCAGACCTAAAGGTAGTGAGTTTCTTTTTTTTTTAAAATAAATTTATTTATTTTTGCCTGCGTTGGGTCTTCGTTGCTGCCGAGAGCTTTCTCTAGTTGCTGCAAGTGGGGGCTGCTCTTCGTTGCGGTCCGCGGTCGTCTCATTGCGGTGGCTTCTCTTGTTGCGGAGCACGGGCTCTAGGCAAGCGGGTTTCAGTAGCTGTGTCATGCGGGCGCAGTAGTTGTGGCACACGGGGTTAGTTGATTTGGGACATGAGGGATCTTCCCAGACGAGGGCTCGAGCCCGTGTTCCCTGCATTGGTAGGCAGATTCTTAACCACTGCGGCACCAGGGAAGTCCCCAGGTAGTGAGTTTCCTGAGACATTTATAACTCTCTGCTTAGAGATTTCTCTGCCCAGAGGCTGTGGAGTTTGAGACTCCACAGAGGATTTTGACTAAGCTTGGGGGAAAGATGGGAGGGACTTTTGATGACCAAATATATTGAACAGTTTTAGCACTTGCTATTTCAAGTGTATGAACCAGCTAGCACTTACAAACAGGACAAAATCAAAATTTAATGAAAACTTAATAAACCTTCAAGCCAGAGAAGTCTTTAAACTATTCAGAAACAGGTATTTAAACTGTTGTATCTGCCTGCCTATGAAAGAAATGTGGTACTGCCATTCACCTGGGAACTATCTTCAGTAATAAGTTTGGATAAGATTCCATCTGGTTTTCTTACCTATTCTTTTTATATGTGCCGTGTTGCAGGTGCAGGGGAATATGGATAGAGAAAAAAATGCACGTGGAACTATATTAGATTGGAGTTTGCCATTTCATTCTTTTGGCAGGTTAGCAGATGCAAAATGAGATTGTGGGGTCTTGGGGGGGATTCATTTTGAGGACTACAACTAATGAGCAAGAGTTTGCCAAAAAGAGAGGATTATCAGTTAAGATTTTAAAACTTGTACTGAAGTACCATTAACGTACAGTGAAATGCATAGATCTTAATGTGAAGTTTGATCAGTTTTGAAGAAATGTGCATATCCATATGACAATATAGGGCATTCAAAACACTCCAGAGTTGCTTCATGACCCTTCCCAGTAAATGTTGACTGCCTCTCTTCAGAGGCAACCACAGTTCTGATTGCTAACACCATCAATTAGTTTTATCAGTTTCATATAAGTGGAATCATGCAGTGTGCATTCTTTTTTTTTTTTTTTTTTGTGGTACGCGGGCCTCTCAGTTGTGGCCTCTCCCATTGCGGAGCACAGGCTCCGGACGCGCAGGCTCAGCGGCCATGGTTCACGGGCCCAACCGCTCCGCGACATGTGGGATCTTCCCGGACCGGGGCACGAACCAGTGTCCCCTGCATCCGCAGGCGGACCCTCAACCACTGCGCCACCAGGGAAGCCCGCAGTGTGCATTCTTTTGTTCAGAAAAAAGTTTTGAGATTCTTCCATTTTTGCATGTATTAATATTTTATTCTTGCTTTGCTGAGGAGTACATCACTGTATGAAAACACCACTATTTATTGGTCTATTCTATTGATGGAGGATATTTGGGTCTTTCTTCGTTTTCTCCTCCCTCCCTCCCACCCTCCCTTCTTTCCGCTCTTCCTCCCTTCCTTCCTGCCTCCCTCTCTCCTTCCATTCCTCCCTCCCTCACTTCCTCCCTCCCTCACTTCCTCCCTCCCTCCCTTATTTCCTTCCTTCATCCCTTCCTTTTTCTTCCTTCCCTCCCTCCCTTCCTCTCTCCCTCATATCCTCCCTCCTTCCCTCCCTTCTCTCCTCCCATCTTCCCTCCCTCCCTCCCTCCCTCACTTCCTCCCTCGCTCCTTTCTTTCCTCTCTTCCTCTTCCCTCCCTTCCTTCTTCCCTCCTGCCCTCCCTCCCTTCCTCCCTCCCTCCCTCCTTTCTTTCCTCTCTTCCTCCCTCCCTCCTCCCTCTCTCCCTTCCTCCCTCCTTTCTGTGTTTCCTTCCTTCCTCCCTCCCTTCCATCCTTCCTTCCTCCCTCCCTCCATTCCTCCCTCCCTCCCTTCTGTCCTTCCTTCCTTCCTCCCTCCCTTTCTCCCTTCCTCTCTTTCTTCCTTTCTTCTACTAACATTCTTGTGCAAGTATTTTTGTGAATATACATTTAAATTTCTCTTAGGTAAATACCAAAGAGTGGAATTTTGGGTCATGGTGTAGGTATGTATGTAATTTCATAAGAAATTGCCAGAGTAGTTTCCGAAGTAGCTTTACCACTTTACTCTACCATCATCAGTGTGTAAGAGTTCCAGGTGCTCCATGTCCTCAACAACAGTTGGTGTGGTCATTCTTTTTTAATTCATCATTTTAAAGTTTGAAGTGGTATCTCATTAATGTTTTAGTATGCATGTCCCTAATGATAATGTTGAGCCCTTTGGTATGTGCATACTGGCCATTCATGTATCTTTGTGAAGTGTATGTTCAAGTCTTTTGCCCAGTAGTAATGGAGTGTTTTCTTATTATTGCATTGTAGGATTTCTTTGTATATTCTAAATGCAAGTCATTTGCCATATTTCTCCTTGTCTTTGCTTTGTGTATTCTTTTATTTATCAAGATCTATTGATGAGCAGTTTTTACTTTTGATGGAGCTAAATTTATTTATGTTTCTTTTATAATTGATGCTTCTGGGTTCTCACTAAGAAATCTTTACCGGCTCTGAGATCATGAAGGTATTCTCTTAACTTTTCTAATAGGAGCTTTATAGTTTTAGCTTTAGGTTTAGACTACAGTTTACACTAAATTAATTATTGTCAGTGGTGTGAGGTAGGTCTTAAAGATCATCTTTTTTTTTCATACAGATATTGAGATGTTTCAGAACTTTTTGTTGAAAAGACTATTATTTTCCTATTGAATTACTTTGGTGCCTTTGTCAAACATCTGTTGACTCTTAGATGTGGATCTATTTCTAGACTTATTATTCTGTTTTATTGATCTTTTTGTTTTTCCTTATACAAAAACCACAGTGTTACTATTTCTTTGTAACAAGCATTAATAGCTTTTGTTTTTCTTTCTCAAAATTGCTTTTGCTCTACTAGACCGATTTTTATATAATTTTTAGAATCAGCTTTACAGTTTGGATTCTTGAATTTTTTTTGGCATGGAATTGAATGAAAAGATCAAAATGGGAAGAATTGACATCTTGGAGGTATGGAGAATTTCAATCTAAAAAGTAGATTGGTTCGTTGCTTATTTAGATTAAAAAAATTTTCTTTCAGTAGTTATATGTAGATTTTAGGGCAAATTTCTTGTACAACTTTTGATAAATTTATCTCTTAAGTATTATGTCTTTTTAGTGCTATTTTAAAATTGTATAAGCTAATATTTTTATTGCTAATATGTAAAAATGCAATTGTATTTTGTATATTCACCTTGTATATATATTGTGATATTGCTAAATTCACTTATAATTTCAATTAATATTTTAGGGGGTAATTTTCTCTGTATATTACAATGTTATCTGTGAATATGCATAGCTTTATTACCTCTTTCCCATTTGTTATTGCCTTTTCCTTTTTCCTTTGCCTTATTGACTTGTCTGGGGTTTCTAGTAAAATGAAAGCAGACTTCCTTGGCTTATTCCTAGTCTTAGTTGGAAATATATGAGTTGTTCACCACTAGGTGTGTTTTTGGCTGTAAGTTTTCAGCAGAACCCCATTAACAGATTGAGGAATTTTCCTACTATTTCTACTTTGCTGAAAAGAGGTTGTGTTGAATTTTATCAAAGGTTTTTGCTCTGGATCTATTGGATGATTATACAATATTTCTGCTTATTTTTTAATGTGGTAAATTGCAATTGATTTTCAAATGTAAAACCAGTCCTACATTTGGGGGAATAATATTACTTTTATGAGACATATTATGTTTGTAATATATTGTTGGATTAAATTTTAGAATACTTTTTAAAGGATTTTATCATTTATGTTGATGAGGGATATTGGTGTGTTCTGTTCTTTTATTATAATATCCTCTGATTTTGGTATGAGGATTATGCTGACTTTATAAAATAATATGGAAAATGTTCCCTTCTCCTCTACTTTTTGAAAGAATTTGTGAAAGTTTGATATTATTTATTCTATAAATATTTGAGAGAGCTCACCAGTAAAGCCATCTTATTATGGAGCTTTCTTTGTGGGGGATTTTCATTGGTGAAAGTAATTTCTTTAACAGATATAGGACTATTCATATTTTTACATTTCTTGGATGTGCTTGGATAGCTGCACGTTTCAAATATTTTTCCATTTCATCCAAAGTTTTGAATTTTTGGCATAATATTCTTGTATTATCCTTTTAATGTCTGTAGGTGCCATAATAATGTCTCTTATTTATGATATTGGTAATTTGTGTTTCTGTTTTTCCCTTGATCAGTCTTTCTAGGAGTTTAGCAGTTTTATTTATCATTTCAAAGAAATGATCTACTTTACTGATTTCCTTTGATATCTTTAGTTATTTACTTCTGTTTACTTTTGATTTAATTTATTCTTTTTCTAGACTTTTCAGTTGGAAATTAGGTCTATTGATTTTAAACCATTTCATTTTTCTAATATAAGCAATTAATTCTATAACATTACCTCAAATGGTGCTTTAGTTGTATACTATAAATTTTAAAACATTGTGTTTTCATTATTATTCCTTTTAAAATATTTTACAATTTACATTGTGATTTTTTTCTTTGATCCATGACATATTTAGAAGATTTTGTTTAATTTCCAAACACTGTGGATTTTTTAAAAAGATGTATTTCATATTTTCTAACTTTTAATTTAATTCTAATAATTCTATTATAGTCATAAAATTACTCTGTATTTCAAGGTATAACATTTATTGATTCTCCTTTAATCTCTCAACATATGGTCTATTTTGGTGAATTTTCTATACTCACATGAAATAAATATGCATTTTGATTTTGAATGCAGTGTTTTATGCAGCTCTGTTAGGTTAAATTGGTTGGTAATATTCAAATATCACTTTTTCTTATTTATTTATTTATTTATTTAGTCTACTTCTTCTATCAACTACTGGAGAGAGAATTAAAGTCTACAGTTATAATTCTAAATTTGTCTGTTTCTCCCACTAGTTTGTCTATTTTTGCTTCATGTATTTTGAAGATCTGTTTTTATATGCACATTCACTCAGTATGTCTTCTAGATGAATTAACCCTTTGTCAGTAGGAAATGTTTCTCTTTCGAAATATTTTTATCTTGAAATCTTCTTTGTGTGATTATAATATAGCTGCATCGCCTTTCTCATTCTTGTTGTTTATATATCATTTTATCATCCTTTTACATATATCTTATCTGTGTCTTTATATTTAGACTGTTTCTTGTAGACAGCATATAATTTGGTCTTCATTTTTTAGTCTAATATTAATAGCATTTAATATTATTAGTAATATTGTTGGGTTTAAGTTTACCATCATATTGGTTCTCTATTTTCTTATTGTTCCTTTTTTTCTACGCTAAGACTAATTGAAAAATTTTAGTGTTTCATTCTTTATCCTTTATTCATGTCTGAACTTCTTTGTTGGTTTTAGTAGTTACCCTCTCATTCTTCCTGCTGTTGTTGACATACATTTTACTTCTACATATATTGAAACTCCACAATACAATGTTATTTCCTTTCTTCCAACAGTCAAATGTTGTTTAGGAAATTAATAAATGAGGAAAATGTATTTAATATTTAGTCCATGTATTTGCTATGTCTAGGGCTCTTCATTCATGTAGGCTTAGGTTTCCATCTTGTATCAGTTCCTGTTAGCCTGAAGAAATTCCTTCACTTCTTGTGTAACAGGTCAACTGGTGATGATTTTCTTAGTTTTTTTTAACTTGAAATATTTTTATTTTATTTTCAATTTTGATTAGTATTTTCACTGGATATACAATTTTAGGCTGACAATTTTTTCCCTAGTTTTTAAAGATATTATTCCATTGTCTTCTGACTTTCAATATTTCTGATAAGAGGTAAACTGTCATTCTTATCTTTATTTCTCAGAATCTTTTTCTCTGTGGTTTCTTTAAAGATTTCTCTTTTTATCATGGATTTCTAGAAATTACAATATAATATTCATTGGTGTGACTTTCTTTTATTTTATCCTACTGGAAGATCATTGAGATTTTGTATCTGAGGTTTATTTTTTATTAGTTAATTTGAAAAATTCTCAGCCATTATCAAATATTTTTTTCTGTCTAATATTTTTCTCATCTTCCCCTGGTGCTCCAGTTCAACATATTTTAGAATACTTGATGTTGAATCACAAGTCACTGAGGCTCTTTTCATTACCCATGACAGCAGTACCATACCCCATGTAATTACTGGGGTAAATTCAATGGATGCATAATATTGAATTGTAAAAACATGTAGTAATTTACTTATTGTGGTAGGTAGCTTCTGATGTAGATCCCCAAATATTTGCCTACTTGTATTCCCATTCTTATGTAATCCCTTCACCTTGAGTGTGGGCTGGATCTAGCAATTTGCTTCTAATGAATACAATACAGCAAAATCAATGAGAAGTCACTTCTGTGATTAGGTGACAAAAGACTCCTAGCACTCTCTTGCATTTGTTCTGCTTGTTCATTATAATGAAGCAAGTTGCAATATGGAGAAGCCCACAAGGCAATAAACTGAGGGTAGGCTCTGACAAAAAACCAAAGAGGAACTGAGGCCCTTTGTTCAAAAACCTGCAAGGAACTGAATCCTGCCAACAACTACATGAGTGACCTTGGGCATGGATCCTTTCCCAGTTGAAACTTCAGAGAAAGACCTCAGCCTCAGCTGCCATCTGAGAGCAGTCTTTCTCATTTAGATGATCCAAGTAAACCATGGGCAGATATCAGAGACATTGTGATATAAGCTGTTGTTTTAAGTTACTAAGTTTTGGGGCAATTTGTTATACAGCAATGGATGACTAACACACTTTACCTGTCTACCATTTTTGGACATGTTCCCTCCTTTTATTTGCTGTTATAAATAATGCTGTACTAAATAGCCTTGGGCATATTACTTCATTTTCAGAAATGAATTTCCATAAGTGAAAATGATGAGTCAAAACACATGAGCAGTATGCACTCTGATAGTGCATATAATAAAATTTTGGAATGATACAGAGAAGCTTAATAAGGCCACTACTTAAGGATGATAAACAAAGTCATGATGTGTTCCATATTCTTTTTACAAATGATTAAAAGCAGTTCAATGAAGGAAGGATAGCCTTTTCAACAAATGGTGCTAGAATGAGGGGCCATCTATAGGCAAGAAAATGAAACTCAAACTAAACTTCACACCTTATACAAAAATTAGCTCAAAATTGATTATGGACTTAAAACATAAAACCTTTAGGAAAAATGGAAAATAAAAATACTTTGGCATCTAGGACTAAGCAAAGAGTCTTTAGATTTGACACCAAAAGCACAATTTATAAAAGAAAAATTTGATAAATTGGACCTCATCTAATTTAAAAACTTTTCCTCTGTGAAAGTCCAGGTGAAGAAGAAAGAAAGAAAAGTAACAAACTGGGTGGAAATATTTGCAAACCACATAGCCAACAAAGGAGTAGTATCTCGAGTATACAAAGAACATGTAAAACTCAATAGTTAAGCAAAACAAACACTCAAATTAGAAAATATGCAAAAGACACAGACTTTTCAATGAAGATGATATGCAGATGGCAGATAAGCATATGAAATGATGTTTAACATTAAAAGCCAGCAGGGAAATGCAAATTAAAACCATAATGAGATATCACTGTATACAGATCAGAATGGTGACAATAAAAAATAGTGACATTACCAAATGCTAGCAAGGATGTAGAGAAACTGGATCACTATTATTTTGTTGATGGGAATGTAAGATGGTATAGCCATTCTTGAACACAGTTCGGCAAGTTTCTTATAAAACTAAACATGAAATTGCCCTAGGAACCCCAAATTTCCCTCTTGGGTATTTATCCCAGAGAAATTAAAACTATGTGCACACAAGCACCTGCATGTGAATGCTTGTAGTGGCTTTATTCATAATAGTCCCAAACTAGAACAGCTCAGATGTCTTCAGCAGGTGGAGGGTTTAATTGTGGTACATATATACAAGAAATATTACTCAGCAATGAAAATAAGAAAACTATTGATACATGCAGTCATTTGGATGGATATTCAGGAAATCATCTGAGTGAAGAAAAAATCTAATCTCTATATGTTACATACTACATATTTTATATACTGTTCTTCAAATGACAAAATGTTATAAAGGCAGGAGTTAGGGACAAGAGATGGAGAATGGGAAGCAGGAGAGTATGATTTTAAAAGGGCAGTATGAGAAATTCTTGTGATGATGGAAGGTCCTGTATCTTGACTGTAGTGGTAAATATGCGAACATATACATGTGATTAAATTGTATAGAACTGAATATATAATAATACGCAAATGAGTACAAGTAAAATTGGGGACATCTGAATGATATGTGGACTGTATCAATGTCATGGTCTTGGTTGTAATATTATACTATAGTTTTGCAAGATGTTACCACTGGTGAAAACTAGGAAGAGGTACATGGGATCTCTCTGTATCATTCCTTTCAACTGAATGCAAATCTATAATAATCTCAGTAAAATTTCAATTTTAAAATAGAGTGAGCATTTTTATAATTTTAAGTATATTGACAACTTTTACACCAAGAAAACACACTAATTCATAACTATACTCACCAGATAAATGAGCAAACAAAAAAATTCACTCTAATTGCAATTTTAAAAGGTCTTTCTAAATATCGTGTACTAAACAGGGAATCAAAGCTGAACCTGTACAGTATTTATAAACATTAAGTGTTAGAAATAAATGATTGAATCATTCAATTACAGAGACTAGAAAATGAAAACAAAACAAAACAAGACAACTCTGATGGATGCAAAACTGACCACAAATTCCTCCTGTCCTGGCATCTAAGCTCTTAGGTGGTGTCCTCTCATAATGACTCTAGTCTTGGCCATGGGACTTGGGTTTAGCCAACAGGACAGTGGAAAACACACTACAGGCAGAGACTTGAAACATACATTCGGCCTCACTCTCTTGCTGTGATCACCGTGGGAGGAAGCCAGGGCTGGGCTGCTGCAAGATGAGAGCCATGTGGCCCAGTCACCCTTGTCACCCTGGCCAACAGCCTGCCAGCTGCCAGATGTCTGACCAAGGACACCTTAGAACTTCCAGCTACCAGCTGACTCACCAGCTGACCACAGATGCATGAGTGAGCCGAGCAGTGGTTAGCTGAGCCAGCCTGAACTGGAAGAACCACCCAGCCAACCCACAGAAGCAAAAGCTACATGAAACATGGTTGTTTTTAAGCCACTAAGTTTTGGTGCTGTGGCTTGTTATACAGCAAGAGCCGTGGCCTAAAAACATAAGGTTAAGAAAAAGAGGCAGTTCTCACACAAAGTCTCAAGTCATGTCACCGCTCTTCCATCATCCTTGCTAATGAAATAAAGTACTAGGCAAATGGTCTTTAAAGGTATGTATGGGGCTATGGGCTTCTAAGGTGCCCAGAGTCAGGCTGAGAGCAGGGAACACCCCCCTAGACTGAGGTCTGCTTAGAAGCATGCCTCTTCTCTCTGTCGTAAGGGATAGCATTCATTCTGGTGGCTTCCATGTCAGTTTTCCCCACCAGGTAATGAGCCATTTCATCTGAAACCAGAAGAAACAATATGGGAGTGGTTGGAGGCCTTACAGCCTTCACTGGCTGTCAGGGCCTCTGCTCTCAAAGCCATGGCTACGTGGACACAGGCCAGATAACGGAAGCAGCCTGTGCGATGCGGAGTTGGGTTGAACCAAGAGTCAGCCCACAGACCTCAAGGCCAAGTGGCACACAGCAGGTCCTCAGCACATGTGTGGATGAAGGTCTGCACATGGTAACGATCACGGGCACATAAGGTGTGGTGATGCTATGGGCCTGGGATTATTCTGTGGGTGATTCTTCAAGTTTCTCTAGATCGAGAGTAAATGTGTGCAGAAGAACCCAGAATCATTTGCAGATGGGCTTGCTGAGCTGGCTGGCTTAGTCTCATACCATCTAAATGCAAGTCAAGGATTTCTGCAGGGACCCGTTCTTCCACAGGTGTTCCTGCAGCCTTGTAAACAAGACAGAAGGGACAGTATGAAGTTAAAAAAAAAAATCAAAAAACCCTTAAGAACAGACAAGATGGTGCAGAGGCAACACATCTGTTGCAGTGGGACCAGAGGCTGCCAGCAGTGTTTATTTGGCTTTGTGCAGCTGAGAGGCGGACCTGGTTGGAGGTTACAGAGCTTGCTTTCCGAGTGCCTGTAGCACTGGGACAATTAGAGACATGTCTGGTCCTGCAGGATCAGGAGCTATGCTGTGCCTTTCTGAGGGAGCTGGTGACCTCTCCTGGGCCTGTGATGATCACTGCCATTAGGGCAGCATCATCCTTGCCTTCATGTCATGCATGAGCTTACGAGATGGGTGAAGGCCTCCAGAATCTGAAAAGATGATGATACATGCAAAATTCAAAATGAAATTTTCTTTTTGAAAAATTACATTTACATGTAAGTGGAAATGAACATGTCTTCTTTTTTGATTTTCCAGTCTAGAAGTTCTGGGTATATTCACTGAAGCTGGGTTTTCCTTCCAGGCTGGGCCCCAGCTCCAGGTTCCCTCTGCTTGCTGGGCCTGGCAGCCCTGCATGACCCAGCCATCTGTAAATGCAAGCTCCAGGGCACAGGACCTTGGCCTGCTTCATTGTTATACTGTCCCTGGCCCCCAAAGAGGTCTGGAAACCATAACCCTCAAGTTATTCACTCACAGTAACTCACTGGTCAGGAAATCCAAATCCACGTGATTTCTGGAGATTCCTCAAAGTGGTTAGTCTCTCTCTTTCAGGATTGTTGGATTCTTCAAAGATCTGCCTTTGTGCATCTCTGTGGCATAGGCACTAAGACGGATGACTCACATGGTGACTCACACTGTCAGCATTTGCAATTTTTAGGTTTCTGAGTCCTGTATTGACTTTGTGTTAAAAAACTTAGAAATTAGGATGGGCAATTGTAATAAGAAAGAAGGAAAGAAAGAAAGAAAGAAAGAAAGAGAGAAAGAAAGAAAGAGAGAAAGAAAGAAAGAAAGAAAGAAAGGAAGGAAGAAAGAAAGAAAGGAAGAAAGAAAGAAAGAAAGAAAGAAAAAGAAACAAAGAAAGAAACAGAAAGAAGGAAGGAAGGAGGGAAGGAAAGAAAAAAGGAAGGAAAAAAAGGAAAGAAAGGAAGGAAAGGAAGAAAGGAAAAAAGGAAGAAAGGAAGAAAGAGTAAGCAAACAAATAAAAGTCTACGGGGCAGGTTGGATGGACATGCTGCTGCTGCCTAGCCAGGGACCTGTGTGCAGTGCCCCACCCAGCCCAGGAACGGCACACCTTCCCTTTGCAAACCTTGGTCCTTCTACTTTCAAGCTTTGTTGTCAAACCTGAAGCGTGGCTTCATCTCACCATTCTCCTCCAGCTTCCAACCAACTGGATGGCACTTGGGGATCTGGTAAATTGTCCATTCATCTGCCCAGCTTCCCTCTGTTCCTCACATTCTGCATTTTCATGGGTGGCCATTTTCAGCCTGGGTGGCCACCGGTACAGGGAGCTTCAAGGAGGCTTGTCCCAAACCACAGTGTCTGTGAATGCTGGCATTGTCAAGATGGTCCCTGTTACGTATCTGCTCATGAGAAGAGGAGAGAAAGCACCTTCCCTTAGCTTTGGGTTGAATTTATTTTAGTTCCACGAGACTGCAAAAGTCCAGACCCATGATGCCTATCTAAAAATCTAACCATATCAAAAGAAAATCTTTGCTGTATAAATGAGATTAGCTATCTCCCAATTTTGGTATATAAATTGGTTCTCCATTTAGACTTCCTCCCCTGCAGTACTCCTTCATTACAAACCATCATTGCATCAGGATAACATTGGAAAAAAGAAAAGCAACACAACAAAATACTCAATTTCATTAATCTGTTTAGCAATACCAATATAATGAGGCATAATATTGATTTTCTTACTTAGGATTTAAAATCTCTACTTCTTTGCACAGAATTAAATGCTTCAAACTGATATTCCACCTCTTTACAGTCGCATCTTTAATTTAGTTGTTATAATTAGGCATTAACGGGTGTCAGTAGGATAGCCAGTTAGAGACCATTCTGTTCTGCTTGTCTTGACTATCACAGTTTAGATGTAAAGTAAATTAGAATGAAAGACTATACAGTCCAATTACAGATAAAAGCAGCAAACTGCACTGTTGTAATTAGATGCCAGGACTATTTTTCTTAGACTTTGTATCTCTGAAGGCCCTTCTTGTAGCTACTTGGCTGAAGCCACTGCTGAAAGACTTCAGGATGGATCTGAGTTGTTGCAGCCACATTGTTTCTTGCAAAACTTGAACTTCTGACTGGGTTTTCTTCCTGGGAACCTTTCTCAGCCAGAGCGCATGAGGACTTGCTAGAGTGTTTCTCCCTTGGGGCCAGGGGTCTGCATGCATCCCTGCCTTTCACTGCCTGGGAAGCTCAGGTAGTTGGATGAAACAAGTGCAAAGGTCAGTTTCTAGGTGAATCTATCTGGCTGTTCCTACCCTCATCCTCCTATCCTTCCTCCTTTTCCCCTCCTCCTCTTCCTCATTGATGTTGAATCTTGGGTATCGCACTGCCTTTTGGGTCCAGAATGCTGGTTAAAAGCATGCCTTTTGTGGAATTTTCTAGAAGTGAGTTAGGTGGTGCCTTCCTGTAAATGCTGCTTATTTTTGAAAACTGACCAAGGAGAGCTTGATGTGGCCACTGAAGAGTGACTTGGAGGTAGCATGACACATTCATTCATTTCACAAACATTTATCAACTGCCCAGCCTGCCAGGCATGAGGCTAGACCATGGGCTCATGGACACATCTGCTGGAGTGGGGCTCAAGGCCTGATGAAGGTGGGGCAGCCATGGAGTAGATAATTGATGATTATGATACAGCATGAAAAGTGCTCGCTGGGCTGAAAGCTCTGCATTCTAGGGTCAGAGCAGGGACACCCATCCCCATGAGAGGTGAGAACTCCCTAGTCCCTTAGGCTGTGCTGCCTGACTGTTTTTGAAGGATTAGGGGGAATTATTTAGGTGGGTGGAGAAGCAGCAGGGAGGCACTTCCAAAAGGAATACATGTTTAAGTCAAAGGCACACATGTGGTCTCAGGTGGCTAGAGCATGGTGGGCAATGCAGCTCTACAAAGTAGGCAGGGCCAGGCCATGAAGGATCTTGTGAACCTATAAGCCAAAGGAGGTAACTCAGGATCTGTCATGCGAAAAAGTCCACAAGGACCTCCCTGTCCTGGGATAGACTCCCCAGTTCTCAGTCCTATTGAATTCCTGGCACACACTGGCATCTCTGGCCCCCATTGCCACATGGTCATTTTAACTTTACCCCTAGGCTCTCAGTGGAAAGACCCCCAGCCCCAGCCCTTGGTGTGTGAGACTGTTAGGAGGGACACATACTGTCTTGACAGGGTGTACACGCTGAGGCTTGTCGGCAGCCAGGAGGGCTGGGAAGAGTGAGGACATCCTTTCATTGCAGGGGCATAAATGGTTACTGAGTACCCAGCTGATACTCCTTTAGAGGAGAGCCAAACCCAGTACCAGCAAACATTTCTTACCCCTGAGGACCTCTGGATTCCGGGCCTGGTGATGAAATTTCTAGGACTCAGAGCCACCCAAGATGTGATGGGCTGAGGATCTGTGCACTTCTTGTCATTGAACATGTTTTGCGACTGGCTGGATGACCCTTACCCAGGACCCAAATGGTAAAGGGAGGACATGGCCTAGAGTGGCCTCTGCTGGACCTCCTCACCACACGGATACCTCACATCACTGATGCATGTGCAGAAGCTACGGTTATTTCAATCCACCAAGCATTGACTGAGTCGGACACCAACGTCTACTGTGCGTGCGTACATGAGAGGCGCCTAATTTTCATCCTCCTGGAAATTCACATATCCTAATGCTTCCAGGTGTATTTTGTAAAGCATCCCTACATTAGAGTGAGGCAGCTGCTCTGGACCCTCCCCAGGCTGGACCTGCAGTAATCCATGTTTTTCTCAAAGCACCTCCCCAGCCATTCGACCTCTTATGAAATTCGCTGGTGCCTCTCCATGCAAATTCGGGCTGGAGGCACTTCCTCTCAGGTGGTGCGAACAGGGGGAATCCATGCTATTCATATTTAAGTCATGCAATTTCAAGTGCTCAGCAAATGAGAAGGAAGGCATCTGAAGAGTTTGGACTGTGTGACCTCACCACCAAACAGAGCTCAGGCTTGGGTGTGCGTCTGATCTTGCCTTACGTAGGTCTCAGGTGAATATGCCTCTGGGCACACCCTTGCTCCATGCTAAGTGGATATTAGGGTTTAAAGAGATGTGACTTATGCAATACGGCCCATAAACATAAACCAGGTACTGCAGCTTATCGTCTCCTGCAGAGGCAGGAATCAGTGCTCCCAAACTGATAACTACTTGAGAGATGAAATGTCACTTTCCAACTTGGTTCTTCACAATGGACCTCAAGGGTAATTTGACTATGTAGGATATTAGCTATGGGTAGTGACCTTGGGACTCAAATTCCATGAAAGAAGTAATTCTGCTTTAGTGAACTTCAGTGCACGTGGGATCTGGGTCATCATGAGTCTGACCTCTATGGGAACATTGGTCAACTCTGCGTGGCCCCTGTACTGGTTTTATCAAATGCTCGTCCTCCACGCTAAGATGGCCCTTCAGAGGAAAATGCCACATGATATCCAATCATGCTTTCTCTGGGAGACATTTTTAAAGTGAGCTGATCCCATCTAGGAGAGAAGGATTGAGTAAAATAAGGTCCCACCATGACCTCTTAGGGCACTAGGATGCACTAAGTCTCCTGAGGTTTAGGTCACACTCTGTGCGCCACTAAGGAGGCATTTCATTGTCTGGGTTGGCTCTGTGAAAACCTACAACCCCGCCCTTCAATATCAGTGCACATGTGCACACACACACAAAGACACATACAGACACATGAAGACACACACACACACACACACACACACACACACACACACACACACACTGGATATCTAACCAAAATCAAAACCAAAGAGGAAACCTTATTCCCTGCAAATGTTCTTGGAGACACCAGTTTTAATTTAGGAAGATTTTTTTTTCCATGATGAATTAATTTCCTAGAGATCATTTAAGGTGTGATCCAAGCGTATATTTTCTTTTGCAAACAGATCTGACCTGTTACTAATTTTGCCTACAATTAGTTTGGTGTAATTACCGCCACTTACAATTTAGTCTGCTTTCACTAAAAAAAATTATTGTTCACGGGGTCATAAAACTCTTTAAAAATTGCTTAATGAAAAATGGAGCCTTGGGAATGTTGCACAAGATAAGCCCAGCCATTAAATCCAGGACTTCCTGGGTGCATGAGGTAGTAGGCTGTGCTGGAGGCTCTCCAGCACTGTGTGTGTGTGTGTGTGTGTGCACGTGTGCACATGTGTAGAGCAGCAGTGTTTGGGAGAGAAGCCCCTTTTATAGGTGTCATCTTCAGCCCTGGGTGTGTGCTGTGTAGCCTGGCAGGGCCTGAGTCACCAACTCAAAACAGAGAATACTCAAGATGCTCTGTCTCCATCTCCTGTGTTTTTTCTGCTGAGTCAGAATGGACAGATCTAACCAGAATAAAGAAATAATGAGAGAGCGGTCTAGAGGAACTAATACCAGCCTTCAAGCCAATTTTGACATTCACAGAGAAATGCTGTCTGAGCTAGGCTGACTCTGCCACGTCCTCTTGATAGAGACCTCACAGTTGAGGTGTCCACAGCCTGGTAGGCTCATATCCCATGACAAGCCTCCTCCCATGAGCCATCCCTGATGGTGTGCAGTGACAGCTCACTCTTCATTATCTCAAAGGCACTCAGCCCCTCCCCCTTGCTCACTCTTCTCTTTCCCCTCATTACTGGGCTGGAGAAAAGTGAAACAAACAATCCTTGAAAGCTCTCCAACAACACACGTCTCTGAAGTCTGAAGAACGCACTAGCTGAGTTTGTTCCGACGTCCTGCGTGGGCACACGTGTTCTGATGTCCTGAGCATGCGCACACGTGTTCTGATGCCCTGGGCATGCGCACACATGCTCTGATATTCAGGTGCTCTCATGTTCTGGGTGTGCACGCCTGAGCCAGGAGAGTCTTGTAGAATTCCTTAAAATTAGAACAGAGCAAAGGGCAGAGAGTGAGGAGACCCTAAGGACGAAGATGACATGTGTGCGGAGAATGAGGATTCCAGTGTACAGCAGTACCTGGAGAGTCGGTCACAGCCGAGTCTTCGGAACTAGACGTTTAAGCGTGTGGCTGACAGAGACTGACTCCCCTGAGACTGAACCTGTGGCTCCGGCCCCCACGTATCAGAGCTGCAGCCCAGCTTTGCTTTTTCAGTGGAGAATGGACAGTTTCTGCGTGGAAGGTGAGAAATGGAATAAGGTGAGTGAGAAGTGGAATGTGAGACTCCAGAGGAGCCCCTATGTCCAAGAGCATAAACCCTGGCAGGATTAGGATGCTGGGCATTTGGGAAGACAACTTTCCTCAATGTATCATCACATATTCCCAACAAGCACCAGCATTACCTGGAAGGAGATTAAACCATATCTTGTATAAGATATGGTCCGCAAAGTACGCTGTAGGTTCTCCACCTCTGAATTTAAATCTAGCAAAGATCTAAAGATCGTGTTAGCACCCTTCTCTAACGGCTTCCCATTACATTCAAAATAGAATTGTAACTCCTTACAGACCCCATGAGGCCTTCCTGAGCCTTCCTGTCCCCTAGACTCATCTGCCCATCTCTGGGCAGCCACATCAGCCATCCCTTGAAGGAGCCCAGTCAGCCTTCTGCCTGGAGGCTTCCCCCAAACCTCTTCATGACTCCATTCCAGTAGGGGATTCTCAGAGAGGCCACCCTACTCACCTTCCCCATCACTTCCAGCTCCCTCACTTGCTTTCCTTTTCATCATGGCATCTGGGGCCAGAGCTCGGATGGGACACTGCCACTTACCAGCTCTGTGATCTTGACCAAATCACCTAACTTCTCTGTGCCCCAATCTCTTCATCTAAAATGAGAGATCATAGTACTGCCCGGTACCATGGATGTGAGGATTCAACAAGGCAACACCTGTAAAAAAGGGCTTAGAATGGCATTTGGCAGAGAAAAAACACTCAAGAAGTGTTGGCCGTTTTAATTTTTATGATTATATTTATATAATATTTTATTACATAATTTGTATAATATACATTTAATTTGTAATAATAATTATCAGTAGTCTATTATTCCTGGCGAACCAGCGCAGAAGCTTGCACACAGCTTAAGCTAGCAATTGAGCAGTAGGGTCCCAACGTGCGTTCCCTATCCTGCCAGCTAAACGACACACAATTACGTGTGAGTGCTGACTATTGTCTTTTTATAAATGTATGGCCCACAACTTCGTTATCTCCTGCAGCACTTTTTAAAGGTAAGGTATATTTGGCAAAAGTAACTAACAATAGTGTGCCTAACTTAAGTCAAGAACCCCTTGTGTGACTGGCCCCCATTGTTCCAAAATTCTGGGTGAAATATGATTTTATTTGCTATGGAATTCACAAGGGCGTTGCGGAAGGACAATTTACCAGTCCGCAGAGCTGGTGACTTCATGCCCAATGCCCAGGATGCCACAGAGCCCTGGCACTTGAGAGAGGGTCCTGATGAATGGACCTCTTTTGTTTATGTAACTTAAATCCGGGCATTCTCTCCAAGGTAGAGAAGGATTATCTTTAGGAAAAAAAATAGTTCTTTATATGCAGTGTTCACTTCTCTTAAGGGAATAGGATCGTTTGGAAGTGGAATTTGTTTCCAGAAATTAGTGCTGAGACTCTGTTAAACTGAGTTCAATATTCTGTTTCAATCCTGATGTAAAATCCTAACTTAGAAAGAATATGTTTTATGAAATGAGACATGGATGACTCAAAGGATGCAATAAATTGAGTCAGTGATTCCACATTCATAAAGAAGCAAACAGTGTGGGGTTTTAAAGCCTTAGATAGCTTATCTTTGTTTAGAAATAAAATCAGGAGGTCTCAGAAGTATTCTGTTGGTTTGGGGAGGGCTGGAAAGAGGAAGCTGAGTCCTGGGTTCACCTCTGGAAATTCCAGATTCATCCATTGGAACCCAGTTGGCCACAAGCAAGTCCTTGGTCAGGCGTTTCTGGGCATTGACATGGCCAGTGTTTTTTCAGCTTGTCCCTGTACACTAAACATGTACTGACCACCTACTATACATGGAGAACTGTTCTGTGTGCTGGGGAAACAGTGGTAAATGAGAGTCCTAGGTGTCTTCTAACAAATATTTCTTGACCACCTTCCAAGTGCCCAGGGCTGCTGTGTGGGGCCCAGGGATACAGCACTTCCCTCTGCTCATTCCCAGGTGGATGGACAACCAGTAAAAGCATAAATGATATATAGTCACAAGTGACAGGTGACATGATGAAAATGAAGACAGACAAGGGCCTAGGAAGTGATGGGGGAAGGCAGGGAGGTCTCTCTGAGAATCCCCTCTGGAGACAGAGTCATGAAGAGGTGTGGGGACCCTCCAGGCAGAGGGTGGGTGGGCTCCTTTGAGGTGACTGCTGTGGCTGGCGTGAGATGAGTGGCACAGAGATGGGTGGATGAGCCTAGGGGACAGGAAGGCTCAGATGGCAGTGGCTTCATGGGGTCTGCAAGAATTCTCTTTTGATTGTGATGGGAAGTCCTTTGAAAAGGGTACTAACATGATCTTTATTTAGATCGTTGCTAGATTTAAATTCACAGGCCAAACAGGTTGGGAGCCTACAGCATACTTTAGGGACCACTCCTGCAGATGGGGGCCAGGCAGGCAGGGGAATCAGGAAGGGGAAGGGGGTGGGACGCCACAGGGAGGGGGAGGGGCATCGGCAGACGCAAGCACTGGCCTGGCCTCGCTGCAGAAGGTGGACGTTCTCTTGCATCACAGAGGAGGGCAGCCCCAGAGAGAGAGTGCATCGGCACACACATGGCACCAAATGAGGCTTTCCTCAGACCATTATGGGCATTTATGTGTCTGATATTTTTTCAGCTTGTCCCTGGACAGCAACGTCACATGCTCAATTTCTAGTGCTCAACGAGGACTCTAGAAATCCTGCCTGCCCAAACCCACAGGGTGGCTGAGACCTTTGGATTTACCAGACAGCCACTGTGGTCTTCCCTTCCCTTCATGGGCAGGGAACACCTGTCCAAGTCCAGTTGTGTTTCTCTGCATGTTGAAATCTGAGTTTTCACAGGCATCAGGAGAGAGACCATGGCTGTGTAACATGCCCCTTGGCTTATCTTCCCGCCTTTTCTGTACCCCGGGAGCCAGGGTGGCTCAGAGCAAGAGGAGCAGAAAGGGACCATGCCCTTGGCTCTGCCCCGTGTGCCCTTATCAGTAGGGCTGTGCTGCAGGGCTGGGCAGCCCCTGGTTTCCGAAAGCAATGGTGTGCTGGCACTTTTCCTGTTCCTTGGCCTTTAGCAGAGACCAGCCACTGTGGGGGTGCTCACTGGAGGCCTCCCAGCACCCTGCGCCCGTGTTATTACGGCAACTTCAGAGTAGTAAATAAAAGGAACAAATGAAATAAAAACACAAAATGAAAAAAATAATTAAAACAATAACTATTCCATTCATTCTGAGCACATCATCTGAGATTGCATTAGAAAAAACTACAATAAAAACATGCTTTTAATCTGATAGTAAAAAAGCCCAATAAAATAAAAATGAGCTCCATTAATGAAAATAATGGCTCTTACCCCAGCCAGTTAAAATGCTAAGCTTATGTGTTTTGGGGTTTGGGGGAGGTGAGGACTGTTTTTTTTCCCCACAGCTGGTGATAGATTTGCATTTGTTACATACTGGAGATGGCCCCCCTGCTAATTAGTATTGCTTAATATAGAATCTTACCTTTTGTATGAAGCCCAAAGAAATTGTGTAGGAAGACAACCAATTCCTGGAGAAATGGGTAAAAGAACTACTCTACTTAAGGTTTGGACTTCAGTTAGGAACTCAGATAGGTAGCTGTATGTGTATGTGTGTGCATGTGTGTGTGTGTTTCTCTTTCTCCCTCCTTCATTTGCTCTTAACCTCCTCCCCCCACCAACCCTCCTCCTCATTACTTCAGTTTGCTTTTGCCCCTTTTAGGGAATGACTTTAATTTACTTGCACATGACAGGTAAGTCCCACCTCAGACTCTTTTTTTTTTTTTTTTGCAGTACACGGGCCTCTCACTGTTGTGGCCTCTCCCGTTGCGGAACACAGGCTCCGGACGCGCAGGCTCAGCGGCCATGGCTCACGGGCCCAGCCGCTCCGCGGCATGTGGGATCTTCCCGGACCGAGGCACAAACCCGTGTCCCCTGCATCGGCAGGCGGACTCTCAACCACTGCGCCACCAGGGAAGCCCGTCAGACTCTTTTTGGGTGAAATGGAGGTATAAATAGATAAGGTCACAATAATAGGAGACCTCAGCAAGACCCTTTTTCTTGCTAGAAAAATTGAGCAGCTTTGCTCAGGACTTCCTCCTGCGCTGTGCATCCCTGCATCTGGCATCCTGAATGGCCTTCCTTCCTCACAGTGGCCTTCTCCTGGGCTTTTCCCCGCGTTCCCCTCTAGCATGTATTATGGGCCGTAATTTGTAATTGCTTGTATGTTTATTTGCTTCATTTTGAATCTGTTGACTGTAGCTACAAAAGGAGAAATGACACCACTCACAGTCCATGTCTTGACCTCTGAAGACTTTGCTGAGAGCCAACCTCACCAAACTCAGGATGAAACTCATTCAAAGAAACTCTGTCCATTTAATCAACTCCTCTGCTGCCCTCCCAGGGCCCTGATGCTATTACTACAAGTACTTATTTGTTCAAATGAATATTAACATTGTAATTTAGTACCTAATTATGCTTCTCTAGTCATAACTGGAAATGTGGTATTAAAATTCTTACATGCTCTTTGGCTATCAGCATGTACTTTTGTCAATAATCTGGAATTGCCGGAGATTTCTTTCATGTACAATCTTTGTGCTCATATCTCTCCTGTCTCTGATCCTCCCTCGTCGTTACAGATTTACTCTCTGCCGTGGCCGGCTGTGTTGAGCACTGTGGTCTTGCTTGAATAAAATAGGGTGTCTAGAGTTCAGCTCCTTCCTAAAGAAGTGTGTGCATAGATGCTGTTCAAATGGCTTCATCTTTTGTCTGATAATAGTACCAGCCACAGAGCATAGATTTTAGGATTCCACCACTGGGAAAACCATGCCTGCCACACATAAGTGCTCAATAAATTTTGCCTAATTAATAATTCTCATCTTGTCTCATAGTTCTAGGCTGGTAGCCCTCATTCCTGGCTGCACATAAGAAAACATGTATCTTTAAAAAATCCTCATGCCTGGTCTCATGTCAGAATGGTGAAATCCATGCCTCTATGAATGGGGTTTCCAGATGGTTCCAACAGGCAGGGAGGATTGAGATCCCTGCTCCAGGCAGAGCCAACATATGAATGCTTTAAAGAGCCACTGTTCTCTCTATAATCAGTTCCAGTGTATAGCAGCCATCGACAGATGATCGAAAAATTAGTTTCTGCTTGGAACTGTTCTATGAACTGATTAGCCATATCCCTTGTAGTGGTGATGGAGAAAGGAATGTAGGTTTTATATTGGTAAAATTGTTTTTGAAAAGAGATTTATCTGTAAATATTTTAAAAGAATGTCCTAATAGAAATTATTTGCATCTGTAATGATATTTGTTGCTCTAACCTACAAGTGTTTTGTGCAAGTTCTCCCATAAGGCAGATCCCCCTGTTGGCAGGACTGGGTGTCCGTCTACCAGGATGCAGATGGCTCATAACCAATAACCCTGCTGTTAAGAACACCACCCAGGCCTTCTGTTTTGAAAACATCTATTTGCAACTGGGAAAAAAAGAAACACAACAACTAGTATGTCTAAGTCACCCTCTTAAAAAATGTGTATTTTCTGACAATCATGTTTAGAGATCGATTTGCTGAGCAAAGAGGATCCATGTCCTTGAGAATCATGGGTAGCATGGACCTTCTGTAGGCAGACTCCTTGCCTTACCAAGAATCTTCACCCATGTCCTTGTATGCCCTAGATAGCCCTCTTACCAAGGCAGAGTGAAATTCCCGAAACACTGAACGCAGCCTTGTTATCTTTATCCAGGAGCTCTAGCGTCAGTTCAAATCAGAAAAGTGGATTGGGTTAAAGGCATCCCATGCATGAACCTTTGTATAATTTGAGCTGATTCTGCTCAGGGCCACACATCAGGAACAGTTTTATTTCTTCCTCACCAATCTATATGCCATTTCTTGCCTTATTGCAGTGGCTGCAATTTCTAGTACCCAGTTGAATGAATGGTGAGGGTGGACATTCCTGCCTTTCTTCCCTGTCTTAGAAGGAAGAGGTTTCTTTTTTTTGGTAACATAAATGGTTGTTGAGTTTTATCAAATGCCTTTTTTTGCATCAGTTGATATGATCATGTGATTTTTTTCTTTAGCATGTCGATATGGCAAATTACATTGATAGATTTTTGAATGTAGAACCTCTGGCATATCTGAAATAAATACAACTTAAATCCAACTTGATCATGTGTCTGATTCTTTCTTTTATAACGCTGGTTCATTTGCTAATATTTTGTTGAAGATTTCTGTGCTTAAAATCATAAGAAATAATGGTTTGTAATTGTCTTATTTTGTACTGTATTTGTGTAGTTCTAGTATCAAGGTAAATAAAATAAGTTTGGGGGTACTTCTTCCTCTTCTATTTTCTGGAAAAGATTGTGTAAAATTTTGTTAATTCTTCTTTAAGTATTTGGTAGAATTTTCCTTTGAAACTGAGCATTTCTTTTTCAGAAAAATTGTAATGACAAATTCAGTCTGTTTAATGGTTAGAGGATTACTTAGGTTATCTATTTCTACTTGGTTTTGATAGTTTGTGGTTTTAAAAGAATTGGTCCATTTCTTCCAATTTGATAAATTTCTGAGTGTAAAGTTGTTCATAGTATTCCATTCTTACTCTTTTAATGGCTGTGGGATCTGTTGTAATATCCCATTTCATCCCTCATACTGATGATTTGTGTCTTCTCTCTTTTTATCTTGGTCAGTCTTGATAGAGGTTTATCATTAAAAAAATTTTTTTTTAAAGAACAGCTTTTTGTTTTATTGATTTTTTTCTACTGTTTTCCTGTTTTCAGTTCATTGATTTCTGCTCTGATCTTTATTATTTCCTCCTCTTTGCTTGCTTTGTGTTTACTTTGCTTTTCCTTTTCTATTTTCTTGAGGCAGGAACTTAGATTACTGATTTGAGACTTTTCCTTTTTTCTAATGTATTTAGTGCTATAAATTTCTCTCTCAGCATTATTTTAGCTGCATACTACATATTTTGATATTTTATATATTAACTTTCATTCAGTTATATGTGTTTTAAATTTCTGTTGAGATTTCATATCTGACCCATGGAATATTTAGAAGTGTATTGTTTAATTTACAAGTGTGAGGTCAGGGGAGAATTTTGTTGGCTTCTTGAAAGAAAAAATTGCCAGTTTGGCTTCTGAGCAGGTAATATTATATGAGCCTTGTAGGGTTTTATATACCTTTGATAAATCTAGATAAATACAGAAATACCTCTAATAGGAACATAAGGAAAACATTTGCTTCCTTTACTTCTTTGACACCTCTTAATTAGGAGCACTAGCAAATCTACTCCTTTGGTCACACATTTCTTTCAAAGCATTTCTCATCGTATTTTGAGCACTATACTCTGTACTCACGTGCAGGATCTTCCTGGGCCCATGGTTCACAAATTCCGTCACTCACCATGTCGCTGTCCCTCCCATTCTGTGGCCTACCCTGTTTACATAAATTGCTGAAAACAGATCTTCTTATAGGGTATGGATTGTGCAAGTCATGAGATGTGGTGGTACTTAGCCAGTGACTTGGAGATGTAAATATGTGAGCTGCATCCACGACCAAACACAGACAGTTATTGAGTAAGATTATGGTTACACCATCCTTTACTGAAAGTGGTTTCTTTTAGCTATAGATATTTAGATAATTGCCTCTGTTTTTCATTTAATGGGATGGTGACAATGTTTGGATGATGAGAAGGAGGAAGAAGAGGTGATGTTCTGAGACTCTAAGTTCATGCCCTGCTCATATCCCTTATCTATCCATCCACTCACCTATTGATTTTTCCATCTATCTGTTCTTGGTGATCACACTTGCCGAGCTCATTATCACATCGGGATCTTTGCATTTGCTCTTCCTCTTTTTGGAAGTTTTTTCTCTGACTTTTCATGTGCTGACTCCTTCTTGTCTTCTCTTCAACAAAGTCTGTCCTAATCATTCTATCTAAAAGAATTCCTTCTTAGTTATTATCACATTATCTTGTTTTTTCTTTTAAGATACTTTTCATTCTTTGAAATTGTCTTATGTATTTTTATCCACTTATTTATTTTCAGTCTTCCTTGCCAGAATACAAGTGCCATGAAGGCAGAGATATATATTTTGTTTCCCAGAATATTACCAACACCTAGACCAACATCCATACGGCTGACAATTCATACATACAATTATTTATTAATTAAATTAATAAATGTTAATTTTCTGACAATATAAGGTAGTGATTAAAAGTGCAGACTCTGCAGCCAGACTGTTTGCATTTAATTCTATGTATGCAAACTTGGAAATAGCATGCAATGACCTTGGGCAAGTTATTTATCATTTCTGTGCCTCAGTGGCCTCATGAAAGGAAAAATGGTATGAAATGAGAATAGTACATAACTCAAACTTATCATCATCAGGAGGATTAAATGAAATAGAAATTTAAAAAAGGTACAGTACCTAAAATAGCATCTGGAAACTCTGCATTTAAAAACAACTACTACGGGCTTCCCTGGTGGCGCAGTGGTTGCGAATCTGCCTGCCAATGCAGGGGACATAGGTTCGAGCCCTGGTATGGGAAGATTCCACATGCCGCGGAGCAACTAAGCCCGTGAGCCACAACTACTGAGCCTGCGTGTCTGGAGCCTGTGCTCCGACAAGAGAGCCCGCAATAGTGAGAGGTCTGTGCACCGCGATGAAGAGTGGCCCCCACTCGCCGCAACTAGAGAAAGTCCTCGCACAGAAACGAAGACCCAACACAGCCAAAAATAAAATAAAATAAAATAATTTAAAAAAAATAAAAAAAATAAAAACAACAACTACTACTAAATAATAGCCAAGGGCCATTTTTGGAAAATAAAGTAAAAACCAAGAAATACAACAACAACAAAAGAAAACAATTCCTACCTCGAATTTTAAATGTAATGAGTACTTCTGAGAGATTCTTAAACCCTAGTAAAGTAGAAAAGAACAAAACAAGCCATTAGCCTTGACCGCATCACTAACTGACTTGGTGATCTTGAGCTCGTTCATTTCCCTGAGTCTTTTTTTTTAACTGAAGTGTAGTTGAGTTACAATGTTGTGTTAATTTCTGCTGTACAGAAGAGTGATTCAGTTATATATATATATATATATATATATATATATATATATTCTTTCTTATATTCTTTTCCATTATGGTTTATCACAGGATACTGAATATACTTCCTTGTGCTATACAGTAGGACCTTGTTGTTTATCCATTCTATATATAATAGTTTACATCTGCTAACTCCAAACTCCCACTTCATCCCTCCCCCACGCCCCTCCCCCTTGTCAGTCACAAGTCTGCAGAATCTTCTCTGAGTCTTAATCCCTCATATAGGAAGATTAAGGTTTGGACTAGAGAATCCCTAGGAGCCCCCAGATTTAATTTTTTTTTTTTTTTTACGGTTCGCGGGCCTTCACTGTTGTGGCTTCTCCAGTTGCAGAGCACAGGCTCCGGACACGCAGGCTCAGCAGCCATGGCTCACGGGCCCAGCCACTCTGTGGCATGTGGGATCTTCCCGGATCTGGGCACGAACCCGTGTCCCCTGCATCGGCAGGCGGACTCTCAACCACTGTGCCACCAGGGAAGCCCCAGATTTAATGTTTTGAATCTCCACTTTCCAGGTGCAAGTTGTTGAAGAGTCCCCACTACCTTGTGTCTGGCTCTGGGCTGGTCATGTGTAGGAAGGAGAGTCTGGGCTGGATTGAGGCCCCTGGAGAGAAGTGCACCTGCCTCTGCATGGGGCCTCTCAAAAGCAGACCTCCCAAACCTGTCACTGTGCCAGACCCCATGACTGCAGAGAGCCACAGCATGGAAAATGACCTCAGCCTTTTGACAGTCTGGCCCCAAAGCTCACTGCCAAACCCCAGATTCCAACCTTTTGATAGCCACCCCACAGGTGCAACCTTTGTTGTGATGAGTGAGTTGGGGCGAAAAGCATACCCCCATGCACACACAAGGCATTATTGATAATAATTAATAAGCCCCTGGCAATTATACCCAATGATGTGTAAGGTCAGGATGACATGCACTGTCAGTCAACGGTGGTACTGGAGAAAGGGTGAGTGGCAGAGCCAGGAGTGAGTACCACCTACTGCAGGATTAATCACCCATCAGAGAAGGGCTGTCACTCACTCTCGTTGGGCCCAGGGTGCAGTATTGTGAGGCCTGTCAGTTTCCCTGGACCAGGAGGTGTCTGATGGTGGCAACCTATGCAGTGGAGCTGGCTCAACCCTCCACTCAAGGCCTCAAGCCCCCATGCTTGAGCTCGTGAGAGAGCACATCCACCCAGGCAAGGAGCAGCCTTCCTCAGTTTTTGATAGCATAGAGGGGGTCAGCACTGCTTTCCCTGGAGGGTTTGCCAGGGGGACAAGGGAGACAAGCATAAGATGCTGAAGATGTGGCCAGCCCACAGACTCCTAGCTCCATGTCAGGAGTCCTAAGTCCAGGTCCAGATTCCTCCACTTGCTCATCCTGAGACTTTAGAAACTCACATAATCTTACTGTGGTGGGATGCTATTGCCAAGCATTAACTAATTTCTTTTATAAACAGTCCCAGCAATCTCTTCCATTCTCCATCTCAGGTTCTTCATCCACCCACCATGTACCCCCAGGCCAAGAATTCTAAGGCACACACAAGCAGGGAACTTGAACTCGACCTTGCCTAGGGCCTCAATCATATGCTCCTTGTTCTGCAACTTCGTGCAGCTGGACATTATGACTTGGCCAATGTGGACCCTGACCACTGTGCCCTGGGGCTTTCCAAAGGCACCTCACATACCTGTTTAGAGCCTAGACTGGGGACAGCATGCCAGTCATGAATGTCCACTGGAAAGGGCTATGTGCAAGGTCCCTTAGGGCAACCCGTACAGGCCACAGGCTGCATGCACTACCGAGGAGGCTGCTGTTTGCAGCCTTTGTACACCAATTCCCCACGGGGAAAAGAGTACCTTCGGCTTAAGTGACTGCAAAGAAAATTCATGTTTATTGAGTGTACTTTACATACAGCAAAATTCATCTTTTTAGATGAACAATTCTGCAGCTGTTGACAAATGTATGCAGTTGTGTAACCACCAGTGCAATCAAGATAAAGAATATTTATATCACTGCATAAAATGTCCCCATCCCCTTCTAGTCAACCCCTCTCCTTACTCTTATCCCTTTTGTTTTTCCCCTAGAATGTCATACAAATGGAGTCCTACAGTGTGTTTGCTAATGACCTCTTGATTATCCCTGTAGTTTGGGTGAAGCTAAGCCCATCTCCCTGGCTCACAGGTGGGGGTTCAAGGATGTCAGCTGGGCCAGTGAGACTCAAACCCAGGACTTCTGTTGTAACTAGTGCAGAAGCTGAGCTCCCTTTCCACGGGCCTACTGAGCTCCTGGAAGACAAGCTTAGAGTTGCTGAAGGCCATCTTGCAAGGATGTGGGAAGAGGGTGCTCATGAATAAAGCCAAGAGTCAGAGAAAGATCCAGCCAGGCCTGAAAATGCAGCCCTGAATTTATCAGTTACCTGAGCAAATACAATAACTTGCCAAGTTTTGTTTTTCTATGCCAGTCGGGGTAAGTTTTCTGTGACAGAAAAAGTCCTAACGAGGTTCCACATGCAAATTTTTTTTTGACGCCTACTATGAGCAAAGGCATAGAACATGAATTACCTGCATCAGTCTCAAAGCAGGTACACCAGAACAGGACTCTGATGAAGCATAAATGCAGATAAATTAAGAAGTTTTAAAATATACATATATTTTAGTCTGAACATTCTGAATAAGTCTATACAGTTTCAATTCACCAGATAAATTCCTAGACCCAGCTTCTTCATCTGACCCATTGCTTCTATTCTCAGTGGACACAGACTTTAATTTTCTCTAAGGAGCAAAAAGCAGTGGAGGGGACATCGCTATTTTGAGTAAGTCCCCAAGACCAGGTCATAATTTATATAAGTGGATCTTTTATGCTGCCTTTTACAAATCAGCTTCTATAAAATTTTGGTGGTGTAGTGTCTCTTCATACACATATGGGTAATGAAGAAGTAAAACTGCCTTTATTTGCAGATGACACAATTTTCTAGATAGAAAGGTCTAAGGAATCTACAAAGAAGCTACTAGAGATAAAAACTGAGTTTAACAAGTTCCAAGATACAATATGAATACACAAAATATCAACTGTATCTTTTATATTAACAACAGATAATTGGTAAGGTGAAATTTTAAAATACCATCTATAGTTGTATTAATAATACCAAATGTACATAAAGATAAATTCATAAAGATATGTACAAGACCAATAAACAAACTACAAAACATTGCTGAGAAAAATTAAAGAAGACCTAATAAAAAAGAGAGATATACCATCTTCATGGACTCATTATTGTTAAGATGTCAGTTTTCCCCTAACTGAGCTACAGATTCAATACAATCCCAGTTAAAATCTTAGCATGTTTTTTGATGAATAGAAACAGACAAGGTGATTCTAAGGTAGTTCTTTACTTTGTAAAAGCACAAGGAATAGAATAGCCAAAACTATTTTTGAAGAACAAGTGTGGAAGTCTCACAACATCTGATTTCAAGGCTTAATATAAAGCATCAGTAATCATAACAGTGTAATCAGCATAGGAATAGCCATATAGATTAATGAAACAGAATAATGTATCCAGGTATAGACCCATCCCTGCATGGTCAACTGATTCTTGACAAAGGGACAAAGATGATTTATGGGAAAAGGATAGTCTCTCAACAAATGGTGATGAAACAATTGGATATCCATATGGAAAAAATCACGACCCTTAAATTAACTTGAAATGGATTGTATTATATTCATAATAAACATACAAAAGTTCATTTTTTAACCTAATAATAAAAACCACTTAAAAAATCAAGAATATAAACATCCAGGGAAAATTTCAAGAAGACAGCTGAACAAGGAGATTGAATATCTAAATTCCCTTTAAATTAGATTAGGGTTCAATGTAATCCCAATCACAGCATGGAAAGGATTTTTTTCAGGAGGGGGATAAGAAACAAAATGTTTCTAAAGTAGCATTAAATACCTGGAAAAAATTAGACAGGCAAGCAACAGTTAAAAAACTAAAACCAAAGAATAATTGGAGGAAGGGGAACTAGTTCTGCCAAATAAAATGTATTATAACATAAGAATCTTTAAGTTGATTTGATACTGGAACAAAAATAAATATACAAATCTAAGAAGCAGACTAGCGAGATCTAAATCAGTTTTGTTAGACGATCTTAATATTTGAGGACTATTCCCCAAATGATGCTGGGGTAGATGGAAACCTACACAGGGTAAGGAAGCAGATTTTATTCTCGCATCATATGCCTGATAAGTAAAAGGGTTGAAAAGTTAAATGGTAAATAAAAATCAAACTATAGAAAACTAGAGGAAAACATCAGTATGTATTGAAATAATCTCTTGGCTGAGAGATGACTTAACACTGTGGAAGAAATCATAGTGGGTCAATGGATGTGGCTATATTGGAATTTAAACATTTTACTTGTAAGTGAATTCACAGACCGAACTCATAACTGGGAAAATATTTTCTGCAAATATGATAAACAAAGTGTTTTTACCCTACCTACAAAAAGAATTCATATACATAAATTTATTTTGTATTTATTTAAAAAATGTATTGAAGTATAGTTGATTTATAAGTTGTGTTAATTTCTGCTGTACAGAAAAGTGATTCAGTTATACATATGTATACATTCTTTTTCATATTATTTTCCATTATGGTTTATCACAGGATATTGAATATAGTTCCCTGTGCTATAGAGTAGGACCTTGTTGTTTATCCATTCTATATGTAATAGTTCGCATCTGCTAACCCCAAACTCCCAATCCACATCTAAATAAATTTAAAAAATTAAGATACCCAAAAGAAAAAAATGCCTAGGCCACATATAGAAAGTTGAATCATAAGAGAGTAAAGGTAAATGACAAACGAGCATATGAAAGTATCAATCTCATGAGTTGAGTAAATTTTAGGGATAATAATAAAAACAATAAATATGATACCATCTTTAGCCATCAAACGTATAGATCTTTCAGAAGTGTGATTCCCACCACCAGCAAGGGCATATGATAGAACCTGGACTTGGAGGAAGAGTAAATTGTTACATCTATTAAGAAGGCAGTTTAACAATATTCATCAGCAGTTTTTAGAATGTTCATATTTTTGATTTAGTAAATTTACTTTTAAAAATGAAATTCTTAATTTTAAAATGTACTAAAGTGCCTCATAAAAATAACATAAAATATGGACAGAGGTTCCCACATTATTCATAATATCAGAGAGAGAGACAGAGAGAGAGAACTGAATTCCAACAATATATAGGGAATGGTTAATCAATACCTTCACATTCACACTCTGGCATATTAAACACGCATTCCAAATGTTTATAAAGCGGGTTGAAAGATATGGGAAATTGTATGACTAAATGATAAATTGAGAAAAATATTTACAACACTTGGTTAATATACATAATATGCAAAGTGTATCCACAAATTAAAAAAAAAGACAAGTTAAAGACAAGACCCAATTAAAAACATGTCAAAGGCTATCAATAGGCAATTCACAGATAAGGAAATCCCAGTGGTCCATAAGCTGATGAGAACATATTCAACCTCATGGAATTGGGAAGTAAAAATTAAAGTAAAATTGAAATACTGTGTGTTACCCACCAGGCTGACAAGAATGTACAAGTGATAACATTAAGTGCTGGCAAAGCTGCAAGGATCTAGGCAGCCCATATATTGCTAGTGGGAATATGACTTGCTTCATTCAGCCTTTTGGGAAAGTAATCTTAGAGTAGCTATTAAAATTAAAATATGCATATCCTTTGACCCAGCAATTCCATTTTATAGCTCTATTGTATGGAAATAAAAGCATTATTTTTAAAGGAAGGGGGGAGAAGACATCTTCTGAATGTCCATTAATAGAGGAATGATTCGATATACATTGTGTGTGTCAGAACTATGGAATACGATGCGGTTATGAGAGACAGATGGATCTGTTTTCCCAAAGGGATACCATGATAATTCACTGAGAAGAAAACAAGTTATAGAAAAACAAAAAATATGATATAGGTAGGAGAGTAAAACCCTATTTTTATTAAATCTTTCATTTTCTTTTTAATTTTTCGTGTCTTTTATTTCCCTTTCATCTTTTAACTCAGTTCCTCCCTCTCTCCCTCCATTCCTTCCTTCCTTCCTCTTCCTCCTTCTCCTTCTCTCTCTCACTCATATACCTGTCTTCTTTCTTACCTTTCTTCTTTCCTCCCTTCCTCTCTCTCTCCCTCTCTCTCTCTTTAATACTTCTTTATCTTTCCGATGTCCATTGTGTTTTATGGACAAAAATGCAGTATGGATTATAGCACATGCTGTTAGCATTGGTTATTTTCTGAGGATGGAGTGGAGGGAAGGAGACAGGTTGTTAATTGTGTTTTTGTTTTTCATCACTGGTTACACAGAACACAGTGTGACTTTATAATTTTGGAAAAAAGATTTTAAAAAAGAGATTCTATGACATGATTATGCTCTGAACTCTGTTTTTGTTTTCTCTTGGTTTGTTTGTTTGAGATAAAGGTAAAAAAGATAAAAAATAAAATCTCCAAAAGGTTGTTTACTCTGATGAACAGAGGTATGTGGATGAGTTTTGCTCCTTTATACTATAATGTGCTTTCCAACATAAATAAAAAGCATTAATTACAACATTTAAAAAAGCATATTAATGAAGTCAGTTTGCTCATCCTCTTTCATTCAAGGGAGACGTGGATTTTGCTTTTTCCGAGGTGTCTCCAGGGATGAACTGCCATACCCGGTTCCCCAAGCAGTTGGGAGAGGACATTGCTGCCCCTGGTTTCTGGGACCCGAGGACCCACCCACAGGGGGAACAGGGGTGGCTCGCCCTCACAGTGGAGCCCAGACAGAGCCCTGCTCACGAGGGCATGTCCTCATCCTGCATCCGTGGGCCCTGTGCACCATCATCAGCCCTCCTGTCAGCCCAGGAGGTGGCCCTGCAGGATTTGGCCATGGAAAGAAGAGGGAGCCCATTCCAGAGGCAGGAAAGCAGTGAGTCAGGGCGGTGGGGATGTTAAAGGAAGAGCCGTGTGGAGGAACCGTTGGCTCTGTGTGCGTTTGGGCCAGAGCCTGTCCTGCCAGGGCTGAGTGGGGCCAGAAACTTCTGGAGAGATCTCACTTTGGGGACCTTCTGTTCTCGGCATAGATGAGTAACTCTTCCAACCCGAGCAATAAAGTGGGGAAGTAGACAGTAAATAAGCAACAGGCAAAATTAAAACCAGTAATGAGGTGCATGAATATTGTGGTGTGACAAGGCTGGAGACACATTTGTCTGGGAGCACGCATGGTCTGGGAGAACATAATGGCAGAGTGGTTGGCGTCCTCATTTTCCTCCCCTGAGTCTCCGCTTAGTGGCCCTGGAGGCTGGCACCTGTGCCCAGATGCTTTTAAAACCTTGGCAGGGAGAGGCAGGCCCATAACAGAGGGAAGCCAGAGCTCCAGTGCCTACTTAGTTGGGGGGGTGGCTCATGAGGGCCGGGGATGTGGCCCCCTCCACCACTCTTGCCCCCCTGGGCCAGGGAGCAGAGGCAAAGTCGACCAGAAGGTTGCCTGTGGCAACAGTGTCGCCCTGTATCCTTCAGGGGGACAACTGTCCTGAAACTTCACCTCAAGGGAGATCTCACACATGTGAGACGTCTCATGAGTCTGTGCTGAAGAAACGGCTGGAGTTCGTTTGAATCTGCTGCACCTCTCTAGGGAGCTGCTCCCCATTTGGGTCAGGGCTTTCACCCAGAATTGCTTCTTCCATGGGCCTTTAGAAATGCCCTTTGGGTGCGAATGTCCTGAGACCTAGAGGGAACAAGAAGCTGAGCTGTAAAGGGAGGATGACAAGACTTGGCCAAAGGGGGCTGGTTAGGATGAGAAGATGTCAAGAGCCAGTTTTAGGGAAGGGTGTCCTCAGAGCCCATCCACCCTATGGAGGTGCTGGGGAGTCAGGGAGCAAGGGTTTGATGGACATGTGGTGTGTACCACAGGATCCCAAACCTCCCACGCTACCTTACTAAGAAAGGGGTGAGGCCAAGACACCACTGCAGAGTACTTGGAGGTGGGCAGAGGGGTTTATTAAAACAAAGGTGACTGCATCCTCAGATCAGCTTCTCCCTCCACTGGGCAGCCAAAGAACCTGGCTGAGGTGGGGGCTTGTAGGGCTGGCATTTTGTGGCTTTCCTCCTGTGGGCAGGGGCACTGTCATGCCTGTCTACTGCTTCTGAAGTGACAACAAGGTATACTTTTCTGCTGGAAATTTTCAGCTAGATTGCTCTAAAACTGGGTAATGAGTTTGAGCCTGATCAACTTGTAGAAATAGTATACAGCTGGTCATAATTCCTCAATGTATGTATATTTTGTTTTTGTTTTTGTTTTGCAGTACGCGGGTCTCTTACTGTTGTGGCCTCTCCCGTCGCGGAGCACAGGCTTCGGACGCGCAGGCTTAGCGGCCATGGCTCACGGGCCCAGCTGCTCCGCGGCACGTGGGATCCTCCCAGACCGGGGCACGAACCCGTGTCCCCTGCATCGGCAGGCGGACTCCCAACCACTGCGCCACCAGGGAAGCCCAATGTATGTATATTTATGAATTAAAATATGCATGTATGGTGAAAGAGAAATAAGTTACATCATGCAATGCATTCATAATTGACACGTGTACTCGTAATCTGTCTTCTCCATATACACATATGAAGGTGTGCTGTACTTCAAGTAGTTTTCAGGGACAGTTTTAACTCAGCATGATTCTGACCGTGTGCTGAGTCTGGACCTTTACGCGTGATGGAATTCCACTGTAGCTAGGAAGCTCTGAAACTCCTCTGAGCCATTGTTTCCACCATAAGAATGGGAGAAGCAAAGCCCAGAGAGGGGAAGGTGTTTGTGCAAGATCAGGGGACAGGGCCTAGGGTGAATTACATGGGTGCACCTTCCATCCATCCATCACCATCTTCCATGCCTCGCTGCCTCCCCAACTCTCCATGCAACTCTGCCCAGGTGAGGACCATACTGTTGCCTCCACTCGCGGCCCTGATTCACACAGCCCAGATCTGGGCACCTGCTCCGTAAACAGTCCACGTTTCCTAGGCCTTCAGAGGCCGCATTCCAGATGCTAACTTCTGACAGCGTGTGTGTGTGTGTGTGTGTGTGTGTGTATGTGTGTGTGCGTGCGTGCACGTGCGCACATACGTGCACCTATGCTTGCAGATGATCTAGATGTGCTGGCATGGGCCCATCCCCCGCAGGGCCAGGGGCATGAGCTGGTCTGTGGATGCCCCCAGTACAGTGGCCCACAGAGGGGCACTCTGCACGTACCTCAGGCGACATCCTGTGGATCTGGGCCATGGGAGAGAATATTTGACCTGTTGGCTGGAAACTGAGCTGATAATTGACATCAAGAGGGAATTGGCTCTTTTAAGACAAATGCTTCCAGATGCCAGGATCACTGGGTCCAGGTTACTACCTAGATGGATCTGGATGGGAGCCAGAAAAGGAACAGCATTTGATAAATTCAGAAAGGTAGTTAATCATCAAGTAGCTAGCATGGTCAGATTCCTGCAAGGTCGGGCTTACTTAAGGATGCCCTAGTAGTGCAAGGAGTATGCCAGGACCTCAGAGAATCAGGGAACTCCACTATCTTTCCAGTGACAGTCGGTCCAAGCTTGGGGTGCTGTGATGTATGTTTGTTGCTGCCAGCAAGAAACCTGCTCCCAGATAGGGCCCAGCCATGTGGGGTTTGGGAAGCCTCTGACTGAATCAGGTTTTCTGTGTAGATTACAATTGATGACCTGTTTCCTGGTCGCTGGGAAGCCTTCATGGGCAGGGACTGTTGACACATCGGTTTCCAGATGCAGCTGGAACCAGTCGAGGTAAGTGAAAAGCAGGGAAATTCAGTAGAATTGAACCTCTGGGAACCTCAAAGGGGCCTTCTGTTTAGCATGTGATTTGGGGCATTTAAATATTTTAAGGATTCGGGCAGATGATCTCACATTCGAGGGAGCCCTTCTGACACCACCATGTTAGGAGGGCAATAAACCTATGCTGTTGTTTATAGTCCGGTCGCAGTTGATTGCATGTGCTCTGAAGGGAACCCCCAAATATATTCTGGAGTGATAAGTCACCAGGGGGTCCTCGTTTTTCACCTGGATGACCACAGTAGCCTCTTGAAAGGTTTCCCTGCTTCATTCTTGCCCACACAGTAGCCAGAGTGGTGTTTAAACATGGAAATCAGGTCATATCAGAGCCCTTACTTAAACCCTCTAATGCCTTTCCATTGAAATTAAAATAAAATCCAAATTCCTTATTTCCTACAAGGCCTATGTGAAGTGGCCCTGCCTACGGTTCTGGTCTCATCTATCCCCCTCTGCAGCCATACTTCCTGTTCCTCGAAACTGGTCTGCCTCAGCACATTTGCATGTGCCCCTCTCTGTGCCCGAAATGTTCTTCCCGGGTTTAACCATTGTCATCACCTTTTTGTAGCCAGCCATCAGCTCAACTTTCACCTCTTCAAAGAAGTTAATGAAAAAAGCACCATCCTAGTTGTTTTCTTTCCCATTGTCTTGTTTTATTTTCCTCAAAGCATTGGTCACTTTCTGACATTATCATGATGATGCTCTAACTTGTTTATTGTGTGACTTCTCCTAGAATATAGGCTCTGCAAGAGCAAGACTTAGTCTGTTTTGTTCACTGCCTTATCCCCAGCATCTAGAAAGGTTCTTAGCCAAAAGTAGCTCTCCATAAAAATATGATGGGCAGTTGGATGAATGGACAGACAGATGGATGAGTAGATGGATGGAAGAGTGAGTGGGTAGATCAAATAGATGGATGGGTAGATGGATGAATGGGTGGTTATATGGATGGGTGAGTGGATAGATGAATGGGTGGGTGGACGGATGGGTGGGTGGATGGGTGGATGGGAGGACGGATACTAGGGTTGGCCTTTGTGACCCAGGAAGAGTTCAGGGTTTCCAGATAAATGTCATTGCAACAGGATTCCTTGAGAGGGTCAAATAAATTGGCAAAAGATCAAGCCAGAGCCATTCTGTCATTTATGCTTTTCTAGTTTAGAGAATACTTGTTCCTTCAAATGTTGTCTACACGAAGGACTAGCTGTTGGGAACTCATAAGTTATTTTCCTGGGGATATTTTTTCTTCCCTTTTATTCCAGCAACAAGGAACTAGAAATAAATTCTGGATGAGCAAACTTTGATAATGAACTTTCTCTTTCCATTGTAACATTGCAATAGTGACTGCCAAATTTTTCACCAGATCATCTCCTGTCACTGAGTAGAACACTAACTTGAAGAAAATATTTTGTTATACAACTAAAAAATGGACTCTCCTGAGAATGAACTCTTCTTTGGAAGTGGTATATTTCATGATGAGATGCCACTGAGGGGTAAATAAAGGCTGAGTGTGCTTGTAAATTATTTACTTTAGCAATTTTCAGGCAGGATGCATAGCTACAAATAACAATATTTATTATGGGGGATGATTTCCTTTTTAGTAACATTTATTATTTGTTGATAATGAACATAATAAAAAAGTTATTTGAGGAACATTTAGAAGTGTATAAAGGAGACTACTATACTCACACTCTAACCCCACCATTCACTCTGAGATGAATATTTTAGCTAACTTTTCTTTCTGTCAGTTTCTGTCTACATATATGTAAACATATATGCATATGTTACGTGGTTTTAAGTACCCTCTACTTACAATTTTTTACTGCTTTTGTTCATTGGAACGATATTCTGTATATTTCCCCAGGTCATTTAAAGACTCTTGGCAAACATTATTCAATTGCTCCATGGTATTTAATTGTATAGACCAGCCTTGTTTAATAGACATAAAACGTGAACTGCATTATAATATGTAATTTAAAATTTTCTAGGAAATACAATAAAGTTTAAAAAGCAGGTAAAATTAATTTTAATCATACATTTTATTTACTCTCATATTTATAAAATTTTGTCATTTCAACGTCTAGTCAACATAAAAATTATTGAGATTTTACATTTTTTGAACTGTCTTTGAAATGTATTTTACACTCAATTTAGATCAGCCACATTCCAAGTGTTTAGTAGCCACATATGTTGCATGGCTACCATGTTCACTAGCCCAGGACTAGTCTATTGAAAATTAGTATTGTGATGGTTTATATGTGATGGAAGGGATTTTACGTTACTTCTCATATTCTAACTTAAAAGGCCATCTTCCAAGGATAAAAGCAGCCTGAAATTAGAGTTCCAGTTATCATCTATCAGGTCTCAAGGTGATTAATTCAGTGTGATAGCTACAAGATATAGCCTCAATTCCTCAAAATGCTAAATGAAGTGGAAATATGTTGAAAACAATGTTTTTCAAATTACGCATTTGATACCATTTTGCCTCTTTTCAAAGATGATTTCCTAGGCTCTAATGGAAGCTGATGTCTCCTTGTATATTAAAATCATATTCAATGCAAGGCAAATGAATTGAATTAGGTAGGATGGTATTGATTATTATCAGTTCGACTTCAGCTCTGGGTCTGTCTGCTCTCTTCAGCAGAATCCTGGGTCCTCCAGGGAAGCTCACTGATGTCACAGTCCCCTCCTCCCTCCCCTCCACATATTGGAATAAAATGCTTATCACTGGGTACAGTGGCAGGGCTGTGCTGTTGCAGACTCAATTTTAAAATGTATTCCTGAACCAAAGGAATTTGAGACGGATCTAACGGATGCAACTGGTCCTCAAGTGATGTTTTGAGGTAGAAACATTCTGATTGGGTGTGTGAACAAGATATCATGAAGGAGGGAGGAGAGGGAAGAGGAAAGACCATCTCCATCCTGAGGGACCCTCTTGCCTGGTTATGAAGTCCAGTCCAGCAGCTCACAGGAGCAGGAGAGACAACCCAGAGCCCATCTGAGCTAATGGAGGCTTACCTGTTGGCTTATGGCAACATGGGTCCACCCAAAAGCTCTTACTGGCTGCCTCCCATATGTCATGTTTGGGTCCTGGGGCACAGCAATGAATCAGATGGTGTGTCTGTCTTGAAGGTGATTCAATGAGGGAGATGGACAAGTAAACCCTACACTACAGCTTATCTCATGTGATAAGAGATGTACCTGGAATGCTGTATGTGGCACATCCAGTCGGTTGCTCAGCCCTCAAGGATGGCTTCCTGGAGAACAGGACTGACTAGCAGTGTGACCTCAGGCAGACTCCATGTGACTTTCACAGAGTCACTCTGTGACTTTCACTCTGTGAATTTCACAGAGACTTCCATGTGTCTCTGTGAAATCAGTGTAATAAAAGTAACTTCTTCACTGGGCTGATAGGGGAGAAGATGAGATAATTCCTGTTTGACACCTAACATGGTTTGCCACCCAAAGCAATCAGTCACTGAGTATTGGCTGCCGTTACTATTATTGCTGTTGTTGTTTTATTAGAATTCGGGAATCGCATGATAGAGCATAGACTGTGGGTGATGGGGAGACGTTTAAAGCAAGGGAGAGATGTGCGCAGAGCTGCAGTTTTAGACAATTACTTTGGTGTAGGGGCTGCAGCGTCGCCTTGCAGGAGGGTCACTGGGCTGCCATCCAGGTGGGAGTGGCATCTGTGTATTTTCATAACAAGGGTGCTGCTTTTATTAGATTGTTAGTTAGGATGAATAAAATAACAACATTTAAAAGAGATGCATTTATTCTCATGTAATGTTTTTTTTTATGTACCCTTTCTTCTCCTTGCCATCATCCTTGTCATCGTTGTCATCATAGGACGTGTCTTGGAAAGATAAGGGTATGGGGGAGGTGGGTGCTCCCACCGTTCAGCCCACTGCTTGGGAGATAGAGAGGTGTGTGAGCATGGGAGGGGAGCTGGGAACAAACCCCAAGTGACAATATAAAGTAGCCTCGACACCCACTCCACGGAGGTCCCGGCAGCTCTGCCCAAATAGTGGCTCCAGATTTACACAGCTTCCTCCTTCTCCTTTATCTCAGTCATCAAAAATTTAAGGAGATTTAAAAACCACTGGGGTGTTATGCAGAAAATACAGCCTCGGGTCACTGATGGAATTCATGCCCAGGTTCTGCCAAGGCAGAGCTGGAGCTCACCCTTCCAGGGTGTCTGGGCTGTCACTCTGCCCATTCGTTTTCTTGACTGTAAAAATTAAACACATGCACAGGAGGACTTGGGAGGCAGAGTTATGGGGGATGTAAAGTGCCTTCCTGGAGAAGGCACTATACAGCATATAAACTTGGCCGTCCTGTAGTGGAACACCCAGTCACGTGGTGCCAAGAAGGGGTCCTGGAGATGCGGAAGCAACAGGCAAATGGCAAAGGGAAGAGGAGGCCGGGAGTCTGCTGGCCGGGAAGGGGCTTCTGCTGGACCAGATTTTCCAGGAGCTGGGCTGGTCCCCACTGAGTGTTCCCCTGGCTGGTGGTAACAGGGAAAGGAGGAGAAGCCACATCTGGGGGGACAGGTGCCAAAGCAGCTGTGGGGTGACAAGGGTGAGGCAGGAGTTCCAGTGCAAAGACAGATGGGGGGGGACACCCGGGTCCCTCTCACATGAATGTTGAAGGACAACCATCATTCACTTTCCTAAGCATGACCCCTTATAGTCTTCAGAGGAGATGTGGAGAAATTGCCAACCTTCTGGTGAAATCTCGAGCTACAGATACATGAAGACCAGAGACAAAAATTACATCTATGAAGCAGGAAATCCAAGTGACTGAGGCTCCTTCCCACAGGGCATTGGGAGGTCTCCTCAGCTTCAGGGCCCCCCAGAAGGCCATGGCCACCTGATCTGGGAGGCCTCGTGCAAGGGCTTGGAAGCTTGTCTTCTGGGGGCTGGCTCCCCCCCATACTGGGAAACTCACCAGCAGTTCCACTGCAAGGACATCTGGAGAACAGAGGCACAGATGCCTCAGTGTGTCTTGGAGAACGGATGTGGCACGAGGCTGCTGGTGGGGGCCCCTTGGTCAGTGTGTGTGTGTGAGAGAGAGAGAGAGAGCCAGGAAGAATGGAGGGAGAGGGAGGGGAGAGGGTAGAAACTACAAGTGCCATAAGGACTAATATGTGCTTATTCACTGTTCCTTGCTTTAGATATTTCTAGAACACCTACTATGCACCTGCACCGTGCATACCAGACTCAGTCCCAGCTTCACTGAGCTCACGGAGGGATGTCAACCAAAAGATCACACAATTATTTAATCTACAACTGAAGTAGCTCGTTTATTCTGTGCCATATCAAATGTACACCGCCCACCTCCGCTGGTGCCTCCTTTGTTTGGAAACTTGCCTGTGCATCTTTCAAGGAAGCACATGGATTTCATGATGGAAAAGCTAAGGGAGAAAAGCATTTGCTATGTCTAATTATTTATTTTTTTAAGGATTTAGATCTGGTACTGATGAAGGTGCCGATGGTGGTGGGCACCTCTGAATTCCGGCTTTACTGCTTCTTCTGCCTAGAGGAAGCTGTAACCCCCTTTTAAAAAGATATTTAATTTCAAGTGTAATATTCATAATGAAAAGTGCACTGATTATAAGGGCCCAGCTCAACAGACGGAACGTACCTATGTAACCAGCACCCAGATTAAGAACTAGGACATGAGGAAACCTGGGCACACCTCCCCGGCCAACATCTTCCCAGGGCATCCCCGTCCTGACTCACGTACCCCATGGGTCAGCCTTGCTCTTTAACGAACTTAGGAGACATGTGATCTCTCTGTGTCTGTTGTTTTTCTTCAGCCTTGTGTCAGGGAGATTCACCCATGTTGTGTGGGCTTTGCTGGGGGGTGTCTGAAGTGTCCCTCCATTGAGTCTGACCAAACCAGCAAAGGTGGCAATGACCTTGACATCTAGGGGATACAGGCTCTGATGTTACCAGCAGGTGTGCCCTTTTCCCTTGCTCTGGCTCCGTTGGGCCTCACCACCATCGAGCAACACAGGGTTCTCAGGGTACCAGTAACCTGGGAGAGAAGTTTTGCGTCCCTCCTGTTAGCCTTTCCCATTCCCTCGCTCACTGCCGAGGAAGTACAGTTAAGAGACTCACTCAGGAGCCAGACTGCCTGGGAATGAACTGCCCTTTGACCTTTGGTCATTTCACAAGCTGTCTGTGCCTCAGTCTCCTTGCCTCTAAAGTAGGGTTGGCAATAGTGGCACTTACTTCCTGTGGTTGCAGCGAGGGTTTGACGTGAATGTTGGAAGTGAGAACTGCCATCGTTTTTGGACCAGCGCTAACTTGGGGATAAGGGTCAGGAATTTTTATTCTTTCTTCATGGGTGAAGACACAGAAAGCTAGAGAGGGGATGCAAGCTACATCACTTAAGGATTCCCCTAATGAGTCTTTTCTCAACAGGACCTTAATGTATCATGGAGAGATATGCAGAAGATGAACCTGCTGTGACGATGCTGCATGGAAGCTGAGTGTCCCATCGTGTCCAAAGGCTGTGGGCATCCTTTATTTCATATGCCCCTGTGGCAATCCTATAACATCAGATGCACAGGGAGAGTTGGCCTCATTATTCCCATTAGATCCCATTTCACAGATCAGATAACTGAGGTCCTGGAAGATCACATTAGCTACCAAGTGGTCCACCGGGGTGTTCTGACTCCTGATGCACCTGCCTGTGCTCCTTTCTTCCAGTTATTCCTCCAGCTTGTAGGGGAGGAGACTTAGGACGTATTCACTAAAACATGGTCTCTTGAGCAGAAACTCCTAGTGTGAACCCTGGCATATTTTAAGACTACGCTTTTATACTCTGCTTCTTAGTAGCTCTGGAATTTTCTCACCCTCTGTGGGGAGCTCTGTGCCGATTAGCTTGTGACAAGTCCACATATTTAATAGAATGTTTCAATAATGCTTTCAAAATAGGAAAAAGAATGCTTACATATAGAAGGAATAAGCAAACAAAATATATTGGTTAAGTTGCTCCAGTTAACTTTTTTGAGCTTCCTGGCAGCCAGAGCAAGTGAAGGCTTAATGCTAGCAAGAGGCCCTCTTCCAGGGTTTCTTGCACACGATGCTTTTATCTTTATGTGGTTGTTTTCCCCCTGGGCACTTGTAAAACTTAAGACCGGGGCTGGCAACTTCACTCCTGGTAGTCTTTCTGGAGACGACTGGGAGTCAGTGGGTCCGGGTAGCTGTGTGGTGGACAGGTAAGACTCCACTGGGGAAGCGCTGGCCCAGGCTCGGTGGGTGCTAGCAGTGACCTTCATGACCATCACAGTCATTCCTCAGGGTTGTGGGGTCCTAAACCAGATGTCCTGAGACAGGATGATTACCAGAATCACCTGGGAATACCTTATTTCTAAAACATATACGTCCCTTGGCCCTGCTTCAGGTGTCATGACTGTGACCTTGGCGCTAGGAGGTTTAAATGTCATGTTTCAGAAACCCTGGAGCTAGAAGGTTTAAATGTCAGAAACCACGCATTTATATACACCTGTTACTTCCTTCCAAGTAGTAGATAGAGCAGCTGAAGAAGCTATACTCAGAGTGTCAAGTGACTTGTCTGAGTTCTCAGGATGGGAGGGAGGGGGTATGAAATAAGTCTACTACTGCCAGTTCCCATCTATTCCTTCCCCAACCTCCCCAGAGAGGGCCTGGTGAAAAGCATCTCCCAGGTAAGCAGGTGTTTAGGAGAGGGCTGCTGGGCAGGAACGTGGTAATGTGAAGTGAGGACTCTCCCCACCCCATGTAGGCAGATGTTTCTCTTGAAAGTTTCAGTTCTCATTTATGAAGAGTTTATTTCACAGGAGTCTGAGGTGCAGTCCTACGAGGAGCTAGACGCTACTGAATGCCTAGCAGGAGCCAGGCAATGTTCTACTGAAGTCTTAGGTCAAGGCATCCTCCCAACAGCCTAACGGGGGATACGTTATGATTATACCCACTTTACAGATGAGGAGACTAAGGCAGAAAAGTTGAACTCAGTTGATCACGACCAAGTAGCTGGTGGGTGATATAATCCGGGTTTGAACCCGGGCTCTTGCCTCTGCACTGCGAGTACTTCCTGTGCTGACCCAAGTCAGAGGGAGGGCTTGCCCACTTTATTTTCTAACTTGACTACAAACAATTGCAGTGTTTATGCTGCCCCAGGTCAAATAGTTCCAGGATGTATGTTTTTATAGTTTCTGTAGCTGATTTCATGTATTCTCAAGTTTCATTTCCTATTATGTTTCTGAATGGTACAAATGATAATTTTTTTCCTATGGTGCCCTCGGGCTGTGAAATTGGAACATGGATGTGATCTAATACAGTAAAGTGAGGTGCCTATTTCCATCTGTGTGCCCTCCCTGCACTACTCTCTGTTGTGCTTGGGATGGCCATTCGTACTTTAGTATGAATTGGGAGATAGTGGGGCTAGGCCTGCTGTTGTAACATTTCGGTGCATGTGGTCCACCTCTGGGGGTGGGAGTTGGGTCCGCGGCAACCACTGGAATCCCTGAGCTTCTCTTTCTCAGCCCGAGGATTCCCCTGTTTGTCCATTGAGGGTGGTCTCTCCAAACACCCCATCTGGAGGCACCGCCTGCCCCTGACATGTGCACAGAGCACAGACATGTCAACTCTAGCCAAAACCCTGGCTCAGGGGATGCTTTCCCCCAGACAAGTAAGAGAAAGAGGCCACAGTTGTTTTTTCCCTGGGCAGGGGTGGGGGAGATGTCATGGCTTTAGAAAAAGAAAAGGAAGCCTCACTCTTTAGCAGAAGACAGCGAGAAGTCCTCGGCTGTCGGAGCGGATGCCAATTTCCTTATAAGGGTCTGGCTGGGCAATGGGGGAGACCAAGGAAGGGCAGGAGGATTTTTGTTTTGATATTTTTTTAATTCTGGAACAGAAAGCGGGCCCGGTTGGGGACTGGATCCTCGTCCCACGTCTCTTGCATGAGAAGGACACACATACATCACAGGAGCAGGCGAGCAAGCGGGTCATCTGTCTTGGGGGGACTTATTGTCCACGTGCTCAGGAAAAGGTATTAATTAATCCAGCTGGCCACACAGCCTTCCTTGTTTATTAGGGAAAGTCACGGCATTTGGCCGGAATGATGGGTTTTAAAGATTGGAGATTTAATAAGAGGACAACATCTGCTTACTGTTCTGTGAGCATTCCGTGTTTCTTTGCAAGACTCTCGGGAGCAGGTGTGGTGCATAACAGAGGTGAGCACTCCTTTCGTCACTCTCTTGTCTTATTCCTATCAACACTGGTCCTCCTGCCCCACCTACACAGAGCCCCCCAAAGGGGTGAGCCCCTGCCCCTTTGTTGCGTGGCTGGGGGCCCTCGGGGTCCTCTCCAGGTTAAGGCAACACAGCCTCAAATTCTAAATTCAATTACTCTAGTGTATATGGAAGAGCTATTATGTGCCAGCTGTGGTGGGGGCCTGGTTGGCCCTCAGGTACCCATGAAAAAGTGTAGTCTTTGTCTAGCAGCAGCTTGTAGGACAGGGGATCCACAGACGCTCAGCTCCAGAGCTCAGCCAGGGAGGACCACCCTTCCACATAAGGCCTGGGGGAGACCACTGAGACTTCCATTGCACAGATTACTAAGAGCCCTCCTCTTGGCTCTGAGCTGCAGCCTCCTTCCCACCTCTCCATCCCCACTCTGGGTTCTGAGGAAGGCATTTTACTTAGAGATCATCTCAATTAACCCCATCTGTGTCCCTTATCTACCCCGGTACAGACCCCTGAACTGACATCTGTAAATATTTGTGTGTGTCTTGAAGGCTTGGATTGAAGAAGATTTAGATTGCAGGAACACAAATGATGTCACATCCCGAGTTGTGTATCCGATTTGTAAAAGCCCTCAGCTGTTGCCACGGCTGCAGATGTTTTGAGCATCAACTTACAGCTCCTCAAAGCCTCAATGATCCCCCCAGAACCAGGAGCCCAAAGAGGGCGCACATGCTTCTGGACAGTCACAGGTGATTTTAAACCATGCAAAGGAGACCATACTTTATTTAAATACTTATTTATATTTAATTCTGTTGCTACCATCTCTCCGTAGCAAGTGATGCTCATTTCACTTTTATGGTAGTCATATAGCTTTCCTTTAAAAAACTATTTTTTAAAAAAGTGAGCCATGGGTTTCCCTGGTGGCGCAGTGGTTGAGAGTCCGCCTGCCGATGCAGGGGACACGGGTTCGTTCCCCGGTCCGGGAAGATCCCACATGCCACAGAGCAGCTGGGCCTGTGAGCCATGGCCGCTGAGCCTGCACGTCCGGAGCCTGTGCTCCGCAACGGGAGAGGCCACAGCAGTGAGAGGCCCACGTGCTGCAAAAAAAAAAAAAAAATTGAGCCATTTTAAAGGAGAAATGTTAAGTAGACAGCAGAACAAGTGTTCAGGGATGTGCCAACACTAGAGAATGAGATGCGTAGGGACCCAGGTGTCTCCTTCCTGGTAGAGCTGGTAACTCTGGTCCTGCATCTGAGTCCTTCCTAGGTCCACCTTGCAGCTTTGGGTGGTCAGTCAGTTTCGTGAACCTCCATTTCCTCATCTGATAAGTGGGGATGGTTTACATTAGCCTCTTTTACCGCCTGAAGATAATGAGAGATGGATGAGATAAAGTGAATAATAATAACTGTATCATTGTTGTTATTTACGTTAGTATGTGTTAAACGACAGCTACCACGTGCTGAGCTCCCACTTGATGCCAGCCCCTTGCTAGGCACCCTGTAGAGATGGCTCACGGCACCCTCTGCCAGCCAGTGCGAGACAAACATTACCCAAGTTTTAAAAACAGGTCTTTCAGGTCTTTTCAAGGTAAGAAGTCAGGGATTCTCACACTCCCCATTGTAGGATGGCAGAGAGCAAACAATGAGAAGACAAATATTCTCTATTTCTACAGAATTAATTAACCTCACATTTTGAAATGTTGATTTAGTTCTGAATTTAACTGTCTCCTGTTTTCATGAAGCTTCTAAAGAGAATAAAAATATCTGTCCAGCAAAGTATCTTTAGCCTATGACCTGCTTTCTAGCATCCAAAAGACAGAAGAATTCAGGAACATGGTCTTTATGATAGAACATTAGGAGAAATAGTAGAAATACACTGCATCTATGCTGATGGTGGTTATATCTGGGCTATAGGACTATAACTGCATTTTCTTTTCCCTTTCCTTTTTAAAAAAAGACTTTATACTTTACTGTATTATTCCAAAGGTCTCCAGTGTGCACATTAAAACCAGTAAACACACAAGAACGTTTCAGCATAGAACCCAACCTATAAATTTGCTGAAACTCCCTCAGGGGTCTGAGAAGCCAAAATGATCTTCATAATAATACTAAGACATTATTTTGCCTTTTCATTTTGTGTTGACGGTGAGTGAAACTGCTGGTGCCTTAGCATGAATTGAGGAACTAGCAGGGCTTGGGGTCCTCACCACCATGCGTGTGCAGAAGGAGGAAAAGCCACCCTCACGTGGGATGCAGTGGAATATTACTCAGCCTTCACAAGGAGAGAAATTCCGACACATGCTCCATCACGGATGAACATTGAAGACGTATGTTAAATGAAGTAAGTTGGTCACCAAATACTGTATGATTCTAATTATATAAAATTCTCAGGATAGTCAAATGAGTAGAGACAGAAAGTAGAATGGTGGTTGCCAGGGGCTGAAGAGGCTGGGAGAATGGGGAGTTATCGTTTGACGGATCCAGAGTTTCAGTTTTGCAAGTTGCAAAAGGTTCCCAGAAATGGATGGTGGCGATGGCTGCACAACAATGGAAACTGCACATTTAAAAATGGTGAAGATGAGGGGTGGGTTAGGGAGGGTGGGAGGGAGACGCAAGAGGGAGGGGATATGAGGATACATGTATACGTATAGCTGATTCACTTTGTGATACAGCAGAAGCTGGCACACCACTGTAAAGCAATTATACTCCAATAAAGATGCTAAAAAAAATAAACAAAAATGGTGAAGATGGTAAATTTTGTTATGTGTTTTTTTCCACAATTAAAAAAATATATATACATACATAAATATTCATAGTTATGTATGATTACATGTAATATTTAAAAGATTCTGAATTTGAAAAAAAAAGAATGAACTTGATGAAGCAGTGAAAGTTATTAATTTCATCCCATCTCGTTCTCTGAGCGCAGGCCTTTTAGAGATTCTGTGTGATGAAACGAAGCACGCAGAGCAATTCTGCCCTGTGTTGAAGCTGTGGGCTCCCTCCAGGAGAAGCAGCTGTGCCATCTCAGGGCTCGTGAGCTGGACCTTCTGCTTTTTTTCATGGAGCACCATTTTTCCTTGAGAGAACCACTGATAAACAAACTCTTATTCAAACTTGATTATTTGGCAGAATTTTCTGGAAAATGAACAAATGAATCCTGTCACTTCCAGGAAAATAACTGACAGTATCTGTTGCCAATGATAAAATTCAAGCTTTCAAGAATTTTGAAATACTTGTATCAGCCACCATGAGCTTGACAGCTTTCCAATACTTAAAGAGATACTAATGAATGTGATTTTTTTAATATTGTACAATGAATCGTGTCAACATTGGAAGATCTGCATAGCTCATTGAATTGATAATATCCAAGTGACCAAAGCTTGTTGTTACCAAATCATGCAAAGGTAAAAGATTCGTTCAAGTAGCAAGATAATCCAATGGATTTTAATGTAACAGAATCTAATAAGTTCACGCATTTTCAGATTTCCCATTGTAAGTAACCTTTAAGAAACTCTCAGGGACTGTGTTTTGGTGTACTATCAAAGAAGAATATCCACAATTATGTGAAAAGGCTACTAACATACACCTCCCTTTTCCAACCACATATCTGTGTGAAATCAGATTTTCTTCACAGACTTGAACAGAAACAACATATTGCAACAGACTGACTGTGGAAGCAGATACGGAGTTTCAGCTGTCTTTTATTAAGCCAATCACAAAAGAGGCCTGCAAAAATGTACAGTGATACCACTCCTGCCACCAATTTTTCGAACATATTGTTATTTTTTTCATGAAAACATTCTAGATATGTTAGTATATAATAGGCTTACTGTTCTTTTGAAATAGATTATTAAGTGACTCTTTAAAACTTGTCGTACTTTTTCTAATGACCCGCCTCAACAAAAGCACTAGGGTCTTCAGTAACTTCCCAAATGTTTACATTTTTAAGAGTTCTGAGACCAAAAAGTTTGAGACCCACTTGTGGAGAGCTAAATCAGCAGAAGCTTTATAAGTATTCCCACCTCCATTTCCACCCAAGCCGATTGAAATCTTTGGTGACTCATGCTCAAGCATGGGCATTTCACAAGGTTTCCCCAGGGATGGTATTATGCAGTCACAGCTTAGCATTTGCTCTAGAAGTCGTGCCATGTAGCTACCCCTGTTTCCTGTGGAGAGCGTGGAGCATATCTGGATGAGACCCGGTGCCCACCTTGGAGAGTTGACTCCTGCGTTGGTCATGTTGTGTACTGAATTAATAAGTGACTCTACAGAAGGCAGATGCGCTATCCAGATTGAAGTAGGAGTAGCTGCCTTATTATGACACCTCTTTCTTCTACTTCAGATTAGAAGTCCAGATGCCTTGACAACACGGCCTGTTGTTTATCTTCTGTGTACCACCCTCCCTTGTACCAGATGTTTGTTTGAAAACTGGCTGAAGTTTGAAAACTGGCTGAAGCTTGTTTGTTTGAAAACTGGCTGAAGCTCCAGTGCCACAGGCACAGTTAGAGACCAGACCTGGCCACGGGGACCAGTTAACCAAATTCAGAGATCTTGAGGTTCTTTGAATTGGGGAGAATTCTTTGGATTTGCAGTACACCCACCTGATAGCTTGCTCTCAGTCAAGGGTTACAGCTGCTTTTTCTTTTCTATTGGTCACCTTAGTGCCACATGGTATACTGGGCCATTGACCTAAAAGCTTCAGAAACAACAGAGGAAAAAGAAAAGGTTGGCCTGTTTCTTTCTGAGTCATAAGAACAATACCTTTTCATTCTGACCACCCGCTGGCTGGGGTGACATAATCGGGATTGAGAGGTCCTATCATTCTGTTTCTTGCTACAAGAAATTAACATGCTTTTGGAAAGCTGGGTGGAAGCTCATTGGTCCACAGGCCATTCTTCCTTTAATGCGGGATTGCTGTGGAGGTCTTTCTTTGCATCTTTCATCTGGGTCATCTTGGGCTTCTCTCCCCTCCAGCTTGTTCACTGGTGCAGGGCATACCGACACTCATCTGGCCTTTTAACTGAACAT